>NW_027361825.1:34935000-35627500 GCF_039654945.1 Dendrobates tinctorius
ACACCCATTTCACAACTAGTCACACCCATGTACACACCTAATCGCACCCATTTAGCACTGCTGATCACACTGACTGGTACTGAGGGCACAGTGGCTGGCATTATGGGCACACTGACTGGCACTAAGGAAGAGAGAAAACAGAGAGAGAGAGAAAAAAGAAAACCGAGAGAGAAAGAAAGGGGAAAGAAAGAAAGAACAGTGAGAGATAGAGAAAGAACAGAGAGAGACAGAGAAAGAACAGAGAGAGAAAGAAAGAGGGGAAAGAAAGAAAGAACAGTAAGAGACAAAGAAAGAACAGTGAGAGACAGAGAAAGAACAGAGAGAGAAAGAAAGAGGGGAAAGAAAGAAAGAACAGAGAGAGACAGAGAAAGAACAGAGAGAGAAAGAAAGAAGTAAAGAAAAGAAAGAAAGAACAGAGAGAAAGGGAGGAAAGAAAAAGAAAGAAAGAGGGGAAGAAAGAACAGAGAGAAAAAAGAAAGATTAGAGAGAGAAAGAAAGAACAGAGAGAGAAAGAAAGAACAGAGAGAGAAAGAAAATGAGGGAAAGACAGAACAGAGAATGAAAGAACAGAGAAAGAAAGAAAAAGAGAGAAAGAAATAAAGAAAGATTCTACAAAGATACTATAGCAGCCCGGCTCCCATTGTAGTGCCCACCTGAGCCTCCCGGTGCAGGACGTATCATGATCCGCTCACATGGCCGGCATCCCTGATTCCAAGGCGATCCTGCTGTCTGCGCTGTCGGAGGAGGACACGGTGATGGATCTGAAGCATTCCTGGTTCCGTCACAATCTCCTCAAGAAATTCTCATTTCCGGTCAGCTTCCAGCACATCACTTCAGGTGGAACGTCATGTGTGTGTTTTAAAATGCTCCTCGGGGCTCCGCCGTGTACTCCTGTGTCCGTGGGAAAAGCCCGCTTTGTATGCTTTGTACACACTTGGCTCCTCTCCGTACATCCCGTACACATATGGCTCCACTCCATACACACGGCTCCACTCCGTCCACCTCGTACACGCGTGGCTCCTCTCCGTACACCTCGTACACGCGCGGCTCCGCTCCGTACACCTCGTACACGCGCGGCTCCGCTCCGTACACCTCGTACACGCGCGGCTCCTCTCCGTACACCTTGTACACACGGCTCCTCTCCGTACACCTCGTACACACGGCTCCTCTCCGTACACCTCGTACACACGGCTCCTCTCCGTACACCTCATACACACGGCTCCTCTCCGTACACCTCGTACACACACACGGCTCCGCTCCGTACATCTCGTACACACGGCTCCTCTCCGTACACCTCGTACACGCGCGGCTCCTCTCCGTACACCTCGTACACGCGCGGCTCCTCTCCGTACACCTCGTACACGCGCGGCTCCTCTCCGTACACCTCGTACACGCGCGGCTCCTCTCCGTACACCTCGTACACGCGCGGCTCCTCTCCGTACACCTCGTACACGCGCGGCTCCTCTTCGTACACCCGCGGCTCCTCTCCGTACACCTCGTACACGCGCGGCTCCGCTCCGTACACCTCGTACACACGGCTCCTCTCCGTACACCTCGTACACACGGCTCCTCTCCGTACACCTTGTACACGTGCGGCTCCTCTCCGTACACCTCGTACACGTGCGGCTCCTCTCCGTACACCTCGTACACACACGGCTCCGCTCCGTACACCTCGTACACACACGGCTCCGCTCCGTACATGCGTGGCTCCGCTCCGTACACCTCATACACACGGCTCCGCTCCGTACACCTCATACACACGGCTCCGCTCCGTACACCTCATACACACGGCTCCACCTCGTACACACACACGGCTCCGCTCCGTACATCTCGTACACACGGCTCCTCTCCGTACACCTCGTACACGCGCGGCTCCTCTCTGTACACCTCGTACACACACGGCTCCGCTCCGTACACCTCGTACACACACACGGCTCCGCTCCGTACACCTCATACACACGGCTCCGCTCCGTACACCTCGTACACTCACGGCTCCGCTCCGTACACCTCGTACACACGGCTCCGCTCCGTACATCTTGTACACACGGCTCCTCTCCGTACACCTCATACACACGGCTCCACTCCGTACACCTCGTACACACGGCTCCGCTCCGTACACCTCGTACACACGGCTCCGCTCCGTACACCTCGTACACACACGGCTCCGCTCCGTACATCTTGTACACACGGCTCCTCTCCGTACACCTCATACACACGGCTCCACTCCGTACACCTCGTACACACGGCTCCGCTCCGTACACCTCGTACACACGGCTCCGCTCCGTACACCTCGTACACTCACGGCTCCGCTCCGTACACCTCGTACACTCACGGCTCCGCTCCGTACACCTCGTACACTCACGGCTCCGCTCCGTACACCTCGTACACTCACGGCTCCGCTCCGTACACCTCGTACACACGGCTCCGCTCCGTACACCTCGTACACACACGGCTCCGCTCCGTACACCTCATACACACGGCTCCGCTCCGTACACCTCGTACACACGGCTCCGCTCCGTACACCTCGTACACTCACGGCTCCGCTCCGTACACCTCGTACACTCACGGCTCCGCTCCGTACACCTCGTACACACGGCTCCGCTCTGTACACCTCGTACACTCACGGCTCCGCTCCGTACACCTCGTACACTCACGGCTCCGCTCCGTACACCTCGTACACACGGCTCCGCTCCGTACACCTCGTACACACACGGCTCCGCTCCGTACACCTCGTACACACATGGTTCCGCTCCGTACACCTCGTACACACACAGCTCTGCTACATCCACACTGTAAATCCTGACCCAACACATACATACCTCAACCAGTACCATGACAACAGCAAAGCAGAGTCTTGCAGACGGTAGAGGCAAGGCTGAGCGCACAGGACCTGTGATGAGGTCACAGGAGGGGCGGAGTCAGGGGTGACATGATCGGGGGTCTGGACAAAGGCTCCTGCTGATCATGTGACCCCCTGACTCCTCCCCTCCTGTGACCTCATCACAGGTCCTGCGAACAGAGCGAGCAGGCAAGCGAGTGCGACGCTGTGAGTGGCTGTGGGGGGGAGGGGGTCTCATGCTAAGGCGAGGATGGGGTGCGTGGGGGGAGGCGTGGCGGCTTATCTCCCTGCAGTGCGGGAGGAGGGCCAGCGGCAGGAGCAACAGTGGCTGCAGCAGCTGGCAAGCGGCCACCCGCGGCCCACGTGACAGCGGCCCAGCGGGAAAATGCCCGGTTGGTTATATTGCCAATCCGGGCCTGGGTCTACCTATGATGTAAATTACAGACGCCTCTCATCTTTTTAAGTGGTGGAACTTGCACTATTGCTGACTGACTAAATACTTTTTTTCCCCACTGTATGTCACAGTACAGGGATAATACACACAGTGATGACACAGTACAGGGATAATAAACAGTAATCTCACAGTACAGGGATAATGCGCACAGTGATGTCACAGTACAGGGATAATACACGCAGTGATGTCACAGTACAAGGATAAGAAAGCAAATAAATCACATTACAGGGATGATTATATAGATTGTTGTCCCAGCAATTATACTGCCAATATTACATCAAAGGGCTTGTATGAAATCTTTTTCCCAATGCCTCACTGTAGTATTATTTGTTAGTAGTATTCTTTATGTAGGACTGCATCTGCAGAATTGAGAGCTGTTGCATAGAACGTCTCATGCTTTGGATGTTTTGATGAGTCCATGCGTTTCATAGACAATTCATTTGATATAAGTGAGCACTGTCTCAGTCTACCACCCTTCCCGTACCCTCTGATATGCTAATGACCTAATGTTAACAATTTCAATAATCTGAACCTCCCACTCCCATCTCCAAGACTTCTCAAGTGCTGCACCAGTTCTTTGGAATGCATTACCCATGACAATTTGATTAATTCCCAACACCTACAGTAGTAAGCGTGGCCTAAAAACACATTTCTTTAGACTAACCTATTGCCTCACCTCACTTATCTAACTATCCCCATTTTGCCCCACACAATTTTTTTTTTCAAAATCAGGACCCTTGTATCGTTTGTTCACACACTGTACATGCGCTTAATAGCACTCTGTGTCTGTACTATACAGATACTGGCTGGTGACCGGTTCATGCTGCGCTATGTGAATACCCTATATAGTATATTGATGGCTGGACCGTACAATAGAAGCAATTGTTACCATCCACCTTTCGTGTCTCATCTATCTCCTCCTAGATTGTAAGCTTGCGAGCAGCAGGGCCCTCACTCCTTTTGGTATCTGAGCTAAGTGCTATTCTGTAATGTCTTTATTGTCTGTACAAGTCACTTCTCACATGGATAGTGCTGCGGAATATGTTGGCGCTATAGAAATAACAATGATTATTATTTTTATTATGTGTAAAGCTACATTCCTTCTGTTCAGGGAGCTTAAACATTTATTGCTGGCTTTGTCCACAGATTAGAGCTGATATGTAGGTGGCCCAACAGTTTACTGTCAGACTCCTTAGTCAATAAGACTTGAGGCGTAACGATAGTGGTCGAAGAGGTCGTGACTAGTCCTGTGCAGGTGAGAGGCCCGCCAATGCCAGCGCAAACCTCAACTGAATGTGCGTCCTTTTATTGCAATGCAGCTGTGCAATACATGCTGCTGGCCTCACAGAGGCTGGGGGCGCATGGAAGTGACATCATGCGCTCCTCTCACTTTCATGTTAAAGTCAGCTGCTGGCTTCAGAAGAGGATGTCCCTCGGCGGGGGAGCGGAGGGAATGTGAGCAGAATCATTTTTTTTCCTATCCATTAAAGAACAGCGGCAGAATGGGAGACATACATTATACACCAGGATGAGGGATATATATACCAGGATGGCGAACATATATACCAGGATAGGGGATATATATACACCAGGATGGGGAGACATATATACCAGGATAGGGGATATATATACCAGAATGGGTAACATATATACCAGGATAGGGGATATACAGTGGGGAAAAAAAGTATTTAGTCAGTCAGCAATAGTGCAAGTTCCACCACTTAAAAAGATGAGAGGCGTCTGTAAATTACATCATAGGTAGACCTCAACTATGGGAGACAAACTGAGAAAAAAAAATCCAGAAAATCACATTGTCTGTTTTTTTTTCATTTTATTTGCATATTATGGTGGAAAATAAGTATTTGGTCAGAAACAAAATTTCATCTCAATACTTTGTGATATATCCTTTGTTGGCAATGACAGAGGTCAAACGTTTTCTGTAAGTCTTCACAAGGTTGCCACACACTGTTGTTGGTATGTTGGCCCATTCCTCCATGCAGATCTCCTCTAGAGCAGTGATGTTTTTGGCTTTTCGCTTGGCAACACGGACTTTCAACTCCCTCCAAAGGTTTTCTATAGGGTTGAGATCTGGAGACTGGCTAGGCCACTCCAGGACCTTGAAATGCTTCTTACGAAGCCACTCCTTCGTTGCCCTGGCGGTGTGCTTTGGATCATTGTCATGTTGAAAGACCCAGCCACGTTTCATCTTCAATGCCCTTGCTGATGGAAGGAGGTTTGCACTCAAAATCTCACGATACATGGCCCCATTCATTCTTTCATGTACCCGGATCAGTCGTCCTGGCCCCTTTGCAGAGAAACAGCCCCAAAGCATGATGTTTCCACCACCATGCTTTACAGTAGGTATGGTGTTTGATGGATGCAACTCAGTATTCTTTTTCCTCCAAACACGACAAGTTGTGTTTCTACCAAACAGTTCCAGTTTGGTTTCATCAGACCATTGGACATTCTCCCAAAACTCCTCTGGATCATCCAAATGCTCTCTAGCAAACTTCAGACGGGCCCGGACATGTACAGGCTTAAGCAGTGGGACACGTCTGGCACTGCAGGATCTGAGTCCATGGTGGCGTAGTGTGTTACTTATGGTAGGCCTTATTACATTGGTCCCAGCTCTCTGCAGTTCATTCACTAGGTCCCCCCGCGTGGTTCTGGGATTTTTGCTCACCGTTCTTGTGATCATTCTGACCCCACGGGGTGGGATTTTGCATGGAGCACCAGATCGAGGGAGATTATCAGTGGTCTTGTATGTCTTCCATTTTCTAATTATTGCTCCCACAGTTGATTTCTTCACTCCAAGCTGGTTGGCTATTGCAGATTCAGTCTTCCCAGCCTGGTGCAGGGCTACAATTTTGTTTCTGGTGTCCTTTGACAGCTCTTTGGTCTTCACCATAGTGGAGTTTGGAGTCAGACTGTTTGAGGGTGTGCACAGGTGTCTTTTTATACTGATAACAAGTTTAAACAGGTGCCATTACTACAGGTAATGAGTGGAGGAAAGAGGAGACTCTTAAAGAAGAAGTTACAGGTCTGTGAGAGCCAGAAATCTTGATTGCTTGTTTCTGACCAAATACTTATTTTCCACCATAATATGCAAATAAAATGAAAAAAAAAACAGACAATGTGATTTTCTGGATTTTTTTTTCTCAGTTTGTCTCCCATAGTTGAGGTCTACCTATGATGTAAATTACAGATGCCTCTCATCTTTTTAAGTGGTGGAACTTGCACTATTGCTGACTGACTAAATACTTTTTTTCCCCACTGTATATACCAGAATGGGCAACATATATACCAGGATAGGGGATATAAATACCAGAGTGGGGAACATACATACAAAAATGGGGAACATACATACCAGGATGGGGGGACATATACAAGAGGATGACGAACGAACATATATACCAGGATGGGGGGACATATATACCAGGATAGGGGACATATATACCAGGATGGGAGACATATATACCAGGATGGGAGACATATATACCAGGATGGGGGGACATATATACCAGGATGGGAGACATATATACCAGGATGGGGGGACATATACAAGAGGATGACGAACGAACATATATACCAGGATAGGGGATATATATACCAGGATGGGGGACATATATACCAGGATGGGGGACATATATACCAGGATGGGGGGACATATATACCAGGATGGGAGACATATATACTAGGATGGGGGGACATATACAAGATAATGGTGAACATATATACCAGGATGGGGGATATAAATACCTGAATGGGGAACATACTGTACATACAAGAATGGGGAACATACATACCAGGATGGGGGATATATATAACAGGATAAGGGATATATACTAGGATGGGCCCAGTATGTGGGACATGTATACTAGGAAGGAGCCCAAGATGGGGGACATTACCACATTAATGGGGAGGAGGTGCAACTTGTATCATTCTAAGATTTCGATCAGTACAAGGGCCCATACATCTGGCCAACATGTGAGGTAGGAGGGGAGGTCCAAATCTTATACCGGGGCCCATCGGACTCTAGTTACGCCACTGTGAAAGACATTGTCCTTTAAAATGTTTGCTGGAATGATGAGCAATGTAACGTTTTGAAGCTTAATGCTATAGGTAATATTACTATGGGATCCTATAGAAAAGCACATAAGGAGAAGTTGCGAAGTACACCATGGTGGCTGTCTGTAATTGAGACACAAAAAACACGACACATCCTGAGCTTAGCAAGATGTGGATGAGTCAGTCTATCGCCTGCAGAGGCGGACTTGTAACATAGCTTCTGTATAGAGACACAATCTGCACCTCCTCACATACCCAGCCCCCTCTCAGCCTACTTATCCCCATCAGCTGTGTCTAGTCATCCTGCGACCATTGTCTAATATTGTAGTCACAGTCAGAGGGGCCGCGGGTGTAGGCTGTTTTATATCGTGACCGCCACACTTATTTCATGATTTTCCCTCCCACCGCACACACAGTGTTAAGTTTTACTGTTTAACAGGGGAGTCGTGTCCTTTCTAAAACATCTTTATATATGTATAGAATTGCAAGATACACAACCAACAAATTTTATTCAGCTATTACTACTATTATTTATTTTTAGAGCACCATTGATTCCATGTGAAAAGGGGTTACATACAAACAGGGCCGGGACAAAGTATTGGCCTCTTTCACACATCAGTTTTTTGCCATCAGTCACAATCCGTCAAAGTGTGAAAAAAACAGATCCTGTGAAAATTGCAAAAAATTGATGCACCGGATCCGTTTTTTTGAGAGAGAGAGATTTCCTGTGCCACAATGGAAAAAGCAGCCGTGGGGGATAAAATAAATAAAGAGCATGCTCAGTTTTAAAAAACGAAATCCGTCACTTGGTTCCATTTTTTGACGGACAGGGACGGATCCTGCGCCCATAGGCTTCCATTATAGCCAACGACGGATGACGCTGGATCCGTCGCTGTCCAACTTTTCGACGTACGCAAAAAACGTTAATTTGTCCGTTGTCTCCGGCCGACGGACAAAGATTTTCCGACGGATGAAACGTGTGGCCATCCGTCACAATCCGTCGCTAATACAAGTCTATGAGAAAAAAACAGATCCAGCACAATCATTTGTTGGATCCGTTTTTTTGACAAAACGAAAGATTGTGACTGATGGCAAAAAACTGATGTGTGAAAGAGGCCTTAGGCAGATGAAGCCAATGCCCCCCCCCACACACACACACAGAAGCAAAGGAATGGCTCAGAGACTAAGAGTACCGTTACACTAAGCGATGCACCAGCGATCCCGACAACGATATGGATCGCTGGTGCATCGCTAAGTGGTCGCTAGTGAGCTGCCACACAGGCAGATCTCACCAACGACATAGCAGGGGTCGCTACTTACCTGTCAGACGCGGCGATCCTGATGTCCTCCGCCCGCGTCCACACGTCGCTCGTCGGCGCCACAGGAAGCCCAGCAGGAAGCTGACGATGAGAAACGGTCCAGGACGTCCTCGCGCGATGAGCGACAGACAGCGGGGGAGCCGGTCGGAGGTAAGTATCAGACACAGCGATATCGCTAGCAATATCGCTGCTGTGTCACAAAAACCAGTGACGTTACAGCGGTATTGCTAGCGATATCGCTACAGTTGTGGCCAAAAGTATTGACACCCCTGCAATTCTATCAGAAAATACTCAGTTTCTTCCTGAAAATGATTGCAAACACAAATTCTTTGGTATTATTATCTTCATTTAATTTGTCTTAAATGAAAAAATACAAGAGAATGAAGCAAAAAGCAAAACATTGATCATTTCACACAAAACTCCAAAAATGGGCCAGACAAAAGTATTGGCACCCTCAGCCTAATACTTGGTTGCACAACCTTTAGCCAAAATAACTGCAACCAACCGCTTCCGGAACCATCAATGAGTTTCTTACAATGCTCTGCTGGAATTTTAGACCATTCTTCTTTGGCAAACTGCTCCAGGTCCCTGATATTTGAAGGGTGCCTTCTCCAAACTGCCATTTTTAGATCTCTCCACAGGTGTTCTATGGGATTCAGGTCTTGACTCATTGCTGGCCACCAGTGCTTTCTCTCAAACCATTTTCTAGTGCTTTTTGAAGGGTGTTTTGGGTCATTGTCCTGCTGGAAGACCCATGACCTCTGAGGGAGACCCAGCTTTCTCACACTGGGCCCTACATTATGCTGCAAAATTTGTTGGTAGTCTTGAGACTTCATAATGCCATGCACATGGTCAAGCAGTCCAGTGCTAGAGGCAGCAAAGCAACCCCAAAACATCAGGGAACCTCCGCCATGTTTAACTGTAGGGACTGTGTTTTTTTCTTTGAATGCCTCTTTTTTTCTCCTGTAAACTCTATGTTGATGCCTTTGCCCAAAAAGCTCTACTTTTGTCTCATCTGACCAGAGAACATTCTTCCAAAACGTTTTAGGCTTTTTCAGGTAAGTTTTGGCAAACTCCAGCCTGGCTTTTTTATGTCTCGGGGTAAGAAGTGGGGTCTTCCTGGGTCTCCTACCATACAGTCCCTTTTCATTCAGACGCCGATGGATAGTACGGGTTGACACTGTTGTACCCTCGGACTGCAGGGCAGCTGGAACCTGTTTGGATGTTAGTCGAGGTTCTTTATCCAACATCCGCACAATCTTGCGTCGAAATCGCTTGTCGATTTTTCTTTTCCGTCCATATCTAGGGAGGTTAGCCACAGTGCCATGGGCTTTAAACTTCTTGATGACACTGCGCACGGTAGACACAGGAACATTCAGGTCTTTGGAGATGGACTTGTAGCCTTGAGATTGCTCATGCTTCCTCACAATTTGGTTTCTCAAGTCCTCAGACAGTTCTTTGGTCTTCTTTCTTTTCTCCATGCTCAATGTGGTACACACAAGGACACAGGACAGAGGTTGAGTCAACTTTAATCCATGTCAACTGGCTGCAAGTGTGATTTAGTTATTGCCAACACCTGTTAGGTGCCACAGGTAAGTTACAGGTGCTGTTAATTACACAAATTAGAGAAGCATCACATGATTTTTCGAACAGTGCCAATACTTTTGTCCACCCTCTTTGTTATGTTTGGTGTGGAATTATATCCAATTTGGCTTTAGGACAATTCTTTTTGTGTTTTTTCATTTAAGACAAATTAAATGAAGATAATAATACCAAAGAATTTGTGTTTGCAATCATTTTCAGGAAGAAACTGAGTATTACCTGACAGAATTGCAGAGGTGTCAATACTTTTGGTCACAACTGTATGTGTAACGGGCCCTTATGTTTAATAGGGCCCCCTAATGCACATCTCTCTCCCTTCCGAAGAGTTTAGTAGCAAACTCTGATGACCACTTCCACTAGAATTGTTACCTTTTTCACAAAAAATGTTATCAAAGGTAGAAAAGTGGTGTACTTTAGGATGTGACTTAACAGAGAATGCAATTTCAAAGTTAGATATAGAATCATTTTTTTCTGACCATTTACACAATACAGGGGGAAAAAAAAAAAAAAAAATCGCTAAATTCACATGGATAGTTATGTAAACTAATAAAGCGTAACTATAATCAGGGCTGTTTGATTTCAATCATGGTATCCAGCATTTGTCAAATACCCTAGTCGAAAATAAGCAGACCCTCATCATAAATAAAGGGATGCATTTGATGTTTTTTTGCCTTCCGTCATGTGACAAATACAGCTTGGTCATCACCAGAACCATCATCATTACATGAATAGGAAGCCAAAATAGTCATCAGCACATAATTACAGCACCAGAGCCATCCATAGTACATGAATATGGCACCAGAAACATTATCAGTAAATAGTTACATCACCAGAACCATCATCAGTACATGAATGTCACCAGAACTACCATTAGTATATGAATGCATCACTAGATTTACCATCAGTACATGAATACTTCAACAGACCCACCATCAGTACTTGAGTATGTTACCAGTACCTCCATCAATAAATTAATATGTTACCAGTACCTCCATCAGTACATGAATACATCACCAGAACAACCATAAGTACATGAATACATGACCAGACCCAAGAGTACTTGAATACAAGGACCAAGCTTAGTGCAACAATCAATTGTAATATCAAGTCAGCCCCATAAACAATTGTATCGCATCAACCTACAACTCCCAGTATGTCCTTAACAATGATAAAGAGATACTGGGAGTTGTTATTCATGTCATCATCATACCATACAGGAACCACAGTACTGATGAGAATTAGTCAGTATCACAAATAAACATTTACATCCAGGTACCTTATATATTACATCTTACAGTTGTCTCTTTCTTTTTATCTCCATCTTGTCTAGATGACTTGATGACTTTTCATATCCACAGCTGTTCTCTGCAGACGTCCCTCTTCTCTGGTCTTTTGCAGCACATCCCGACACAGTGCCCTCATAAAAATATCAGTCCATATTATGACCTTAAGCCTCCTATGGTATATGATCTTCACACTGTCTACCATTATCAGCTATAACCGCCACACCATTCACCCATGTGAACCGAGGCCTATACCATGGTAGTCCCCTTTCTAATTTTCCATTAAAACTTTCTAAAGCTCCACACTGTCCCCCAACCTTCAAAACCCCTCTCCATATTGTGCCTCCATTTCACACTGTCCCCTCTCCATATCTATTCTGTGCCCCTTGTCACACTATGCCCTCACACTGCCCGCCACGCTGCCCTCTTCAAACTGTAACTACTCCTCACATTGGCCCCCTACACAGTATGATAGTCACTACAGCTGCCCATACGGTATGATATCCACAACATCCCTTCAATATATATTATGGTCACGACCACCACACCTCCATAAATTGTATGATGTCCAAAACAGCCCCCATGTATACCTATGATGACCCCCACAGCACCCCATTCCGTATTATGCCCCACAAACAATACCCCAAACAGTATGATATTCACCACAGTCCCCAGTATAATGACCTCCACAGCCCCATATACAGTATGGTGACCACAGCTAACGCACATACCCTCATTTTATGCCCCCCCCACGCACTGTCCTTTATTTTATTCCTCTTTTATGCGCAGTCTCTCAGTTTATTCCCTCTTCTGCACAGCCCCTCTAGTTATTCCCCCTATCTGCAAATCCCCTCATTTTATTCCCCTATCTGCACAGCCCCTCTGTTTATTCATCCCCTCTGCACAGCCCATTAGTTTATTCCCCCAAATCTGCATAACCCCTCATTTTTTCCTCCATCTGCACTGCCCCTCATTTTATCCTCCCTGCACAGCCTCTCAGCTTTTTCCCCCATCTGCATAGTCCCACATTTTAAATCACCCCCATCAGCACAACCCCTTTTTTTTTTTTCCAAAGTGTGCCACCCTTGGATAGGCAGGAGGTGTCACCCTAGGCAGGTGACTACCCTGCCTACCCCTTATCCCAACCCTGCATACAAAATTTTCAAGTTCTGTCTGAAAGTTCCGAATGCTAATTGGACGTGTTGGGCCACGGAATTTCAGAGGATGGCAGATAGCCGGGAGAAGTCTTGGAGGCGATTATGTGAGCAACATACGAATATGGAGGCGAGAATGAGGTCTTGGGAGGACCGAAGGTTTCGTGTGGGAAGATATTGGGAGATTAGTTCAGAGATATATGGAAGAGACAGATTATAGATGACTTTGTAGGTCTGTGTTGGTAGTTTGAACTGGATATTTGGGAAATTGGGAGACAATGAAGGGATTTGCACTGGAGAAGGGGAGGAGTAGTGAGGTGAGAGGTGGATTAGTTGGGCAGCAGAGTTAAGGACAGACTGGAGGAGTGCAAGAGTGTTAAGTAGGCCACAGAGGAGGATATTGAAGTAGTCAAGGTGGGAGATGATGCACTAACATTTTAGGAGATTGAGGGTTGAGGAAAGGACAGATTCCAGAAATATTTTTGAGATGGATGCAGCATGAGGTGGCAAGAGTTTTAATGTGTGGTTTCAAGGACAAGGCAGAGTCAAGGGTTACTCTGAGGCAGCGGTCTTCTGGTATAGAGAAAAGCTTGATGCCAAAGGTATAAATTGAGAAGATTAGGGGTCCCAGGACAGAGCCTTGAGGGACACCAACAGAGATGGTGGGATGAGAAGGTAGTATTGGAATGGGAGATGCTAAATGTGCGGTTAAAATGGTATTATGAGATCCATGAAAGGTCAGTTGAGAAGAACCCGTCACTGTCTTTATGCTGTACTCTCTGAAGGCAGAATAAGGCTGGGGCTACTTTGTAAATTTGGCTACGACACAGCTCAAGCAGCAAAAGACTGTTCTATGGCGCTGCTACATCACAGTATAGTGCAAGTAAATGGGTTGACATTGTGACCCACAAGGTACTGCAACCACAGCGAGCAAGTCACAAAAAATCCAAACATGAGCGTGACAGCTGCATAGAAATACTTGCTGTCACGCTTGGGTCGGGAGAGCCAACAACCAGTTCAATCATTGCGTTGCTATCCTCGTCCAAGTTATATGACCCTTCCCTTCTTACTCTCAGATGGCATTCTAGTTGCGTCCTTGTAGCTTTTGTTTTTTTTTTCCCTCGTTTATTTCTTTTTGATTGAAGCAAGTAGATGGTCTGAATTTTATTCCATTGATTCTTAATGTATCAGTTAAAATGGAAGAGACTTGGATGGAATGCTGAAGTAAAAAGTGTGTCTTCTGTCTGATGAGAATACGACATGTTCCGAGTCTCATAGACCAAAGACAAGGACCTGTTTTTAAAACTACAATTAGACATCCTCCTCCACCAGACCTGGAGGAGGGGTGAGGGCTTTGCAAGATCCTTTATAGTATGTCATCCAGAAAAACTGATCGTCAGATCCAGGAGTGACAACGTTATTTGTAGACCTACTCAAATTTATGTGTTGACTCCTCTGCAGGGAATCACTCATGAATCTAATCCATCTATCTGCTGTTTTTAAACCAGGTATTGGTACTTTTGGCAGTGTGGCCAGTTGCCAAGTCCTGCTGGAGAATGAAATTTCCATCTCCAAAAAACTTGTCGGCAGATGGAAGCATGAAGTGCTCTAAAATTTCCTGGTAGACTGCTGCGCTGACTTTGGTCTTGATAAAACACAGTGGACCTACACCAGCAGATGACATGGCTCCCCAAACCATCACTGATTGTGGAAACGTCACACTAGACCTCAAGCAGCTTGGATTGTGGCTTCTCCACTCTTCCTCCAGACTCTGGGACCTTGATTTCCTAATGAAATGCAAAATTTACTTTCATCTGGAAACAACACCTTGGACCACTGAGCAACAATCCAGATCTTTTTCTCCTTGGCCCAGGTAAGACGCTTCTGGCATTGTCTATTGGTCATGAGTGGCTTGACACAAGGAATGTGACACTTGTAGCCCATGTCCTGGATACATCTGTCTGTGGTGGCTCTTGAAGCAATGACTCCAGCAGCAGTCCACTCCTTGTGAATCGCCCCCAAATTTTTGAATGGCCTTTTCTTAACAATCCTTTCAAGGCTGCGGTTATCCCGATTGCTTGTGCACCTTTTTCTACCACACTTTTTGCTTCTACTCAACATGCTTGGAAATAAACACTTGAAAAAGATCACTCTATATGAGTTTCACTTTTTGTATTGAAGAACTGAAATAAATTAACTTTTTGACAATATTCTAATTTTGTGAGAAGCACCTGTATCTTTAAGGATGTTTGCCATTTTAAATGTGATTGACCACTGGCAGCTTTATGATCATTTAGCAGGACAATAAAACTTTCACACTCCTGCTCTATGAAATGTTCCAATTACAGCCACAACTGCTTCTCCCTTTCCCATACTGATTGTTCTGCTTCACATAACTCGTCATTCATTATTCTCATGTATAAATATGTGATTCTTCAGATTGTGTTATTCTATGCCTGATGAAGAGACCCGCGTAGTCGCGAAAGCTTGCAATTTGTTACCTTTCACTGGCTAAATGAAAAGATAGTATCAACCACTGAGAACTCACAATTTTAATATTTTTCAGTCTACTGGCTAACACGGTACAAAGAAATTATATACAATATATAATTTTTTTCCCCAAGTTTTTGATAAAGATTTGTAGATTCCGCTCAGGTTCTGCTCCACAAACTCAGTGTGCACACACAGCCTAGCAGTCCTAAAGACAGTGAGTAGCGCAGAGGCTAAAGCTGGAGTCACACATAGCGACTCACCAGCGATCCCGACAATGATATCAACGTGTCAGGATCGCTGGTGAGTCGCTATGTGATCGCTGGTGAGCTGTCACACAGACAGCTTCACCAGCGAACAGCGCGGCGTCGCTGTGTTCGTTAGTTACCAGCGCGCTGATGCAGGGAGCTGGTAACTAACGTATACATCGGGTACCAAGTGACGTGCGTCCCTTAGATACCCGATGTGTACATTAGTTACCAGCTCCCTGCATCAGCGCGCTGGTAACTAACGTACACATCGGGTATCTAAGGGACGCACGTCACTTGGATACCCGATGTGTACGTTAGTTACCAGCAGATCGCTAGTCTCCCGCCTGTCACACGCAGTGATGCGTGCTGGCCAGCGGGAGACCAGCGACCAAAGAAAAGTCCAGAGGTTTCCCAGAGCAATCAGCGATACCGGCAGGGGGGCCGGTCGCTGATAAGTGTCACACACAGTGATCTCGCTGGTGAGATCGCAGTTGTGTCACAAAACTTGTGACTCAGCTGCGATCTCGCTAGCGAGATAGCTATGTGTGACGGGGCCTTTAGCGTGTGCGCATTTCCACTCCATTCAAGACTGGATCTGCAGAGCCTTGTCCTGGGAATCTGACAGCTGGTATATGGGGATTATTTACAATTTTTGGAAACAACTCTTTAAAAATTGACTGGTTGATCTGCAAAAGTGAAGAACTAGAGAATGAGAAGAAAAATCTAAAAATGCAGCAAACACTAAGGGTGTGTGCACACGCTGTGGATTCTGCTGCAGATCTGCAGTAGTTTTTGCTGCGGTGTACAGTACCATTATTTTCAATGGAAAAAAAAAACCCACGGTGCAGATTTTTCAGCGCGGATTTGCTGCGGTTTCAAAACCGTAGCATGTCACTTTTGTGCAGAATCCGCAGCGGTTTTACGCCTGCTCCATTTTTCCAGGTGTCATACCGCAGGCTAATCCGCAGGTCTTTTGACCTGTGGATGTACCTGCAGATTTTGCAAAATCCGCGTGGAAAAATCCACATGTGATGGACCAGGGCCGGTTTTAGGCAAAGTGGGGCCCTAGGCAAAGTTTAAAATGGGGCCCCAAATGCTAACATACTGCACATCACACAGAAGCATTTAGATTGCATTTACATGCACTGAGTTCGGGCCGCTAAATGATCGTCAAAATTGAAGTTGTTCAATGCTTGTTTCCCGGCCTCTTTCCACCATCTGAGAAAGAATGATGGGAACAGAACGATCACTAAGGGTGTGTGCACACGTTGCGGTTTTTGCTGCGATTACGCCGCAGTTTCCATGCAGTTTACAGTACAATGTAAACCTATGGAAAACCAAATCCGCCGTGCACATGCTGCGGAAAATTCCGCGCCGATTTGCTGCGGTTTATTTTCCGCAGCATGTTACTTCTTTTTTGCGGGACCGCAGCTGCAGTGTATGTTCCGGGACATACAAATCAATCTCTCTCTCTCTCATTCACACTGCCAAACCGCACAAGAACCTGCATCAAATCCGCTGTACACATGCTAGGAATCCGCAGAAAAAATGCATGTGTTTTACCCTGCAGTTTCTGCCAAGAGATATGGATTCTCTGCAGAAAAAGCCGCAGACTAATCCGCAACGTGTGCACACACCCCAAGGGTGGTTTCACATTAGCGTTTCAGGCCGCAGCATCGGCCTGCACACGGCCGCCGCTAAGCCCCGCCACCTGCCGCGCCTCCTCCGGTAGCTCCGCCTACGGGCGCATGACACTGCATGCGTCCTGCGTCCCCTATCTTTAGCACTGGGGACGCAGGCCGTGCGCAGATATGCGTTTGGCGGCGCATGCGTCCTTTTGACGGTGCCAAACACATACCTGCGCACAGCCTGCGTCCCCAGTGCTAAAGATAGGGGATGCAGGACGCATGCAGCGTCATGCGCACATAGGCGGAGCTACCAGAGGAGGCGCGGCAGGTGGCGGGGCTTAGCGGCGGCCGTGTGCGTCCCCAGTGCTAAAGCGTCATGCGCCCGTAGGCGGAGCTACCGAAGGAGGTGCGGCAGAGAGCGGGGGGCTTAGCGGCCTGCAACGTTAATGTGAAACCACCCTAACAGATCACCATACAGTATCATGTTATCAGCAGGACATCTACAGTTTACACCCCATAGTCTTCCATATAGTATAATACACTCCTTATAGCTCTCCATATATTAAAATACACTGCTCAGTCCTCCATATAGTATACTACACTCCTCATAGCCCTCCATATATTAAAATACACTGCTCAGTCCTCCGTATAATACACTCCATATAGTATAATGCACCGCCATAGTCACCCATGTAGTACAAATCACTTCCCATAGCATAATGCACCCCATAGTTCTTCATATAATGTATTCCCCATAGTCCTCGATACAGCATAATGCAGCCCATATATAGTATAATGCAGCCACCCCACAGAGTATAATGCAGCCCCCCCATACAATATAATGTAACCCCCATAGAATATAATGCAGCCACTCCACAGAATATAATGTAACTCCCCATAGTATATAATGCAGTCCCACCCCCCATATAGTATAATGCAGCCCCTCCATAGAATATATGGCAACCCCCTCATGGGATATAATGAAGCCCCTTATATAGTATAATGTAGCCCCTCCATAGAATACAATGTAGCCCTCCTCATATAATAACTATAATACAGCGTCCCCCATAGAATATAATACAGCCCACCTCCCCATAGAATATAATGTAGCCCTTCATATTATTTAACACAGCCTCCCCCTATAGAATATAGTGTAAAATGTACCCTACATGGTATATAACACACCGCATAGTATACAGCCCAGCCCACCATGGTATACAGGCTGTATACCATGCTGGGCTGTATAATACAGCCCAGCATGGTATAATACAGCCCAGCATGGTATATAGCACCCCAGAATGGAATAATACAGCCCAGAATGGTATAATACAGCCCAGAATGGTATAATACAGCCCAGCATGGCATATATCCCCCCAGCATGGTATAATACAGCCCAGCATGATATATAGCACCCCAGAATGGAATAATACAGCCCAGTATGGTATAATACAGCCCAGCATGGTACTGTATATAGCCCCCCCCCCCCCAGAATGGTGTAATACAGGCCAGCATGGTATAATACAGCCCAGCATGGTATATAGCACCCCAGAATGGAATAATACAGCCCAGTATGGTATAATACAGCCCAGCATGGCATATAGCCCCCCAGCATGGTATGATACAGCCCAGCACGGTATATAGCACCCCCCAGAATGGTGTAATACAGGCCAGCATGGTATAATACAGCCTAGCATGGTATATATCCCCCCCAAAATGGTATAATACAGCCCAGGACGGTATATAGCCCCCCCAAAATGGTATAACACAGCCCAGGACGGTATAATACCGCCCAGCATGGTATATAGCCCCCCCAGCATAGTATAATACAGCCCTGCATGGTATATAGCCCCCCAGAATGGTATAATACAGCCCAGCATGGTATAATATAGCCCCCCCAGCCTGGTATAATACAGCCCAGTATGGTATATAGCCCCCCGAGCATGGTATGATACAGCCGAGCATGGTATGATACAGCCGAGCATGGTATGATACAGCCGAGCATGGTATGATAGTCCCCCCAGAATGGTGTAATACAGCCCAGCATGGTATATAGCCCCCCCCCAGCATGGTATAATACAGCCCAGCATGCTATATGGCCCCCCCCCAGCCTGGTATAATACAGCCCAGCATGGTATATGGCCCCCCAGCATGGTATATGGCCCCCCCAGCATGGTATATAGCCCCCCCCAGCATGGTATATAGCCCCCCCCAGCATGGTATATAGCCCCCCCCCCCAGCATGGTATATAGCCCCCCCCCCAGCATGGTATGATACAGCCGAGCATGGTATATGGCCCTCCCAGCATGGTATATAGCGCCCCCCCAAAGTGGCCCTACAGTCTAGTACTCGCACTGATTTAAAAAAAAAAAAAAAAAAAACCACACTTCTCCACATGCCCGCGCTGCTGGCTGCTCCTGTCTCCTCCTGCACACAGTGAGAGCCCGCTGTGTCAGAGGCAGAGCGGGGAATGATGGGAGAGGGAGCGTCAGCTGACGCTCTCTCCTCCATCACTGCCTCCTTCAGTGCGGAGGCGGGAGTCGGCGCTGGGGGCAGGCGGGCCCTCCTGCCTCACAGGGGCCCCATAGTGGCTGTGTGATGTGCCGCTGGCTGGGGGCCCCTGGAGGAGCGGGGGCCCTAGGCAGCTGCCTGGTCTGCCTGCCCATAACGCCGGCCCTGTGATGGACACAGATACAGGCTCGTATGATTTCAATAAAATTTGAGTATTCAACGGCTAATGGAAGTTCTAGAAAAATAAAACACCACACTGGAAGGCTGTGTGCACACGATGCAGATTTGCAGTGGTTCCGCAGCGGATTTTACCACGCAGAAACGTTGCATTTCTGCATTGTGATGTACAGTAGCCTTAAAATCAATGAAAAAAAAACGCTGTGCAGATGCTGCGGATTTTTCCGCGCGGTTTTCCTGCGGTACAAAAACCGCAGCATGTTACTTCTTTTGTGCGGTTTTCCATCTCCCCTGTCACCAAATCCGCAGGGGGAGAACCACAGTGGAAAACCGCAGGAAAAATGCAGGTCATTTGACCTGCGGATTTCTTCCATTCTGCGCGGAAAAATCCGCAGGGCCAAAAAGTACGTCTGCACTCAGCCGAAGGGCGCTGAAAATCCAAGTACCCTGTCTGATACTCTCCTTCCACCGTTTTCGCCACTGCCCTGGTCTGTCTCCTGCAGTTTGTGACCTAAAGCTGTTCCAGTGTTTCATACAGCGAGCCGGAAGTCATTTGTCAATGCAAGTCAATGAGAACCTCATCCTCGCCAGTCAATAGCTATGTTCACAAGATGGCGGCATGGGACCGGATTTGGAGAACACGCTGGAATACGACCAGGGACAGCAGGTTAAAAAAAAAAAAAAAAAAAAACATTGGAGTGGTGCTTCACGACCTTTGACGCCACATAGGCGTCATGAAAAGTCGTGCCAAAACGACCCATGACGCCTATGTGGCGTCATGACTTTAAAGCCCCCCTGCGGGTCGGGTGACCTAGGTCACTGAAAGGTCACCCGACCCACAGATACAGGGGGCTTTGTTCTTCACCACAGGGGGCGTGGCTTCGCCCCCACGTAGCTACGATCGCTCTGATTGTTAAAAGTGAAACAGCCAATCAGAGCGACAGTAATATTTCATCAATGAAAATTGATGAAATATTACAATCCAGCCATGGCCGATGCTGCAGTAGCATTGGACATGGCTGGAGACCGTGATCCGCCCCCCCCTTAGACTCACGGGGCAGATCGGCCCTCGATACTGACTGACGGCAGCAATGTGCCGCCGCCGTCATCATCATCTCGCCTCCCTTCTCTGGGCTCCCCCCACCTTACCCCCCCGGTACCTCCAATGTCCCTCTCCGCCTCCCAGTGTCCCGCGGTCCTGCTTCATGGGTGCAACCATCTTGGAATATGGCGGGCTGCAATTTCCCTTCATTCATTTTGATCACGGTGATAAACTCTCACAGTGATCAAAATAGAATGAAAAGTAGGATCAACTAATGAAATAAAGAAATTATTTTTATTTTTCCATTAGGGTTGGAACTAGGGTTAGGGGTGTGTTGGGGGTTGGGATTAGGGGTGTGTTGGGGTTAGGGTTGGAGTTAGAATTGAGGGGTTTCCACTGTTTAGGCACATCAGGGGGTCTCCAAACGCGACATGGTGCAACCATTGATACCAGCCAATTTTGCATTCAAAAAGTCAAACGGTGCTCCCTCCTTTCCAAGCCCTGGCGTGTGCCCAAACAGTGGTTTACCCCAACATATGGGGTATCAGCGTACTCAGGAAAAATTGCACAACAACTTTGGTGGTCTAATTTCTCCTGTTACCCTTGGGAAAATAAAAGATTGTGGGCTAAAAAATGATTTTTTTGGAAAAAAATGTTTATTTTCATGTCTCTGCGTTCTAAACGTCTGTGAAGCACTTGGGGGTTCAAAGTGCTCACCAGACATCTAGATAAGTTCCCTGGAAGGTCTAGTTTCCAAAATGGGGTCACTTGTGGGGGGTTTCTACTGTTTAGGCACATCAGGGGCTCTGCAAACATAACAACGACCGCAGACCTTTCCATCAAAGTCTGCATTTCAAAACGTCACTACTTCCATTCTCAGCCCTTACGTGCGCCGAAACAATGGTTCCCCCCCACATATGGGGTACCAGCGTACTCAGGACAAACTGGACAACTTTTGGGGTCCAATTTCTCCTGTTACCCTTGTGAAAATAAAAATTTGCGAGCTAAAATAATCATTTTTTGAGGAAAAAATGATTTTTTATTTTCACAGCTTTGCGTTATAAACTTCTGTGAAGCACCTGGGGGTTCAAAGTGCTCACTACACATCTAGATAAGTTCCATAAGGGGTCTAGTTTCCAAAATGGTGTCACTTGTGGGGGTGTGTTTTCACTGTTTAGGCACACAGGGGCTCTCCAAACGCGACATGGTGTCTGATAACGATTGGAACTAATTTTCCATTCAAAAAGTCAAATGGTGCTCCTTCCCTTCCGGACCCTGCCGTGCGCCCAAACAGTGGTTTATGACCACATATGAGGTATCAGTGTACTCAGGAGACATTGCCCAACAAATTTTAGGATCCATTTTATCCTGTTGCCAATGTGAAAATGAAAAACCTGAGGCTAAAAGAAAATTTTTGCAAAAAAAAGGTACTTTTTTTACCGATCAATTTGTGAAGCACCTGGGGGGGGGTTCAAAGTGATCACTATGCATGTAGATAAGTTCCTTAGGGGGTCTAGTTTCCAAAATGGGTCACTTGTGGGGGAGCTCCAAAGTTTAGGCACACAGGGACTCTCCAAACGCGACATGGTGTCCGATAACGATTGGAGCTAATTTTCCATTCAAAAAGTCATATGGTGCTCCTTCCCTTCTGAGCCCTGCCATGTGCCCAAACAGTGTTTTATGACCACATATGAGGTATCGGTGTACTCAGAAGAAATTGCCCAACAAATTTTAGGATCCATTTTATCCTGTTGCCCATGTGAAAATGAAAAAATTGATGCTAAAAGAAAATTTTTGTTGTAAAAATTAAAATGTCCTTATTTTCTTTCCATGTTGCTTTAGTTCCTGTGAAGCACCTGAAGGGTTAATAATCTTCTTGAATGTAGTTTTGAGTAGCTTGATGGGTGCAGTTTTTAGAATGGTGTCACTTTTGGGTATTTTCTGCCATATTGACCCCTCAAAGTGACTTCAAATGTGAGGTGGTCCCTAAAAAAATGGTTTTGTAAATTTTGTTGTAAAAATGAGAAATCGCTGGTCAACTTTTAACCCTTATAACTTCCTAACAAAAAAAAAAAAAAATTGTTTCCAAAATTGTGCTGATGTAAAGTAGACATGTGGGAAATGTTATTTAGCAACTATTTTGTGTCACATAACTCCCTGGTTTAACAGAATAAAAATTCAAAAATTGCAAAATTTTCTAAATTTTTACCAAATTTCTGATTTTTTCACAAATAACGCAAAAATTATCGAACTCAATTTACCACTATCATGAAGCCCAATATGTCACGAAAAAACAGTCGCAGAATCGCTAGGATCCGTTGAAGCGTTCCAGAGTTATTACCTCATAAAGGGACACTGGTCAGAGTTGCAAAAAATGGCCAGGTCATTAGGGTCAAAATAGGCTGGGTCATGAAGGGGTTAAAAGGGAACCTGGCACCAGATTCAAGCTACCCCTCAAACTGCAGGCAGCATGAGGGTGCCTGCCCCACTGATAAACTGGCCAGCTTCTCTCAGCACAGCTAGATGATAAACAAGTCTCTCCCATAGCGAGATACCGGTCTATCAGATACAGCAGTGCTGGGAAGAGCCAGCCAGGAACAGCACTGCAGAGCTCTGACTACAGTTGTCCAGCCAGGCTCAGATTCCTGCTGCCTGTGGTACGAGCAGCATGACTAAGGCAACACATTACCTGTATAGAAACTCTCATTGCAATCCATTTTAATCATCTAGTTCCTGAAAATACTAGTAATAAATTAAAGACATTTCTTTTCAAAAATTTTTATTTTTCTTAAGTTAGAAAAACAAAATATATTTCTCTCACCTGTACATATTGCATAGTCTTCTGTTAAACAAGATCTACTTTAAATAACATTTTTCTTCAAAACAATACGTGCAAAATCAAATGGCTCTTATCACATAAAAAAAAAAAATCTTAGAAAAAGCCTCTGAATTTCCCAGATGGACTGTTACAAATGATATCAGCTCCCCACTGAAGATTAGAGAAAAATCTGATTAATAAATCCACAACAAGTGGCCAATTGCATGGTTTGGATTACTATTAAAGGGAATCTGTCATCACATTTTCGGCCTATGAGCTGCCGGCACCGACATCAGGGGCTTATCTACAGCATTCTGTATTGCTATACATTGCTGCCCTGTTGAGGGCAGAGCAGAGTCCTGCAGTACGCAGGCACAGAGAGGTCTGGCGCCTGCGCACGGCAGTATTCTGCTCTGCCCTCACCACGGAGCCCTGACAGGCAGCAAAGAAGAGGTCATCACCGTTAGAAGATGGGAGGCGCCGGACCGCCCTTGGGTGAGTATAACATAACTAATTTTTCTTCTCTTTCAGGTTACATCGGGGGCTTATCTACAGCATTACAGAATGCTGTAGATAAGCCGCTGATGTTGGTGCCGGCAGCTTAGTCAAAAAATGGGGTGACAGATTCCCTTTAAGATGCCTCCCCTTAGCCATGTCCTTGTCTCAAGGGGTTGTCCGGTCTTTGACGCAACACATTTTTTTCCTATGTGACTGCGGAATTGTGACGGGGAGATACGCACACCCTCAGGATTCCCCTGTATGCTGTGCAGATGGGCGGTCACGTGACTGCATATATGTGACTTATACTCGTCATGTGCCGACTAGACTTGTGCTTCTCTTAAGTCTCTGCTAATGGGAGTAACCGGGTGAGACTAGTCTGCACGTGACTGCCCACCTACACAGAAAATACAGGGAAGTCGTGATTGTGTGCACATCCCTCGGTCACAGTTTGGCAGTCTACAGTCACATAATTACTGAGACCGGACAAGCCCAAAAACACGCCATACCTGTTATTGCCATATTAGAAAAAAAAAAAAAAAAGATAGTGGGAGAACCTTGATGTGTTCTGCCCACAAAAATGGCCACCACCTAAAATCTGACCTCCAGAAACAAGATATGATCAATAAGGGATATGGAGAATAGAGAGATAGATATATATCTCTCTCTATCTCATATAGACTATGGTCTGGGGTGGTGGTGTTTTTTTTCTGGCATAGAGCAGCCATGTTTTTCTCATCCTATACAACCGTAGTAGCTGTAGATTAAAGGGCGTAGTTCAGATCACAATATGGTCTCCTAAAGTGCCAATGGAGGCCAGACACACCGGAGTACCCTCAATCACTTACAAGTTAAGTAGGGAGACATGATTCCCAGCAGAGGGTCATCATTTGTCAGCCATTGGCACCCTAGGAGCCAAACTTTGATGCATAACGTGAATTACCCGTCGGAAGAGGCGTCCATCCTCCCACCTCTCCCATTAGAAACCATGAACATATTCCTGGGATACTAAGGAACCAGAACCTTATATTTAAGATATACCATCACATAAACACAATGATTGCTGTTGCTTAGCAGTCAATATTAAAAATCAGAAGCCACTTCCATCTTGTGGATGAACTTAATGCTAACAAATCATCCAACTGATACATTATATGGCTATTCCAGACAAGTCATAAAAAAGAAAAAAAAACACTTCTGCAGTCACTTAACATTTCACATTATTTGGAGTCTTATGCCCACTGGATTATAGAAGGCGTCAAATAAGTCATAAAAAAAAAAAAAAAAAAAAAAAAAGTTAGGAGGGAAAAGTTAAAAACAAAAAAAAACAAAACAAAAAACCTTTTATGCAGTGTTTGCCACGCTGTCAAGCAAAAAGACCCAACGAAAGCTGATGCATTCACTTCTCATAATGTAGGAGCAGAGACCCCAATTCCAGTGAGGTGTCACTAACTGGGCTGTATTTTGCAGTTTCAATATAGTGTTTTATTAGCAGAAAATGATCACTACAGGACTAGGTGTCTCAGATTCTGGTCCAGCCATACCCTTGGCAGCTTTCTGCCTATGCACAGTGTACACAAGAAGCTGCCAATCAGTGGTGACGGAGGGGGTTATACACAGCTCAGCATTTGAGCTCTGCTAAGAGAAAACTGACCATATCAACTGCTGTTCCCAGTAAACTAAGTGATATATCATCAGGATCTCTGCCCCTACATTATGTTGCTATCAAGTTACATGGCAAAAACCTGCTGAAATATTCCCTTTAATAAACAAGATACTCCTTGATAATCACAAAGATAATCGTTGCCAAGATATCATATGATTTCTATAAGATGGTACATTGGGGGGCATAGAAAAGGGAGAATATACAAAAATATTCATTTTAAGAACTTTGATTGAACATGGTATTGAAAATGTGATCATTCTGATTTCCCCCCCCCCCCCCCCCCAAACACGTCCGAAGATATCCCTGAATCCCCTCAGTGAACAGAAAAGGGAAGGAAAAAAAAAAAAAAATAATACTGATTCACAATTTTAGAAAAAAATAAAAATTGGGAGACGAGGGGCCGAAACAATGGCAAGCTCAAATTTTTGCCATGGATGTAAAACATGGGAAGGCAAGGAGGAAAAAAAAAAATAAAAAATAAAAATTGAACTCTAAGAAAATACTAAAAATTATAAAATAAGAACAGTAACAGTAAAATAATGGATTGGAAACATTAGCAAGAAAGAGGGCAGCGGAAGTGTTGCAAATATTATCCAATCAAAGTAAAGTGACCGTGTAGCGCACCAGACAGGAGACATTTACCCTCCCCCGCAGAAAAAAAAAAAAAACCTCTCTCTCTCTAGGGAATTAAGTTGTCCTAGTTACCAGAATAACATCTCACAGTAACAATTTTTTGCAGTAAATTGGTTCCCATGGACAACAAGCATCCCCCCCCATGTATTATTTTAGTAGATCTGCCTCCATGTTTGATCCTCCACAGCACCAAAGTCTTAAAAATTGCTACATAGAAAAGTACAAATCTTCACAGAAGACAAGGTGAACAGACTGCCCTCTGGGCATTTACCCCCAGTCCACCCCCATAATACATTATGGTATTAAGACTAGTTATATAAAAAATAAAAGGAAAAAGTAATATTTGGAGGCAATAGTCACCCCATGATCAGCCATAGCAGCATTGATCAAGGTGAAAATATACCACTGCATTGCTTCTGTAAACATTCAACAACCCTCGTTACTGGTCGGAGGCACTGCATCCGAACGGAACACAAGAAAACCAGTAAAGGATAGTGTCTGTGCAAAAGTCGCGTCATCTCACGGAGTTCTTCCAGCTTAGTAGTCCATAATGTTCTTCTAAAAAGTCAAGACATCAAGAACCAACCAGGATTTCCATGATGTTATCAAGGTCATTTGGCTCCCTAAGACCTTGACCTGAGGTATAAGATGGAAAACTGCAAGAAGAAGGAAACCATAGATCTTCTGAAAAAGATGAACGGCTGCTTAGGGCAGCAGTTTCTCTCTCAAACACTGATGTGTCTATATCTGAAAAAGGGTCATCAAAGAAGAGGTCATTAAGGTAACCGGAATTCATGATGTCGAAGTTAGCAAAGGCTGTCTCCGAAGCACTGAGTTCTTCGGAAAAGACTAATGGGGTATTTTGCACAGATAAGGCCTGAGAACTTATTTCTACAGAGCTTGTAGTGTCCATATCAACGGGAACATCCGGGACACCAGAAGCCAAGGAGACTACACTAGGCACTTGCTCCGCCAATGACGTGTCCATAGAGTCTGGGGTTTCTGAAAGGGAAGCAGCCAGAACCAACTCATTTATCAGTTCTATGTCTCGTAAAGAATCAGGGTTGGAGTTGAACAACTCTTCCTTTTCAATTGCACCTTGATTACACGATGGTTGAGAAAGCAATCCAGGACCAGTGTTGTTGGAGGACACTTCCTTGATTTCTGGATCCTGGGAGCCAAGAGGTTGCTGATTTTTCTGATTATTTTGAGGGCAACTATCATCTAAAACATTCTCCAGCTCTTTTAAAATGGAAGCAATGGCTGCAGTCAGAGCAATGTCCTCTTCCATGGAAGGCAGGATGATGTTCTCCGTATCTTGAGGAAGAGCAGAACCTATTCCCTGTCCAGCCGGTGGATCACATGCACCAGACATATTATCTTCTACATATGGGACATTACATGGATTTTCAAGGTGGATCTCCTCTTGGATGATTCTCAGAGTGTTGGCGATAAGAACATAGCGTCGTAAACTAGGCTCCATCATCGTTCGTCCCTTGTTGAACTTCTCGAGTGACATGTTTAGTAGGGATTGACGGAAGAAGACATAACTATCTGTCTGAAAGGACAGATGTCCATCTAGTTCAGATTCCTCACAGTCAGGAAACTTCCTCTTGATGCCTTTGGTAGGCATGGCCATCTGGAAATAAGAAAAAAACGTGGTCAATATATCATAAATACCATGTTTCGTAAACTTGAACTGCAATAGTATAATGCCAAGAGTTACAAGGTTATATGTTGTATATTTAAAAAAAAAATCCCACACACTTAAAAAGGGAGTTACTGGGGCCATCAATATCAGATCGGTGGAATACAGTCTCCAGGAACCTCTATTAACCTACTGCTTAAAGAGGCCACATTTGTTATGCCTCCTCCAAGATGGCCACTGCAGTGGCATTGGGAGCACAGGGGCAAGTCTGAACCATGCTTCCTGTGAAGTGGAGGCAAGGTGTAGCCTAACCTAGGTGGTGGACATCTTGGATGCAGAATGACCACAACACCGATCTCTGCAGAGGAAGACAAAATGGAGGGCACCAGGTAGGGTGACTATACATTACAAGTGTACAGTAAATGTTCATTGCCAGGGAGGAGGATCACCTCTTAAAAAGATGTTCTCAATTTTGAAAGTTATCCTCTAGATAAGGGATAACTTTCCAATCACTGGATGTCCGACTGCCGTGGCCCTGACATATCCTTTCAGCTTGGTTTTCAGAACTAGATTACTACTTCATTCATTATTATTGGGAGAAGCAGAGATTGCAGAGTACAGCGATCGGCTGATCTTTGGCATTCCCATTACTAATGGAGGGAGCAGAAGTCCGAATGATTGATCACCGGTCCGCTAATTGTCAATAGGACTGCCAGTGAGAGCCGAATACAGCAAAGTTTTGAGGTTTTTAGAGAATGACTCAACTAAGCAGAAATGGGATCCATTGTTACAATCTCCGAGGATGTCCCAACCAGGGCACACACCCGACAGATCAGATGCCCATGTGCCATAACAGGGATTAAGGGGGTAATCAATATAGCTCCATGGTCAAAGTGTCCGATCTCGTGCTTATTATGGGGTGTATGAGACTGAAAGGGGCTTGGAGAGTTTCATCCTAGATGTTTTATGCTCTACACCAGTGGTTATCCAGCCGTCCCAGGCAGAGTTCTACTACTGCGCCAGATGGGGGGCACCGCTCTAGGTACACGCAAACAAAACTGTCAGAACTGGGGGCCAAATTTAAGGATGCGTAGTAGTTAGCATGGTGACACTTAATTCACTTTGTATATTGGGAGGATTTAGAATGTCCACGATTACATCTGAAGAGAACCGATGTAATAACTTTCTGCAGTGAGATATCAGCGCAGAGCTCAGACACTGGAAACTAATAGACAAGCACATTTTCTTTTTCTTCTTCCTCAGAGCTGCAAGGAGATCCTATTACAAGACAAGTCTCATCTCTAATCCTCCCCCACCTCTGTATGAAAAGCCCACCCTCCCCCTCCTTTATCACCGACTCCTCCCTACTCTGCTGGGATTCAGAAAAACAACCCTGCTACCATTTTACAAAATCCCAACATCATCCTCCTCCTGTAATGGGAGGTAGCAGCACAGGTGCAATCATATGTGCAGATGAAGTAGGAGAACGGCATCTCTACATACGAGAGATGGAGAACCTGACCGGTTAGTGATCGCCCCCCCTGTAATCCACTGCCAATACCACCACCGAGACCCCCGGACACTCAATTCCGGTTATGCTCATTACGGCAATATCTGGTCTACTTCATGTACAAGAAGGAAAAACTGCTCTGAGCAAAATCCTAATCACAATTATACATAGTATACACACAAAATAGATCATGTCTTTGCCTTAAATATAAGGAATGAGGTCTACAGAGCCCCCTGAAACTCTACATATGCTTAGTAAATGCTACACTATGTCCGTGTACCCCATAATCAGCTATGCCCCTTCCATCACACCAAGTACCACAAAATCAGCTGTTCCTTCCATCAAAGCGGGAGCCACAAAATCAGCTGGTCCTTCCATCGAACCGGGAGCCACCAAATCAGCTGGTCCTTCCATCGAACCGGGAGCCACCAAATCAGCTGGTCCTTCCATCGAACCGGGAGCCACAAAATCAGCTGGTCCTTCCATCGAACCGGGAGCCACAAAATCAGCTGGTCCTTCCATCGAACCGGGAGCCACAAAATCAGCTGTTCTTTCCATCGAACCCGAAGACACCAAATCAGCTGGTCCTTCCATCGAACCGGGAGCCACCAAATCAGCTGGTCCTTCCATCGAACCGGGAGCCACCAAATCAGCTGGTCCTTCCATCGAACCGGGAGCCACCAAATCAGCTGGTCCTTCCATCAAACCGGAAGACACAAAATCAGCAGGTCCTTCCATCGAACCGGAAGACACAAAATCAGCAGGTCCTTCCATCGAACCGGAAGACACAAAATCAGCAGGTCCTTCCATCGAACCGGAAGACACAAAATCAGCTGGTCCTTCCATCGAACCGGAAGACACAAAATCAGCTGGTCCTTCCATCGAACCGGGTGCCACCTAAATTGGCTCTGCCCCTTCCAACGCACCAGGTGCCCATCCAATGGGATTGGCCCCTTCCAGTGCTGAGGAGTAATCCCACCCAGTTGGCCCCACACCAGACCTGCCCCTTCCACCACACCAGGTTGACTCCCAATCACCACTGCCCCGTGTTCAACACGGAGGTGAAAGCCAATCGCCTGCCTCTGCCCCTTCCATCGCCCCAGGTGCAACCCAATCGCCTCTGCCCCTTCCATCGCCCCAGGTGCAACCCAATCGCCTCTGCCCCTTCCATCGCAGTAACCCCCAATTGCCTCTGCCCCTTCCATCGCACCAGGTGCCACCCACCCGATCGGCTTAACCTGTTCCAATGTGCAAGGCTCCACCCCTCCCCCAATCAGCTGCGCCCCTTCCAGTACACGGGGGTCCAGTAGCCCAATAAGTCAAACGCAAATAAGGTTCCTCTAAATCGCAATAAATGGACGGCAGAGCCGCAATGTGTGCATTACACCACAGTGACTGTATACACTATACTAGGCATAAGACACAGCAGAGCGCTCGTAAGCGGCCATGTACCGCAGGATGACTGCCGTGCAGCCACAGCCCCAGCAATGGTCACAGTGAGATACTTACACTTTCGCTGAGCGCCGGGTGCGGAGCAGCTACCGGGTATCGCACATCTCCCTCCCTTCCCGCCGCCGCATTCAAGTTTAGTATCTACAACTACAGCAACGGTCCGCCCACCTGTGACGCAAAGCACCACGGGAACTGTAGTGTCCCAGAGCGTCCCAAGCAGTAAGATTCCAAGGCGGAGGGGACTACAATTCCCGCAATGCAATTGGGCAGCGGGACGACGCATGCGTAAAGTGTACAGCTTGATTAAAAGAGTGGGTTTTTAATTTAAAGAGACAGCGTATAGGTGAGCGGTAAAGTTGCATGTGCTGAAGCCAGTTGTTAAGGGACTGTGAAGGTCTAGATTGGTGCTGGATTTAGTTTGTTTTTATGTATGCAAATTCCTCCTGTGCTGCGGAATATGCTGGTGCTATAGAAATCGGGGATAATATTATAGTGATGCAGCGCAGCGGCAACACTTGTCAACCCAAGCAGTCCTGCAGCGATTACCAGAGACCCCCAATAACCCCCCGACCCTGTGACTCCTACCTGATCATGCAGTCCGCAGGGCGCACCACACTCAATATTTCAGCCTCCCCAGCGAGGAAAAAAGTCAGTGTTTCCCCCAGGCTTCATGCTGCACAGTTAGGATTTGTCCCCTGACACCCTCCTTTCAGCTGCACTCACACACGCCCAGCCCCTCTGCTTCTCCGTCCTTCCCATTGGCGGGGATTGCGACCTGGCATGCGAGTCACGGCATCCGATTGGTTGAGGCTGTGTGGTCCCGCCCTCACCTCAGCTGCTCCTCCAGCCTTTACTATTGCGCTGAGGCAGAGCAGCGTGGAGGGGGTGGGGAGCCCGTCACCTCCATACCAGGGCGCCCTGACAGCTCCCAATGTGCACAGTGACCAGGCACGGGGGACACACTCACATTACTCTTCTCCCATTATAGGGGACGACCACCCGTCCGTCACCCCCTCCATATACACAGGTCGGGGAGGAGGTGGGGGCTGGCTAGATGCAGATAGTCCTATTACAGGTCATGGCTATGAATCTTGAGGGCATTGCTATAGATCCCGTACCATTATACAGCCCAAATAAGGACGGGGCGACATGGCGGGACTCGCCGATGTATGACTATGTTGGAGCACTTGTCTTATCTATTGCATTTTTTCTGTGCTGTGTTGTGCATAAATATGTGACTTCAGATTTTGTATTAGTCTATGCCTGATGAAGAGACCTGAGTAGTCTGGAAAGCTTGCAATGTGTTACCATCTTTTCAGTTAGCCATTAAAAGGTATCAACCACTGAGGACTCTCAATTCTGAATATTCTTCTATCTACTGGCTAACACGGTACAAAGATATACATCTTTCCTATATTTTAAAGCTGTGATTTTGCTGTAAAAAAAAAAAAAAAGATGTGCACGTAAGATTAAATTGTACGGCAAGTGAATCGTTTGCAACCAATAAGGAGAAAAATACCAAACAGGTTTGGAAACCTAAGTTGCTCATACAGGAGAATTCTTTGGCCGCAGCGTCACAATGAGACACCATAGGAAATCGGTAGATGTGGTGTAGCCATAGCCCAAGGAACCATTCACAGGTGTCGGGTACGGCCGGTTTAGACTCTTTCAGACTATAATCCACATCTGATACAGTGACGATTTGCATCCCAAACATATGAGTCACCTCTGCCCCTCCCATCGCGCGGAGTGACCCCAAGTTGCCTCTGCCCCTGCCATCGCACGGAGTGACCCCAAGTTGGCTCTGCCCCTGCCATCACACGGAGTGACCCCAAGTTGGCTCTGCCCCTGCCATCGCACGGAGTGACCCCAAGTTGGCTCTGCCCCTGCCATCGCACGGAGTGACCCCAAGTTGTCTCTGCCTCTTCCATCACACGGAGTGACCCCCAAATCACCTCTGCCCCTTCCATAGCATGGAGTGACCACACCCCAATCACCTCTGCCCCTTCCATAGCACGGAGTGACCCCAAGTCGCCTCTGACCCTTCCATCAAATGGAGTGACCCCCAAATCACCTCTGCCCCTGCCATCGCACGGAGTGACCCCAAGTCGCCTCTGCCCCTGCCATCGCAAGGAGTGACCCCATGTCGCTTCTGCCCCTGCCATCGCACGGAGTGACCCCAAGTCACCTCTGCCCCTGCCATCGCACGGAGTGACCCCAAGTCGCCTCTGCCCCTGCCATCACATGGAGTGACCCCAAGTCATCCCTGCCCCTTCCATCACATTGAGTGACCCCCAAATCACCTCTGTCCCTTACATCGCATGGAGTGACCCCCAGTCGCCTCTGCCCCTGCCATCGCACGGAGTGACCCCAAGTCGCCTCTGCCCCTGCCATCACACAGAGTGACCCCAAGTCGCCTCTACCCCTGCCATCGCACAAAGTGACCCCCAATCACCTCTGCCCCTCCATCGCATGGAGTGACCCCAAGTCGCCTCTGTCCCTTCCATCACATGGAGTGACCCCCAAATCACCTCTGCCATCGCACAGAGTGACCCCAAGTCGCCTCTGTCCCCTGCCATCGCACGGAGTAACCGCAAGTCACCTCTGCCCCTGCCATCGCACGGAGTGACCCCCAGTCGCCTCTGCCCCTGCCATCGCACGGAGTGACCCCAAGTCGCCTCTGCCCCTGCCATCACACAGAGTGACCCCAAGTCGCCTCTACCCCTGCCATCGCACAAAGTGACCCCCAATCACCTCTGCCCCTCCATCGCATGGAGTGACCCCAAGTCACCCCTGTCCCTTCCATCACATGGAGTGACCCCCAAATCACCTCTGCCATCGCACAGAGTGACCCCAAGTCGCCTCTGTCCCCTGCCATCGCACGGAGTAACCGCAAGTCACCTCTGCCCCTGCCATCGCACGGAGTGACCACAAGTCGCCTCGACCCCTGCCATCGCACGAAGTGACCCCCAATCACCTCTGCCCCTCCATCGCATGGAGTGACCCCCAGTCGCCTCTGCCCCTGCTATCGCACGGAGTGACCCCCAATCACCTCTGCCCCTCCATCGCATGGAGTGACCCCAAGTTGCCTCTGCCCCTCGTTGGTTTAGATTCTTTCAGACTATAATCCACGTCAGATACAGTGACGATTTGCATCCCCAACATATGAGTTGGGAAACCTTCAACCTCATTCACATGTAACAGTATCTGTGCATATTTCTGTCTACACATCAGAAAAAAAATCAGCTACGGAAATAAGTAGCAAGATACTGAGGACTAAATGTGAATCTGGCTAAAGGCGCAGTCAGACAGTCATGTAAGTTGGACAGCAACGCACAGACTGGCTGGCTGCTCTCCCTACCTGAGACAGCTGCATTGAAATACATGACGCTGTCACGCTCTTGTCAGAAGAGCCGCCGGCCAGTCCGCGCACTGCGTCCTTCTTAGACCATATTTGCTTGTCCATTTTTCACGGATAGAACACATATCCATTACAGTCTGTGAAGGTGCTCACATTTCCCTATTTCTTTTTTTTTACAGACCACAAAAAAGAGATGTCAGGTTTTGAGCACAGTCATGGATCTACAATTAGCCTTCACGGTTCTGTGAGTATCACGGACCATGCTCAGATGCCGTCAGTGCACGTGCTGTCTGTGTTTTTTTTTTCTTTTCTTTTTTTTTTTAGTATTGCAGTAGGTAGGAGATGATTTGCAATAATTAATTGATGGAAAAAATAATCAAAATCTGACACTAAACAGTGGTGAAAATCAGACCGGATTTTGAGCCTGAGAAAAGTCCCTGACATCTGAATGAGGCCTTAAGGGCATGTCACACTAAGCAATATCGCTAGCAATATCGCTATAACTAGTGACGTTATAGCGATATTGCTAGCGATATCGCTATGCTTGTTACTTACCTACGACCGCTCCCCCGCTGGTTATCGCTGATCACGCGAGAACGTCCTGGACTGTTTCTCGTCATCAGCTTCCTGCTGTGACGACGAGCGACGACCGTGGAGCCGGGCGGGAGGACGCAGGATCGCCTGGTGTGACAGGTAAGTAGCGACCCCCGTCCCCAGCGATGTTGCTGGTGAGATCTGCCTGTGTGGCAGCTCACTAGTGACCACTTAGCGATGTACCAGCGATCCTGACCGCGTCATGTCGCTTGTCGGGATCGCTGGTACATCGCTAAGTGTGACAGTACCTTTACACTCGTGCAGATCTGCTGACTGCAGAAATCCGAGTGTTAGGGCGCAATCAGACGGCCATATAACACAGACGACGATCGCATGGCCATGCTGGGACTGGCCGACGGCTCTCCTGGCCTGACCTAACAGCATGTATTTCTAGTTCACACCAGTGTATTAAAAAAAAAAAAAAGAGTTTTTTCATCCATTTTTATATGTCATCCTTTATAAAAATTTACACGAACAAATACAGTTTCCTGTGTTAAAAAATTGCCATGTATCCATAAAAATTGGATGCTTTATGGTCAAACCATACACTTGAATGGGAGAGTTTCATGTGAAATATGGCAGAGTATATCACATGCTGCAGTTTTTAATTTTTCTCACGTGCAGTTTTGGCCAGCGAAAGAAAAAAAAAAGAATATAAATATATATATGTGTCAGTTATCTCAACATTCCCGTTGATTAACATTTGTGAGTGCTGTGAGTTTCTTTTCCCTGACAGCACTGCACTTGATCCACATAGATCCGTGTAGATTTAAGCTGCGTTCACACATCCGTGTGATTGTTACCGTGGGAGAGAAACGGATCAATGGCCTCCCAGGTGTTATCCAAGTTGCATGCAATTTTCTTCTGTTAGTCACCCCCTCTTTTTTTTTTTTTTTTTATAACTAAAGCAGGTAGACTGTCTGAACTTTTTTATCTATTGACTCTTGGCAATAGATCAGTCTAAAGGGCCCGTCACACTAAGCGAGATCGCTAGCGATATCGCTAAAGCGTCACCGATTTTGTGACGCTGCAGCGATATTGCTAGCGATATCGCTATGTCTGATACTTACCTCCGACCGGCTCCCCCGCTGTCTATCGCTGATCACGTGAGAACGTCCTGGACCGTTTCTCGTCGGCCGCTTCCTGCTGGCGCCGACGAGCGACACGTGGACGCGGGCAGGAGGACGTCTTCATCGCCGCGTCTGACAAGTAAGTAACGACTGCCGACCGCTGCTATGTCGCTGGTGAGATCTGCCTGTGTGGCAGCTTACTAGCGACCATGTAGCGACGTACCAGCGATCCTGACCGCGTCATATCATGTTCGGGATCGCTGGTGCATCGCTAAATGTGACGGGACCCTAAGGGTACCGTTTCACATAGCGACGCTCCAGCGATCCTGACGACGATACGACCTGGTAAGGATCGCTGGTACGTCGCTACATGGTCGCTAGTAAGCTGCCACACAGGCAGACCTACTCAATGACGCAGCAACGATAAGCGATCTGTATAACGACCTCGGCGGTCATTGGGACCTTGTCACACAGCAGCTATTCTGATGACTCACGCCTGCGTCCCTGAGTTCTGAGTCGCTAATGAGGTCGCTCGTCGGCGTCAAACACAGCGATGCATGCTGGCCAGCGGGACACCAGCGATCAAAAAATGGCCTAGGACATTCGAGCACGATCAGCGATATCCAGCAGGGGGGGGCAGCCGCAGGTAAGTGTCACACGTAACGAGATTGCTGGCGAGGTCGCTGTTGCGTCACAAAATATGTGACGTTTCAGCGATCTCACTAACGATCTCGTTATGTGTGACAGTCCCTGTAGGCTATGTTCACACGCTGTGTTTTTTTTTGTGCAGGCAAAACTTTCTTTCTTGGCAGTAAAGAAGCTGCTTGCAAAATGCAGGTTTTACTGCGTTTCCTTGCTGCATTTTATTGTCTCTTGTGCATGTTGCTAAAGTTTAGTGCCCCCCCCAAATTATCATAATGCAACTTCCTTAGGTTTTTGCACCAAAACCTGATTTTTTTTTTAATTTTTTGCTCATTTTTTTTCACTTTCTATGGGTGGAAAAACAGTGCAAAAACATGGATCGCACACAGAGGACACGGACCCATTATAGCCATCTGAAACCGGCCTTGGGGCTCGTGCACACAACCGATTTTCTTGGATGAGTGCTATCTATGAATTTCTAGGATAGCACTCGTACCTATGATAGTCTATGGGGTCTGTGCACATGATCGATATTTTTTTCTTTTTGTTTTTACCCTTGGGATGAGTGTGCTGCTGATAAAAAAAAAAGAAGACTTGTCCAGTTTTGATCTGAGCGTCAGTTCAAAGTTGGCAATGCAAGTCTATGAGTTTGTGAAAAAATCGACGACATCCGAGTGCGGTTATGTTTTGACTGAGTGATGGTGTGGAGAATTTTTTTTTTCCTTTTCTCTCCACATCTCATAGGGAACCTAGCGTTCAGGCAGCATGAATCAGTCACTGGCTGTGCGATATTTTACTCTGAGACACTGTGATGTGTCATAGCAAACATGCCTTAACATGCCTCCGGAGACTACAGGGAGAGTCCAAAGATGTCCCTACCCGCTCCCCATGACAGACAGGACCCTCCATGTTCACATTTGAGGAGGATCTTCGAGTGGATCTGTTCCAAAAATCACAGTATGAGCAGTCGGGTATTTTTCATGTGGATTTTGGAGCAGATTCTGCTTTAAAATTCATGTGAAAAAAAAAATGCTTCAAATAATCTGAATAAGCTTCTTTATTTCTGCCTGTCCTGCTACAAAGAAATAAAAACATTCTATTTTTTTTTATGTCCTTATGCACAGAATATTGTGTACCGCCAGTCACAGACGCAGGCACTGAGCGATCTTACGGCAAGTATAATGCATTGCAAATTCTTTACGCCCACGTTTCCTGAGAGTTTCTTTGCAGGAAGCAAGACTTCCTGAGGAACCTGTGGAGGACCCAGTCTACGACATTTGTATCTGAAGTCTATGCCCTTCTGAGCCAGGTACTACACCTGAGTGCTGCTTGGCGACACTCGAAAACCATACAATAAGTTTTATTTTTTTGGGGGCAGGGGGTTACACGAATAATGGGGCGAGTAAAAGACCTATGCTTACAAAACAACTAACAAAAAAACACATTGGCCTGGCCAATTAAACTGAGGTCCCCATGAAATCTAGTAGGGACCTTGTTGCTGTGCAAACAATGGAGAACAATACATAAATGGAGCAGCCACATTGGGTACATTGAGATGTAGGGAAGGTCACTGGAAGTATATACAGAAATGGACTATAAGGACTCCACCCCACTAGAGAAGAAAATCTAGAAAATGCTCCTTCCATTTCAGTCCCCTCCTCCGAGAAATCCTTACACCTTTCCTCCCCCACACCCTTCTACCCTTCTTTGAACTTTAGTCCTGTACTTTCCCCCAGCACAGCATGTCTCCTCTGCAAGGATCTTCTGAACCAAGTCTCCTTCTTCCACCACCAGGACCATAATAGTCAGTTGGCCTTCTTCCACAAGCATCCAACAAGCATGATAGAAAACCATGGCGGCCTCTAGATAAGGCGCCAGTCTTGTTCATTTCTCGGGTATTTAGACTTGGCCCCATGACCATAAAATGGGACTTCGCTGCTATATCACTTGCAGCCCAAGGGCAAACGAGGTGTTTCTGGAAGGACACCAGTCTGGTTTACTAGCCAATGATATTTTTAAGATGGTGTTCAGGAGGCCTGATTTTTATAGTACAGTCCCATGCATCACCACCTTTAGGGGGAATAAGTGTAGCAGTACCTCATTGTTACCCTGTGCCTTCATTCACTCCTTTAGGTGGGCATGGATTTTGGTGCACGTTTTGACCTAGAGTTTTTGGTGTCCAAAACTATATGAAATGGTTCCCCTCATCCAAATTTAATTTGGGGATAGTGTCTGGAGGAACTAAATATCTGACAAAATAATGAGACGTTCTCACCCCTACATCTCTATTGGGAGTCTATAGGTAAAGAAGACTATTTTGATATGCAGGTGAAATGGCTCAGTTTGGCTACATTCACACAACCATATTTTCGGTCCAAATGCTATCTGAAAAAAAGAAACTGATAGCACTCGGACAAATCTAAGGGTGTGTTCAGACTGACTTTTTTGAGGAGCTTTTAAAGCAGAACTTGAGTGGAAACTCTCCTGAAAACCCTCAAAAACTACTCAAAAATTTGGAGTTTGTGCGCCAAACTTTCAACAAAAAGACTTGGCGTGAACATACCCTTATTCAATAGGGCTGTTCAGATTATTTCAAACGGACCGAATTTCTGTATGAAAAAAAATCGCAGCATGCACTAGTCTCTTCCGTATAATGATTGAGACTCATCTATGGGTGCACAAAATAAAAAATCGGATCATCCATATAGCATCCAATGCTTACGGATACCTTGCAGTTCCTTACCATAGGAAACTCTATTTGGTCTTGTAAATTTTAATAACTGCTGATCAGAGTTTTGATCAGTGGGATCCAATTTTCTCAAAGGATGAGGGAAATAAAATACTCCATCTTCTCCATTCTGTTAGTCTGTGAAAATCAGACTGCACTCGGATGATATCCGAGTGCAACCCCATGTTGAACATTATGCACAGCAATGTAAAAAGGAGTCTCTTGTCACTTCTTTTATAAGTGCTTCACAGTTTGGAAACTGTGAGACAGTTAAGTAACATGTTCATTCTTTGAGCGGCTTCATACGGAATCCGCCCCCCTGTTCTTTAGTTGAAAGGTCAGAGAAAAGACGCAGTCAGCAGAGCCACCACAAAAAAAAAATGCCATAACGCCGCTTCTGGAAGAAGACTGCTGACTTTTTTTCTGAAGACACTTCGGGATTAAAACTTGTGCACATAGCCCTAGACTGTACAAACACAGAGTTTTTGACATGTGTCTGTTCCAAAAATGGCATCAAAAACTTTAAGAAAACCTGTTAATTCCTAAGAGAAATCTGCTTTGCTGTTCATAGCTACTTCTTCGTATGAACTCCCAGAAGGTGCGGGACGGTGGTGGTCATCATCAGCTTTTCTGGTTACACAGGAGATGTAAACAGGACTTAAAGTGCTCTCAAATCACTGTTTTTTGCGCAAAAGTAAAAAAATTTGCCATACACCTCTCATTCATTTTAGTAACATTTTCTCCTCTCAAAAAGCTGTAGAGGAACCAGGGGGAGATAAGACCACCATGCAACGGCCAGATTTTTTTTTTTTTTTATCCTGCATCAAAAATTGGTGCAAATTACAACAGAATTAATTTTCTGTCTTTAGATTCATCCAAGATGCTCCGTTTTTTTTTTTGTTTTTTTTTTTTAAGAGTCATGCACCCAAATTTAAAACTTTTACTAACATTAACTTGGGTGTAAGATTACCTAGTACCAGACCTAATAAATGTCTGAAATGTTCACTTTTCCGTGGAGCAAAAATGATTTTTTTTTTTGTGCATGTAAATATTCCATTGGACTTTTCTGTGATCCGGCCTTGTTGACCGCTATTTCAATTTCAATGGGGCATCCAGTCAACCTTACCATAGGTAAAGAATCTCAGATCAGCGGGGGTCCAGCATCGGCTCCACACTGTCTGGAAAGGTAAATACTTATAATGTAATTACCCTAGACAAACAAGACTATAGGAGGGGGATGGAGGTGGTGTTGGAAGAGAACATCTCAAATGTTTGGGCCTTAAAGCCCTCCATGCACATTAGACGGCTGATGGAGGAACGATCATTCGACCAACACAGTGTAAAGACCCTCATACACATTACTTCAGTGGTTGACAAAGCTGCCAATATTTATGGGTTTAGTTCACAGTCTAGTGTATGGGGTCCCTGACGATTTCTGACTGCTGATCCTATTGTTGTTTGTGAGATAAGCCACCATCAGAGGAGTCCATCATGGCTCCCTCATATAGAGCAAAGGAGCACTTGATTGATCCCTTATGTGTATGTGGGGGCCTTGGAAGGGAAGCCATTGATATTGCCTATAGTCTGTGTATAGGAGGCCTCGGAAGAGAAGCCATTGATATTGCCTATAGTCTAATGTGTATGGGAGGCTTCGGGAGAGAAGCCAGTGATATTGCCTATAGTCTAATATGTATGGAGGCCTCGGAAGAGAAGCCTGTGATATTGCCTATAGTCTAATGTGTATGGAGGCCTCAGAAGAGAAGCCTGTGAAATTGCCTATAGTCTCGTGTGTATGGAGGCCTCAGAAGAGAAGCCTGTGATATTGCCTATAATCTAATGTGTATGGAGGACTCGGAAGAGAAGCCATTGATATTGCCTACAGTGTAATGTGTATGGAGGCCTCGAAGATAAGCCTGTGATATTGCCTATAGTCTAATGTGTATGGAGGCCTCGGAAGAGAAGCCTGTGATATTGCCTATAGTCTAATGTGTATGGGAGGCCTCGGAAGAGAAGCCTGTGATATTGCCTATAATCTAATGTGTATGGAGGCCTCGGAAGACAAGCCTGTGATATTGCCTATAGTCTAATGTGTATGGAGGCCTCTGAAGAGAAGCCTGTGATATTACCTATAGTCTAATGTGTATGGGAGGCCTCGGAAGAGAAGCCTGTGATATCGCCTATAATCTAATGTGTATGGGAGGCCTCGGAAGAGAAGCCTGTGATATTGCCTATAGTCTAATGTGTATGGAGGCCTCTGAAGAGAAGCCTGCGATATTACCTATAGTCTAATGTGTATGGGAGGCCTCAGAAGAGAAGCCTGTGATATTGCCTATAATCTAATGTGTATGGAGGCCTCGGAAGAGAGGCCATTGATATTGCCTGTAGTCTAATGTGTATGGAGGCTTCGGAAGAGAAGCCTGTGATATTGCCTATAGTCTAATGTGTATGGGAGGCCTCGGAAGAGAAGCCTGTGATATTGCCTATAGTCTAATGTGTATGGAGGCCTCGGAAGAGAAGCCTGTGATATTGCCTATAGTCTAATGTGTATGGAGGCCTCGGAAGAGAAGCCTGTGATATTGCCTATAGTCTAATGTGTATGAGGGGGCCTCAGAAGAGGAGCCATTGATATTGCCTACAGTGTAATGTGTATGGAGGCCTCGGAAGAGAAGCCATTGATATTGCCTATAGTCTGTGTATAGGAGGCCTCGAAGAGATGCCATTGATATTGCCTATAGTCTAATGTGTATAGGGGGCCTTGGAAGAGAAGCCATTGATATTGCCTATAGTCTAATGTGTATGGAGGCCTCGGAAGAGATGCCATTGATATTGCCAATAGTCTAATGTGTATAGGAGGCCTCGAAGAGAAGCCATAGATATTGCCTATAGTCTAATGTGTATGGGGGCCTCGGAAGAGAAGCCTGTAATATTGCCTATAGTCTAATGTGTATGGAGGCCTCGGAAGAGAAGCCTGTGATATTGCCTATAGTGTAATGTGTATGGAGGCCTCGGAAGAGAAGCCTGTGATATTGCCTATAGTCTAATGTGTATGGAGGCCTCGAAGAGAAGCCATTGATATTGCCTATAGTCTAATGTGTATGGAGGCCTCGGAAGAGAAGCCTGTAATATTGCCTATAGTCTAATGTGTATGGAGGCCTCGGAAGAGAAGCCTGTGATATTGCCTATAGTCTAATGTGTATGGAGGCCTCGAAGAGAAGCCATTGATATTGCCTATAGTCTAATGTGTATGGGGGCCTCGGAAGAGAAGCCTGTAATATTGCCTATAGTCTAATGTGTATGGAGGCCTCGGAAGAGAAGCCTGTGATATTGCCTATAGTCTAATGTGTATGGAGGCCTCGGAAGAGAAGCCATTAATATTGCCTACAGTCTAATGTGTGTGGAGGCCTCTGAAGAGAAGCCTGTGATATTGCCTATAGTCTAATGTGTATGGAGGCCTCGGAAGAGAAGCCTGTGATATTGCCTATAGTCTAATGTGTATGGAGGCCTCGAAGAGAAGCCATTGATATTGCCTATAGTCTAATGTGTATGGGGGCCTCGGAAGAGAAGCCTGTAATATTGCCTATAGTCTAATGTGTATGGAGGCCTCGGAAGAGAAGCCTGTGATATTGCCTATAGTCTAATGTGTATGGAGGCCTCGAAGAGAAGCCATTGATATTGCCTATAGTCTAATGTGTATGGAGGCCTCGGAAGAGAAGCCATTGATATTGCCTATAGTCTCTGTATAGGAGGCCTCGAAGAGAAGCCATTGATATTGCCTATAGTCTAATGTGTATGGGGGGCCACGGAAGAGAAGCCATTGATATGGCCTATAGTCTAATGTGTATGGAGGCCTCGGAAGAGAAGCCATTGATATTGCCTATAGTCTGTGTATAGGAGGCCTCGAAGAGAAGCCATTGATATTGCCTATACTCTAATGTGTATGGGGGGCCTCGGAAGAGAAGCCATTGATATTGCCTATAGTCTAATGTGTATGGAGGCATCGGAAGAGAAGCCTGTGATATTGCCTATAGTCTGTGTATAGGAGGTCTCGAAGAGAAGCCATTGATATTGCCTATAGTCTAATGTGTATGGAGGCCTCAGAAGAGAAGCCAGTGATATTGACTATAGTCTAATGTGTATGGAGGCCTCGGAAGAGAAGCTTGTGATATTGCCTATAGTCTAATGTGTATGGAGGCCTCGGAAGAGAAGCCATTGATATTGCCTATAGTTTAATGTGTATGGAGGCCTCGGAAGAGAAGCCATTGATATTGCCTGTAGTCTAATGTGTATGGAGGCTTCGGAAGAGAAGCCTGTGATATTGCCTATAGTCTAATGTGTTTGGGAGGCCTCGGAAGAGAAGCCTGTGATATTGCCTATAGTCTAATGTGTATGGAGGCCTCGGAAGAGAAGCCTGTGATATTGCCTATAGTCTAATGTGTATGGAGGCCTCGGAAGAGAAGCCTGTGATATTGCCTATAGTCTAATGTGTATGAGGGGGCCTCAGAAGAGGAGCCATTGATATTGCCTACAGTGTAATGTGTATGGAGGCCTCGGAAGAGAAGCCATTGATATTGCCTATAGTCTGTGTATTGGAGGCCTTGAAGAGATGCCATTGATATTGCCTATAGTCTAATGTGTATAGGGGGCCTTGGAAGAGAAGCCATTGATATTGCCTATAGTCTAATGTGTATGGAGGCCTCGGAAGAGAAGCCATTGATATTGCCTATAGTCTAATGTGTATAGGAGGCCTTGAAGAGAAGCCATTGATATTGCCTATAGTCTAATGTGTATGGGGGCTTCGAAAGAGAAGCCTGTAATATTGCCTATAGTCTAATGAGTATGGAGGCCTCGGAAGAGAAGCCTGTGATATTGCCTATAGTCTAATGTGTATGGAGGCCTCGGAAGAGAAGCCTGTGATATTGCCTATAGTCTAATGTGTATGGAGGCTTTGAAGAGAAGCCATTGATATTGCCTATAGTCTAATGTGTATGGGGGCCTCAGAAGAGAAGCCTGTAATATTGCCTATAGTCTAATGTGTATGGAGGCCTCGGAAGAGAAGCCTGTGATATTGCCTATAGTCTAATGTGTATGGAGGCCTCGGAAGAGAAGCCATTGATATTGCCTATAGTCTAATGTGTGTGGAGGCCTCGGAAGAGAAGCCATTGATATTGCCTATAGTCTGTGTATAGGAGGCCTCGAAGAGAAGCCATTGATATTGCCTATACTCTAATGTGTATGGGGGGCCTCGGAAGAGAAGCCATTGATATTGCCTATAGTCTAATGTGTATGGAGGCCTCGGAAGAGAAGCCTGTGATATTGCCTATAGTCTGTGTATAGGAGGCCTCGAAGAGAAGCCATTGATATTGCCTATAGTCTAATGTGTATGGAGGCCTCAGAAGAGAAGCCAGTGATATTGCCTATAGTCTAATGTGTATGGAGGCCTCGGAAGAGAAGCTTGTGATATTGCCTATAGTCTAATGTGTATGGAGGCCTCGGAAGAGAAGCCATTGATATTGCCTATAGTTTAATGTGTATGGAGGCCTCGGAAGAGAAGCCATTGATATTGCCTGTAGTCTAATGTGTATGGAGGCTTCGGAAGAGAAGCCTGTGATATTGCCTATAGTTTAATGTGTATGGGAGGCCTCGGAAGAGAAGCCTGTGATATTGCCTATAGTCTAATGTGTATGGAGGCCTCGGAAGAGAAGCCTGTGATATTGCCTATAGTCTAATGTGTATGGAGGCCTCGGAAGAGAAGCCTGTGATATTGCCTATAGTCTGTGTATTGGAGGCCTCGAAGAGATGCCATTGATATTGCCTATAGTCTAATGTGTATAGGGGGCCTTGGAAGAGAAGCCATTGATATTGCCTATAGTCTAATGTGTATGGAGGCCTCGGAAGAGAAGCCATTGATATTGCCTATAGTCTGTGTATTGGAGGCCTCGAAGAGATGCCATTGATATTGCCTATAGTCTAATGTGTATAGGGGGCCTTGGAAGAGAAGCCATTGATATTGCCTATAGTCTAATGTGTATGGAGGCCTCGGAAGAGAAGCCATTGATATTGCCTATAGTCTAATGTGTATAGGAGGCCTTGAAGAGAAGCCATTGATATTGCCTATAGTCTAATGTGTATGGGGGCCTCGAAAGAGAAGCCTGTAATATTGCCTATAGTCTAATGTGTATGGAGGCCTCGGAAGAGAAGCCTGTGATATTGCCTATAGTCTAATGTGTATGGAGGCCTCGGAAGAGAAGCCTGTGATATTGCCTATAGTCTAATGTGTATGGAGGCCTCGGAAGAGAAGCCTGTGATATTGCCTATAGTCTAATGTGTATGAGGGGGCCTCAGAAGAGGAGCCATTGATATTGCCTACAGTGTAATGTGTATGGAGGCCTCGGAAGAGAAGCCATTGATATTGCCTATAGTCTCTGTATAGGAGGCCTCGAAGAGATGCCATTGATATTGCATATAGTCTAATGTGTATAGGGGGCCTTGGAAGAGAAGCCATTGATATTGCCTATAGTCTAATGTGTATGGAGGCCTCGGAAGAGAAGCCATTGATATTGCCTATAGTCTAATGTGTATAGGAGGCCTCGAAGAGAAGCCATTGATATTGCCTATAGTCTAATGTGTATGGGGGCCTCGGAAGAGAAGCCTGTAATATTGCCTATAGTCTAATGTGTATGGAGGCCTCGGAAGAGAAGCCTGTGATATTGCCTATAGTCTAATGTGTATGGAGGCCTCGGAAGAGAAGCCTGTGATATTGCCTATAGTCTAATGTGTATGGAGGCCTCGAAGAGAAGCCATTGATATTGCCTATAGTCTAATGTGTATGGGGGCCTCGGAAGAGAAGCCGGTAATATTGCCTATAGTCTAATGTGTATGGAGGCCTCGGAAGAGAAGCCTGTGATATTGCCTATAGTCTAATGTGTATGGAGGCCTCGAAGAGAAGCCATTGATATTGCCTATAGTCTAATGTGTATGGGGGCCTCGGAAGAGAAGCCTGTAATATTGCCTATAGTCTAATGTGTATGGAGGCCTCGGAAGAGAAGCCTGTGATATTGCCTATAGTCTAATGTGTATGGAGGCCTCGGAAGAGAAGCCATTAATATTGCCTACAGTCTAATGTGTGTGGAGGCCTCTGAAGAGAAGCCTGTGATATTGCCTATAGTCTAATGTGTATGGAGGCCTCGGAAGAGAAGCCTGTGATATTGCCTATAGTCTAATGTGTATGGAGGCCTCGAAGAGAAGCCATTGATATTGCCTATAGTCTAATGTGTATGGGGGCCTCGGAAGAGAAGCCTGTAATATTGCCTATAGTCTAATGTGTATGGAGGCCTCGGAAGAGAAGCCTGTGATATTGCCTATAGTCTAATGAGTATGGAGGCCTCGGAAGAGAAGCCATTGATATTGCCTACAGTCTAATGTGTGTGGAGGCCTCGGAAGAGAAGCCTGTGATATTGCCTTTAGTCTAATGTGTATGGAGGCCTCGGAAGAGAAGCCTGTGATATTGCCTATAGTCTAATGTGTATGGAGGCATCGGAAGAGAAGCCATTGATATTGCCTATAGTCTAATGTGTATGGAGGCCTCGGAAGAGAAGCCTGTGATATTGCCTATAGTCTAATGTGTATGAGGGGGCCTCAGAAAAAAAGCCATTGATATTGCCTACAGTGTAATGTGTATGGAGGCCTCGGAAGAGAAGCCATTGATATTGCCTATAGTCTGTGTATAGGAGGCCTCGAAGAGAAGCCATTGATATTGCCTATAGTCTAATGTGTATGGGGGGCCACGGAAGAGAAGCCATTGATATGGCCTATAGTCTAATGTGTATGGAGGCCTCGGAAGAGAAGCCATTGATATTGCCTATAGTCTGTGTATAGGAGGCCTCGAAGAGAAGCCATTGATATTGCCTATACTCTAATGTGTATGGGGGGCCTCGGAAGAGAAGCCATTGATATTGCCTATAGTCTAATGTGTATGGAGGCATCGGAAGAGAAGCCTGTGATATTGCCTATAGTCTGTGTATAGGAGGTCTCGAAGAGAAGCCATTGATATTGCCTATAGTCTAATGTGTATGGAGGCCTCAGAAGAGAAGCCAGTGATATTGACTATAGTCTAATGTGTATGGAGGCCTCGGAAGAGAAGCTTGTGATATTGCCTATAGTCTAATGTGTATGGAGGCCTCGGAAGAGAAGCCATTGATATTGCCTATAGTTTAATGTGTATGGAGGCCTCGGAAGAGAAGCCATTGATATTGCCTGTAGTCTAATGTGTATGGAGGCTTCGGAAGAGAAGCCTGTGATATTGCCTATAGTCTAATGTGTATGGGAGGCCTCGGAAGAGAAGCCTGTGATATTGCCTATAGTCTAATGTGTATGGAGGCCTCGGAAGAGAAGCCTGTGATATTGCCTATAGTCTAATGTGTATGGAGGCCTCGGAAGAGAAGCCTGTGATATTGCCTATAGTCTAATGTGTATGAGGGGGCCTCAGAAGAGGAGCCATTGATATTGCCTACAGTGTAATGTGTATGGAGGCCTCGGAAGAGAAGCCATTGATATTGCCTATAGTCTGTGTATTGGAGGCCTTGAAGAGATGCCATTGATATTGCCTATAGTCTAATGTGTATAGGGGGCCTTGGAAGAGAAGCCATTGATATTGCCTATAGTCTAATGTGTATGGAGGCCTCGGAAGAGAAGCCATTGATATTGCCTATAGTCTAATGTGTATAGGAGGCCTTGAAGAGAAGCCATTGATATTGCCTATAGTCTAATGTGTATGGGGGCCTCGAAAGAGAAGCCTGTAATATTGCCTATAGTCTAATGTGTATGGAGGCCTCGGAAGAGAAGCCTGTGATATTGCCTATAGTCTAATGTGTATGGAGGCCTCGGAAGAGAAGCCTGTGATATTGCCTATAGTCTAATGTGTATGGAGGCTTCGAAGAGAAGCCATTGATATTGCCTATAGTCTAATGTGTATGGGGGCCTCGGAAGAGAAGCCTGTAATATTGCCTATAGTCTAATGTGTATGGAGGCCTCGGAAGAGAAGTCTGTGATATTGCCTATAGTCTAATGTGTATGGAGGCCTCGGAAGAGAAGCCATTGATATTGCCTATAGTCTAATGTGTGTGGAGGCCTCGGAAGAGAAGCCTGTGATATTACCTATAGTCTAATGTGTATGGAGGCCTCGGAAGAGAAGCCTGTGATATTGCCTATAGTCTAATGTGTATGGAGGCCTCGGAAGAGAAGCCATTGATATTGCCTATAGTCTAATGTGTATTGAGGCCTCGGAAGAGAAGCCTGTGATATTGCCTATAGTCTAATGTGTATGGAGGCCTCAGAAGAGAAGCCTGCGATATTACCTATAGTCTAATGTGTATGGAAGGCCTTGGAAGAGAAGCCTGTGAAATTGCCTATAGTCTAGTGTATATGGAGGCCTCAGAAGAGAAGCCTGTGATATTGCCTATAATCTAATGTGTATGGAGGACTCGGAAGAGAAGCCATTGATATTGCCTACAGTGTAATGTGTATGGAGGCCTCAGAAGAGAAGCCTGTGATATTGCCTATAGTCTAATGTGTATGGGGGCCTCGGAAGAGAAGCCTGTGATATTGCCTATAGTCTAATGTGTATGGAGGCCTCGGAAGAGAAGCCTGTGATATTGCCTATAGTCTAATGTGTATGGAGGCCTCGGAAGAGAAGCCTGTGATATTGCCTATAGTCTAATGTGTATGGGAGGCCTCGGAAGAGAAGCCTGTGATATTGCCTATAATCTAATGTGTATGGAGGCCTCGGAAGAGAAGCCTGTGATATTGCCTATAGTCTAATGTGTATGGAGGCCTAAGAAGAGAAGCCTGCGATATTACCTATAGTCTAATGTGTATGGGAGGCCTCGGAAGAGAAGCCTGTGATATTGCCTATAATCTAATGTGTATGGGAGGCCTCGGAAGAGAAGCCTGTGAAATTGCCTATAGTCTAGTGTGTATGGAGGCCTCAGAAGAGAAGCCTGTGATATTGCCTATAATCTAATGTGTATGGAGGCCTCGGAAGAGAAGCCATTGATATTGCCTGTAGTCTAATGTGTATGGAGGCCTCGGAAGAGAAGCCATTGATATTGCCTATAGTCTAATGTGTATGGAGGCCTCGGAAGAGAAGCCTGTGATATTGCCTATAGTCTAATGTGTATGGAGGCCTCAGAAGAGAAGCCTGCGATATTAACTATAGTCTAATGTGTATGGGAGGCCTCGGAAGAGAAGCCTGTGATATTGCCTATAATCTAATGTGTATTGGAGGCCACGGAAGAGAAGCCTGTGAAATTGCCTATAGTCTAGTGTGTATGGAGGCCTCAGAAGAGAAGCCTGTGATATTGCCTATAATCTAATGTGTATGGAGGACTCGGAAGAGAAGCCATTGATATTGCCTACAGTGTAATGTGTATGGAGGCCTCAGAAGAGAAGCCTGTGATATTGCCTATAGTCTAATGTGTATGGGGGCCTCGGAAGAGAAGCCTGTGATATTGCCTATAGTCTAATGTGTATGGAGGCCTCGGAAGAGAAGCCTGTGATATTGCCTATAGTCTAATGTGTATGGAGGCCTCGGAAGAGAAGCCTGTGATATTGCCTATAGTCTAATGTGAATGTGAGGCCTCGGAAGAGAAGCCTGTGATATTGCCTATAATCTAATGTGTATGGAGGCCTCGGAATAGAAGCCTGTGATATTGCCTATAGTCTAATGTGTATGGAGGCCTAAGAAGAGAAGCCTGCGATATTACCTATAGTCTAATATGTATGGGAAGCCTCGGAAGAGAAGCCTGTGATATTGCCTATAATCTAATGTGTATGGGAGGCCTCGGAAGAGAAGCTTGTGAAATTGCCTATAGTCTAGTGTGTATGGAGGCCTCAGAAGAGAAGCCTGTGATATTGCCTATAATCTAATGTGTATGGAGGCCTAGGAAGAGAAGCCATTGATATTGCCTGTAGTCTAATGTGTATGGAGGCTTCGGAAGAGAAGCCTTTGATATTGCCTATAGTCTAATGTGTATGGGAGGCCTCGGAAGAGAAGCCTGTGATATTGCCTATAGTCTAATGTGTATGGAGGCCTCGGAAGAGAAGCCATTGATATTGCCTATAGTCTGTGTATAGGAGGCCTCGAAGAGAAGCCATTGATATTGCCTATACTCTAATGTGTATGGGGGGCCTCGGAAGAGAAGCCATTGATATTGCCTATAGTCTAATGTGTATGGAGGCATCGGAAGAGAAGCCTGTGATATTGCCTATAGTCTGTGTATAGGAGGTCTCGAAGAGAAGCCATTGATATTGCCTATAGTCTAATGTGTATGGAGGCCTCAGAAGAGAAGCCAGTGATATTGACTATAGTCTAATGTGTATGGAGGCCTCGGAAGAGAAGCTTGTGATATTGCCTATAGTCTAATGTGTATGGAGGCCTCGGAAGAGAAGCCATTGATATTGCCTATAGTTTAATGTGTATGGAGGCCTCGGAAGAGAAGCCATTGATATTGCCTGTAGTCTAATGTGTATGGAGGCTTCGGAAGAGAAGCCTGTGATATTGCCTATAGTCTAATGTGTTTGGGAGGCCTCGGAAGAGAAGCCTGTGATATTGCCTATAGTCTAATGTGTATGGAGGCCTCGGAAGAGAAGCCTGTGATATTGCCTATAGTCTAATGTGTATGGAGGCCTCGGAAGAGAAGCCTGTGATATTGCCTATAGTCTAATGTGTATGAGGGGGCCTCAGAAGAGGAGCCATTGATATTGCCTACAGTGTAATGTGTATGGAGGCCTCGGAAGAGAAGCCATTGATATTGCCTATAGTCTGTGTATTGGAGGCCTTGAAGAGATGCCATTGATATTGCCTATAGTCTAATGTGTATAGGGGGCCTTGGAAGAGAAGCCATTGATATTGCCTATAGTCTAATGTGTATGGAGGCCTCGGAAGAGAAGCCATTGATATTGCCTATAGTCTAATGTGTATAGGAGGCCTTGAAGAGAAGCCATTGATATTGCCTATAGTCTAATGTGTATGGGGGCCTCGAAAGAGAAGCCTGTAATATTGCCTATAGTCTAATGAGTATGGAGGCCTCGGAAGATAAGCCTGTGATATTGCCTATAGTCTAATGTGTATGGAGGCCTCGGAAGAGAAGCCTGTGATATTGCCTATAGTCTAATGTGTATGGAGGCTTTGAAGAGAAGCCATTGATATTGCCTATAGTCTAATGTGTATGGGGGCCTCAGAAGAGAAGCCTGTAATATTGCCTATAGTCTAATGTGTATGGAGGCCTCGGAAGAGAAGCCTGTGATATTGCCTATAGTCTAATGTGTATGGAGGCCTCGGAAGAGAAGCCATTGATATTGCCTATAGTCTAATGTGTGTGGAGGCCTCGGAAGAGAAGCCATTGATATTGCCTATAGTCTGTGTATAGGAGGCCTCGAAGAGAAGCCATTGATATTGCCTATACTCTAATGTGTATGGGGGGCCTCGGAAGAGAAGCCATTGATATTGCCTATAGTCTAATGTGTATGGAGGCCTCGGAAGAGAAGCCTGTGATATTGCCTATAGTCTGTGTATAGGAGGCCTCGAAGAGAAGCCATTGATATTGCCTATAGTCTAATGTGTATGGAGGCCTCAGAAGAGAAGCCAGTGATATTGCCTATAGTCTAATGTGTATGGAGGCCTCGGAAGAGAAGCTTGTGATATTGCCTATAGTCTAATGTGTATGGAGGCCTCGGAAGAGAAGCCATTGATATTGCCTATAGTTTAATGTGTATGGAGGCCTCGGAAGAGAAGCCATTGATATTGCCTGTAGTCTAATGTGTATGGAGGCTTCGGAAGAGAAGCCTGTGATATTGCCTATAGTTTAATGTGTATGGGAGGCCTCGGAAGAGAAGCCTGTGATATTGCCTATAGTCTAATGTGTATGGAGGCCTCGGAAGAGAAGCCTGTGATATTGCCTATAGTCTAATGTGTATGGAGGCCTCGGAAGAGAAGCCTGTGATATTGCCTATAGTCTGTGTATTGGAGGCCTCGAAGAGATGCCATTGATATTGCCTATAGTCTAATGTGTATAGGGGGCCTTGGAAGAGAAGCCATTGATATTGCCTATAGTCTAATGTGTATGGAGGCCTCGGAAGAGAAGCCATTGATATTGCCTATAGTCTGTGTATTGGAGGCCTCGAAGAGATGCCATTGATATTGCCTATAGTCTAATGTGTATAGGGGGCCTTGGAAGAGAAGCCATTGATATTGCCTATAGTCTAATGTGTATGGAGGCCTCGGAAGAGAAGCCATTGATATTGCCTATAGTCTAATGTGTATAGGAGGCCTTGAAGAGAAGCCATTGATATTGCCTATAGTCTAATGTGTATGGGGGCCTCGAAAGAGAAGCCTGTAATATTGCCTATAGTCTAATGTGTATGGAGGCCTCGGAAGAGAAGCCTGTGATATTGCCTATAGTCTAATGTGTATGGAGGCCTCGGAAGAGAAGCCTGTGATATTGCCTATAGTCTAATGTGTATGGAGGCCTCGGAAGAGAAGCCTGTGATATTGCCTATAGTCTAATGTGTATGAGGGGGCCTCAGAAGAGGAGCCATTGATATTGCCTACAGTGTAATGTGTATGGAGGCCTCGGAAGAGAAGCCATTGATATTGCCTATAGTCTCTGTATAGGAGGCCTCGAAGAGATGCCATTGATATTGCATATAGTCTAATGTGTATAGGGGGCCTTGGAAGAGAAGCCATTGATATTGCCTATAGTCTAATGTGTATGGAGGCCTCGGAAGAGAAGCCATTGATATTGCCTATAGTCTAATGTGTATAGGAGGCCTCGAAGAGAAGCCATTGATATTGCCTATAGTCTAATGTGTATGGGGGCCTCGGAAGAGAAGCCTGTAATATTGCCTATAGTCTAATGTGTATGGAGGCCTCGGAAGAGAAGCCTGTGATATTGCCTATAGTCTAATGTGTATGGAGGCCTCGGAAGAGAAGCCTGTGATATTGCCTATAGTCTAATGTGTATGGAGGCCTCGAAGAGAAGCCATTGATATTGCCTATAGTCTAATGTGTATGGGGGCCTCGGAAGAGAAGCCGGTAATATTGCCTATAGTCTAATGTGTATGGAGGCCTCGGAAGAGAAGCCTGTGATATTGCCTATAGTCTAATGTGTATGGAGGCCTCGAAGAGAAGCCATTGATATTGCCTATAGTCTAATGTGTATGGGGGCCTCGGAAGAGAAGCCTGTAATATTGCCTATAGTCTAATGTGTATGGAGGCCTCGGAAGAGAAGCCTGTGATATTGCCTATAGTCTAATGTGTATGGAGGCCTCGGAAGAGAAGCCATTAATATTGCCTACAGTCTAATGTGTGTGGAGGCCTCTGAAGAGAAGCCTGTGATATTGCCTATAGTCTAATGTGTATGGAGGCCTCGGAAGAGAAGCCTGTGATATTGCCTATAGTCTAATGTGTATGGAGGCCTCGAAGAGAAGCCATTGATATTGCCTATAGTCTAATGTGTATGGGGGCCTCGGAAGAGAAGCCTGTAATATTGCCTATAGTCTAATGTGTATGGAGGCCTCGGAAGAGAAGCCTGTGATATTGCCTATAGTCTAATGAGTATGGAGGCCTCGGAAGAGAAGCCATTGATATTGCCTACAGTCTAATGTGTGTGGAGGCCTCGGAAGAGAAGCCTGTGATATTGCCTTTAGTCTAATGTGTATGGAGGCCTCGGAAGAGAAGCCTGTGATATTGCCTATAGTCTAATGTGTATGGAGGCATCGGAAGAGAAGCCATTGATATTGCCTATAGTCTAATGTGTATGGAGGCCTCGGAAGAGAAGCCTGTGATATTGCCTATAGTCTAATGTGTATGAGGGGGCCTCAGAAAAAAAGCCATTGATATTGCCTACAGTGTAATGTGTATGGAGGCCTCGGAAGAGAAGCCATTGATATTGCCTATAGTCTGTGTATAGGAGGCCTCGAAGAGAAGCCATTGATATTGCCTATAGTCTAATGTGTATGGGGGGCCACGGAAGAGAAGCCATTGATATGGCCTATAGTCTAATGTGTATGGAGGCCTCGGAAGAGAAGCCATTGATATTGCCTATAGTCTGTGTATAGGAGGCCTCGAAGAGAAGCCATTGATATTGCCTATACTCTAATGTGTATGGGGGGCCTCGGAAGAGAAGCCATTGATATTGCCTATAGTCTAATGTGTATGGAGGCATCGGAAGAGAAGCCTGTGATATTGCCTATAGTCTGTGTATAGGAGGTCTCGAAGAGAAGCCATTGATATTGCCTATAGTCTAATGTGTATGGAGGCCTCAGAAGAGAAGCCAGTGATATTGACTATAGTCTAATGTGTATGGAGGCCTCGGAAGAGAAGCTTGTGATATTGCCTATAGTCTAATGTGTATGGAGGCCTCGGAAGAGAAGCCATTGATATTGCCTATAGTTTAATGTGTATGGAGGCCTCGGAAGAGAAGCCATTGATATTGCCTGTAGTCTAATGTGTATGGAGGCTTCGGAAGAGAAGCCTGTGATATTGCCTATAGTCTAATGTGTATGGGAGGCCTCGGAAGAGAAGCCTGTGATATTGCCTATAGTCTAATGTGTATGGAGGCCTCGGAAGAGAAGCCTGTGATATTGCCTATAGTCTAATGTGTATGGAGGCCTCGGAAGAGAAGCCTGTGATATTGCCTATAGTCTAATGTGTATGAGGGGGCCTCAGAAGAGGAGCCATTGATATTGCCTACAGTGTAATGTGTATGGAGGCCTCGGAAGAGAAGCCATTGATATTGCCTATAGTCTGTGTATTGGAGGCCTTGAAGAGATGCCATTGATATTGCCTATAGTCTAATGTGTATAGGGGGCCTTGGAAGAGAAGCCATTGATATTGCCTATAGTCTAATGTGTATGGAGGCCTCGGAAGAGAAGCCATTGATATTGCCTATAGTCTAATGTGTATAGGAGGCCTTGAAGAGAAGCCATTGATATTGCCTATAGTCTAATGTGTATGGGGGCCTCGAAAGAGAAGCCTGTAATATTGCCTATAGTCTAATGTGTATGGAGGCCTCGGAAGAGAAGCCTGTGATATTGCCTATAGTCTAATGTGTATGGAGGCCTCGGAAGAGAAGCCTGTGATATTGCCTATAGTCTAATGTGTATGGAGGCTTCGAAGAGAAGCCATTGATATTGCCTATAGTCTAATGTGTATGGGGGCCTCGGAAGAGAAGCCTGTAATATTGCCTATAGTCTAATGTGTATGGAGGCCTCGGAAGAGAAGTCTGTGATATTGCCTATAGTCTAATGTGTATGGAGGCCTCGGAAGAGAAGCCATTGATATTGCCTATAGTCTAATGTGTGTGGAGGCCTCGGAAGAGAAGCCTGTGATATTACCTATAGTCTAATGTGTATGGAGGCCTCGGAAGAGAAGCCTGTGATATTGCCTATAGTCTAATGTGTATGGAGGCCTCGGAAGAGAAGCCATTGATATTGCCTATAGTCTAATGTGTATTGAGGCCTCGGAAGAGAAGCCTGTGATATTGCCTATAGTCTAATGTGTATGGAGGCCTCAGAAGAGAAGCCTGCGATATTACCTATAGTCTAATGTGTATGGAAGGCCTTGGAAGAGAAGCCTGTGAAATTGCCTATAGTCTAGTGTATATGGAGGCCTCAGAAGAGAAGCCTGTGATATTGCCTATAATCTAATGTGTATGGAGGACTCGGAAGAGAAGCCATTGATATTGCCTACAGTGTAATGTGTATGGAGGCCTCAGAAGAGAAGCCTGTGATATTGCCTATAGTCTAATGTGTATGGGGGCCTCGGAAGAGAAGCCTGTGATATTGCCTATAGTCTAATGTGTATGGAGGCCTCGGAAGAGAAGCCTGTGATATTGCCTATAGTCTAATGTGTATGGAGGCCTCGGAAGAGAAGCCTGTGATATTGCCTATAGTCTAATGTGTATGGGAGGCCTCGGAAGAGAAGCCTGTGATATTGCCTATAATCTAATGTGTATGGAGGCCTCGGAAGAGAAGCCTGTGATATTGCCTATAGTCTAATGTGTATGGAGGCCTAAGAAGAGAAGCCTGCGATATTACCTATAGTCTAATGTGTATGGGAGGCCTCGGAAGAGAAGCCTGTGATATTGCCTATAATCTAATGTGTATGGGAGGCCTCGGAAGAGAAGCCTGTGAAATTGCCTATAGTCTAGTGTGTATGGAGGCCTCAGAAGAGAAGCCTGTGATATTGCCTATAATCTAATGTGTATGGAGGCCTCGGAAGAGAAGCCATTGATATTGCCTGTAGTCTAATGTGTATGGAGGCCTCGGAAGAGAAGCCATTGATATTGCCTATAGTCTAGTGTGTATGGAGGCCTCAGAAGAGAAGCCTGTGATATTGCCTATAATCTAATGTGTATGGAGGCCTCGGAAGAGAAGCCATTGATATTGCCTGTAGTCTAATGTGTATGGAGGCCTCGGAAGAGAAGCCATTGATATTGCCTATAGTCTAATGTGTATGGAGGCCTCGGAAGAGAAGCCTGTGATATTGCCTATAGTCTAATGTGTATGGAGGCCTCAGAAGAGAAGCCTGCGATATTAACTATAGTCTAATGTGTATGGGAGGCCTCGGAAGAGAAGCCTGTGATATTGCCTATAATCTAATGTGTATTGGAGGCCACGGAAGAGAAGCCTGTGAAATTGCCTATAGTCTAGTGTGTATGGAGGCCTCAGAAGAGAAGCCTGTGATATTGCCTATAATCTAATGTGTATGGAGGACTCGGAAGAGAAGCCATTGATATTGCCTACAGTGTAATGTGTATGGAGGCCTCAGAAGAGAAGCCTGTGATATTGCCTATAGTCTAATGTGTATGGGGGCCTCGGAAGAGAAGCCTGTGATATTGCCTATAGTCTAATGTGTATGGAGGCCTCGGAAGAGAAGCCTGTGATATTGCCTATAGTCTAATGTGTATGGAGGCCTCGGAAGAGAAGCCTGTGATATTGCCTATAGTCTAATGTGAATGTGAGGCCTCGGAAGAGAAGCCTGTGATATTGCCTATAATCTAATGTGTATGGAGGCCTCGGAATAGAAGCCTGTGATATTGCCTATAGTCTAATGTGTATGGAGGCCTAAGAAGAGAAGCCTGCGATATTACCTATAGTCTAATATGTATGGGAAGCCTCGGAAGAGAAGCCTGTGATATTGCCTATAATCTAATGTGTATGGGAGGCCTCGGAAGAGAAGCTTGTGAAATTGCCTATAGTCTAGTGTGTATGGAGGCCTCAGAAGAGAAGCCTGTGATATTGCCTATAATCTAATGTGTATGGAGGCCTAGGAAGAGAAGCCATTGATATTGCCTGTAGTCTAATGTGTATGGAGGCTTCGGAAGAGAAGCCTTTGATATTGCCTATAGTCTAATGTGTATGGGAGGCCTCGGAAGAGAAGCCTGTGATATTGCCTATAGTCTAATGTGTATGGAGGCCTCGGAAGAGAAGCCTGTGATATTGCCTATAGTCTAATGTGTATGGAGGCCTCGGAAGAGAAGCCTGTGATATTGCCTATAGTCTAATGTGTATGAGGGGGCCTCAGAAGAGGAGCCATTGATATTGCCTACAGTGTAATGTGTATGGAGGCCTCGGAAGAGAAGCCATTGATATTGCCTATAGTCTGTGTATAGGAGGCCTCGAAGAGATGCCATTGATATTGCCTATAGTCTAATGTGTATAGGGGGCCTTGGAAGAGAAGCCATTGATATTGCCTATAGTCTAATGTGTATGGGGGCCTCGGAAGAGAAGCCTGTAATATTGCCTATAGTCTAATGTGTATGGAGGCCTCGGAAGAGAAGCCTTTGATATTGCCTATAGTCTAATGTGTATGGAGGCCTCGGAAGAGAAGCCTGTGATATTGCCTATAGTCTAATGTGTATGGAGGCCTCGGAAGAGAAGCCATTTATATTGCCTATAGTCTAATATGTATAGGAGGCCTCAAAGAGAAGCCATTGATATTGCCTATAGTCTAATGTGTATGGAGGCCTCAGAAGAGAAGCCTGCAATATTACCTATAGTCTAATGTGTATGGGAGGCCTCGGAAGAGAAGCCTGTGAAATTGCCTATAGTCTAGTGTGTATGGAGGCCTCAGAAGAGAAGCCTGTGATATTGCCTATAATCTAATGTGTATGGAGGACTCGGAAGAGAAGCCATTGATATTGCCTACAGTGTAATGTGTATGGAGGCCTCAGAAGAGAAGCCTGTGATATTGCCTATAGTCTAATGTGTATGGGGGCCTCGGAAGAGAAGCCTGTGATATTGCCTATAGTCTAATGTGTATGGAGGCCTCGGAAGAGAAGCCTGTGATATTGCCTATAGTCTAATGTGTATGGAGGCCTCGGAAGAGAAGCCTGTGATATTGCCTATAGTCTAATGTGTATGGGAGGCCTCGGAAGAGAAGCCTGTGATATTGCCTATAATCTAATGTGTATGGAGGCCTCGGAAGAGAAGCCTGTGATATTGCCTATAGTCTAATGTGTATGGAGGCCTAAGAAGAGAAGCCTGCGATATTACCTATAGTCTAATGTGTATGGGAGGCCTCGGAAGAGAAGCCTGTGATATTGCCTATAATCTAATGTGTATGGGAGGCCTCGGAAGAGAAGCCTGTGAAATTGCCTATAGTCTAGTGTGTATGGAGGCCTCAGAAGAGAAGCCTGTGATATTGCCTATAATCTAATGTGTATGGAGGCCTCGGAAGAGAAGCCATTGATATTGCCTGTAGTCTAATGTGTATGGAGGCCTCGGAAGAGAAGCCATTGATATTGCCTATAGTCTAATGTGTATGAAGGCCTCGGAAGAGAAGCCTGTGATATTGCCTATAGTCTAATGTGTATGGAGGCCTCAGAAGAGAAGCCTGCGATATTAACTATAGTCTAATGTGTATGGGAGGCCTCGGAAGAGAAGCCTGTGATATTGCCTATAATCTAATGTGTATGGGAGGCCACAGAAGAGAAGCCTGTGAAATTGCCTATAGTCTAGTGTGTATGGAGGCCTCAGAAGAGAAGCCTGTGATATTGCCTATAATCTAATGTGTATGGAGGACTCGGAAGAGAAGCCATTGATATTGCCTACAGTGTAATGTGTATGGAGGCCTCAGAAGAGAAGCCTGTGATATTGCCTATAGTCTAATGTGTATGGGGGCCTCGGAAGAGAAGCCTGTGATATTGCCTATAGTCTAATGTGTATGGAGGCCTCAGAAGAGAAGCCTGCGATATTACCTATAGTCTAATGTGTATGGAAGGCCTTGGAAGAGAAGCCTGTGAAATTGCCTATAGTCTAGTGTATATGGAGGCCTCAGAAGAGAAGCCTGTGATATTGCCTATAATCTAATGTGTATGGAGGACTCGGAAGAGAAGCCATTGATATTGCCTACAGTGTAATGTGTATGGAGGCCTCAGAAGAGAAGCCTGTGATATTGCCTATAGTCTAATGTGTATGGGGGCCTCGGAAGAGAAGCCTGTGATATTGCCTATAGTCTAATGTGTATGGAGGCCTCGGAAGAGAAGCCTGTGATATTGCCTATAGTCTAATGTGTATGGAGGCCTCGGAAGAGAAGCCTGTGATATTGCCTATAGTCTAATGTGTATGGGAGGCCTCGGAAGAGAAGCCTGTGATATTGCCTATAATCTAATGTGTATGGAGGCCTCGGAAGAGAAGCCTGTGATATTGCCTATAGTCTAATGTGTATGGAGGCCTAAGAAGAGAAGCCTGCGATATTACCTATAGTCTAATGTGTATGGGAGGCCTCGGAAGAGAAGCCTGTGATATTGCCTATAATCTAATGTGTATGGGAGGCCTCGGAAGAGAAGCCTGTGAAATTGCCTATAGTCTAGTGTGTATGGAGGCCTCAGAAGAGAAGCCTGTGATATTGCCTATAATCTAATGTGTATGGAGGCCTCGGAAGAGAAGCCATTGATATTGCCTGTAGTCTAATGTGTATGGAGGCCTCGGAAGAGAAGCCATTGATATTGCCTATAGTCTAATGTGTATGGAGGCCTCGGAAGAGAAGCCTGTGATATTGCCTATAGTCTAATGTGTATGGAGGCCTCAGAAGAGAAGCCTGCGATATTAACTATAGTCTAATGTGTATGGGAGGCCTCGGAAGAGAAGCCTGTGATATTGCCTATAATCTAATGTGTATTGGAGGCCACGGAAGAGAAGCCTGTGAAATTGCCTATAGTCTAGTGTGTATGGAGGCCTCAGAAGAGAAGCCTGTGATATTGCCTATAATCTAATGTGTATGGAGGACTCGGAAGAGAAGCCATTGATATTGCCTACAGTGTAATGTGTATGGAGGCCTCAGAAGAGAAGCCTGTGATATTGCCTATAGTCTAATGTGTATGGGGGCCTCGGAAGAGAAGCCTGTGATATTGCCTATAGTCTAATGTGTATGGAGGCCTCGGAAGAGAAGCCTGTGATATTGCCTATAGTCTAATGTGTATGGAGGCCTCGGAAGAGAAGCCTGTGATATTGCCTATAGTCTAATGTGAATGTGAGGCCTCGGAAGAGAAGCCTGTGATATTGCCTATAATCTAATGTGTATGGAGGCCTCGGAATAGAAGCCTGTGATATTGCCTATAGTCTAATGTGTATGGAGGCCTAAGAAGAGAAGCCTGCGATATTACCTATAGTCTAATATGTATGGGAAGCCTCGGAAGAGAAGCCTGTGATATTGCCTATAATCTAATGTGTATGGGAGGCCTCGGAAGAGAAGCTTGTGAAATTGCCTATAGTCTAGTGTGTATGGAGGCCTCAGAAGAGAAGCCTGTGATATTGCCTATAATCTAATGTGTATGGAGGCCTAGGAAGAGAAGCCATTGATATTGCCTGTAGTCTAATGTGTATGGAGGCTTCGGAAGAGAAGCCTTTGATATTGCCTATAGTCTAATGTGTATGGGAGGCCTCGGAAGAGAAGCCTGTGATATTGCCTATAGTCTAATGTGTATGGAGGCCTCGGAAGAGAAGCCATTGATATTGCCTATAGTCTGTGTATAGGAGGCCTCGAAGAGAAGCCATTGATATTGCCTATACTCTAATGTGTATGGGGGGCCTCGGAAGAGAAGCCATTGATATTGCCTATAGTCTAATGTGTATGGAGGCATCGGAAGAGAAGCCTGTGATATTGCCTATAGTCTGTGTATAGGAGGTCTCGAAGAGAAGCCATTGATATTGCCTATAGTCTAATGTGTATGGAGGCCTCAGAAGAGAAGCCAGTGATATTGACTATAGTCTAATGTGTATGGAGGCCTCGGAAGAGAAGCTTGTGATATTGCCTATAGTCTAATGTGTATGGAGGCCTCGGAAGAGAAGCCATTGATATTGCCTATAGTTTAATGTGTATGGAGGCCTCGGAAGAGAAGCCATTGATATTGCCTGTAGTCTAATGTGTATGGAGGCTTCGGAAGAGAAGCCTGTGATATTGCCTATAGTCTAATGTGTTTGGGAGGCCTCGGAAGAGAAGCCTGTGATATTGCCTATAGTCTAATGTGTATGGAGGCCTCGGAAGAGAAGCCTGTGATATTGCCTATAGTCTAATGTGTATGGAGGCCTCGGAAGAGAAGCCTGTGATATTGCCTATAGTCTAATGTGTATGAGGGGGCCTCAGAAGAGGAGCCATTGATATTGCCTACAGTGTAATGTGTATGGAGGCCTCGGAAGAGAAGCCATTGATATTGCCTATAGTCTGTGTATTGGAGGCCTTGAAGAGATGCCATTGATATTGCCTATAGTCTAATGTGTATAGGGGGCCTTGGAAGAGAAGCCATTGATATTGCCTATAGTCTAATGTGTATGGAGGCCTCGGAAGAGAAGCCATTGATATTGCCTATAGTCTAATGTGTATAGGAGGCCTTGAAGAGAAGCCATTGATATTGCCTATAGTCTAATGTGTATGGGGGCCTCGAAAGAGAAGCCTGTAATATTGCCTATAGTCTAATGAGTATGGAGGCCTCGGAAGAGAAGCCTGTGATATTGCCTATAGTCTAATGTGTATGGAGGCCTCGGAAGAGAAGCCTGTGATATTGCCTATAGTCTAATGTGTATGGAGGCTTTGAAGAGAAGCCATTGATATTGCCTATAGTCTAATGTGTATGGGGGCCTCAGAAGAGAAGCCTGTAATATTGCCTATAGTCTAATGTGTATGGAGGCCTCGGAAGAGAAGCCTGTGATATTGCCTATAGTCTAATGTGTATGGAGGCCTCGGAAGAGAAGCCATTGATATTGCCTATAGTCTAATGTGTGTGGAGGCCTCGGAAGAGAAGCCATTGATATTGCCTATAGTCTAATGTGTGTGGAGGCCTCGGAAGAGAAGCCATTGATATTGCCTATAGTCTGTGTATAGGAGGCCTCGAAGAGAAGCCATTGATATTGCCTATACTCTAATGTGTATGGGGGGCCTCGGAAGAGAAGCCATTGATATTGCCTATAGTCTAATGTGTATGGAGGCCTCGGAAGAGAAGCCTGTGATATTGCCTATAGTCTGTGTATAGGAGGCCTCGAAGAGAAGCCATTGATATTGCCTATAGTCTAATGTGTATGGAGGCCTCAGAAGAGAAGCCAGTGATATTGCCTATAGTCTAATGTGTATGGAGGCCTCGGAAGAGAAGCTTGTGATATTGCCTATAGTCTAATGTGTATGGAGGCCTCGGAAGAGAAGCCATTGATATTGCCTATAGTTTAATGTGTATGGAGGCCTCGGAAGAGAAGCCATTGATATTGCCTGTAGTCTAATGTGTATGGAGGCTTCGGAAGAGAAGCCTGTGATATTGCCTATAGTTTAATGTGTATGGGAGGCCTCGGAAGAGAAGCCTGTGATATTGCCTATAGTCTAATGTGTATGGAGGCCTCGGAAGAGAAGCCTGTGATATTGCCTATAGTCTAATGTGTATGGAGGCCTCGGAAGAGAAGCCTGTGATATTGCCTATAGTCTGTGTATTGGAGGCCTCGAAGAGATGCCATTGATATTGCCTATAGTCTAATGTGTATAGGGGGCCTTGGAAGAGAAGCCATTGATATTGCCTATAGTCTAATGTGTATGGAGGCCTCGGAAGAGAAGCCATTGATATTGCCTATAGTCTGTGTATTGGAGGCCTCGAAGAGATGCCATTGATATTGCCTATAGTCTAATGTGTATAGGGGGCCTTGGAAGAGAAGCCATTGATATTGCCTATAGTCTAATGTGTATGGAGGCCTCGGAAGAGAAGCCATTGATATTGCCTATAGTCTAATGTGTATAGGAGGCCTTGAAGAGAAGCCATTGATATTGCCTATAGTCTAATGTGTATGGGGGCCTCGAAAGAGAAGCCTGTAATATTGCCTATAGTCTAATGTGTATGGAGGCCTCGGAAGAGAAGCCTGTGATATGCCTATAGTCTAATGTGTATGGAGGCCTCGGAAGAGAAGCCTGTGATATTGCCTATAGTCTAATGTGTATGGAGGCCTCGGAAGAGAAGCCTGTGATATTGCCTATAGTCTAATGTGTATGAGGGGGCCTCAGAAGAGGAGCCATTGATATTGCCTACAGTGTAATGTGTATGGAGGCCTCGGAAGAGAAGCCATTGATATTGCCTATAGTCTCTGTATAGGAGGCCTCGAAGAGATGCCATTGATATTGCATATAGTCTAATGTGTATAGGGGGCCTTGGAAGAGAAGCCATTGATATTGCCTATAGTCTAATGTGTATGGAGGCCTCGGAAGAGAAGCCATTGATATTGCCTATAGTCTAATGTGTATAGGAGGCCTCGAAGAGAAGCCATTGATATTGCCTATAGTCTAATGTGTATGGGGGCCTCGGAAGAGAAGCCTGTAATATTGCCTATAGTCTAATGTGTATGGAGGCCTCGGAAGAGAAGCCTGTGATATTGCCTATAGTCTAATGTGTATGGAGGCCTCGGAAGAGAAGCCTGTGATATTGCCTATAGTCTAATGTGTATGGAGGCCTCGAAGAGAAGCCATTGATATTGCCTATAGTCTAATGTGTATGGGGGCCTCGGAAGAGAAGCCGGTAATATTGCCTATAGTCTAATGTGTATGGAGGCCTCGGAAGAGAAGCCTGTGATATTGCCTATAGTCTAATGTGTATGGAGGCCTCGAAGAGAAGCCATTGATATTGCCTATAGTCTAATGTGTATGGGGGCCTCGGAAGAGAAGCCTGTAATATTGCCTATAGTCTAATGTGTATGGAGGCCTCGGAAGAGAAGCCTGTGATATTGCCTATAGTCTAATGTGTATGGAGGCCTCGGAAGAGAAGCCATTAATATTGCCTACAGTCTAATGTGTGTGGAGGCCTCTGAAGAGAAGCCTGTGATATTGCCTATAGTCTAATGTGTATGGAGGCCTCGGAAGAGAAGCCTGTGATATTGCCTATAGTCTAATGTGTATGGAGGCCTCGAAGAGAAGCCATTGATATTGCCTATAGTCTAATGTGTATGGGGGCCTCGGAAGAGAAGCCTGTAATATTGCCTATAGTCTAATGTGTATGGAGGCCTCGGAAGAGAAGCCTGTGATATTGCCTATAGTCTAATGAGTATGGAGGCCTCGGAAGAGAAGCCATTGATATTGCCTACAGTCTAATGTGTGTGGAGGCCTCGGAAGAGAAGCCTGTGATATTGCCTTTAGTCTAATGTGTATGGAGGCCTCGGAAGAGAAGCCTGTGATATTGCCTATAGTCTAATGTGTATGGAGGCATCGGAAGAGAAGCCATTGATATTGCCTATAGTCTAATGTGTATGGAGGCCTCGGAAGAGAAGCCTGTGATATTGCCTATAGTCTAATGTGTATGAGGGGGCCTCAGAAAAAAAGCCATTGATATTGCCTACAGTGTAATGTGTATGGAGGCCTCGGAAGAGAAGCCATTGATATTGCCTATAGTCTGTGTATAGGAGGCCTCGAAGAGAAGCCATTGATATTGCCTATAGTCTAATGTGTATGGGGGGCCACGGAAGAGAAGCCATTGATATGGCCTATAGTCTAATGTGTATGGAGGCCTCGGAAGAGAAGCCATTGATATTGCCTATAGTCTGTGTATAGGAGGCCTCGAAGAGAAGCCATTGATATTGCCTATACTCTAATGTGTATGGGGGGCCTCGGAAGAGAAGCCATTGATATTGCCTATAGTCTAATGTGTATGGAGGCATCGGAAGAGAAGCCTGTGATATTGCCTATAGTCTGTGTATAGGAGGTCTCGAAGAGAAGCCATTGATATTGCCTATAGTCTAATGTGTATGGAGGCCTCAGAAGAGAAGCCAGTGATATTGACTATAGTCTAATGTGTATGGAGGCCTCGGAAGAGAAGCTTGTGATATTGCCTATAGTCTAATGTGTATGGAGGCCTCGGAAGAGAAGCCATTGATATTGCCTATAGTTTAATGTGTATGGAGGCCTCGGAAGAGAAGCCATTGATATTGCCTGTAGTCTAATGTGTATGGAGGCTTCGGAAGAGAAGCCTGTGATATTGCCTATAGTCTAATGTGTATGGGAGGCCTCGGAAGAGAAGCCTGTGATATTGCCTATAGTCTAATGTGTATGGAGGCCTCGGAAGAGAAGCCTGTGATATTGCCTATAGTCTAATGTGTATGGAGGCCTCGGAAGAGAAGCCTGTGATATTGCCTATAGTCTAATGTGTATGAGGGGGCCTCAGAAGAGGAGCCATTGATATTGCCTACAGTGTAATGTGTATGGAGGCCTCGGAAGAGAAGCCATTGATATTGCCTATAGTCTGTGTATTGGAGGCCTTGAAGAGATGCCATTGATATTGCCTATAGTCTAATGTGTATAGGGGGCCTTGGAAGAGAAGCCATTGATATTGCCTATAGTCTAATGTGTATGGAGGCCTCGGAAGAGAAGCCATTGATATTGCCTATAGTCTAATGTGTATAGGAGGCCTTGAAGAGAAGCCATTGATATTGCCTATAGTCTAATGTGTATGGGGGCCTCGAAAGAGAAGCCTGTAATATTGCCTATAGTCTAATGTGTATGGAGGCCTCGGAAGAGAAGCCTGTGATATTGCCTATAGTCTAATGTGTATGGAGGCCTCGGAAGAGAAGCCTGTGATATTGCCTATAGTCTAATGTGTATGGAGGCTTCGAAGAGAAGCCATTGATATTGCCTATAGTCTAATGTGTATGGGGGCCTCGGAAGAGAAGCCTGTAATATTGCCTATAGTCTAATGTGTATGGAGGCCTCGGAAGAGAAGTCTGTGATATTGCCTATAGTCTAATGTGTATGGAGGCCTCGGAAGAGAAGCCATTGATATTGCCTATAGTCTAATGTGTGTGGAGGCCTCGGAAGAGAAGCCTGTGATATTACCTATAGTCTAATGTGTATGGAGGCCTCGGAAGAGAAGCCTGTGATATTGCCTATAGTCTAATGTGTATGGAGGCCTCGGAAGAGAAGCCATTGATATTGCCTATAGTCTAATGTGTATTGAGGCCTCGGAAGAGAAGCCTGTGATATTGCCTATAGTCTAATGTGTATGGAGGCCTCAGAAGAGAAGCCTGCGATATTACCTATAGTCTAATGTGTATGGAAGGCCTTGGAAGAGAAGCCTGTGAAATTGCCTATAGTCTAGTGTATATGGAGGCCTCAGAAGAGAAGCCTGTGATATTGCCTATAATCTAATGTGTATGGAGGACTCGGAAGAGAAGCCATTGATATTGCCTACAGTGTAATGTGTATGGAGGCCTCAGAAGAGAAGCCTGTGATATTGCCTATAGTCTAATGTGTATGGGGGCCTCGGAAGAGAAGCCTGTGATATTGCCTATAGTCTAATGTGTATGGAGGCCTCGGAAGAGAAGCCTGTGATATTGCCTATAGTCTAATGTGTATGGAGGCCTCGGAAGAGAAGCCTGTGATATTGCCTATAGTCTAATGTGTATGGGAGGCCTCGGAAGAGAAGCCTGTGATATTGCCTATAATCTAATGTGTATGGAGGCCTCGGAAGAGAAGCCTGTGATATTGCCTATAGTCTAATGTGTATGGAGGCCTAAGAAGAGAAGCCTGCGATATTACCTATAGTCTAATGTGTATGGGAGGCCTCGGAAGAGAAGCCTGTGATATTGCCTATAATCTAATGTGTATGGGAGGCCTCGGAAGAGAAGCCTGTGAAATTGCCTATAGTCTAGTGTGTATGGAGGCCTCAGAAGAGAAGCCTGTGATATTGCCTATAATCTAATGTGTATGGAGGCCTCGGAAGAGAAGCCATTGATATTGCCTGTAGTCTAATGTGTATGGAGGCCTCGGAAGAGAAGCCATTGATATTGCCTATAGTCTAATGTGTATGGAGGCCTCGGAAGAGAAGCCTGTGATATTGCCTATAGTCTAATGTGTATGGAGGCCTCAGAAGAGAAGCCTGCGATATTAACTATAGTCTAATGTGTATGGGAGGCCTCGGAAGAGAAGCCTGTGATATTGCCTATAATCTAATGTGTATTGGAGGCCACGGAAGAGAAGCCTGTGAAATTGCCTATAGTCTAGTGTGTATGGAGGCCTCAGAAGAGAAGCCTGTGATATTGCCTATAATCTAATGTGTATGGAGGACTCGGAAGAGAAGCCATTGATATTGCCTACAGTGTAATGTGTATGGAGGCCTCAGAAGAGAAGCCTGTGATATTGCCTATAGTCTAATGTGTATGGGGGCCTCGGAAGAGAAGCCTGTGATATTGCCTATAGTCTAATGTGTATGGAGGCCTCGGAAGAGAAGCCTGTGATATTGCCTATAGTCTAATGTGTATGGAGGCCTCGGAAGAGAAGCCTGTGATATTGCCTATAGTCTAATGTGAATGTGAGGCCTCGGAAGAGAAGCCTGTGATATTGCCTATAATCTAATGTGTATGGAGGCCTCGGAATAGAAGCCTGTGATATTGCCTATAGTCTAATGTGTATGGAGGCCTAAGAAGAGAAGCCTGCGATATTACCTATAGTCTAATATGTATGGGAAGCCTCGGAAGAGAAGCCTGTGATATTGCCTATAATCTAATGTGTATGGGAGGCCTCGGAAGAGAAGCTTGTGAAATTGCCTATAGTCTAGTGTGTATGGAGGCCTCAGAAGAGAAGCCTGTGATATTGCCTATAATCTAATGTGTATGGAGGCCTAGGAAGAGAAGCCATTGATATTGCCTGTAGTCTAATGTGTATGGAGGCTTCGGAAGAGAAGCCTTTGATATTGCCTATAGTCTAATGTGTATGGGAGGCCTCGGAAGAGAAGCCTGTGATATTGCCTATAGTCTAATGTGTATGGAGGCCTCGGAAGAGAAGCCTGTGATATTGCCTATAGTCTAATGTGTATGGAGGCCTCGGAAGAGAAGCCTGTGATATTGCCTATAGTCTAATGTGTATGAGGGGGCCTCAGAAGAGGAGCCATTGATATTGCCTACAGTGTAATGTGTATGGAGGCCTCGGAAGAGAAGCCATTGATATTGCCTATAGTCTGTGTATAGGAGGCCTCGAAGAGATGCCATTGATATTGCCTATAGTCTAATGTGTATAGGGGGCCTTGGAAGAGAAGCCATTGATATTGCCTATAGTCTAATGTGTATGGGGGCCTCGGAAGAGAAGCCTGTAATATTGCCTATAGTCTAATGTGTATGGAGGCCTCGGAAGAGAAGCCTTTGATATTGCCTATAGTCTAATGTGTATGGAGGCCTCGGAAGAGAAGCCTGTGATATTGCCTATAGTCTAATGTGTATGGAGGCCTCGGAAGAGAAGCCATTTATATTGCCTATAGTCTAATATGTATAGGAGGCCTCAAAGAGAAGCCATTGATATTGCCTATAGTCTAATGTGTATGGAGGCCTCAGAAGAGAAGCCTGCAATATTACCTATAGTCTAATGTGTATGGGAGGCCTCGGAAGAGAAGCCTGTGAAATTGCCTATAGTCTAGTGTGTATGGAGGCCTCAGAAGAGAAGCCTGTGATATTGCCTATAATCTAATGTGTATGGAGGACTCGGAAGAGAAGCCATTGATATTGCCTACAGTGTAATGTGTATGGAGGCCTCAGAAGAGAAGCCTGTGATATTGCCTATAGTCTAATGTGTATGGGGGCCTCGGAAGAGAAGCCTGTGATATTGCCTATAGTCTAATGTGTATGGAGGCCTCGGAAGAGAAGCCTGTGATATTGCCTATAGTCTAATGTGTATGGAGGCCTCGGAAGAGAAGCCTGTGATATTGCCTATAGTCTAATGTGTATGGGAGGCCTCGGAAGAGAAGCCTGTGATATTGCCTATAATCTAATGTGTATGGAGGCCTCGGAAGAGAAGCCTGTGATATTGCCTATAGTCTAATGTGTATGGAGGCCTAAGAAGAGAAGCCTGCGATATTACCTATAGTCTAATGTGTATGGGAGGCCTCGGAAGAGAAGCCTGTGATATTGCCTATAATCTAATGTGTATGGGAGGCCTCGGAAGAGAAGCCTGTGAAATTGCCTATAGTCTAGTGTGTATGGAGGCCTCAGAAGAGAAGCCTGTGATATTGCCTATAATCTAATGTGTATGGAGGCCTCGGAAGAGAAGCCATTGATATTGCCTGTAGTCTAATGTGTATGGAGGCCTCGGAAGAGAAGCCATTGATATTGCCTATAGTCTAATGTGTATGAAGGCCTCGGAAGAGAAGCCTGTGATATTGCCTATAGTCTAATGTGTATGGAGGCCTCAGAAGAGAAGCCTGCGATATTAACTATAGTCTAATGTGTATGGGAGGCCTCGGAAGAGAAGCCTGTGATATTGCCTATAATCTAATGTGTATGGGAGGCCACAGAAGAGAAGCCTGTGAAATTGCCTATAGTCTAGTGTGTATGGAGGCCTCAGAAGAGAAGCCTGTGATATTGCCTATAATCTAATGTGTATGGAGGCCTCGGAAGAGAAGCCTGTGATATTGCCTATAGTCTAATGTGTATGGAGGCCTCGGAAGAGAAGCCTGTGATATTGCCTATAGTCTAATGTGTATGTGAGGCCTCGGAAGAGAAGCCTATGATATTGCCTATAATCTAATGTGTATGGAGGCCTCGGAATAGAAGCCTGTGATATTGCCTATAGTCTAATGTGTATGGAGGCCTAAGAAGAGAAGCCTGTGATATTACCTATAGTCTAATGTGTATGGGAGGCCTCGGAAGAGAAGCCTGTGATATTGCCTATAATCTAATGTGTATGGGAGGCCTCGGAAGAGAAGCTTGTGAAATTGCCTATAGTCTAGTGTGTATGGAGGCCTCAGAAGAGAAGCCTGTGATATTGCCTATAATCTAATGTGTATGGAGGCCTAGGAAGAGAAGCCATTGATATTGCCTGTAGTCTAATGTGTATGGAGGCTTCGGAAGAGAAGCCTTTGATATTGCCTATAGTCTAATGTGTATGGGAGGCCTCGGAAGAGAAGCCTGTGATATTGCCTATAGTCTAATGTGTATGGAGGCCTCGGAAGAGAAGCCTGTGATATTGCCTATAGTCTAATGTGTATGGAGGCCTCGGAAGAGAAGCCTGTGATATTGCCTATAGTCTAATGTGTATGAGGGGGCCTCAGAAGAGGAGCCATTGATATTGCCTACAGTGTAATGTGTATGGAGGCCTCGGAAGAGAAGCCATTGATATTGCCTATAGTCTGTGTATAGGAGGCCTCGAAGAGATGCCATTGATATTGCCTATAGTCTAATGTGTATAGGGGGCCTTGGAAGAGAAGCCATTGATATTGCCTATAGTCTAATGTGTATGGGGGCCTCGGAAGAGAAGCCTGTAATATTGCCTATAGTCTAATGTGTATGGAGGCCTCGGAAGAGAAGCCTGTGATATTGCCTATAGTCTAATGTGTATGGAGGCCTCGGAAGAGAAACCTGTGATATTGCCTATAGTCTAATGTGTATGGAGGCCTCGGAAGAGAAGCCATTTATATTGCCTATAGTCTAATATGTATAGGAGGCCTCAAAGAGAAGCCGTTGATATTGCCTATAGTCTAATGTGTATGGGGGCCTCGGAAGAGAAGCCTGTGATATTGCCTATAGTCTAATGTGTATGGAGGCCTCGGAAGAGAAGCCATTTATATTGCCTATAGTCTAATATGTATAGGAGGCCTCAAAGAGAAGCCATTGATATTGCCTATAGTCTAATGTGTATGGAGGCCTCGGAAGAGAAGCCATTGATATTGCCTGTAGTCTAATGTGTATGGAGGCTTCTGAAGAGAAGCCTGTGATATTGCCTATAGTCTGTGTATAGGAGGCCTCGAAGAGAAGCCATTGATATTGCCTATAGTCTAATGTGTATGGAGGCCTCAGAAGAGAAGCCAGTGATATTGCCTATAGTCTAATGTGTATGGAGGCCTCGGAAGAGAAGCTTGTGATATTGCCTATAGTCTAATGTGTATGGAGGCCTCGGAAGAGAAGCCATTGATATTGCCTATAGTTTAATGTGTATGGAGGCCTCGGAAGAGAAGCCATTGATATTGCCTGTAGTCTAATGTGTATGGAGGCTTCGGAAGAGAAGCCTGTGATATTGCCTATAGTCTAATGTGTATGGGAGGCCTCGGAAGAGAAGCCTGTGATATTGCCTATAGTCTAATGTGTATGGAGGCCTCGGAAGAGAAGCCTGTGATATTGCCTATAGTCTAATGTGTATGGAGGCCTCGGAAGAGAAGCCTGTGATATTGCCTATAGTCTGTGTATTGGAGGCCTCGAAGAGATGCCATTGATATTACCTATAGTCTAATGTGTATAGGGGGCCTTGGAAGAGAAGCCATTGATATTCCCTATAGTCTAATGTGTATGGAGGCCTCGGAAGAGAAGCCATTGATATTGCCTATAGTCTAATGTGTATAGGAGGCCTTGAAGAGAAGCTATTGATATTGCCTATAGTCTAATGTGTATGGGGGCCTCGGAAGAGAAGCCTGTAATATTTCCTATAGTCTAATGTGTATGGAGGCCTCGGAAGAGAAGCCTGTGATATTGCCTATAGTCTAATGTGTATGGAGGCCTCGGAAGAGAAGCCTGTGATATTGCCTATAGTCTATTGTGTATGGAGGCTTCGAAGAGAAGCCATTGATATTGCCTATAGTCTAATGTGTATGGGGGCCTCGGAAGAGAAGCCTGTAATATTGCCTATAGTCTAATGTGTATGGAGGCCTCGGAAGAGAAGCCTGTGATATTGCCTATAGTCTAATGTGTATGGAGGCCTCGGAAGAGAAGCCATTGATATTGCCTATAGTCTAATGTGTGTGGAGGCCTCGGAAGAGAAGCCTGTGATATTACCTATAGTCTAATGTGTATGGAGGCCTCGGAAGAGAAGCCTGTGATATTGCCTATAGTCTAATGTGTATGAAGGCCTCGGAAGAGAAGCCATTAATATTGCCTATAGTCTAATGTGTATGGAGGCCTCGGAAGAGAAGCCTGTGATATTGCCTATAGTCTAATGTGTATGGAGGCCTCAGAAGAGAAGCCTGCGATATTACCTATAGTCTAATGTGTATGGGAGGCCTCGGAAGAGAAGCCTGTGATATTGCCTATAATCTAATGTGTATGGGAGGCCTCGGAAGAGAAGCCTGTGAAATTGCCTATAGTGTAGTGTGTATGGAGGCCTCAGAAGAGAAGCCTGTGATATTGCCTATAATCTAATGTGTATGGAGGACTCGGAAGAGAAGCCATTGATATTGCCTGTAGTCTAATGTGTATGGAGGCTTCGGAAGAGAAGCCTGTGATATTGCCTGTAGTCTAATGTGTATGGGAGGCCTCGGAAGAGAAGCCTGTGATATTGCCTATAGTCTAATGTGTATGGAGGCCTCGGAAGAGAAGCCTGTGATATTGCCTATAGTCTAATGTGTATGAGGGGGCCTCAGAAGAGGAGCCATTGATATTGCCTACAGTGTAATGTGTATGGAGGCCTCGGAAGAGAAGCCATTGATATTGCCTATAGTCTGTGTATAGGAGGCCTCGAAGAGATGCCATTGATATTGCCTATAGTCTAATGTGTATAGGGGGCCTTGGAAGAGAAGCCATTGATATTGCCTATAGTCTAATGTGTATGGGGGCCTCGGAAGAGAAGCCGGTAATATTGCCTATAGTCTAATGTGTATGGAGGCCTCGGAAGAGAAGCCTGTGATATTGCCTATAGTCTAATGTGTATGGAGGCCTCGGAAGAGAAGCCTGTGATATTGCCTATAGTCTAATGTGTATGAGGGGGCCTCAGAAGAGGAACCATTGATATTGCCTACAGTGTAATGTGTATGGAGGCCTCGGAAGAGAAGCCATTGATATTGCCTATAGTCTGTGTATTGGAGGCCTCGAAGAGATGCCATTGATATTACCTATAGTCTAATGTGTATAGGGGGCCTTGGAAGAGAAGCCATTGATATTGCCTATAGTCTAATATATATAGGAGGCCTCAAAGAGAAGCCATTGATATTGCCTATAGTCTAATGTGTATGGGGTCCTCGGAAGAGAAGCCTGTAATATTGCCTATAGTCTAATGTGTATGGAGGCCTCGGAAGAGAAGCCTGTGATATTGCCTATAGTCTAATGTGTATGGAGGCCTCGGAAGAGAAGCCTGTGATATTGCCTATAGTCTAATGTGTATGGAGGCCTCGAAGAGAAGCCATTGATATTGCCTATAGTCTAATGTGTATGGGGGCCTCGGAAGAGAAGCCTGTAATATTGCCTATAGTCTAATGTGTATGGAGGCCTCAGAAGAGAAGCCTGTGATATTGCCTATAGTCTAATGTGTATGGAGGCCTCGGAAGAGAAGCCATTGATATTGCCTATAGTCTAATGTGTGTGGAGGCCTCGGGAGAGAAGCCTGTGATATTGCCTATAGTCTAATGTGTATGGAGGCCTCGGAAGAGAAGCCTGTGATATTGCCTATAGTCTAATGTGTATGGAGGCCTCGGAAGAGGAGCCATTGATATTGCCTATAGTCTAATGTGTATGGAGGCCTCGGAAGAGAAGCCTGTGATATTGCCTATAGTCTAATATGTATGGAGGCCTCGGAAGAGAAGCCTGTGATATTGCCTATAGTCTAATGTGTATGAGGGGGCCTCAGAAAAAAAGCCATTGATATTGCCTACAGTGTAATGTGTATGGAGGCCTCGGAAGAGAAGCCATTGATATTGCCTATAGTCTAATGTGTGTGGAGGCCTCGGAAGAGAAGCCTGTGATATTGCCTATAGTCTAATGTGTATGGAGGCCTCGGAAGAGAAGCCTGTGATATTGCCTATAGTCTAATGTGTATGGAGGCCTCGGAAGAGAAGCCATTGATATTGCCTATAGTCTAATGTGTATGGAGGCTTCGGAAGAGAAGCCTGTGATATTGCCTATAGTCTAATATGTATGGAGGCCTCGGAAGAGAAGCTTGTGATATTGCCTATAGTCTAATGTGTATGAGGGGGCCTCAGAAAAAAAGCCATTGATATTGCCTACAGTGTAATGTGTAAGGAGGCCTCGGAAGAGAAGCCATTGATATTGCCTATAGTCTGTGTATAGGAGGCCTCGGAAGAGAAGCCATTGATATTGCCTATAGTCTGTGTATAGGAGGCCTCGAAGAGAAGCCATTGATATTGCCTATAGTCTAATGTGTATGGGGGGCCTCGGAAGAGAAGCCATTGATATGGCCTATAGTCTAATGTGTATGGAGGCCTCGGAAGAGAAGCCATTGATATTACCTATAGTCTGTGTATAGGAGGCCTCGAAGAGAAGCCATTGATATTGCCTATACTCTAATGTGTATGGGGGGCCTCGGAAGAGAAGCCATTGATATTGCCTATAGTCTAATGTGTATGGAGGCCTCGGAAGAGAAGCCTGTGATATTGCCTATAGTCTGTGTATAGGAGGCCTCGAAGAGAAGCTATTGATATTGCCTATAGTCTAATGTGTATGGAGGCCTCAGAAGAGAAGCCAGTGATATTGCCTATAGTCTAATGTGTATGGAGGCCTCAGAAGAGAAGCTTGCGATATTGCCTATAGTCTAATATGTATGGAGGCCTCGGAAGAGAAGCCTGTGATATTGCCTATTGTCTGTGTATAGGAGGCCTCGAAGAGAAGCTATTGATATTGCCTATAGTCTAATGTGTATGGAGGCCTCAGAAGAGAAGCCAGTGATATTGCCTATAGTCTAATGTGTATGGAGGCCTCGGAAGAGAAGCTTGCGATATTGCCTATAGTCTAATGTGTATGGAGGCCTCGGAAGAGAAGCCATTGATATTGCCTATAGTCTAATGTGTATGGAGGCCTCGGAAGAGAAGCCTGTGATATTGCCTATAGTCTAATGTGTATGGAAGCCTCGGAAGAGAAGCCTGTGATAGCCTATAGTCTAATGTGTATGAGGGGGCCTCAGAAGAGGAGCCATTGATATTGCCTACAGTGTAATGTGTATGGAGGCCTCGGAAGAGAAGCCATTGATATTGCCTATAGTCAGTGTATAGGAGGCCTCGAAGAGATGCTATTGATATTGCCTATAGTCTAATGTGTATAGGGGGCCTTGGAAGAGAAGCCATTGATATTGCCTATAGTCTAATGTGTATGGAGGCCTCGGAAGAGAAGCCATTGATATTGCCTATAGTCTAATGTGTATGGGGGCCTCGGAAGAGAAGCCTGTAATATTGCCTATAGTCTAATGTGTATGGAGGCCTCGGAAGAGAAGCCTGTGATATTGCCTATAGTCTAATGTGTATGGAGGCCTCGGAAGAGAAGCCTGTGATATTGCCTATAGTCTAATGTGTATGGAGGCCTCGAAGAGAAGCCATTGATATTGCCTATAGTCTAATGTGTATGGGGGCCTCGGAAGAGAAGCCTGTAATATTGCCTATAGTCTAATGTGTATGGAGGCCTCGGAAGAGAAGCCTGTGATATTGCCTATAGTCTAATGTGTATGGAGGCCTCGGAAGAGAAGCCATTGATATTGCCTATAGTCTAATGTGTATGGAGGCCTCGGAAGAGAAGCCTGTGATATTGCCTATAGTCTAATGTGTATGGAGGCCTCGAAGAGAAGCCATTGATATTGCCTATAGTCTAATGTGTATTGGGGCCTCGGAAGAGAAGCCTGTAATATTGCCTATAGTCTAATGTGTATGGAGGCCTCGGAAGAGAAGCCTGTGATATTGCCTATAGTCTAATGTGTATGGAGGCCTCGGAAGAGAAGCCTGTGATATTGCCTATAGTCTAATGCGTATGGAGGCTTCGGAAGAGAAGCCTGTGATATTGCCTATAGTCTAATATGTATGGAGGCCTCGGAATAGAAGCCTGTGATATTGCATATAGTCTAATGTGTATGAGGGGGCCTCAGAAAAAAAGCCATTGATATTGCCTACAGTGTAATGTGTATGGAGGCCTTGCAAGAGAAGTCATTGATATTGCCTATAGTCTGTGTATAGGAGGCCTTGAAGAGAAGCCATTGATATTGCCTATAGTCTAATGTGTATGGAGGCCTCGGAAGAGAAGCCATTGATATTGCCTATAGTCTGTGTATAGGAGGCCTCGAAGAGACGCCTGTGATATTGCCTATAGTCTAATGTGTATGGGGGCCTCGGAAGAGAAGCCTGTGATATTGCCTATAGTCTAATGTGTATGGAGGCCTCGGAAGAGAAGCCTGTAATATTGCCTGTAGTCTGTGTATAGGAGGCCTCGGAAGAGAAGCCTGTAATATTGCCTATAGTCTAATGTGTATGGGGGCCTCGGAAGAGAAGCCTGTAATATTGCCTGTAGTCTGTGTATAGGAGGCCTCGGAAGAGAAGCCTGTGATATTGCCTATAGTCTAATGTGTATGGAGGCCTCGGAAGAGAAGCCTGTGATATTGCCTATAGTCTAATGTGTATGGAGGCCTCGGAAGAGAAGCCTGTAATATTGCCTGTAGTCTGTGTATAGGAGGCCTCGGAAGAGAAGCCTGTAATATTGCCTATAGTCTAATGTGTATGGGGGCCTCGGAAGAGAAGCCTGTAATATTGCCTGTAGTCTGTGTATAGGAGGCCTCGGAAGAGAAGCCATTGATATTGCCTATAGTCTAATGTGTATGGAGGCCTCGGAAGAGAAGCCATTGATATTGCCTATAGTCTGTGTATAGGAGGCCTCGAAGAGACGCCTGTGATATTGCCTATAGTCTAATGTGTATGGGGGCCTCGGAAGAGAAGCCTGTGATATTGCCTATAGTCTAATGTGTATGGAGGCCTCGGAAGAGAAGCCTGTAATATTGCCTGTAGTCTGTGTATAGGAGGCCTCGGAAGAGAAGCCTGTAATATTGCCTATAGTCTAATGTGTATGGAGGCCTCGGAAGAGAAGCCTGTAATATTGCCTGTAGTCTGTGTATAGGAGGCCTCGGAAGAGAAGCCTGTGATATTGCCTATAGTCTAATGTGTATGGGGGGCCTCGGAAGAGAAGCCTGTAATATTGCCTATAGTCTAATGTGTATGGGGGCCTCGGAAGAGAGGCCTGTAATATTGCCTATAGTCTAATGTGTATGGGGGCCTCGGAAGAGAGGCCTGTAATATTGCCTATAGTCTAATGTGTATGGGGCCTCGGAAGAGAAGCCTGTGATATTGCCTATAGTCTAATGTGTATGGGGGCCTCGGAAGAGAAGCCTGTAATATTGCCTATAGTCTATTGTGTATGGGGGCCTCGGAAGAGAGGCCTGTAATATTGCCTATAGTCTGTGTATGACTCTCCCATTGACGGATAATGTTGGGGGAAATAAGGATCTGACGTGTCTGATAACGGGCCGCCAATCCTTTTTGTTCTCGGCGAGATAAGCCGGTGCTAGATTAGCCCGCCAGTGGCTCTCTCATGGAGGACATGGGAGCCCACGACTGAGCAAGCACTCACTCCTGTGGATGGCTAGGGTCGCACCACCGTATATTCTCTCATCTGAGAGAATCAGGTTGATTATGCTAATCACACTCTGATCAAACTCTGAGCGTGTTAGCACAGTGTGATCAGATTCTGTTCTACTAGGAAAGAAAAAGTCTCCCTTCTGTTAGTCAGTAACAATCTGACCGAACTCAGATGTCATTCGAGTGCAGCTCGATTTCTTTTCAGCCGACTAAATGACTTGCATGACTGAGTGCAATCCGATAACAGGATCCAGCTCGGACATGCTGCGTCTTTTTTTCTTTTCTTTTCTTCCTCGGATCGGAAAAATTTGAACACGTGCATGGCTCCATAGACTAACATTGGTCCGAGTTGATCCCATATTTTGTTGGATCACACTCCGACCGAAAACACAATCATGTGCACGAGCCCTATGGAGGAGTGGGGAGAGAAAGTCACTGGCTGAATGATGGTTGGGATGACCACTATCTATTGAGTATGGGGCCCCTTATCTAAATGTGTCAGACTTTCTGGCCTGAAACCATACCCCTCCCCACTATTGTCTTATTTGTCTAAGGTAGTTGTATGCACATTTAGAAAAAAAAAAGTTTACTCTGCAGTAAATACTTTTTTTTGCAAAGCACAAGAAAGTCCACGCACAACATTAATTATATGTTACATATTATTCATCGGGACGGTAATGAACTACGGTTGGATATTTTGTATCAAAACACTTTTCTGTAAACTAATAGGGAAAAGTCAGGGCATGTTACTGTAAATGTCACAGCGGGGAGGATGGGGTTAACCAAACACCTCACTCTGGCAGACTAGCTGTAAAATCTGGAAAATCCTGTTCTGCTGCTTTGAGCTCTCACCACCCCTGCATTAGAGCCCTGCCTGAGTGGTGACTGCTCTGTGCGCTGTGGCCGCCCTGGTGGTCACTCTCGGGGTTGTACATACCAGGATAGCAGCCATGAGGGTCATTTCCACTTAGATATAAGGTGATAAAATATTTGTAAGGCCGGTTTTCCACCGTTGACTTTCATAATCTTAGTATGGGTCACGATGCCCGGACCACCCGCGGGTCTCGTATGTATTCTTATGAGGCTGGGTGTTCTGGTCAGGAGGTCCGGACATTACAGTCTATAATTGGACCATGAAAGTTGTATCAAATCTGCCTTCTGCTTCATAGTGACTCCTGCTGTTTGCCTCATCCCTTCTCTGTGCCAGTATTCCTATGTATCATGTCTACTATACTGTGTATGATATCATTATATGACTTTTTTCTTATGCTGTGAGGTCAGAGGTACACGGTGACCTTAATATGTGCGTTAACCCTGTACTGGGACATCATAACTTATAATTCCTGTGCAATATCATCACGATATATCCTAGGGGTGTGCCAAATAAGTTCTTTTGTAGGAATACACCATTAAGTGGAGAAATGCTGTGACATCACTGTGTGCAAGGTCCCTGTACTGTGACATCAATTGGTCCATAATCTGTGTACTGTGACGTCACTGTGTGCATTATTTCTGCATTGCAACGTCACTTGGTCCGTTATCTCAGTACTGTGATGTCACTTGGTCCATAATGCACACAGTGACGTCACAGTACAGAGCTAATGGACCAAGTGACGTTGCAATGCAGAAATAATGCACACAGTGACGTCACAGTACACAGATTAAGGACCAATTGACGTCCCAGTACAGGGATAATGCACACAATGACGTCACAGTACACAGATTATGGACCAATTGACATCACAGTAAAGGGATAATGCACACAGTGCCGTCACAGTACACAGATTATCTCAGTACTGTGACGTCACTTGGATTTATCTTTGCACTGTGACATAAATGTGTGCATTATCCCTGTACTGTGCCATCACTTGGTCCTTTGTCTTTGTACTGTGACATCTCTGTGTGCATTATCCCTGTACTGTGATGACACTTGGTCCATTATCTCTGTACTGTGACATCACTGTGTGCAATTCGTCAATATTATAATCTCACTGCGTCCATTATTCCTGGGTTGGTCATCTCTTTGTGAACTATCCCTATAAAAAGTTGATTATCAGCTCCTATGGCAGCAGGATGTGCACAGTGTATAGAGCTGTGGTAGCACAGTTCCGTATACCGCATATTGGCCATTTGTGAGTAATGCAGCCTGGCCCTTATTGAAGTGGCTGTGATCTGAGCTGCAGTACCTGAGACCAGCCACTACACAGTGTACGGAGCCGTGCGTTTTCAGTTTCATACACTGTGTACATCCGGGATTTTCAACATAAAAGATGATAGTGAGGCATCTGGGTATTTGACCCCACCGATCTGATATTGATGAACTATTAAAAGGACCCCTTAACATTATTATGCTAAAATTCAGCTAGTATTACATCACTGTGAGCACTGAACTGTGACATCACTGTGTTCCTTAAGGGCCTGTCACACTAAGCGATATCGCTAGCAATATCGCTATAACGTCACTGGTTTTGTGACGTAGCAGCGATATTGCTAGCGATATCGCTGTGTCTGATACTTACCTCCGACCGGCTCCCCCGCTGGTTATCGCTGATCGCACGAGAACGTCCTGAGCCGTTTCTCGTCGTCAGCTTCCTGCTGGGCTTCCTGCTGGGCTTCCTGCTGTGGAGACGAGCGACGCGTGGACGCGGACGGGAGGACGTCAGGATCGCCTAGTGTGACAGGTAAGTAGCGACCCCCGTCCCCAGCGATGTCGCTGGTGAGATCTGCCTGTGTGGCAGCTCACTAGCGACCACTTAGCGATGTACCAGCGATCCTGACCGCGTCATATTGCTACATCACAGCATAATGCAGTTTAATGGGGTCATATTGCAACTCGCAGGGTACTGTGTCTGCAACAAGCAAGTCACAAAAAAAATGTAGCTGGTTTCAACTAATTGAAACTTGTTTTGTTGACGTACGTTGCGTGTGTGAATGCAACATCGTTCACCTACATGTTGCTGCGATGCAGCAGCGGCACGGCGCACTCATGGGTTATGGCTTTAGTCGGTGTCTAGCACCAGTCTTATTCCTTATCATTGAGAACATTATCGCTGTGCTGTGTCATCACTGTGCATTCTCTGAACTTGTGGGTGAAAGTGGTGATGGTGGCAGGGCCGGTGTTAGCGGCAGGCAGACCAGGCAGCTGCCTAGGGCCCCTGCTCTCCCAGGGGCCCCCAGCCAGTGGCGTGCCGCTAATAGTGACACATCACGCAGCCGCTATGGGGCCCGTGAGTCAGGGGGCCTGCCTGCCACCATCGCCGACTGCCTATGATGCCAGTACAGTTCAAAGCAATGATGACGCTCCCTCTCCCATCATTCCCCTCTGATACTGCGGGTGTGTGAAGACATCACTTCATCGCGCACCCACTGTGTGCCGGCAGTGCAGCCGCTGAAACCGGAGCAGAGCCAGGAGCAGCGCGGGGCATGAGGAGAGGTGAGGATTGTGGGTTTTTTTAACATACAGTGCGTGAGTACTGGACTGTGGGGACATTGTCGGGGAAGGGGCTACATTATATTTTATCAGGGAGGACTGCATCATATTCTTTGATGGGGCTGCATTATATTCCATGGCGAGGTGGGATGTATTATATTGTATGGGGGGCTACATTATATTCTATGGGGGGGGGCTGTATTATATTCCATGAGGGAGGATTGCATCATACTCTTTGGAGCTACATTATATTCTATGGGGTAGTGGGCTGCAGTATATTTTAATATATGGAGGACTATAGTGAGTGTATTATACTATATGGAGGACTTTGGTGCACATTATGATATATGGAGGACCATGGGGAGTATATTATACTATATAGAGGAGTATGGGGCATATTATATTATATGGAGGACTATAGTGAGTGTATTTTACTATATGGAGGACTGTGGGGCACATTATAATATATGGAGGACTATGGGGTGTATTATACTAAACAAGCAAAATGCTGCATATTCATGGAGTGATTGGATTGTTTATGCCGGAACATAAATCATTGTTCTCAGCAGCACATCGCCGATGTAAACTGTAGATGTGCTGCTGATAACATGATTTTGTATGGAGACAGATTGATCTAATAGTGATTGTTCTGTCCCCATCATTCTTTCTCAGACGGTGGAAAGAGGCCGGGAAACAAGTGTTGAACGATTTAAATATTGTCGATCACACTCATTTAGCGGCCTGAACTCAGCGCATGTAACTGCAACCGAAATGCTTCTGAGTGATGTGCAATATGTTAGCATTTGGGGCCCCATTTTAAACTTTGCCTAGGGTCCTACTTTGCCTAAAAACGGCCCTGGATGGTGGAATGGGGGTCCCACCGTTATCTGTTACACCTCTGGTCGCTCTGTACGGGCTTTAAAACAGCAGAACCCATGGAGCGAGTGTAAAGTAGGTGGAAGCATTCGCTCGGCTATAATTAGCGTTGGTGATGTAATGCTATTAATAAACCTCCGAATATGTTCTCAGAAAGTTGTACAAGCACAAGTAATCCCGTAACAAACCTGCGGAGGCGCTGGTAATTCAGATTCCCAATGGTTGTGCTACAAATCTGAGAGCAGAAGGTCGGCTGCTGTTTATGGCAGCCTGTATGCTGCAGTAACAGATTGTGGTCAGATGAGCAGCCGAGAACTGGAATTACCAGGAACTTTCATGGTCTTCTGCTAGTAATGGGAAAGATTGCAGTAATGCATATTTTGGGGGAATTGCTATCTGAACAGTTTTTGGTATACTAATGTGTATTGTAAGTCCGGGGTAGAGAGTTGAGAATTTGCTACGGATATATAATTACAAACCTCCATCTCTGTATAGTTCTGTGTTGTATATGTGTTCTCTTATTAACCACAAGTCTGCTGAATGTGTTGCTTTTTTATCAATATGTAAGTCCTGAATCGCTTGCCAGGCTTTGACTTCGGTACGATGCATTCTTTTGCTTTTAATGAATTTATGGACAATTTTATTAGTGAGACTAGTGGTATAATTCTACAGATACTGGTACAAAAATAAAAATGATACCTGTCTTGGAGTGATCTCATTTGCCAGCGCTGAGAAATCAAGCTTGGACGCTTCTGAAATTCTGATTTGGCTTTTATCCTAAGTCATATTGTTTGACTTATTAAAGGGTCGATCATGACTTGTAGGATTGCTGCTTTCAACAGGTGGCGCTATAGAGTTTAAGTTCTCTTCCTCTCTGAAGAGACAATTTGCATATTAAATTTCCCAGAGGAGCATTGCATGGCGAATAAGCCTCTTAATATTGGCATGCCACAGCTGGTATGTCACTCTCCACAAGGAGAAACGTTAACCCTTAGACCCCAGTCCAAGACAGGTATAATTTGTGTCGGTATACTAAGCCCCCACTTCCCCTGTACACATTGGACTAAACTGGGCCAAACCTGTCGACAATAATTAGTTCAGCCGACAGTCGATTGTGTAGGGGAGCCCTGGATAATTGATTGGGGAGTTAAGGATCCAGCTTGTCAGATTTCAGACTACAGATCCCTTTTTAACTCCCTGAGGTATTCCATCGCCAGACATGTCTGGCAGCGGCTCTCTCATAGAGAACGCAGGAGCACTCAGCGGAGCTCTCTCTTGTGTGTGGATGAAATGGCTGCCAGCTGGACGATCGCTCTGCCCACCGCGACCTAACGTGTATGGGAGGCTTAGGACCTATACAGATGTACCTGTAAACATACTAGTAATAGTTCTGACAAGAAGAGGGTGTCCTCAGGGTTGGAAAGGCCCACCAGAGAACCGGAGAATCCTCCAGGGGGCCATGGCTTCTTCTTAAGGATAGTTTATAGTGCAAACTTTGCAGCTGCTATGGGGTTCGAGTGGGGGAGAAAGTTGGGCCCTCCGAATCAAATCCTCTGGTGGGCCCAATGTTCTTCAGTCTGACACTGGGTGTCCTAAAACTTCTGAATGCAGAATTTGCAGAACTAATGTAAAACAAAGGTTTATCTCTTTTTTTTTTTGGAAGATTATTGCTTTGTTAGTAATTCCCTCACATGCTGCTCTACCTGAATAACATGTTTTACAGCTAGGAGCTAAGGGCGGGATTTGACTCATGTTGGACAGCAGCCATGGCGGAATCAATTTGCCTCTGGCATGGTTGCTGTTTATGTAGCAGTGGTGAGAACTACAGGTCTGTCCTAGCGTGCTGCCTGCAGAATTGGGAAAGTGGGTAGTTGGGGAAGTTGGGGTTCCTTTTCTTCTGTTCACAGGTACAGCACAGTAGTCCAACAATGGAGACTTTTGGTATATCTGTAGGATAAGTTATGCCTTATACATGGGGTTTCCACCAGCGGGTCCACCTATCGGCGATTGACAACCCTTGTCCATGTGGTAAAGGCAGGTACGCGGGATGCAGTGACGAGGCGTGAGACGGATCAAACTTTAAGGTGTAACTTTTATATATATAGATGCCGATAGGGGCTATCTTGAGCAACCAAACAAGGTAACAACAGTTGTCCTCGCAGGGACCAATCACAGAAATACACTGATAATATGAACACGACTAACCCGGCGAAGGCCGGTCACTATAGGGCCATGGTATGGCCAACTATGGGTCCTTAAATACTATGTGTCACTTAGCCCTCCTGACGTCCGACGGCGTGCTGTTCGATGGTGCTTCGGCGCCGCAGCTGCTGGGCCCAGCCGAGGAGGATTTGGCGAAGTCTTTGGGCGTTCCTACGCCCAGGCGAGGCGGAGGCACAACAGGCCCCTGGAGAGTTCGCTGGTGGGATACCCCCCAGCGGAGGCAGCGTAATACCGCCTGAGAACGGGAGAATGGACGCCGCAGCCCCCTGACAGGGACGGTCAGCGGTGATGCTGAGTGGCGGCAAGTAGGCCGCAGACCGAGGCTGTGCTAGGGGAACCGCGGATGGCAACGGGTAGGCCCCAGCCGTTGTCACGGGTGCGGCGGTGGTGACCGCGGAGGGCGGCGGGCAGGCCGCAGCCACGGGCTGGAGTGAAGCGGCAACAGCCGAGGGCGGCAGTGGACAGACCTCAGCCGCGGGCTGGAGTGAAGCGGCAACGGCCGCGGGTAGTATTCCTCTGCTGGACTGCTCGGTGCCGTCTCCAGTCTGCCCACAGTGAGTTTCTCTTCCGTCCCTCCTGTCGCTGTCCTCCTCTCTGGTTGCTGTCGGAGGCTCTGGCTCTCAGGCGCCCTCTCGGTCTCCTGCTTCCTCTCCCCTGGTCTGCTGACTCACTCCTGTTTGTGTCTCCCGCCCCTTTTATTTAAGCTCCTCCCCAACCATTCTGGAAGCCTCTGCGGTCCACCCTCTAATTCTGTCCCCCGGAAACAGTCCACCTAGGAACCTTGATGACGGTCCCCTTGTTTCCGGCCCAGACACGTGGTGGGGGCCCCTCCTCCTACACTCCCCCATCCTGTATGCTCGCCAGTCCTCGGGCGAGGGCTTGGGTAGGCCTGGGTTGGCCTTTAGAAATGAAAGTTTTCTTTCCCATACGAACTGAATTTTGTTCGTAGCGTTCGGGGAGTTTGCCGGCTGTTGACCGTTTGGAGCGTCTTGGTTCGACTGCGATGGATTCTTCTGGGGTGGTGGAAGGTGGTGGAGTGGTCAGATCTGGCGGGTTGACTGGGTCTGCTGAGATATTCCTGGAAGTGTCCTTTTGTACTGCTGTGGGGTCTTCTTTGTCGTCTAGATCCCAGACGGTAGGCAGGGGTTCTGGGACCTGAGGGGTGTGGGTCGCCCTCCCAGGGCCGTGGGGTACTCGGTACCGGGCCGGTGTCAGGGTGATGTGTCACAGCAGCGGTGACCCGGTCCGTGGCCCTGGGTGCCCAAAAATCAATGGGAGTTTGTAATGTAGTTTAAATGGAATAGAATAGTTTGTGACGCCACCTGTGGTGTTCGGCAAGGGAGGTGTTAAGCCGACGCTGCATGCGGATCCTCTGGGGCTGGTGGTGTGTTGCAGCATAGATGGTGTAGCTCCCCACAGGTGAAGTTGTAGCCCCAGGGCCGTGTAGTTGCAATGGTTGTGGAGAGGTGCAGGCAGTGTAAATGATGGTATTCAGATGTAGCGGGCTTGTAGTTCCAAAGCTTTACTCGCAGTCTGCGGTACACCAGGATGCCTGCCTCTGGGCTGTGTCCTCCGGGTCAGAGACTCAGCCAACCTCCAGGCAAGATGGAACGCTCCCCTCCAACACTCCGCCAACATGTACCTTCCTGAACGACTCCTCTATAGCGCCTTAAAGTGTGAAGATCTCCTAGTACTGAGTTACACTGGAGTTCCTCCTGACTGATGTTCCCAAGAACTCTACTTGTACGGCAGACAGCTGTAGCCTGCTTCGGGGACTCCCTTCTCCTGAATCCCGGTTCTCTATCCGATTGCGGTTGTGCCCCAAGTCTTAGATGGGAGTAGTGCATTTACAGCCCACTACTCCACCGGTGTCTGCTGCAGAACCATAAGTGTCCATACAACCTCGGGGATCGGGCTCCGGCCTTGCGCTGAGAACCTATAGGCAGGGTTCCGCTTTAACCCACGTCCTCTCTGTTCTCCTACGCCTTTGTTCCGTACTTGTCTTTCTCTCTCTCTTATGGAAGCTTAGGTTTCAGTTCTACGTCTTTCTCCTTCTTTTCCTTTCCCGTGCCAGCTGGCTCAGATCACTGAGGCAGCTGCAGCACTCCTTCCTTCATCCTTTCTTCCAGGGATCCTCACTCCTGTCTGAGTGACTTCCTACCCGACTGACCTTCTGTCAGACTGACCTGTCATCCTACACTTTCCCACTCTTTTATGTATCTTAACTCCACCCACCTCCCAGCACATCCAGTGTTCCAAGCAGGGAACCACCAAAGGTGCTCTGCTACTCTCTAAGCACTGAGCCGCAATGTGGTTGTGCAGAACTACCCTGTAGAGTGGGGTGCGAGTATAGGAGTGTGGAAAGGAGTTCCCACCTTACCTGGACGGTGGGGCACTACACCTTAGGAGAAGGTGCAGTACCTCTGTGGCGAACGAGCCTCAGGGGCGCCACAGGTGGTCTCGGGTTGTATGGGGTCGGTGGACGTACAGGACCGCAACATGTTACGGTGCACAGTACGAGTAGGGAGGGCCCCGTCTTTTTCAGGTTGTATTTCGTACACTGGCCCATCTGGGCTTACTTGGCGTAATACCCGATAGGGACTTCCTTCTCACCGAGGTTCCAGCTTGCTCTGAGGTCGCTGGTCTAGTACGAGTACCCGATCTCCGACCTGGAGGTCAACAGGCAGAGGCAACGGCCCCCTGGGTGTTCTAGATCCTGGAGTTTTGTGTGGATGATTCGGTGTAGGCTTTGTAGCCAGTGCCGGTGGTTCCGGACCCACAATAAAACCCCTGTCCAGGGTTGTTGTTCTTCCGGGTTCAATTCTACCTCCATGATCCCTTTGCCTTCCCGCCCGAATAGCAGCAAGTAGGGGGTATAGCCGGTAACCCGGTGCACCCGGTTATTATAAGTCCACACTAGTTCTGGAATGTACTCAGGCCAGCGGGCCTTCCGGTCTAACGCCTTCGGCAGAGACGGTATGCCCCAGATATTCGATCTGCATATGGAACAGGTGGCATTTCTGGGGTTTTACCTTCAACCCGTACTACTGCAGCCGGCCGAGCACCTGCCCCAACCGCCGCAGGTGGTCCTCAAACGTGGCGGCATAAATGATGATGTCGTCCAGATATATCAGCATGGCCTCAAAGGTGAGATCCCCCCAGACACCGCTCCATCAGCCGTTGGAAGGTCCCCGGGGCGTTGGCCAGCCTGAACGGCATTCAATTGAATTCGAATAGTCCCATGGGAAGTATGAACACCAACTTGGCCCTGTCTTCTTCCGACATAGGCACCTGCCAGTACCAGCTGGCCAGATCTAGAGTCGAGAAGTACATCGCTTTACCCAGGGCGGATAGGGACTCCTCTGTGCGGGGCAGCGGGTACGAGTCCTTGATGGTACAGGCGTTCAGTTTCTGATAGTCCACACAGAACCGCAAGGTGCCATCCTTTTTGCGAACCAACACGATGGGAGCCGCCCAGGGACTTTGACTTTCCCAGATGACCCCTTTCCGCAGCATTTGTCCCAGAATTGTCTTCACTTCCTGGTATAGTTGTGGAGGGATCTGTTGATATCGCTCCCTGATGGGAGCCGTTCCTGCTGTGGGAATGCCATGCGTAATGGCCGTGGGTCATCCAAAATCATCCTCGTGGCTGGCGAATATCTCCTGGTACTGGCCTAATAGCGTTTCTACCTGGAGGATTTGGGCTGGGGTGTTATGAATTAGTCACCGGAGGAGGAGAAAACAAAAATACAAGCTAAGTCCAGAAAACCGGAGAGGTTGGTAGCTATCGGATTGCAGACCCCTGATCCTATACACCACAACTAACAGTAGCCGTGGGGGGTTCCTACGGTGCCCTAGACCCCTCGTCACAGCCGGAGAACTACATAAGCCTAAAGAAGGAAAGGGGAAATCTAAACTGCCCCAGAGCAGACCCCAAAGCAATAGACAGCCCCAACATGTATTGTCGGTGAAAAACAGATGAAAACACAAACACAGACAGAAAGACAGGCTGAGCAAACGATGGGGCCCAACTAACTAGATAGGACAGGACAGAAAAGATGCTGGCTGCAATCCGCAAAAAACCCTACCAAAAATGTCCCAACGGTCTGATAGGGAAAAAGGCCCTGAAGTCGCTAGACTTCAAAATCACTATATCAGCACTCAGGTATATTCTGAAAACAGAGCAAAAGAGATCAACTGATCAGAGACAAAAATGGAATTCAGCCAGTCCCAACCAGGACTGGCTGAATACAAACACTAAGGAAACCAGACAAAATCTCATGGAATAATAGCAGGGAAAAAAACTTAGCTTTTAGTAGACAGGAACTAACCTGGATGCAAGAGCTCAGAGCAGAAAGGATCACCAGCAGCCCCGCAGGGCGTCGGCTGCCTTATATCCACTCAGAAATTCCAGATGTCCAATCACACTCCGCCTGTTCAGATGACAGGTTCTTCCCATCTCAATCAATTTCACTACCTCTCTTCACCAGCAGAGGGAGTTCATCAGACATCAAAGGTGAAGGGGAGAATGAACTCACAACAGTACCTCCCCCTTGAGGAGGGGTCACCGAACCCTCATCCACGCCACTAGGGCGATCAGGATGGGCCCGATGAAAAGCACGAACCAATCTTTCGACATGAATATCGGATGCAGGGACCCTAGAATTATCCTCCTGGCCATAACCCTTCCATTTAACCAAACACTGGAGTCTCCGTCTAGCCAGACGAGAATCCAGTATCTTCTCAACCTCATATTCCACATTGCCTTCAACCAATACAGGGTCAGGAGGTGCCACCACAGGAATTACTGGCTCAACAAACCTCTTTAACAGAGACTTATGAAACACGTTATGGATCTTGAATGTAACAGGAAGAGCCAATCGAAAAGAGACCGGATTAAGAATCTCCAAAATCTTGTAAGGTCCAATAAATCTAGGTTTAAACTTTGGAGAAGCCACCTTCATAGAGATATTCTTTGATGACAACCAAACCATATCACCCACCTTAAACCGGGGACCAATGGTCCTATGCCGGTTGGAAAACCGCTGGGCCTTTTCCTGGGAGAGAGACAACTTATCCACCACTTGGTCCCAGATCTGGTGCATTCTCTCCACCACAGTGTCAACACCTGGGCAGGCAGAAGACTCCACCTGCCCTGAAGAGAATCGAGGATGAAACCCAAAGTTACAAAAAAAAGGTGACATCAAAGTGGCAGAACTAGCTCTATTATTTAAAGCAAATTCGGACAAGGGCAAAAATGAAACCCAATCAACCTGATCAGCAGAAATAAAACATCTCAAATACGACTCCAAAGTCTGGTTTGTTCTCTCCGTCTGCCCATTGGTCTGAGGGTGAAACGCAGAGGAGAAGGACAACTGAATTCCCAGCTTGGAACAGAAAGTCCTCCAAAATCTAGAAACAAACTGAACTCCTCTGTCAGATACAATGTTCTCAGCAATCCCGTGCAAGCGAACCACCTGTTGCAAAAACAAGGGCACCAACTCTGAGGAAGATGGCAACTTAGGGAGTGGTACAAGATGGACCATCTTAGAGAATCTATCACAAATCACCCAAATAACAGTCATTCTCTGAGAGACAGGTATATCAGAGATAAAATCCATTGAAATATGGGTCCATGGCCTCCTGGGCACCGGCAAAGGCATCAACAACCCACTAGAGCGAGAACAAGGTTTAGACCGGGAGCAAGTCCCACAGGACTGCACAAAATTCCTGACATCACGAGACAAGGAGGGCCACCAAAAAGACCGACTCACCAAATCTCTAGTACCAAAAATACCTGGATGACCAGCCAATGCGGAGCAATGAACCTCAGACATCACTCTCTTCCTCCACTGGTCAGGAACATACAATTTTCCAATGGGACAACGCTCAGGTTTGTCCTCCTGAAACTCTTCCAGAACACGTCTCAAATCGGGCGAGATGGCAGAAAGAACTACCCCCTCACCTAAGATGGTAGCAGGCTTGGTCACACTAGGAGAATCAGCAAAGAAACTCCTAGAGAGGGCGTCTGCCTTGACATTCTTAGTGCCCGGAAGAAAAGAGACCACAAAATCAAAACGTGTGAAAAACAAGGCCCACCTAGCCTGTCTAGGATTCAAGCGTTTGGCCGACTCCAGGTAAATCAAATTCTTGTGGTCCGTAAGGACCACGACTTGATGTTTAGCTCCCTCCAACCAATGTCTCCAGTCCTCAAATGCCCATTTCATGGCTAACAGTTCCCGATTCCCCACATTATAGTTACGTTCGGATGGGGAGAACTTTCGGGAAAAGAAAGCACAGGGATTCATTATAGATGTTACAGGATCTTTTTGGGACAAAACGGCTCCTGCACCAATCTCAGAAGTGTCCACCTCTACCTGAAACGGGAGTGAGACATCAGGTTGCTGCAAAACCGGAGCAGAAGTGAACCTTCGCTTCAGCTCCTGAAAGGAAGAAACAGCCTCCGGAGACCAATTCAGCACATCAGCACCCTTCTTAGTCAAATCAGTCAATGGTTTGGCAATACCAGAAAAATTAGCTATAAATTTACGATAAAAATTAGCAAAACCCAAAAACTTCTGGAGGGCCTTCAAAGAAGTGGGCTGAACCCAATCATAAATGGCCTGTACCTTGGCCGGGTCCATTTCAATAGTTGACGGAGACAAAATAAATCCCAAAAATGAAATCCTCTGTACACCAAAAAGCCATTTTGATCCCTTGACATACAGGGAATTCTCCCTCAAAATCCGGAACACAGTCCGAACATGTTCCACATGAGAGTCCATATCCTTGGAAAAGATCAAAATATCATCCAGATAGATGATCAAAAATTTATCCACAAAGTCTCGGAAAATATAATTCATGAAGCACTGGAAGACAGAAGGGGCATTAGTGAGCCCAAAAGGCATCACCAGGTACTCAAAATGTCCCTCCGGAGTATTAAATGCCGTCTTCCATTCATCCCCCTCCTTAATGCGAATAAGATTATACGCCCCCCTGAGGTCAAGCTTGGTAAACCAGCAAGCACCTTTAACTCTGGAGAATAGATCAGAAATCAGGGGTAACGGATACTGATATTTAACAGTAATTTTGTTGAGGGAACGATAGTCAATACAAGGCCTTAATGAACCATCTTTCTTGGCCACAAAAAAAACCCAGCACCTAAGGGTGAAGAGGATGGTCTAATATGACCCTTCTCCAACGACTCCTTAATATAGGATCGCATAGCCTCGTGCTCGGGTACGGATAAATTGAAAAGTCGACCCAGGGCTCAGCTCAATTGCACAGTCATAACTCCTATGAGGAGGCAAAGACGCATTTTCATTCTCACTAAATACATCATAAAAATCAGCCAAATAGTCAGGAACATCATGCGACTGGGGAGAGGTGGAGAAAATAGGAGCGTCACTAAGGGCACACCGACAACCCCAACTCACCACAGACACAGATTTCCAATCCAAAACTGGATTATGGATTTCCAACCAGGGAAACCCCAGAACGATGGTATCATGCAAATTATGCAACACCAAAAATCTGCAATTTTCTTGATGGTCTGGGGCGACCCACATTACCTGCACTACCTGCACCTTCAATTGGATCGCAGGGGCTGGAAGCACCTCTTCCAAAGGCCTCACCAACTTTGCCATTTGTGCAATTTTCTTGATGGTCTGGGGCGACCTGCATTACCACCTGGGTCCAAAACTGAGGTTTATTCTTTGCCAAAGGAGTAGCATCAATATCCCTCAAAGGGATAGGCGTCCGCAGAGGTGTCATAGGAAACCCACAACGTTTAGCAAAATCCAAGTCCATCAGGTTCAGAGCTGCTCCCGAGTCCACAAAAGCCTTAGCGGAAAATGTGGACAGGGAGCAGATCAGAGTAATTGCCAGAAGAAACTTAGGTTGAACACCACCCACAGCAAATGTGTGTGCAAAACGTTTCTCTCGTTTAGGGCAGACAGAAATAATATGAGAGGCATCTCCACAGAAAAAACACAGCTTATTACGCCTTCTGAACTCCTGACGTTGCGCCCTAGACAAAACTCTATCACATTGCATAGGTTCAGACATTTGTTCAACAGGTGGCAACACCTCTCGTGCAGTTTTGCATTCACGCAAACGCCGATCAACCTGAATGGCTAATGACATAGAATCGTCAAGACCAGAGGGAACAGGAAATCTGACCAGAGTATCTTTTACGGTTTCTGACAAACCCTTCCGAAAGAGAGCTGCCAAGGCACCATCATTCCAGGTAGTAAGGACCGCCCACTTTTGGAATTTTTGACAGTACAACTCTGCAGAATCCTGACCCTGGCTCAATGCCAACAGGGCCTTTTCCACCTGATCAATAGCATTAGGTTCATCATACAACAACCCCAAGGCTTGAAAAAATGCGTCCACATTAGTTAGAATAGGATCATCAGGTTTCAAAGAAAACGCCCAATCCTGGGGATCGCCGCGCAGCAAAGAGATGACAATTTTAACCTGCTGCGCGGAGCTCCCCGATGAGTTAGGCTTCAAGGCAAAAAATGTTACAATTATTCTTAAAATTCAGAAATTTAGACCGATCCCCAAAAAACACATCAGGAGTAGGGATCTTTGGTTCAGCAGCATGTGAATGAGCAAGATAGGTGGAAATTCCCCACACTTCAGCAGTAAGCTGCTCCACACGATCAGACAATTGCTTAATCTCCATTGAGAAAAAAATTCCCCCTACGGCCTCAGAGAAATAGAGGAAAAAATATACACAAAAAAAAAATTCTGACACTTTTTTTTTTTTTTACAATTCTTTCCTGCTATTGAGTACCCTAGAATCTGCGGTATGGCTGGTGATTCTGTTATGAATGAGTCACCGGAGGAGGAGAAAACAAAAACACAAGCTAAGTCCAGAAAACCGGAGAGGTTGGTAGCTATCGGATTGCAGACCCCTGATCCTATACACCACAACTAACAGTAGCCGTGGGGGGTTCCTACGGTGCCCTAGACCCCTCGTCACAGCCGGAGAACTACATAAGCCTAAAGAAGGAAAGGGGAAATCTAAACTGCCCCAGAGCAGACCCCAAAGCAATAGACAGCCCCCAACATGTATTGTCGGTGAAAAACAGATGAAAACACAAACACAGACAGAAAGACAGGCTGAGCAAACGATGGGGCCCAACTAACTAGATAGGACAGGACAGAAAAGATGCTGGCTGCAATCCGCAAAAAACCCTACCAAAAATGTCCCAACGGTCTGATAGGGAAAAAGGCCCTGAAGTCGCTAGCCTTCAAAATCACTATATCAGCACTCAGGTATATTCTGAAAACAGAGCAAAAGAGATCAACTGATCAGAGACAAAAATGGAATTCAGCCAGTCCCAACCAGGACTGGCTGAATACAAACACTAAGGAAACCAGACAAAATCTCATGGAATAATAGCAGGGAAAAAAACTTAGCTTTTAGTAGACAGGAACTAAACTGGATGCAAGAGCTCAGAGCAGAAAGGATCACCAGCAGGCCCGCAGGGCGTCGGCTGCCTTATATCCACTCAGAAATTCCAGATGTCCAATCACACTCCGCCTGTTCAGATGACAGGTTCTTCCCATCCCAATCAATTTCACTACCTCTCTTCACCAGCAGAGGGAGTTCATCAGACATCAAAGGTGAAGGGGAGAATGAACTCACAACACTGGGGTAAGGCCAGAAAGTTCGGCCCGCGTTCTCTCCAGGATGGTCCGGCCCTTTTCCGCCAGACCCGGCAGTCTGTAGAGATCGGATAGACACCGCCCAGGGGTCCTCTACCTGCACCTTCAATTGGATCGCAGGGGCTGGAAGCACCTCTTCCAAAGGCCTCACCAACTTTGCCATTTCGGCCCGGGGCTTTAGGACGATGTCTTGGTCCTCTAGGTTGACGCAGCGCATCAGGACGGTTCCCCTCCGCACAGTGGCTAGGGTGGGGGCCAAACCAGGATGCCAGGGTGCAGGTGTTCCGAGAAGCATGGCTCCACCTGCATTTCCACTCCCTCTAAGGGCACCGGGGCCCGGATAGGTAAGGCCACTACTGTCTGACCGGGCGGCAGCACGAGTGGAGGAGCCGCTGGCGTGATCACTTTTCCCAGGGCCTCGCCCTCCTGGCAGTCCTGGAGGACTCGCGCCCCCCTCACCAACTGCTGGAAGACCCATCCTTGGGGTGTCACGTGGACCCGTCCTGTGTAACGCGACCAGCAGGCTGGTAACTGAAACAACAAGACATGGCACGTGAAACTGTCCTGTGTGACACGGCCCACAGGCCGGTAACTAAAACAACAAGACACGGGGAAACAGTTACAACGGTGGGCCCTGCGATAGGGAATGGGGACGTGGAGACCTCCTGCACTCCCCTGAGTCAGTGTCCCTCACACTCCTAACGTTCCCTAGGCCGGTTCCGCACCGGGTGCCGATCAGGATACCTGTCACCCTAGCACACCCTACACCTATCCCTTGCTAGGGAGCTGGGTGATGCAGGCACTGGCTCCACCGCTGCACTAATACACACCAGGAAAAATACAGACAGGGAAACACCACTTAGCTTTGCTCTGTTGCTCTTGCTCCCAGCAACAGAGTCCACCACCAGAATGCAGCTTTCCTCCTGAATAGCTGCCACCAAGCTATGTCAGAGCTGCAAGGAAATCCCCTCTGACTCCTTCCACAACAGGGCTCTGACTGAGCTGCCAGGACCTCTCTCTAGATCCTTCCTCTACCAAGGATGGTTGAAATGAACACTATCACTAACCAGTGATTGCAACACCTGACACTCTTTTATAGGTAAGAGCCAGCAATCACACCTGCTTTATAATCACATGCACTAAACTAAAGAAACCAGAGTGCAATGACGCTCACCACCACCGGGGGCAAACTAGAACAAAAAACACCACTGTGTAATAATCCTAATGGCCACCGGGGGCAAAACCAAACTTAAGCACACAGCTTAAGGATAAAAAAAAAGGTTACATGTGCTTTTATCTGTCATGATCCAGCATGGATCATGACATTGGGCAGGCGGAAGCCCCACTGGTTCAAGGTCTCTTGCGTGGGGTCATTAAGGAGTAGATTGCCGAACTCCCGCAGTATATTCATACCCAGGGTGACTGGGTGGTTGTTATTTGTGTCTCCCTCGGTCAGGATCACTCCCCGGCGGCCGAGGGATTTGCCACATAACGTCATCTGCATCCAGACCACTCCGGCGACTGGAACCGGTAGCTGGTTGGCAGCTATCAGTCTTATCATGGACCACCACTGGGGCCTCACTGTCTCAGGAAAATGCTGCCAAAAATAAGTTGCAGGCATGGTCGTTACTTGCGACCCCGTGTCTATTAGGCACTGTACAGTACGGCTCCCGACCTCTGCCCATATCACTGGACACTTTGCGACCAGATCTTCGGGACTTCCACCACCCCATGTCGTGGCTTCTGGCTCTGAGCGGCGTCCCCCCAGCTCAGAGCCCTCTAGTTTAATGGCCGCCGGGGTGGGCATCTCCCCCACTGCGGACACTCTCATGCGTAGTGGCCCAGTTCCCCACACTCATAACACCGGGGTTGTGAGGGCCGGCCGCCCTGGGAGTTGCGAGGTCCCCAGGGCCCCGCGCTGGAACTAGGTCGTCCACTCGTGGCCTCGGCCCTTCTTTTCACTTCAGCCAACTCGCCCCTGATGTTCTTCAGCTCTTGTTTAATGTCTTCTACCCATTGGGGCACTCCAACAGCATTCACGGAGGCCTCCACGCTCTGGACCTTCCCCACGGGGACCGTCAGCCCCCTGCTCCTGCTCTCGTGCACGTGCCTGACACCCCACCTTGGAGAAAGCCATACGCGGGTTCACCCGGACTTGCTCCCGTAATGCATGCTTTGTCATATGGTCTCGAAGTCCGGTCACTAATAGGTCGCGTAGGGTAATGTCGATGGGTCCTACACCGTCCTTCCGCTCAATGGCCGTGTATAACTCCTGAAGGACATTCATATACTGGGTGATCGTTTCCCTGCATACAACTGAACAACCAGGTCCTCAACTCCCCCACATTCGTCGGATCCCCATGTGTCTCTCCCAAAATCCGCAAGACCCTAACAAAGGTGTTGCGATGTCCTGGGGGCCTCAACATTACCGAATCCCGGGCCTCCCCATCCAATGCCATGAGAGCTACATCGGCTTCCAAGTCAGGGGTCATCGGATGCATTCTAAAGAGCTCTCGCATCCGCTCCGTCCAGCTCCACAGTATGGTGTTGGTGCCGGAGAACCTGGGCAGGTTGCTCAGCATAGCCCCCAAGGAGATACAGGACCGGGGGCCCTCATTGCTTGCTGAGTCTGCGGCCCCACTTTGGTCCACAGCACCTTCGTCCACGCTCGGAGACTGCATCCTGCCGACTACACCAAATGTGGTAAAGGCAGGTACGCGGGATGCAGTGACGAGGCGTGAAACGGACCAAACTTTAAGGTGTAACTTTTATATATATAGATGCTGATAGGGGCTATCTTGAGCCACCAGGCGTGTGGGTCTGGCGAAGTCTTCGGGCGTTCCTACGCCCAGGCGAAGCGGAGGCACAACAGGCCCCTGGAGAGCTCAATGGCGGGATACCCCCCAGCGGAGGCAGCGTGATACCGCCTGAGAGCGGGAGAATGGAGGCCACAGCCCCCTGACAGGGACGGCCAGCGGTGATGCTGAGTGGCGGCAAGTAGGCCGCAGGCGCAGCCAGAGGCTGTACTAGGGGAACCGCGGATGGCAACGGGTAGGCCCCAGCCACGGGCAGGGTTGCGGCGGTGGTGAGGGCGGCGGGCAGGCCGCAGCCACGGGCTGGAGTGAAGCGGCAACGGCCGTGGGCGGCAGCGGAGGGCCGCAGCCGAGGGCTGGTGTGAAGCGGCAACGGCCGAGGGCGGCAGCGGACAGGCCGCAGTCGCAGGCTGGAGTGAAACGGCAATGGCCGCGGGCGGTCGGGCGGTGTTCCTCTGCTGGACGGCTCCGTGCCGTCTCCTGTCTGCCCACAGTGAGTCTCTCTTCCGTCCCTCCTGTCGCTCTCCTCCTCTATGGTTGCTTTTGGAGGCTCTGGCTCTCAGGCGCCCTCTCGGTCTCCTGCTTCTTCTCCCCTGGTCTGCTGACTCACTCCGGCTCGCGTCTCCCGCCCCTATTATATAAGCTCCTCCCCCAACCGTTCTGGAAGCCTCTGCGGTCCGCCCTCTAATTCTGTCCCCTGGAAACAGTCCATCTAGGAACCTTGGTGACGGACCCCTTGGTTCCGGCCCAGACACGCGGCGGGGGCCCCTCCACCTACATCCACACGGCCTAAAAGAGTATATGGAAGCCTTAGTGTGGATTCTCCTAGTCTGAGATGTAGAATTGCTCTGGTAGACTCAGCCTGTGGATGCATTACAAGGTTCACCCGTTGTGGTTTTGCAAGATTAGCTTTATGGTTCCTTCTGTTTAGGACCTTATGAGATGGGGCAAACTCCTCTAAATAAACATCCATGCTTGACTGATCCAGAGTCAAGAGTTATGGTCTACGTCCAGTTTCAAGGGACCACAGCACTCCCAGTGGCAAGGAATGATAAGGCTTGGCAGTCATTGCTCAATCTGCCCTCATTCTTGATAGATTAAGTGTACCGTGATGGTACCAGTGTTTTATCACTTCTATTACTTCTAATACGGCGGTCATAAGTGAGAACATGGACACCGTTGAAAATACAGCTTACTACAACATTTGGCCAGAGTAATCACTAAGGACTGAACATGGCCATTAAAAATGACGTGCCCATTCCTTGGGCACTCCTGATTTGACATACACTGCTCAAAAAAATAAAGGGAACACTAAAATACCACATCCTAGATATCGCTGAATGAAATACTCCAGTTGCAATTTTTATTCATTGCATAGTGGAATGTGTTCAGAACAATAAAGCATAACAATTATCAATGTAAATCAAATTAATATCCCATGGAGGTCTGGATTTGGAATGATACTCAAAATCAAAGTGGAAAATCAAATTACAGGCTTATCCAACTTCAGTGGTAATGCCTCATGACAAGGAAAAGATGCTCAGTATTGTGCATGGCCTCCACGTGCCTGTATGACCTCCCTACTGTACAACACCTGGGCACGCTCCTGATGAGGTGGCGGATGGTCTACTCAGGGATCTCCTTCCAGACCTGGGCTAAAGGGTCCCCCAGCTCCTGGACAGTCTGTGGTGCAACTTGACGTTGGTGGATGGAGCGAGACATGATGTCTCACATGTGCTCAATCGGATTCAGGTCTGGGGAATGGGCGGATCAGTCCATAGCTTCAATGCCTTCATCATGCAGGAACTGCTGACACACTCCAGCCACATGAGGTCTGACATTGTCCTGCATTAGGAGGAACTCAGGGCCAACCGCACCATCATATTGTCTCACAAGGGGTTTGAGGATCTCATCTCGGTACATAATGGCAGTCAGGCTACCTCTGGCGAGCACATGGAGGGCTGTGCGGCCCTCCAAAGAAATGCCACCCCACACCATTGCTGACCCACTGCCAAACTGGTCATGCTGAAGGATTTTGCAGACAGCAGTTCGTTCTCCACGGTGTCTCAAGACTCTGTCACATGTGCTCAGTGTGAACCTGCTTTCAACTGTGAAGAGCACAGGGCGCCAGTGGCAAATTTGCCAATCCTGGCGTTCTGTGGCAAATGCCAAGTGTCTTGCACGGTGTTGGGCTGTGAGTACAGTTTCTAACCGTTTGTGCAGATGTGCAGACACATGCACATTTGTGGCCTGCTGGAGGTCATTTTGCAGGGCTCTGGCAGTGCTACTCCTGTTCCTCCTTGCACAAAGGCTGAGATAGCAGTCTTGCTGCTGGGTTGTTGCTCTCCTACGGCCCTCTCCACGTCTCCTGGTGTACTGGCCTGTCTCCTGGTAGCGCCTCCAGCCTCTGGACACTACGCTGACAAGACACAGCAAACCTTCTTGCCACAGCTCACATTGATGTACTATCCTGGATGAGCTGCACTACCTGAGCCACTTGTGTGGTTTGTAGAGTCCGTCTCATGCTACCACGAGTGTGAAAGCACAACCAACATTCAAAAGTGACCAAAACATCAGCCAGAAAGCATTGGTACTGAGATGTGGTCTGTGGTCCCCACCTGCAGAACCCCTCCTTTATTGAGGGTGTCTTGATAATTGCCAATAATTTCCATTTGCACAACAGCATGTGAAATTGATTGTCAATCAGTGTTGCTTCCTAAGTGGACAGTTTGATTTCAGAGAAGTTTGATTGACTTGGAGTTATATTCTCTTGTTTAAGTGTTCCCTCTGAAATGTAAAGTGCTGCGGAATATGTCAGCGCTATAGAAATAAAATTTATTATTATTATAGTGTTCCCTTTATTTTTTTGAGCAGTGTATTAAACCCCACGTACCAATTTTTACATGTACTTCCTGTATGAAATGTTGACACCTCAAATGGTGAGTACATAGACAATTTATGAAGAAACCAGACCTTTTTCTAATCCTTCAAGGTAAAATTTTGGTAGTTTGGTGTCCATTTAAACATATGACGACAATATTTTTGCTGGACATCATACATCATAACCCTGCCGTTTGCCGGAATAGCCCATCCATACCCCGGACTGTCAAACTGTACCCCCTTTAAGACCACTTGTAAACCACTGCTCTAGTTAGCTTGACAGCCCCCTATAAATATACATTATATGAGCAAACCTATGCAAACACTCGGATATCAGGACGTGGGCTTTTTGCGGCTACCAACCTATTCTCATCTGGGAACCCTTTCCCCAAGACTTTGGAGTGGGTCTAGGATTTTGTACCCATTAAGCCACAATAGCGTTTGAAGGGTCAGACATAAGAAGGATGGGCACACATTTGGCCTACCACTTCATCCTATGGTGCTCTAAACTGTCCACTTGAGTTCCTCTCCACCAAACTCATCACCTTATTTCTCTATCATTGGATTTATCAAATACATCTGGAGCTTTCTTTGTGCACCGGCACTTATCACTGGCTGTATTTTACAATACTATTCATCTAAATGAAACGGTAAAGGATGATTCCTACTTTGGAGTCAGCCAACTGCCAAAAACATCTGTGTACACTGTAGATTTAATGTTACCCATCAATTGAAATAACTCCTAAAAAATCAGTCCCATATCATTACATCTCCTCCACCAATACAGAAGGCGCAATACATTATTGGCTTTCTCCAGGTGTCCATAAGACTGACCATTAGTGAAAAGCAGTTCTTTTCACTTCCAATGTTCCAGAGTTCAGGAACCCTGTATATTACACCACTCCATCCCAATATTGCGCATATTGGTCTTATGGAGCCCATACACATGAGATAAGTCTTCTTCGATGGCCAATTTTCCATCATAATGTATGATTACTAATTTTGACTGATGACTGAACAATTCGTTATCTCTCAAAACACTGGTGAGGCATGGAGGGTTGATTTGTCTTTATTTTGTCTGATATAAACATGGGCTGCATCATCAGCTGAGAAAAAAAAAACAATTCTTTTTTTTTATGGATTTTGGACTGTTGACAAATGACGAGTATCAGACCAACATGCGATCGTTCATCAGCACATTTCCATGTAAGGTGTAGGGGAACCTTTAGGATTGTGAGCAGCTACTTATCCATAGAAATCCATTTCATAGAGCTTTCAACACAGTTTTTAATACAATTTAGGATTTTTTTTAATATACATTCAACACTTTAGCTCTTGGAGGTAGTTCTCGGTAAGTTTGTTGTTTAGTGCTTCAGGGTAGAGCTGGTGTTACTGGGAGATACTTCCATGAGCAGCTGATGAGAAAGTTCTGATCTTCTCAATCTGTCCTAATCAAAATTGGCATCTGATAATGTGTCGAAGTAAAAGCTACCAAGCTCTATTGCTACCCTTCTTTATCTATAGAGGCTACATGGCTGTGTGCTTGACATTGAACACCTGTTTTCAATAGGCGAGTCTCAACTATTACATTTGGAGGCCAAATGTTGCAAAAGAAGGCCAAGCTATCTATAGGCCTCCAATTACTCAACATATAAGCCCTAGACCAAGCCATTTTTACCACCTGAAATATCTTTTGACTATGGCCATCTTTAAGCTGGAGTCTTGCTTTGCAGTATTAACATATTCACCTCCAGACTGCTCATCTTACGTGTAAGAGACCCATGGGAGACTATGAGAAGAAAGTGCAGAATGAGAACATTAAGAAGCCCAGAGGAGTCATAACAGGAACGTGGAGGCGAGAGGACAGTGCCATTATAGCACATGATTTATGAGCGAGGCTGAGGGTTAGAAAGGAGGGCTGGTGACTCAGAAGAATGGGGGGCTAGGAAATAATGCATTCCATCCTACAGGAACCAGAGAGGCAAAGCACGATGGATGAGCAGAGAGGTGGGGATTACTGAAGTGAAAAAGGAGGGGGAGGCAGCAAAAGCATTTCCTGTGAAGTAATGAACCAGAGGAGCCGCTGCTAGAATATTCACTAATAATGTACCGTTACCAGTTCTCGCTCTGCAAGCCGAGTAAAATGCACACTCTGCACTACCGCACCATGTACGTGTACCCCGCAGCGGCGGTACACGGGGATAATTACATAGATGTCCCAGCTTTGTGCCACCAAACGGTCTGTTTTTTGCAAGGTTTCTGATATACACACGTGGTCAAAATTGTTGGTACCCCTTGTTTAATGACAGAAAAACCCACAATGGTCACAGAAATAACTTGAATCTGACAAAAATAATAATAAAAAAAATCTATGAAAATTAACAAATGAAAGTCAGAAACTGCTTTTCAACCATGCTTCCACAGAATTTAAAAAAAAAAAATAAAACTAATGAAATAGGCCTGGACAAAAATGATGGTACCCTTCACTTATTTTGTTGCACAACCTTTTGAGGCAGTCACTGCAATCAAACGATTCCTGTAACTGTCAATGAGACTTCTGCACCTCTCGACAGGTATTTTGGCCCACTCCTCAAGAGCAATCTGCTCCAGTTGTCTCGTGTTTGATGGTTGCCTTTTCCAGACGGGATGTTTCAGCTCTTTCCAAAGATGTTCAATAGGATTTAGGTCAGGGCTCATAGAAGGCCACTTCAGAATAGGCCAATGTTTTCCTCTCTGGGTGAGTTTCCACGTAGCGCATTCCTTGCGCTTTGGATGGAGCGGAAAGCCCGCTCTGCCCAAAGCCCCGCCCCCTTCTGTACGCGCGGTGATTCTGGATGTGTTCATTGAACACATGCGGTATCACCATATTGCATACATAGACCGCATACATAGACGTGCCGCATGTGCGGTTTCGTGGGTGTGTCACCCTCGTATTAGGACCCATAGTGGAGACGGGATTTCATAAAATCCCCTGCACTATGCTGTAACATCTTGACGCTGCGGATTAAACGCTGCGGCTGTATGCAGCGTTCAATCTGCAGCAAATCCGGATGTAATACGGCCCGTGGAAACATACCCTTAGCCATTCTTGGGTGTTTTTAGCTGTGTGTTTTGGGTCTTTATCCTGTTGCAAGACCCATGACCTGCGACTGAGACCAAGCTTTCTGACACCTGGGCAGCATATTTCTCTCTAAAATCCCTTGATAGTCTTGAGCAGGGGCGGACCTACCGCCCGTGCAGCCGGTTCATTGAACGGGGGCCCCGGGGGAGAATGGGGCCCCTCCAGCCTCCTGCACTGCATGGTTAATTATTCAATTTTCAAATTAGCCATGTGGAGCGCAGGAGAAGAGGAGAGCAGTGCCGAAGCATTGGAGGACCTGTGGTGACGTCATCGTCATGTGATCAGGGGGCGGAGCTGATCACAGGCCTTCAACATTGATCAGCTCCGCCCCCTGATCACATGACAATGACATTACCACAGGTCCTTCAGCTCACACAGCAGCTGCATCTTTCAACAGGAGCTGGTCAGGTAAGAAGAAAGTTGTTTTTATTTTATTTAATTATTATGTTTCCCCGCAGGATGGAGACACATGGACCATGTGTCTCCATCCTGCCAGGCCAGATTGGAGACAGGGGGGAGGCAAGATGGAGACGGACAGGATTGGAGACGGGGGCAGGACTGGAGACATTGGGGTCAGGATGGAGACACGGGGCAGGATGGAGATGGGGCAGGATTGGAGACAGGGCATGATTGGAGACTTTGGGGGCAGAATGGAGATGGGGCAGGATGGAGACGGAGGCAGGATTGGAGACATTGGGGGCAGAATGGAGATGGGGCAGGATGGAGATGGGGGCAGGATGGAGATGGGGCAGGATTGGAGACGGGGCATGATTGGAGACATTGGGGGCAGGATGGAGAATGGGGGCAGGATGACGATGGGGCAGGTTGGAGACGGGGCAGGATGGAGACGGGGGCAGGATGCAGACGGGGTAGGATTGGAGACATTGGGGCAGGATTGGAGACATTGGGGGCAGGATGGAGATGGGGCAGTATGGAGACATTGGGGGCAGGATTGGAGACATTGGGGGCAAGATGGAGATGGGGCACGATTGGAGACAGGGCAGGATTGGAGACAGGGCAGGATTGGAGACGGGGCAGGATGGAGATGGGGCAGGATTGGAGACATTGAGGGCAGGATTGGAGACGGGGGCATGATTGGAGATGGGGGCAGGATGAAGATGGGGGCAAGATGGAGACAGCGCAGGATTGGAGACATTGGGGGCAGGATGGAGATGTGGGCAGGATGAGACGGGGCAGGATTGGAGACATTGGGGGCAAGATGGAGACAGGGCAGGATTGGAGACATTGAGGGCAGGATGGAGACATTGGGGGCAGGGTGGAGATGAGGCAGGATTGGATACAGGGGACAGGATTGGAGATACAGGGGGCAGGATGGCAGACACTGGGGGCAGGATGGCAGACACAAGGGGCAGGACTGGAGACACGGGGCAGGACTGGAGACACGGGGGGCAGGATTGCAGGTACAGGGGGCATGATTGGAGACAAAGGGGACAGGATGAAAGACATGGGGGCAGGATTGCAGGTACAGGGGGCATGATTGCAGACACAGGGGGCATGATTGGATACAAAGGGGGCAGGATGAAAGACACAAGGGGCATGACTGGAAACAGGGCAAAATGGAGACATGGGGCAGGATTGGAGACAGATGGGGCAGGATCATGGGGCAGGATGGATACAGTGGAGACAGATGGGGAGATCATATGGGGCACAATAGATATTCATGAGGGTGGGATGGGAGAACATATGGCTGAAGCCAGGAATGAGACACACGGGGGCCATGATGGGGGATATTATTACCATAGGGGCTAATTAAAGGATATTATTACTGCAGTGATGTATTTATTTTAGTTTTTGAGTATACTGTTTTAAATGGGGGAGGCAGTCCTGTTACTGTGTAGAGTGATACTATGTTGCCGTTTTTCCTTCATGTGATGTAATGTAGAAGTTGGGAAAAAAAATAAGTAATGTGTTCTGCAAGTGGAGCTCTAGATAACTGTTATTTCCTGCAGAGATGAGCCCTGGCTGGAAGACGTGATGGCGATCTGTGCTGGATGAAAGATGAAAAGCAAGGATGAAGGACTTTACCTAGAGACGTCACTGGTAAGTTAGCGTGTTACCTATACACTGACACTATACACTGTATACTTTATACAGAGGTCCTGTGTATAATGTCACCAGTGATAACTGTATTACCTGTACGTTATATACAGAGCTCCTGTGTATAATGTCATTAATCAGTGTATTACCAGTAGACAAACACTGGATAGTAAGTACAGATCCCCTGTGTATAATGGCACTTATGGCTGTGATGGTCAACGTGTGACTGGACACACCGCCTCCAGCAGGGCGAATTTCTCTGACACACGTGACCCTGGATACACCGCCTCCAGTAGGGCGAATTTAAATAATATACGTGCAGCCGGATACACCGCCTCCAGCAGGCGAATTTCAGAATTACACGTGAAACTGGATACACCGCCTCCAGCAGGGCGAATTTAAATAATAAGGGGAAACACCAGGGAAACCAAAACAATGGAGGGTCCTGCGATAGGGAACGGGGACATGGAGACCTCCACCACCAGAATGCAGCTTTCCTCCTGAATAGCTGCCACCAAGATCTGTCAGAGCTGCAAGGAAATCCCCTGTGACTCCTTCCACACCAGGACTCTGACTGTGCTGCAAGGAACTCTCTCTCGCTCCTTCCTCCACCAAGGATGGTTGGAAATGACCACTATCATCAACAGTGATTGCAACACCTGACACTCTTTTATAGCAGCGCCAGAGCAATCACACCTACATTATAATCACGTGCACTAAAGTAACAAGTGCAATGACCCTAACGGCCACCGGGGGCAAAACTAGAACTGAAACCACCACAGTGCAATGACCCTAATGGCCACCGTGGCAAAACTATCTTTAAGCACACAGCTTAAGGGAAAAAAAAAGGTTACTAGTGCATTTATCTGTCATAATCCAACCTGGATCATGACAGTACCCTCCCTTAATGAGGGGACTCTGGACCCTCAAGACCGCTCCTCATCAGGGAACCACCAACAGCTGGGACGTCCAGGTCCAGAGTTCAACCCAGTCACTACCTGAACTTCAGTTTTATGACAAACGAGCACCGCTGGTATTGGCAATGTATGTTCTGGACACATCTCCAAAACGCCGACCTGGGGAACGAGTTGTGTATGTGCATGTTTGTGGGTAACTCCAGCTGGTAAGTCTCCGGGCCCTGGATAGCCGACACCAGATACGGACCGATCACCTGAGAATTTCAGACGCCCGCAACACACTTCCACTGGATGTTTTTGGTGGCCACCCATACATGCTCGTTCACACACAGGTCCGGACCTGAACGTTTATTGCCACACATTCGTTTGTCAAAATAGGGTGAACTCTTTCTGGCACTGACAACAGAGGCGTCCCCGTGTCACCACACTCACACCCCCGCAATTCACCAAGGGGTACACCACCCTCCAACCCCTTCCACCACGAGGTCTCCGCCTCCCAGGGTTGGCTAATGGCGAGGGTTGAGACTTGCCCCTACTTTCCTGCAGCCCCTCCGCTGCTCTCACTGGAGAGGAAGGGGACGTTTGTAGAGTCGGCAGAGACAGTAGCCCCTAGGCAGCAGCCCTCACACGTCTGCTCCCAGCTGACTACTTCCCTAGTCCGCCAATCCAAAACCGGATTGTGATTTTTAGACCAAGGGGGGCCCACAACGATAGGTGCTGGATTTCCCTCCAAGACGTAGTATGACTGGGACTCATCATGATATTCACTATACAGCACAATGTTTTCTACGACTTGGTTTAAGCCCCCCTGGCTCAGTGGGACAGAGTTAATGGCCTGGACGCTTATGGGTTTGTCCGGCGTCTCAACACTCAGACCATGAGTCTGGACAAACTTGGCATCCACCAGACTGACTTCTGCTCCACTGTTAACAAGCACCGGTATGCCCTCAGGTACCTCACCAACCATCACCTCTGCTGACATAGTACTTTCTGAGGGCGAGGAGGAAATATACACTCCCAGGTCGTCTTCCTCCACACGACCCGGCTTCTCTGATATAACCGAAGTTTCGGCGTGAGTGCCAAGGACTAACTCATTAGTCTGCTCACTACAGGGACGTACCCCTTCACCTTGGGGAACACCAGGCAGCACCATGGGGACACCGACTCCACCCACCTGCCTGAGAACATCCGCCTATATAAGTACTGCTCCCCAGCAGGAACTCAACGGCACATCCTCGCCAAAGCCGTATATGGACCCTCTAGATGAGGCAGAGGATAAGCCTCAGACCCATAATTCTGCTGCAGGTGCTGCTGAAACACATCATTCAGCTCCTCACTAATCTCAGTGAGAGCCAGCAGCAACAGCTCACCAGTCTGCACTTGTCCCATGGCTCACCAGAGGAAAAAAAATGTTGCGTTGGTGATAATGTGATGGTCAACGTGTGACACCGCCTCCAGCAGGGCGAATTTAGCAAACAAGATTTCAAGGGCAGTGAACATATAATTATAGGTGGCCCTGACCCATGGTGACCACCCCATAACATGCACTAGCTGTGGAAAAACTCCCAATACTTTGTATACAAAAACACATGGAGTAAAGACATCCACCAAGGAAAATATAAAAAATAGTTTTATTCTGAAAAGTTAATAATATAGACAATGAAGTACATAAAGACGGGTCACATAATAAAAGAGCTCCATATGATAAGGAATTCAGGTACAGAAAAAACACACATGTAGCAATACTAACAGCAATGGAATGTGTATAATGGATATGCAGAGATAAGTAAAGTGCCAGTGCTTAAAGTCTTTCTTTCAGATATCCAGAGAATCCCACAAAGTGACCCCCTCACAGTAATAAACCATCACAACATAATAGCTCAAAATCTTAGTCTGGAGGCCACATAATGAAAAACCTGTTCAAAACCGCTTACCCATAGCTAATTAGTATGCCACACGTGTAGCCCCTACACGCGTTTCGCGTGGGCTTCGTCAGGGGGGGCGAATTTCTCTGACACACATGACCCTGGATACACCACCTCCAGTAGGGCGAATTTAAATAATATACGTGCAGCCGGATACACCGCCTCCAGCAGGCGAATTTCAGAATTACACGTGAAACTGGATACACCGCTTTCAGCAGGGTGAATTTAAATAATAAGGGGAAACACTAGGGAAACCGATACAATGGAGGGCTCTGCGATAGGGAACGGGGACGTGGAGACCTCCTGCACTCCCCTGAGCCAGTCTCTACACTCCTAACAGTCCCTACACAGGCTCCGCACCTGTTGCCGAGCTGGAACCTAAGAACCCTAGCTCGCCCTGCACCTAGCCCTTTCTAATGAAATGGACGGTGCAGAAACTAATCCCACCACTGCACTGAAACACACATAAGGGAAGTCACAAACAGGGAAACACCACTTAGCTTTGCTCTGTTGCTCTTGCTCCCAGCAACAGAGTCCACCACCAGAATGCAGATTTCCTCCTGAATAGCTGCCACCAAGCTTTGTCAGAGCTGCAAGGAAATCCCCTCTGTGACTCCTTGCACACCAGGACTTTGACTGTGCTGCAAGGAACTCTCTAGCTCCTTCCTCCACCAAGGATGGTTGGAAATGACCACTATCACCAACAGTGATTGCAACACCTGACACTCTTTTATAGCAGCGCCAGAGCAATCACACCTGCTTTATAATCACTTGCACTAAAGTAGCAAGTGCAATGACCCTAACGGCCACAGGGGGCAAAACTAGAACTGAAACCACCACAGTACAATGACCCTAATGGCCACCGTGGCAAAACTATCTGTAAGCACACAGCTTAAGAAAAAAAAAAAAGGTTACTAATGCATTTATCTGTCATAATCCAACCTGGATCATGACAATGGCGATAGTATTGTTTTTTTTATTACTGATCAGTATTGTAGCATTCAGTCACTATGTGGTGGTAATATGTGGTCTGGACACGGTGTTGCGGTATTTGTCCCTTGTATGTGCTATTATTTGGTCACTTTGTGGTGGTAATATGTGGTCTGGTCATGGTGCGGTGGTATTTGTTCCTTTTATGTGATATTATTCGTCACTGTGGTAGTAATATATAGTCTGGTCCTGGTGTGGTGGTATTTGTTCCTTGTATGTGGTATTAATTATAGGTCACTATGTGGTGGTAATATTGTGTCTGGTCATGGTGCGGTGGTATTTTTCCATTGTATGTGATATTAATGGTCATTTTAAAAATTGAAAAATAAATACAAAAGGTACCTAAATTGTATTGCATATTTTAACAAATATTTAATAGGTTACAGTAGAGTAGAGCTCGGCCAAAAGTGTCTACAGTGTTGTGATGGCGGCTTAAAAAATATTTTGGCGAAAAAAAAAAATCTGCTGGCTATATGTGTGATCTGGTGATGGGAACTGTTAATGTGTGATTGATAGAAGTGGAGTTTTCCAAGAGAGGGAGGTGGGACTGTGGACAGTTTGATGGGTGGAGGCGGGGCTGGGATGGAGCCTGGGCGGAGTTTTACGAGGGCCCCGAAAATTTTCCCAGTATTTGGCCCCGAAATTCTTAGTGGCAGCCCTGCCCCTGCCCATATGCTGCAGTTCAGGAATGTACAGACACTGGACAGTGTGGAATGGATGGATGCTCTTGGTCTGGCCTGCCCTGCCTGCTCCAGGTAAGAGTACTACCAGAGCTGAGCAGGACTGAGGGACTGAGACCGAGGCACAAGCATGATTTTGGGGGGCTCCTGGGGTGGAGGAGAACTGAACATGGCAGACATGATTTTGGGGGGCTCCGTCCTGGGGGAGAACTGAAGCATGATGGCCTGGCTGCTCATGAATGGGGGGCCCCTGGCCTGGGGAGAAGGGACGCATGGCCTTGACTGCTCATGAATGGGGGGGCTCCTGGGGAGAAGCATGGCTGCTAATGAATGGGGGGGGCCCTGGGGAGAAGCATGACTGCTCATGAATGGGGGGGCCCCTGGGGGAGATGCTTGGCTGCTCATGAATGGGACGGCTCATGTGGGGGAGAAGAAACATGAATCGGGTGGCCCACATAGGTGGAGAAGCAGCATATACTGGGGGGCCACATGGGGAGAAGCAGCATAAACTGGGGGGCCACATAGGGCGAGAAGCACTATGCCAAAAGTAGACCGCATATGAGGGAGAGCATTATGAAACAAAGGGAAACGGGGGTGCGTATATATATTACCTATCTATATGTTTACATAACTTTGTTGCCTTATGAAGGACAGGAGGGGGCCCGAAAAATTTCTTGCACTGGGGCCCACTACAGTCTGTGTCCACCCCTGGTCTTGTGAACATAGAGCTGATGTGACTTGCCAAAAAGTTCCATTTTTGTCTCGTCTGTCCATAGGACATTCTCCCAGAAGCTTTGTGGCTTGTCCACATGTAGTTTAGCAAATTCCAGTCTGGCTTTATTTTATGATTTTTTTTCAACAATGGTGTCCTCCTTGGTCGTCTCCCATGAAGTCCACTTTGGCTCAAACAATGATAGATGGATGGTGCAATCTGACAATAATGTTCCTTTAGCTTAAAGTTCACCTTTAATCTGTTTAGAAGTTTTTCTGGGCTTTTTTTTTACCATTCGTACTATCCGTCTCTTTGTTGTCATCAATTTTCCTCCTGCGGCCATGTCCAGGGAGGTTGGCTACAGTCCCTTGGACCTTAAATTTCTGAATAATATGTGCATCTGTAGTCACAGGAACATCAAGCTGCTAGGAGATGGTCTTATAACTTTTACCTTTAACATGTTTGTCTATAATTTTCTAATCTCCTGAGACAACTCTTTCCTTTGCTTCCTCTGGTCCATGTTGAGTGTGATACACACCATGTCACCAAACAGCACAGTGAGTATCTGTAGCCCTCTATACAGGCCCACTCACTGATTCCAAGATTGTAGACAACTATGATGCTAATTAGTGGACACATCTTGATTTAACATGTCCCTTTTGTCACATTATTTTCAGGGGTACCATCATTTCTGTACAGGCCTATTTCAAGAGATTTTTTTTTTTTTTAAATTCTGTGGAAGCATGGTTGAAAAAGCAATATCTGACTTTCATTTGTTCATTATCTTAGTTTTTGATTTATTTTACATTCAAACCATTGTGGGGTTTTTTTGTCATTAAACGAGGGGTACCAACAATTTTGACCACGTGTGTATTACATAAGACTCTGTAAATGAGGCATCTCACTTCTTGACTTGACAGAGTTGAGTAAATCAGTACACAGGACCCCGATCCAGCGGGCAGGTCAAGTGGGAGCCCTGCGAATAGCCTCCTACCCGCTGGCATCCCATCGCCTCATCTGATTAGTAGGCCTGACAAATCATCTTGCCGCAACAATAACATCCTGCCTGCAAATCGGATGATGGATTATGGCGGTTTGCAGGGGGTTACACAATACTGACTTGGCAATTGGACCAGGATTCTACAAATTATCGCTCATCTCTGTGATACATGTATTATTGGCATCTCGATCTGATGAGGCCTTTTAGGCTATATTTTCTCAATTTTGGAAAAACAGGGACTGCCTAGTTGTCAGTAAACAGAAGTCTAGTAACACAAACAGCAGAATGACTACTTTTACCTGAGCAGTAATGAAGGGATGGCGTCATATCAGATCTTGCACATAGGTCAGATAAAAAGAATGACTAGTCTCCCAATATGTTATTCTTGATGAACAGGAAACCTACAGATACAAAAGGGCGGCACCTCTCCGACTCATCAGTTGGTTTCCTATTCCTGATGGGACCGGATCCTACAGATTCAAGACGTCCCCAGGGCCAGCCAGTCGGCTCAGGTAGCGGGGGGGGGGATCTCCTACCTCGACTGATGCGGAGGCCTTGGAAGTGCCACAGTTGTCCTCGATGGACTTCACGGAAGTTTGTGTGCAGCAGGGAGCGGGGTTCGGAGGATCGCCGCCTTCGAAAGGTAGCCAGAGTGAGGTAAGTATCCCCTGGGCCTCCCTGCGGTGCGGGGGCCCTGTGCCCAAGTCCGGTAGTGTCTGGCACGGGGGTGCATGCGGCTCCACGGAGCGGCCTTGGACATGATCAGCACCATTTTGGGGTCGCCGGGTCATGTTGGGGTGTGGGGCCAGCGGTTGCTTCCAGGTCACCGGCGTTGGCTCCCTTCTGCGCATGCGCAGGGCTGTTCTTGTCCCGGGAAAATGGCGACCACCATCCTAGGGGACTGGAGCCCTGACTTTGAAACAGGAAGTGCACCTGCAGGGGGCGGGGGAGTCTGGGGAGGAAGCGCGGCATCACCTGCTGACCGGATACTGAGGGGAAGTATATATGGCCGTTAAGCAGGGGGACCCATGCTTCTGGTCCATTTTTTCATCACCATGAAGGATGAGCAGCTGCAGCAACCACTGCAGCAGGAAGAAGCCACAGAGCAGCAAGTGACAGAGAAATCTCAGACCCGACAGAAGAACTGGAGTACAGGTCGGGGCCAATTGATTGACCGGTCCAGCCGGAAGAGCTGTTCCAGACGGCAGAGAGCATCACCAGCTGAGATATTCCCCCCTCGTATCCTGGAACCTATTTCTGCAAATGATCTTGGTGAATGTTCACCTAATGATGCAGCCTCCCCCTTATGTTTTTTGTCCTAGGGGAAGAAATGCAAAGATAAGGCAAGGCACAGAGAATGCGCCCTTTGTAGATGCCCCCTACCGGACTCTTGTTCAAAGAGATTATGCCCCCCTGTATCCAGCAGACGGTGAGGTCTCAGGGAATGGGGAGGGAGGAGCAGCGTTAGAGAGTCTACAATATATTGCCCATTAATATTCCCCTCAGGTGGCAGAAGAGACTCCCAACTTCACTTCAATTCTCAAGGACATCATCAGAACAGAAGTAAGGGAGTCCATAAAGTCCCTGACTCAGGGCGAGAGTTCTAGGCAGGAAGAACCCCCAGAATCTGATTCATCGGTTGACTGGAGGAGAGATGACAGTTCCCCTGAATCATTCTTCTCCGCTTCTTCATCTGAGGAGGACTTGGGCCGCTTCTGTCTGTGCCTAGACCGGGTAGATAAACTAGTAAAGGCGGTCAGGGGAACAATGGGGATAGTGGAGCCCAGGCCAGAACTATCCATGCAAGAAATTATGTTTAAGGGATTGGATCAGAAAAAACAAAGATCCTTTCCCTTGAATAAAAAGATTCAAGAACTGATTCTCCGGGCATGGAAGAGGCCGGAAAAGAAGGGCTCCTTACCTCTGGCACTCAGGCGGAGATATCCTTTTGACGACCCAGGTGTTAACATCTGGGAGAAAGACCCTAAATTGGATGCAGCTGAGGCCAAAGCATCAACAAAAATCTTCTCTGCCTTTTGAGGATATTGGGGCCCTTAAGGATCCCCTGGATAGAAAGGTGAACATTTTTCTTAAAGGAACTTGGGAGATGGTGGCCAGATCCCTGAGACCTGCATTGGCATCCACTTGCATGGCCAGATCTATGAATGTCTGGCTAGACCAACTTGAGTCTCAGCTAAAAGAGGGAGCCTCACGGGAAGCAATTCTCGGAGCCCTTCCAACATATCAGGGGGCCGCAGCCTATCAGATGCCTCAGTGGATTCGGTCAGAATGGCGGCAAGGGCAGCTGGCCTCTCCAATGCGGCCCGCTGAGCACTATGGTTAAAATGCTGGCCAGGCGACATCCAAGCAAGGTCTAAGCTCTGCGCCATCCCGTGTGAGGGGGAGTATCTCTTTGTCACAGTCCTGGATGAGCTGCTGGATAAGGCAGGGGATGAGGAAAAAAAAGGTTCCCCATCCTAGCGTCCTCTGCTTACAAAGGGGTGCCTTCAGCAGGAGAAAATTAGGTCAGAGAAGGCCGACAAGAGATCGTTCCAAGTGGGATGACAGGAAAAGAAGAGGTACTGGCTTCATGTTTAGGCGTTCATCGCGGGAACGAAAGAAGCCATCCCAATGACTAGCAATCCCCGTAGGGGGTAGACTGGCGGCCTTTTATCCAGCCTGGACTCCTATCACCAACAGCATTTTGGTGCAGGATGTGATATCGACAGGACTAAAGCTTGAGTTCCTCTCCATTCCAGGGGATGTTTAGGATAACTCCAGTCCGTCCCTCTCAGATAGAACAAACGGATCTTGAAACAGAGATTGTTCAATTGTGCCACAAAAAGTCCTAGTGGAAGTACCGGAATCTGAGGAGGGTAGAGGATTTTGCTCTCCCCTGTTCTTGGTGCGGAAACCGGATAATTCCTACAGGACCATTATCAACCTTCGGTCCCTTAATAGGTTCCTAGTAGCTCGGCCCTTTAAAATGGAAAGTCGGTTCAGCAATAAAAAATGTTGTTTGAAAACTGTTTTATGGTGGTTTTAGATTTAAAAGACGCATACTACCATGTGCCCATTCATACAGTACACCAACGCTTCTTAAGAGTGGCTGTTTCCATAGATGGCGTAATCCGGCATTTCCAGTATAGAGCGCTCCCCTTTGGCCTTTCGGTAGCACCTCGAGTTTTTACAAAGTTAATATCTGAAGTTATGGCCCACCTTCGCGAGTCGGATATCTTAATAGTACCTTACTTAGACGACTTCTTGATTATAGGCAATTCTGCAGACCATTGCCTTTTCCAAGTAGAAAGGTCTATATCCATTCTAGAACAATTGGGTTGGCTGATAAACTTTGAAAAATCTCGTTTACAACCCTTGAAGGTCCAGCAATTTCTCAGCCTCATTTTTGATTCGGAAAAGCAAGAATGTCATCTGCCAACTGACAAAATCTCTCAGTCGTCATCAGGTTTTGCGTGCGGTAAATAAACCCTCCATGACCCTCAGACAGGCCATGTCCCTATTGGGTTCTCTAATATCTTGTATCCCGGCCTTCAAATGGGCTCAGTTTCACACCAGAGCCCTTCAGAGCGATATTTTATCTAATGATAGAGCCCTAGGGGGGTCTCTACTCGGTAAAAGGACAGTAGGTCCATCTGCCTTGAATTCCCTAAAATGGTGACTTAACAAGAAAAACCTGTCCTCCGTAGTTCCCTGGGAGAATCGCATGTCCTGTGTAGTAACTACAGATGCAAGCCCATCAGGGTGAGGAGCCCATATGGGGGATATCGTGGTCCAGGGACATTGGGACCCCTCAGTAGAAAGTTCCTCCAATCTGAAGGAACTATTGGTGGTAGAGTTGTCAATTAAAAAAACTCCTTGTGTACCTACAGGGTCACCATGTCAGAATTCTCTCAGACAACCAGGTGACAGCGCAATGCCCTTCCAGACATCAGAAAGACATTTTCTATCGTTAACAGCGCTGCACATAAGAGGGAAGGACAATATCACAGCTGACTTTCTAAGCCGCAATACTCTAAGACAGGTAGAATAGTGTCTGAATGGTGCCATCTTCAACCAGATTGTCTGTATGTGGGGCCAACCTGATTTAGACCTCTTCGTCACCAGGCAGAACAGAAAAGTAAAACAGTTCTGTTCTCTGAATCCGGGAGACAAACCTCTGGTGGTGGACGCCTTCCTGAGGAAGAGGGATTTCGATCTGGCCTACGCCATCCCCCCCATTATCCCTGTTACCTCTGGTAGTAAGGAAAATCAGAGAAGACAGGGCAATGATCATTCTTATTGTCCTATTCTGGCCCAGAAGGGCCTGGTTTTCCTGGCTGAGGACAATGCGGGCAGCGACCCGTGAGTACTTCCAGATCTCCCGGATCTTCTCTTCCAAGGCCCAGTCAGTCATCCGAAGGTAGCAGGGCTCCACCTGATGGCGTGGAGTTTGAAAGATTATTGAAGGACAAAGGATTCTCCCCAATCTAATAGACATCCTTCTGAAAAGTAGAAAATCAGTAACAACCAAAATCTATGCTAGAACCTGGAGACAATTTCTAGCCACTTTTGACCTTAAAATCGAAAAGGGGGTTCCTATAAGACAGATTTTAGAATTCATGCAGAAGGGTCTGGAATTAGGGTTAGCTACTAGCACCTTGAAAGTGCAAATTTCAGCCCTTGGTGCCTTATTTAATTGTGATGTTGCAAAGAACTACTGGATATCCAGATTCATTAAAGCAGCTAGCAGATCTAGGCCCATACAAAGGGTAAGGTGCCTACCATGGGACTTAAACTTGGTCCTTACGGCGATGACGAAGACTCAGTTTTAACCCATGTAGCCTTTTTGGTAGCTATTACATCGGCATGTAGAATAAGCAATATCCAGGCACTCTCTAGAAACCCTCCTTACACGCAGATTTTGAACAACAGGGTAGTACTTAGGCCAGACCCTGCCTACTTGCCCAAGGTTGCCTCAGACTTCCACAGATCACAAGAGATAGTTCTCCCCTCCTTCCTCCCTAACCCCACAAACCAGAAGGAGGAAAAACTTCATACCTTAGATGTTATAAGTTGCCTATTACAGTATCTCTCTGTCACTAATTCCTGGAAAAAAGACAATGCCTTATTTATATCCTTCAAGCGCTCTAGGAAGGGTCTTAAGGTCCCTTTACATTTAGCGATGCACCAGCGATCCCGACCACGATACGACATGGTAAGGATCGCTGGTGCATCGCTAAATGGTCGCTAGTGGGCTGCCACACAGGCAGATATCACAGCGACGCAGCAGCGATCTAGAGGTCGTTACTGACATTTCAGACGCGACGATCCTGACGTCCTCCCGTCCGCGCGTCGGCGCCAGCAGGAAGCGCCCGACGAGAAATGGAGCTGCGCGATCAGCGATGGACAGCGGGGGAGGCGGTTGGAGGTAAGAATCACACACAGCGATATCGCTGCTGCGTCACCAAATCGGTGATGCTTTAGCGATATTGTTAGCGATATCGCTATGTGTAAAACCCCCTTTAGAGTTTCAAAGTGTACATTAGCTAGATGGATTAGGGAGTCTATCTCTCTAGCTTATACAGCAGGTGGTCGGTCCGGCTCGGCAGAACTTAAGGGCGCATTCTACCAGAGCCAAGGCAACCTCTTGGGCGGAAAGATCTTGAGTGTCCATCGATCAGATATGTAAGGCGGCTACGTGGTCATCCCCTTGCACCTTTTTTAACCATTATAGGCTAGACATGGGTGATTCCTCAGATCTCACATTCGGTTAAGGGTACTGCAGGCTGTAGTCCCTCCCTAAGATAGTGTTACATCTCTGTAATTCTCTTGTGGTGCTGTCATGGGAGTTCGAATAAAGTATTAAGTTACGTACCGGTAACGGTATTTTTCGGAAGCCCATGACAGCCCCTTAGTTCCCTCCCTTTCACGTGTGGGTGTGCACTTCTTCCACTTATAATTCGCACGTGGGTTGATTAGCTCAGGTTGTGTATATATTTTGTGCCATTAACCATGGAGGGCCTCTCAAGCTCTGGAATCCAACTGTTGGATGGGAGAGGTGCCGCCCTTTTGTATCTGTAGGTTTCCTTTTCCTGAAGGGCGGATACCCTCTCTTATGGTGCTGTCACGGGCTTCCGAAAAATACCGTTACCGGTACGTAACATACTTTTTTTTTATTAAACAAAATGCAGCCGGGCTCCAAGGGTTTTTCAGAACTGGAAACCCCCATTTTTAAAATTCAAAAGGCATATCAGAAAATTGAAAAACATTTCAATATAACCTAATAAAAATTGTCCCTTTCCTCCACAACCTCCGCATAAGATCACGTTAACACATTCAGTATTTTACATCAGTATTTGTAAGCCAAAACCAGGAGTGGGTGATAAATACAGAAGTGGTGGCGTGTTTCTATTATACTTTTCCTCTGATTGTTCCACTAATGGTTTTGTCTTACAAATACTGAACATGTCATTGTGGCCTAATGGGGAGATATGGTTAGAAGCATGGCAGCCATTAGTAATTTAATTAAATAAAAAAAAAACAACAACATAAAATCATGCACTTCTATCCAATAGAAAGATGTTTTATTGCGAGTTTGTCATTATTACATATTGAATGTTAGTTGAAATGAAAACGGTAATAAAGGATGAAGTTTTGCACTATTGTTAGATGAAATTTTAAAAGATTTTAGAAACTTTTTATCTTTTTGGGGTTAGTGTAATAAGATTTGAAAAAGAATGGTATCAATTAGGAATGTTATTGCATCCTCCACCAATAGAGGGAGCTGTTACAAGCCGCTGTAGTCGTGAGATAAGGTGACGTTTTTCCCATCATACTCGGATGTGTTCAAACAGCGAAGGAAGAAGTCGCTGAGGTCGTTGGTGGAGATGACATTTCCGCCGCGCTCGCCAACTTTCACAGTGTAATCTCCAGTGAAAGGCTTATTATCTGCACAGGTAGAGACAGGAGCAGTTATTATATACATAGAGGCATCACCAGCATATTGAAAGGGTACAGAGCCCACAAATCTGATAACTTAATGTTGCTTTTGTACCACCACTAGGGTATAACTACTTCTACCGATTATTTTTAAAAACATGACATTTATCAATAAAGATTTGTCAAAGCCAAAGTATCAAAAACGCAATAAATATGCATAAAAAGGAAATGCATTCAAAGATGCAATGAAAAAAAAAACCCACAAGTAACCTAATGGGTTCAGCAGTACTCAAGGTTCCTAAGAGCAAAGTGGCCTCCATAATCCTTAAATGGAAGAAGTTTGGGACCACCAAAAGTTTTCCTAGTCCAGCCAAACTGAGCAATCGTGGGAGAAGAGCCTTGGTGAGAGAGGTAAAGAAGAACCCAAAGATAACTGTGGATGAGCTCTACCGATGCAGTAGGGAGTTAGTTGACTTGGTGGAAATTTCTCCTATCACTGCAACCCTCCACCAGTCAGGCCTTTATGGCAGAGAGGCACGACTGAAGCCTCTCCTCGGTGCAAGACATATGAAATCCTGCATAGCGTTTGCTAAAAAACACATGAAGGACTGCCAGAATATGAGAAATAAGAATCGCTGGTCTGATGACATGAAGATAGACCTTTTTAGTGATAATTCTAAGCGGTATGTGTGGAGAAAACCAGGCACTGCTCATCACCTGCCCAATACAATCCCAACAGTGAAACATGGTGGCGGCAGCATCATGCTATGGGGGTCTTTTTCAGCTGCGGGGACAGGTGACTGGTTGCAATTGAAGGAAACATAATTGCAGCCAAGTACAGAGATATCCTGGATGAAAACCTCTTCCAGAGTGCTCTGGACACCTCAGACTTGGCCAAAGGTTCACCTTCTAACAAGACAATGACCCTAAACACACAGCTAAAATAACAAAGGAGTGGCTTCAGAACTACTCTGTAACCATTCTTGACCAGCCAGAGCCCTCACCTAAACCCAATTGAGCATCTCTGGAGAGACCTGAAAATGGCAGTCCACCAACATTCACCATTCAACCTGATGGAACTGGAGAGAATCCCCAAATCCAAGTGTGTAACACTTGTTGCATCATTCCCAAGAAGACTCATGGCTGTACTAGCTCAAAAGGGTGCTTCTATTCAATACGGAGCAAAGAGTCTGAATACTTCAGATCATGTGATATTTCAGTTTTTCTTTTTTTTTAATAAATTTGCAATAATTTCTACATTTCTGTTTTTTTTCAGTTAAGATGGGGTGCAGAGTGTACATTAGTGAGAAAAAAAATGAACTTTTTTGAATTTACAAATTGGCTGCAATGAAACAAAGAGTGAAATTTAAAGGGATCTGGATACTTTCCGTACCCACTGTAAACAGTTGTGCTCAAAAGTTTACATACCCCGGCAGAATTTTTTTATTTCTTGGCGTTTTTTCAGAGAATATTAATGATATCACCAAAACTTTCTCCACTCATGGTTAGTGGATGGGTGAAGCCATTTATTGTCAAACTACTGTGATTTCTCTTTTTAAATCATAATGACATCCCAAAACATCCAAATGACACTGATCAAAAGTTCACATACCCTGGTGATTTTGGCCTGATAACATGCACAGAAGTTGACACAAATGGGTTTGACTGGCTACTAAAGTTAACATCCTCACCTGTGACCTGTTTGTTTGTAATCAGTGTGTGTGCATAAAAGCTGAGTGAGATTCTGGTATCCAGATCTTGCATGTTTCATCTAGACTCTTGCATGTTTCATCCAGCCACTGACGTTTCTGGATTGTGAGTCATGGGGAAAGCAAAAGAATTGTCAACGGAACTACAGGAAAAGGTAGCTGAACTGTATAAAACAGGAAAGGGATACAAAAAGATATCCAAGGAATTGATAATGCCAGTCAGCAGCATTCAAACTTTGATTAAAAAATGGAAAATCTGGGGCTCTGTAAAAACAAAACCATGGTCAGGTAGACCCAAACAAAAAAGGGCATCCACAACTGTCAGGAAAATAGTTTGGGATGCAAAGAAAAACCCACAACTAACATTAGCTGAAATACAGGACTCTCTGAAAACTAGTGGTGTGGCTGTTTCAAGATGCACAATAAGGAGGCACTTTAAGAAAAAATGTGCTGCATGGTTGAGTTGCCAGAAGAAAGCCATTACTGTGCAAATGCCACAAAGTATCTTGCCTACAATATGCAAAAAAGCACAGAGACAAGCCTCAAAACTTCTAGAACAAGGTAATTTGGAGTGATGAGACCAAACTTGAACTTTTTGTCCAAAACCATAAACATTACATTTGGAGACAGGTCAACAAGGCCTATGATGAAAGGAACACCATTCTTACTGTAAAGCATGGAGGTGGATCGCTGATGTTTTGGGGGATGTGTGAGCTATAAAGGCACAGGAAACTTGGTCAAAGTTGAAGGAAAGATGAATGCAGCACGTTATAAGCAAATACTGGAGGCAAATTTGCACATATCAGCCCAGAAGCTGAGCATGGTACGTATTTGGATGTTCCAACAGGACAACGCTCCAAAACACAAGGCCAAGACGACCTGTCATTGGCTACAGCAGAACACAGTGAAGGTTCTGGAGTGGCCATCTCAGTCTCCTAACCTCAATATCATTGAGCCACTCTGGGGAGATCAAGCATGCAGTTCATGCTAGACAGCCCAGGAATTTACAGGAACTGGAGGTTTTTTGCCAAGAAGAGTGGGCAGCTTTACTGTCTGAGAAAATTAAGAACCTCATCCACAACTACCACAAAAGACTTCAAGCGGTCATTGATGTTAGAGGGGGCAATACATGGTATTAAGAAATGGTGTATGTAAACATTTGATCAGGGTCATTTGGATGTCTTGGGTTGTCCTTATGATTTAAAAAGGGAAAACACAGTTTGATAATAAATGGCTTCACCCAACCACGGCCGGGGTATGTAAACTTTTCAGCACACCTGTATGTCTATGAGGCTGTCAGGAGATCAGTGGTTGGACCTAAAATATATCGTGTGAACGTAGCCATACAGCCACACTTTCTGGCCGGAGTGCTGTCTGGGGGAAGGGGGGTAAAGAAAAGGCACTTAATCAATAAGGCTGTTCAGAAAATAGAAAAAAAAAAAAAAAACGCTGCCACATTCACTAGTCTTCATGTTTCAGTTGAGACTCACCTATTCAAGTCTGAGTGAGAAAAAAAAAAAATTGGATCCCATATCGATCAACGGTATAGCATCGAATTTTTAGGGAAACAGTTGTGTGACACTGTTTGCCCCCTTTCTGATTTCCTATTCTTTTGCATGTTTGTCACACTTAAATGTTTCAGATCACCAAACAAATGTAAATATTAGACAAAGATAATACAAGTAATCACAAAATGCAGTTTTTAAATTAAAGTATTTATTATTAAGGGAAAAGAAATCCAAACCCTGTGTGAAAAAGTGTTCCCTAAACCTAATAACTGGTTGGGCCACCATTAGCAGCAACAACTGCAATCAAGCATTTGCAATAACTGGCAGAGAGTCTTTTACAATGCTCTGGAGGAATTTTGGCCCACTAATCTTTGCAGAATTTGCAAACTTATTCCCCCTCCCCTGAGGATGGGGGAACAACAAATGATGATGAATTGGGGGTGCGGCAGCAAATGATGGTAAATTCAGGGTGGGGGAGAGAAATTGATAATGAATTAGAGGGTGGGGGTGAGAAAGAGAAGACATGACCATGAATTAGAGCATAAGGGGAATTAATTTATAAGTGGCTATTTATGGTTGGTGGGGGCATAGTGGTAGATTATCATTAATATTTGGAATGGTGGGTTGCATAATAATTAAATTATATATTAATGGTGGGTGCACGTCTGTATTCAGTTGCGTAGTGTAGAAGAAAGGAAAAAAGTGGGGAATGTGCTCTGGAAGCGGCGCTCTAGATAGCTGTTATTTTATGCAGAGACGAGTCCTGACTGGAAGAAGTGATGACGGTCTGCAGTGCATGAAAAAAAAAAAAAAAAGCAAAGATGAAGAACTTCAACTAGAGATGTCACTGGTAAGTCAGTATTACCTGTACACTGACAATATACACTATATACTATGGACAGAGTTCCTGTGTATAATGTCACTGGTGATCACTGTATTACCTGTACACTGACACTATAAACAGAGCCCCTGTGTATAATGGCACTTAGTATTGTGTTTTATTAATGATCAGTATTATAGTGTTCGGTCACAATGTGGTGGTAATATGTGGTCTGGTCACTATGTGACGTTATTGGTCCCTTGTATGGGGTATTATTAATCACTTTAAAAAGTGTATGTGACTCATTCCCTTAAAGAAAAATAAATACAAATATACCTAAAAAGAGTACTGGGTATTTTAAAGAAATGTTTAATAGTAGAGTAGGTCGCTGCCAAAAGAGACTACCTTGTCATGGTGGTGGGTTAAAAAAATCTTTTGGCCAAATCAAAAGCTGCTGGCTATATATGTGAAAAAGACACAGAAAGAACACACAGTATGACAAACGTGCATGAATACTCTGTTGTAAAATCTATGTAACAGTAAGCAGCAAGTGTGTTCTTTTACTAGCACTTACTGTTACATAGATTTTACAACAGAGTATTCATGCACGTTTGTCATACTGTGTGTTCTTTCTGTGTCTTAGTCTTTGGGTGGTGTGAACAGGGTCTTACTGACCTGTTCATTTTTGTGTGTGTCTCATGTGTTCTGTGGCTATATATGTGACCTGGTGTTCGATGGCAACTGATAATGTGTGATTAAGTGAGGACGTGGTCCTTTTCTAAGAGTGGGCGGTGGGACTGTGAAAGGTTTGAGGAGTGTAGGCGGAGCTGGGGTGGATCCTGGGCAGAGCCTCAAGGGGGCCCAAAATTTTGCCAGTATGGGGCACTGAAATTCCTAGTTGCAGCCCTGTCTAATACATATGCGGCCGCCAACAGCTTCACATGGCACCAAAATACTGAATATAGAAGACCTGTCACTGTCAACCATGGTGGGCTATAATGTCCAAAACCTGACCGCCAGCCTCTCTATAGTAAGAGATTGTACATAAAACTGTGATATCCATGATATTTTGGAAAACCCCAATGGTCTCGCTTACCTGCAATGTGTGGAGGAAGCACAGCCACGTAGTCCAGACCAGAGCCTTGAAGGATCTTTAGCATCCGGATGTGATCCTCAGTCACTGGCAATAAGGCAGGTGGTACTTTGGTGATATCCCACTGTAGGAAAGCTTCAAAAGAAATACATTAATTACCAAGGATTTAAGGCATCACAAATGTATATATTTAAAGTGGTTCTCCAGTATTAGAAACACAATAACTCTTACAAAATTGGCACCGGATCTGTAAACAGGTTCTGTCTCTAGTATGTTTAGCTCCGCTCAATTGATATGCATGATCTGTCACGTGAGAATCCAAAAAAGCATGGAGATCGGACTGTCACCCATTGACAATAGTTTTCATTGCCAAGGGCTAGCTCGCACTTACTCTAACCACAATTTAGCAAATGTCAAAGCCGCAACATCCTAATAAGAACAATGGGAAGCTAGTTTGAGGCTGTGTGCCCACGTAGCAATTTTTAAGCGTTTTTGCCGCAATTTTCGGCGCAAAAACATTTAAAAATCGTGTACAGAACGCCCCCCATGCATTCCTATTGCATTCCGCACATGCTGTGCTAATGCTGCGTTTTTTTCCGCGGCGGAATCGCATCGCAGAAAAAAATCGCAGCATGCTCATTCTTTTGTGCGGAATCGCAAAGAATTGCCGCGATTCCGCACCCATAGGAATGCATGAGAACCGCTTACTTCCCGCATGTGGCTATGCCCACCATGCGGGAAGTTAAGCGTCTCATGTGCGGTTGGTACCCACGGTGTGGAGGAGAGGAGACTGTCCTCCAGGCCCTGGGTACCATACCCCTGTAAAAAAAAAAAAAAAAAAAAAAAAATAAAAAAAAAATCGGGGTATATTTACCTTCCGGCGTCCCGCGCTGCATTCCCGGCCTAAGCGTTCCCAGTAATGCCTTGCGGCAAGGCCCTGTAATGACGTGGTCTCGCGAGATCGCTATAGCAACGCGAGACTATGTCATCACAGGTCTCGCAAGGCATTACTGGGAACGCTGTGGCCCGGGAATGCAGCGCGGGACGACGGTAGGTAAATATACCCCGATTTTTTATTTTTTTTTAGCATTTTAACATTCTATCTTTTACTATTGATGCCGCATAGGCGGCCTCAATAGTAAAAACCTGGTCACACTTGTCAAACACTATGTTTGACAAGTGTGACCAACCTGTCTATCACTTTCCAAGCGATGCTTCAAATCGCTTGGAAAGTGCTTGATTATCGCACACGAAAATCGAGGCAAAATCGCGATCGTAATCGCGGTAAAATCGCTGTCAAATCGCGCGGAAAAAAACGCGCGATTTCTGGGAAGAAGTCCGGTTTTTAGTGAGCGTTTTAAAACGCTACGTGGGCACATAGCCTGAAAGAAGTTTCCCTTTAAAATTGAAATGGCTTATTGTAATAAACATTGTTACAGAGACTGCAATAAAATACTTAAGTACTTACAAAAAAAAATCTCTCTCCAAATTTATAGAAAACACTGCACAACATATAACACACAGCCTATTTAATGTTTTCATTGCAAGGCCGGTTTATAGTATTACAGGTACAACTCCGGATTTAATGACCCAAACTGACAGCTGTATAGGGACTTTTTTTTTTGAAAACCAGTCACTTTGGGTCATCAAACCTACTGTCTGTAATATGGACACTCCAAATAATACAAATGAACATATCAAATAACTTTATTCATACAAATATAATAGTGATCTAAATGGAAGAAAAACTAAAAGATTTTTTACTTTTTGACTGGTCGATTCCCCCCACCACCAATCTTCCCCTTTTTTTTTTTTCCAAGAGCCATAACTTTTATTTTTCCCTCTATGTAGCAACATGGGGCTTTTTTTTTTGTGGGACAAGCTGTAGTTTTGAAGGACACCTTGCATTTTACCATACAATATACTATAAATAGTAAAAAAATCCAATTGCAATAAAACTGTGCAAAAAACAATTCCATAATTACTTTGGGGGTTTTGTTTTATGGCGTCCATGGTCAACTAAAATTGACCCGGCATCATTATTCCCCTGGTCAGTACGTTAGGCCACGTTCAGCATTTTACATCAGTTATTTGTAAGACAAAATCAGTGGTGCAATTAGAGGAAAAATATAATAGAAACACGTCACCACTAGAGATGGGCGGACACCTTGATGTATAGGTTCGGACGAACAGTCCAAAACGTTCGGAGACCAGAACAGTACCCAAACCCCAGTTACTTGAATGGAGGGCCCGAACATCAGTATTTGCCACGCTGTTATATGAATGACATTTGTCCGTCATTCTGTCCCACACAGTAATCCATGTCTGGGGGATAAATAGTTTTCAACCTGGACAGTGCCAAAATGCGACCGTCCAGGCTGAGAACCACTGGTGAATGAACTGCTGTGAGCGCAGCCTCAGTGACCGGCTGTGATGTCATCGAGGTGAGATCCTCGCTAGCAACTTGAGAAAAACACAGTGCTAGCGTGGATCTCACCGAGGTCACTGCAGTTCAGCCAGACCGGAACACAGCCTCCGTGACCAGAAGTAACCTCAAATATGTCACCGCCGGTCACTGAGGCTGCGCTCGCAGTTCAGTCACCAGTGGTTCTCAGCCTGAACGGTCGCATTTTGGCACCGTCCTGGTTGAAAACTGTTTTTCCCCCAGACATGGATTACGGCGAGGGATTTTTTTTTTGTTCTTTTATTACAGAAGACGAGGGCTTCAGTGAAATTAGGCATTATATTCACCTAACTGTATTTGTTGTTTTTAACCTCTTTGTGCCAGTTGACATACTATACCGTCAATGTGCCCCAGCACAATTAGCCCAGGTACGGGATAGTACGTCATGGCGATCGGCCGCGCTCACGGGGGAAGCGCGGCCGAGTGTCAGGTGATACTCACAGATGACACCTGGCACTAAGTGCCAGGAGGGGTCACAGACCACTCCCGGCACTTTAACCACCGGAACGCTGCGATCAAACAAGATCGCAACATTCTGGTGCCGGCAGAGGGGCTGAAAACCCCTCTGCCTTTGGATCAGAGACCCCGCGGCGTGACTCAGGGTCCCGATTGCTGCTATGGTTACCTGATGTTGTCCGACATCTGGGTTACCAGAGCTGAGAAACTTCCTGTCATGCGCAGTGCATGATCAGGAAGTCTCTCATGTCAGTGTGCAGAAAGTGCTGTGCTGACAGCTTACACGGTGTTCCAAATTATTATGCAAAAAGAGTTTAGGAGTGATAAGGTTAGAAATTTTTTTGTTTGACATTTAAACTCATTGATGGTGATGTGTGTCAGGGCTCTTTATATATCACTGAAAGCAATTGCAGATACCTGTGCAAATTAGTTTGGCAGGTGTGTCCAAATAAAGGCAAGACTACTTAAGAAGGCTGTTCCACATTATTAAGCAGCCTACATTTTTTGCCAAAATGGGAAAGAAAAAGGATGTGTCGGCTGCTGAGACGCAACAAATTGTGGAGTATTTAGGTCAAGGCATGACTACAATCAACATTGCCAAGACACTTTATTGTGATCATCGCACAATCAAGAAGTATGTAGCCGATTCCCAGCACACACGTGTGCGTGCTGCTAAGGAAAAATTGAGGACTCTTTCCAACAGGCAATTGCGTCAGGTTAAAAGAGCAGCTGCAAAAATGCCTTGTCATAGTAGCAGACAAGTTTTTGAAGCTGCTGGTGCCTCCAACGTCCCCCGAACAACAAGATGCAGGGTCCTTCAGAGGTTTGCAGCTGTGCGTAAGCCATCCTGTCAACCACCTCTATCCACTGCACACAAGCAGAAACGGCTCCAGTGGGCCAAACGATACATGAAGACTGACTTCCAAACTGTTTTGATCACCGATGAATGCCGTGCAACGCTCGATGGTCCAGATGGATGGAGTGGAGGATGGCTGGTTGATGGACACCCCATGAAAACACGGCTAAGGCGTCAACAAGGAGGAGGTGGAGTAATGTTTTGGGCTGGAATCATGGGGAGAGAGATTGTCGGCCCCTTTAGGATCCCTGAAGGGATAAAGATGAACTCCATAATCTATGTGGAGATTCTAAAACAGCACTTCCTGCCATGGTTCAAGAGGAAGAACCGTGCTTTCCGCAGCAAGATCATTTTCATGCATGATAATGCACCGTCTCATGCTGAAAATAACACATCTGCATCTCTGGCTGCTATGGGCATAAAAGAGGACAAACTTATGGTATGGCCACCATCTTCTCCTGACCTCAACCCCATTGAGAACCTCTGGAGCATCATCAAAAGGAGTGTCTATGATAGCGGGAGGCAGTTCACATCTAAGCAACAGCTCTGGGAGGGTATTCTGTCCACATGCAAAACAATTGAAGCACAAACCATCCAAAAACTGACAAATTCAATGGACGAGAGAGTTCAGAAGCTTCTTTCCAACAAGGGGTCCTATGAGCAAATGTAACATCACCTAGAATAAAGTTTTGACTTGAAAACGGTTTGATTTAATTTTGTAATAAGCTGATAATGCTTATAATTTCACAATTGACCATTTTTTTGGTCAAAATAAAAAGGTTGAAAACTCTGCTGTGCATAATAATTTGGAACATGCATTTTGAGTGTTTATTATTTTAAAAAATATACTGTTTTCATAGGCAGTTTGTTAAAAAACACTGCAATTATACTAGAATATTAGGTGACTGGAAAATAACAATGACTGCAATTCATATAGGTAATTTAGAGAAAATAGGAGGAAATATTTTTTGCATAATAATTTGGAACACAGTGTATATGGCCTGCACAAAATGAGTGTCCCATAGTGGGACAAAGTGTAAAATAATAAAGTAAACAAATTTTTTTTAAAATAATTGTAAAAAATATTAAAAAAAAAAAAAAAAAAAAAAAATCAATATTCATTATATCAATAAATATTTGAATGAAAAAAAAATTCTAAACAAAAGTACACATATTTAGTATCACCGCGTCCAAAACGACCTGACCTATAAAACTGTCCCACTTGTTAATCCCTTTAGTGAACACCATAAAAAATAAGGCAAAAAAAACAATGCTTCATCATCATGCCACCGAACAAAAATTGGAATAACATGCAATCAAAAAGAATGATATAAACAAACATGTTTTTTGGTCCTTTCTGCAACCCGTACTTCATTCAGCCAGCGGCAAGCCTTGGTCACGTGATCATCCGTGGTACGCTAGGTCCTGCTTTTACTTATCTACTAGTAAATCTGCAGCTGTTAACCTAGACGACCGGGACTTCTCTTACAATTAACCGGCACAAGTGCCTCTTATCTGCTACAGAGAGACACGCCGCACCGCTCTCTAGCAACAGTGTTTTACTCCGGATCGCGGCTGAACACGTGACACCGGCGTCACGCCAGGTCCTGCTCTCCTCACCTAGACAGCGGAGACGCTGCAGACAACGGAGACACAGCAGTATACGTCCTGAGCGCGGCTGCACACGTGACACCGGCGTCACGCTAGGTCCTGCTCTCCTTACCTCAGAGAACGGAGACGCCGCAAACAACGGAGACGCAGGTACAGATCACGCGTACTGGAGTTGCTTGTTATTAGCTGGCTATAGCTTTTGGATTTTTCCGGGACTGTAAAAGGTATTTTTAGTACATAAAGATTGTTTTAAACCAATTATTTGGTAGGAAGTATTGCCACCGGCCAGGGCAATCTCCATGTGATTGTAATCAATCTGCCATTTTCTCCTCAACCATTATATATTCACTCCTAGGAATTTTTTCATGGTTGGACGATATTTTGGATACACATAAATAGATTTTTTATAGGTGGTGAACTAATATTGCAGTGATTTGGGTTTTCTTTGACTGAAATATTCATCATTTTGGCCTCTAAGAGTACGTTCGGATGAATTTTCTCATTATTGGCATTGTTTTTTTTTCTTTTGGATTCAATTAACCTACATGGTTTCTCTTAAAAGTATTTTCTTGGTGAATTGTATTTTTATAAGGTTTTTTAATAAATTTATAATAATTTTACAGTGCAGTGATGTTTTTGTGCGTAAAATTATTTTAATTTATTTATTTTAGATTGATCAATTTGACAAAACAGTGTTTTTTTGTCTAATTTTGCAGCACTATACACTCTGAGCACCACTGAAAGGATTTCTATTGATACAACGTGTTGATTGCCTTTTTTTGTAGTATTGCAATTTTGGGGTTTCCATTTTTTTCTTGTTATGCTGTTTACCAATTGGGATAATTCATTATAATTTTGCTAGACTGGACTTTTACGGATATGGAGATAACAAAGAGGTTTATTTTTTCGTATTTTCTTTAATGGGGCAATATGAATCTTTATACGTCATTGTAAATGCCGATGTCAAAAATTAACAGCGGCATTTAATAACTTAACACCCACCCCAGTGATCTGTTAGAGTAGGTCATCAATATGTTGATATATCTAACAACCACAAAAGAAACCGCGGACGGCACCGCTTTTACCGTGAACGTGTTGGTGATGTGCAGCAATCAGAAGACCAACAACCAAGGATCCCGTGTGCTTGACCTCGAAGTAATCACAACTTGAAATCCTTGTAGAAAAAAGGTCGCAGGACGGGATGAATTCTCAAATTTATTGACACATATTACATGTCATGGTCGGGAGGGTGACATCTAGAGTGCAAAAAGACTGACAGACGTCAGTCTTTTTGCACTCTAGATGTCACCCTCCCGACCACGACATGTAATATGTGTCAAATTTGAGAATTCATCCCGTCGAGTGCGACCTTTTTTCTACAAGGATCAATATGTTGATGCTGGACTACCCCTTTAATGGAGCAGTGACACCACATGCCCTCGCACGGGATTTTGGGACCTCTATTCTTGTCATTGCTGGGGACCCAGTGGTCGGACCTAGAGTAAGCATTCATATGACCTATGTTGTTCATGAAACCAAGATGGTGGTTAGAGCTATTGTAAATTGCAAATGTACCAACAAATTAAAAAAGACCTATCATGGCTGGTGAGAATGGATAATATTTTCATCTACTTTGATTTTCTGAAAAGTGTGTGCGATTTGCAATTTACTCTCATGACCACCATCTTGGTTCTGGATTTTAAGCACACATAACTAAATCATACCAATATATCTATTTATTTCTTGTGCCGTTTACTTTGGTTATGTTTATTAAAATTTAGTGCCCACTTTGTAATTTTTCATAGGAGGGATGTGGTGAAGATACTGATAAACATTGCCCATCACTGGTATGGATGTCCATAGCAACAATAAATAACCAATCAGCGCTCAGCTTTCATTTCTGAAACTACACCAGAAAGAAGAAAGCTGCACTGTGATTGGTTACTGTGGGCAACAAGGCCCAGTTTCATGTTCGGATAAACAAGGCCTACAATTTAACATTCACTAATACAACACTTGTGTCCCACCATCCATAAAAACTCCCAAGACCACCTTCAAATTGACTCCTGGATAAAAAAAAACAAATATACGTACAAGACATGCATCCCACAACTTTTCGAACGCCATGCGCCTTCATTGCCTCTACGATATTTCGGGTTCCCTCTGACATCATTGTGGTTGGTGCTGTCAGTAAATAAAAGACTTGTTATAACGATTGTGATTTGAAGATTTGTACAAATCAATGCAGTATCTGTAACACGGCCCCCCAACCAACCTGTCATTTTTAGTATAGGTTTCTTACAAAGAAGAAGGACTTTTTTGGTGCCCCTCTAAGGTTTTAGGGTACAGGTGAAACCAGAATGCTATATGCCTGTGGGCATGAAGTAAAGAATGTGCCACGATTTATGGGCTAGAGATATGGCAGACCACACAATATATGGTATGTCTCCTATATATGGTTTTTATTTTATGTATATTTACCTACATTTGTATTTGTCTATATTTTATCTTGACGCCTTGTATTAAGCTTTTATGAGGAGAATAAAGAACAAATATGGATATTTATGTAAAATAAATGGCCAATTTAGAATGCGTATTATGGCTGAAAGCTTCATTAACAATCATTAGAGCCAAATATTGGATTTATAGGAGCATAAAATGATGCATTTTAAAGAAAAAGTCTTCAGGAAAAGCTCCTTTTTTTGGGGGAGTGAATTTTTTTTGGGAGTTTTGGATTGGAAAGTCTCCAAAATCCTCCTCTAAAATACTCAGCAAAAAGACTCCCTTGCACCTGAAAGAGCATTGAAATGTTAAAAATAATGACCGCACAGCAATGTGAAAATGACTTGTTCTGTCTTTCTTAACTTTTTTTTTTTTTTTTTTTTTAACAGCTTCAGGCTTCAAAATCTGAAGCGGACTGAAGTGACTATTCTATTAAAGGAATAGAAGAATCCAGGCTATCTATAAATAGAAAGATAGTGAGGAAACACTTAGCTAACAAATTAATTCAAGGCTCAAGGTCCAGATGAATTACATCCCAGAGTTCTGAAGGAGATAGCAGAAGAGATTTTTGAACCACTCTCCATAATTTTGAAAATTCTTGGGAGAACAGGAGAAGTCCCAGAAGACTGGAGAAGAGCAAATGTTGTTTCTATCCTCAAAAAAAGGGCAAGAAAGTGGACCCAGGGAACTATAGGCTGGTGAGTCTGACTTCTATACCAGGAATGATCTTTGAACAAATTATTAAACAACATGTATGTAAGTACCTGGATAAGAATGAAGTGATTAAACAGAGTCAGCATGGGTTTCTAACTAATAAGTCATGTCAGACTAACTTAATTTCCTTCTATGACAGAATCACTGACTGTGTGGATCAGGGAAATGCTGTACATATAGTATATCTTGACTTCAGCAAAGCATTTGACAAAGTATCACACCATCCATATTGAAAACATGTATGGAATAGACAAAGCAACTGTTAGGTGGATTCATAACTGGCTTAGTGATCGGACCCAAAGAGTGGTCGTAAATGGCTGCACATCCAGTTGGAAGAATGTCTCAAGTGGGGTACCACAGGGCTCTGTCCTGGGCCCTGTAATGTACAACATCTTTATCAATGATTTAGATGAAGGAATTGAGGGTAAACTGATTACATTTGCTGATGACACAAAACTAGGAGAGATAGCTAATACTAGAGAAGAGAGAGAGGATTCAAAAAGATAAATAAGCTGGAGCAGTGGGCAGAAACTAATAGAATGGCTTTTAATTGTGAAAAATGCAAAGTACTACATCTGGGCAATAAAAATGAAAAGGGCATATACAGAATGGGAGGAATAAGGCTAAGCAACAGCACGTGTGAAAAAGACTTGGGTATACTAATAGATCACAGACTGAACATGAGCCAACAGTGTGATGCAGCAGCGAAAATGGCAAATACAATTCTAGGATGTATTAACAGAAGCATACAGTCTAGATCACGTGAAGTCATTATCCCCCTCTGCTCCTCTTTGGTCAGACCTCATCTGGAATACTGTGTCCAGTTTTGGGTGCCACATTTTAAAAAAGACATCAACAAACTGAAGCAAGTTCAGAGAAGAGTGACCAGAATGGAGACCGGTCTGCAAACCCTGTCTTACGAGGAACGGTTACAGGATTTGGGAATGTTTAGTTTGCAAAAAAGAAGACTGAGAGGAAACTTAATAGCTGTGTACAAATATCTCAAGGGCTGTCACATTGTAGAAGAATCATCTTTATTCTCATTTGCACAAGGAAAGACTAGAAGCAATGGGATGAAACTGAATGGGAGGAGACAGATTAGATATTAGAAAAAACTTTTTGCCAGTGAGGGTGATCAATGAGTGGAACAAGCTGCCACGAGAGGTGGTGAGTTCTCCTTCAACGGAAGTCTTCAAACAGAGGCTGCACAGACATCTGTCTGAGATGATTTAGTGAATCCTGCTTTGAGCAGGGGGTTGGACCAGATGGCCCAGGAGGTCCCTTCCAACTCTACTATTCTATGACTGCACCGTCCTTTAGGCAGCTTCCCCTTGGAATATATCACTATCTCGCATGTAAAGCACATGGAAATAAATGATGCTATAATAATAAATAATGATAATTTTCATATGGGAAATTAATAAAAAAATTCTGGCAGCAAAGTAGTCAGAGAAGACGCTTCAGCACGCACTAGTTTCTTCCGTATATTAGGTACAAGTCTATGGGTGTGCAAAAAAACCCCCCAAAACAAACGGATCCCATAAAGGACACCCATATAGCATCTGATTTTTAAAAGATACATTGCAATTCTTTAACATAGGAAACTGTAAATTCGTCTTGTAAATTATAACTGTTGATGTAAAAAAAAACAAACAAACAAATTGCACATGGCTGACAATGAGAAGAATAAATGAGTTTTCTGGATGAAATGAAGATTTTTGGTGTTGTCTTTGCAGTAGATTTACTTAGAAACACTTAATGTGAACTTCGCCTCCAACTCCTGGATCAAAAGAGCAAATCCAACACTACAAAACATTAGACTTCAGATTTTGTATTAGTCTAGCCTGATGAAGAGACCCGAGTAGTCTCGAAAGCTTGCAATGTATTACCATCTTTTCAGTTAGCCATTAAAAGGTATCAACTACTGAGGTCTCTCAATCCTGAATATTTTTCTATCTACTGGCTAACAAGGTACAAAGATATACATCTTTCCTGTACAAAACATTAGTAACTGGTCAGTGGCTCCCCCTAGTGGACATAATGTAATATGACAAATTAACACCAAATACAAACTGTATTCAAAGAACAATCTAGCTGTCCAATAAAGCGTGATTACAGAAATATATGCAGGAAGACAAGTAAAAAGTGCCCCAAATAATAACGAAGTGCATGCAAAAACAAATAAGACAAATGATATAATCTCAGTGTTGATTCTCATTATGCACCACTAGTAGGCAGTCTGCACACAACCTTGAACAGAACGCTGTGACCTTTGTACATGTTTTCTTCAATGTCGTTGATGACCAGATTTTTTTTTATTTTATAAAGTTTGGAAGCTTTGCAGATTTCTGCTAGGAGAGCAAATCAATGTGAAAGTCTGAGACACCCTCAAGGAAAGTCCAGGAAGTAGAGGCATTGCTAAGAACTTTTCTAGTTTTTAATATTCACTAGAAAGTATAGGAGCAGAATGCCATAAGTGTACAATAACAGTCATATCATGAACACACAGAATTATTATTATTTCTTTTTAAGAAAAAAAGTTGCTAAGTTTAAGGCTATGTGCACACGCTGCGGATTGAGCTGCAGATTTTTTATCTGCGGAACCGCAGGTAAAATGACCTGCGGTTTTACCTGTGGATTAGCCTGCGGTTTATCACCTCTACAATGGAGGAGATGGTACACCGCAGCAGAATCCGCAGAAAAGAAGTGACATGTCATTTCTTTGTGCGGATTCAAAACCGCAGCTTTTCCGCAGTTAAAAATCCACAGCATGTGCACAGCAGAATGTTAATCCCATAGGATAACATGCTACTGTACACTGTCTGCAGAACTGCTGCGGCCAAAACTGCAGCGGAACCGCAGCAAAAACCGCAGCGTGTGCACATAGCCTAAAGACCACAGAGATTGACCCTGAACTGATCCCATACAGATGTCTATGGGAATAGGAGTGTTTGTCGGATCACTGCTTCATACCAGCTCATCCTGTAACCTGTTGGTGGTGACCGTAGTGAAGCTGAGATCCTTCACACTAGAGCTCAGACACCCCACTTTTTTAACATTTACTACAAGACTAGCTCCAGGTTTATTTAGGCCCCTGGGCAACATTGTTGCAGTGGACCCCACTTTGCTTTGATCTCATCTGAGCAGACCACCTTCTTCCACATGCATGCTTACAGAAGGTCCTCTGGTCAGAGATCAAAAGTATAACTTTTTGGGCTAAACCCCAAATGCTATGTGTGCAGAAAACTAACACTGCACATCACCCTGAAAACACCATCCCCACTGTCAAACATAGTGGCGGCAGCTTTAGGCCGTGGGGAGGCTTTTCTTCAGCGGGGTCAGGGAAGCTGGTCAGAGTTGAGTGCTCGGATCTCCTCTGAATATATCTGCAATGTTCATGCTGGGAAAATTAATTTGAAAAGGAGGTTGCTCCCCATACACTTATAGGACATTATCAACTGCGTGTTAACATTTGTTTCAAGGGCATTATTATTTATATAGAGGTATTATGTGGTGCCATATAATGCAATATGAAACAAACTAAAATATATTGGGCAATTGACCAAAAGATTCTTTTAGGCAGTTTTTTTTAATAAATCTGCCCACTTCTGTAACACACAACAGAGGACAAGATCGTACAATATAGTAGAGTCTAATATATATGGAAAATAAGAGAATGTGTTCATTACCAAGGTCATTCCTGGTCCCCAGGATAATAATGACAGCGTCCTGTCCCTCCACAGCCTTAGACACATCAGACTTGTTCAGCACATCACCAACAATGACCCTTGGAGGCTTCTTGCTAGCAGGAAGGCGAGCTGGGTCCCTCACCAGGACAGTCACATTCTTCCCTGTATATGATAGATTTTTATAGTGCTAAGCATTTTATATAGTGCAATATGGTATCTTACCTGATAAAAGCCCCAAAAGCTCTCAAAAAAACTGAACAAATCTGTATAAAGTAGAGTTGTCCTGTCACCAAAGTTTTGGGGCTGCTTAGATACCCTTGAATCTCCATGCAGCAGGATTTTGCCATCCCATCTGAAAGCAGCATGATGTAGGAGCAGAGACCCTGATTCCAGCAATGTGTCACTTACTGGGCTGCTTGCTGACATTTTTATAAAATCACTGTTTATCTGCTGCAGATCTAGTAGATCTCTAAATGCTGATCACTGTATAATGCCACTGAATGTCAGCTTTCTGCCTATGCACAGGGTACACAGAAAGCTGCTAATCAATGCTGGGGGCAGGGTTATTTAGCGCTCATGAATATGAAGGACCGCATAACAGCAGACTTTACTAGTCCTCTAGTGATCATCTAAAAAAATACATAAACATTAAATATATATTATACACTGCCGATTTTGCAAGATTTTCAAACTACAAAGAATGGAGAGGTCTGTAATTTCTATTGTATGTACACTTCTCACCTGAGAGACACAGAATCTAAAAATAAAAAACAGAAAATCACATTGTAGGATTTTTAAATAATTCAATTCCATTCATTACATGAAATAAGTATTTGATCACCGACCAATCAGAAAGAATTCTGGCTCTTACAGACATGTTAGTTTTTCTTTAAGAAGCCCTCCTACCCTGCACTCATTACCTGTAATAATAGCACCTGTTTGAACTCGTTACCTGTATAAAAGACACCTGTCCACGCACTCAATTACACTCCAACCTCTCCACCGTGGTCAAGACCAAAGAGCTGTCTAAGGACACCAGGGACAAAATTGTAGAACTGCACAAGGCCAGGATGGGATACAAGACAATAGGCAAGCAGCGTGGTGAGAAGGCAACAGTTGATGGCACAATTATTAGGAAATGGAAGAAACACAAGATGACTGTAAATTGGTCTGGGGCTCCATGTAAAATCTGGCCTTGTGGGGTAAGGACAATTCTGAGAAAGGTCAGGAATCAGCTTGTAACTACACTGGAGGACCTGATCAATGATCTTAAGAGAGCTAGGAGCAGTCTCATACATTACCGTTAGTAACACTACGGAGTCATGGATTAAAATTCTGAAAGGCACACAAGGCCCCCTACTCACACCAGCACATATCCAGGCCTGTTTGAACTTCACCAATGACTATCTGTATAAGCCAGAGTAGACATGGGAGAAGGGCATGTGGTCAGATGAGACCAAAATAAAACTTTATAGTATCAACTTCACTCACCATATTTGGAGGAGGAAGAAGGATGAGTACAACCCCAAGAACGTCCCAAACCATGAAGCATGGTATCATACTTTGAGGGTGCTTCTCTGCAAAGGGGACAGGACTGCACCGTACTGAAGGGAGGATGATGGGGTCAAGTATCGTGAGATTTTGTCCAACAACCTCCTTCCCTCAATAAGAGCATTGAAGATGGGTCGTGGCTGGGGCTTCCAGCATGACAATGACCCGAAACACACAGCCGGGGAAACTGAGGAGTGGCTCCGTAAGAAGCATTCCAAGGTCCTGGAGTGGCCTAGCCAGTCACCAGACCTGAACCCAATAGAAAATCTATGGAGGGAGCTGAAACTCAATGTTGTCCAGCAACATCCCTGAAACCTAAAAATCTGGAGATCTGTATGGAGGAGTGGGCCAAAATCCCTGCTGCAGTGTGTGCAAACTTGGTCAAGAACTACAGGAATCGTCAGACCGCTGTAATTGCAAACAAAGGTTTCTGTACAAATATTAAGTTCTAAAGCATTTTAGAAAATACACACTGGCGCACCTGGGACTAGAGGACTATAGTAGCTGCAAGTGAAAAAACAGGAACTGTGCAAACCTGCTAGAAATGGAACCAATGTATCAAAGTAAATTTATATCGTTTGATACATTGGTTCAAATATTAAGTTGTTTTTCTATTGTATCAAATACTTATTTCATGCAATAGAATGCAAATTAATTACTGTTTGTAAAAATCATAAAATATGATTATCTGGATTTTATTTTTAGATTCTGTCTCTCACAATTGAAGTGTACCTACGATAAAAATTACAACTTATTTTCCTCACTGATCTAGATGTGTGTGTTGCTGTTTTCTAGGATGCATAACTTTTTCCCATTCATGGACTTGTAGGAAAGCTTGTGTTTTGCATGCTGAACTGTAGTGTTAAATGGTACTATTTCATACAATATTTTGATTATTTTTTGAAGGGGATGTGTAGCAACCCCAAAGAATGGCAATTCTGGCTTTTCAATTTTTTCTTTAAGGCCTGTTTCACACTTCCGTTTTTGACCATCAGTCAAAATCCGCCGTTTTTGCAAAAAAACGGATCCGCCATTTTTTCTGGCGGATCCTTTTTTTCCCCATTGATTTGCATTACCGGCGGATCTTGACGGATGGCCATCCGTTGGATCCGTTTTTTGCGGATCCGTCAATTTTCTTCCGTCCGCCGAGATGCCTGGACGGACCATGCAACGGTTTTTTTCCCCGCAGGAGCTGCATTTTTATTGTGCGCATGCCCGGAGGAATGAAGTCAGCCGGAAATTTAACCCTGAAATCATTTCTGCCGGACAGAAAAATTCTCTCTCTCTCTCGGGCAGCGGTTCCTTTAAAATTCTTCATTCATCGGATCTGTCAAAAAAAAAAAAAAAAAACGGCCGGTGGCATCCGTTCACATCAGTTAGCAACGGATCTGCTCTCCACCATTTTGGTGGATTTTAACTGACAAAAAAACTGAAGTGTGAAACAGGCCTAAGAAGTTTACCTTATGAGTTGAATGATTTTGTATTTTGATTGAGCTTTTACCGATGCAGCAAGTTTTTTTCTTTTTATGTTTAAAAAGGAGAAAACAGAGTGATAGCAATGTATGTTTTTTATTTAATATGTTCTAATATTTTTTTATACAGGCTCAATTGATGAGTCTGCACCATGATGTCATACTACGTCATGGTGTGGGAAGGGGTTAAAGGGTTATACCAAAACAACTTTGGATGTTATGCACGTGGTAGAGGAATCACTTTGCTACGATGCGGGGAAAGCCTGGAGGAGCGTACCTAAAAAAACACCTGATTCTTCACTAGAGCCCCTGATGGTGTGATTTGACTTGAAACCAGGTGGGCGCCAGGTGCTTCTCTAGTATGGATCCTGGAGCCGAGGCACCTGACTCCCAAAGGGACAACAGGGCAGCAGGACTGGCCAGGAACTGGTCAGCAGGATGTATGTGACAGGTAGATAGAAGCGGGACTAGGCACAAGCAGGACTGAAATAGGAGCACAGGATAGCCATAGGTTCTTGTTCACTAATATGCAGGAGTTGGTTCAGGAAGATCAGGAACAACACTAGTCACAGGCAGGACGGGTTCAGGTATAGGTATAGCAGGATAGGTAGGATCAGGTGCAGACAGGATCAGATACAGAGAGCACAGGTACTTTACATCTAGGTAACAGGATATAGACTGATAACTGAAGTTGCTAAGGCACCTCCCAATAGAGGAGGGTGCCTTAAATACCAGACGTCTCCCAGCCAATGGCTGGACACACTTTTAGCAGAGCGTTCGCTGTCCTTATTGGGGGCTGGGAGCGTGAGCACGTCCTAAGCACACTCCCAGAATACTCATGTCGTGCGCAGGACCTGGGAGGAAACAGAAGCTGAGTGAGAGCGAAAGGGCAAGTGAACACGCTGGCATTCCTGCAGGAGGGAGGAAGGGGACACGTGCAGGGGCGCCGGTGCTGTGCTAACATTATATAGGTGATGAATTTATGTTTTATTGGGAGTTAAGCTGCTTAGCCTTCACTAATTTCAAGAACGGGGGTCCATATCATCCTTGGGATTGGTTTGTAAGTGTGCATGTGCAGTCATTGCTTAATGATCTGTAGGGAAGGTGACCTGACGGACTGACTGGTCAGATTTAAAAAGGGAAAACAGCTAGGAAAGTGTAGGTGATGTGCAGTACCTTGAACTGACATTAGAGGGCAGGGAGGAGTGTGAGCATAGGACTTGACATCAGCTTAGGGCTAAGAAACTGTTGGTCATGGGGGGCGGAGTTATAGGGAATCGGGAAAGTTATAAATTTGACAGGAGGGATCCAGAAAGTTCCAGTACCCAGGGGGAGCTCATGTGACGAAGAGACTGTGACAGTTGCTGCACTGTGAGGAAAACCCAAAGTACCGCAGTATAGATGAGGCTCCGGGTGTAGGACACCGTATTTGGAACAATGTTTGACCAGTAAAATTACTGTTGGTGCACAGGCCTACGGCGGCCACAGTGGCTGAGCTGTCAGAAGCGTCGCAGAGTGTAAAAGGGGAAGGTACGTACACATACGTCCCCGGAGAAAGTACGGTGTCGCAAGGTGTTCTGTAACCGGAGAGCTGTAAAGAGAAGTGCGGTGTGCTGTGAGGCCGTCTGGCGGATGGCGAGAGAGAGAATAAACTTGGACCTGTTGCACCAGAAACTTGCCTCCAGCTTGTGTCTGTACGTCACTGCGCGGTATACAGAGGGACCACCCCCCAATCCGGCCCAGCAACCCTACAGATCGATCACTTTATTCACAGAGGGCACTTCATTTGCCAGATTCTCAGAATCAGTGGAGGTCCCAGTGGTCAGACCCTCAGTAGTCAGGATATTATCACCCATTCTCTAACTAGGGGATAACTTTAAAACTTGGTACAACTCCTTTAACATCTATAGGTCACTACAAATCTATTCACACATGACACTTGGATCTCCATTGTCAGGATCGGTTGCGGACATACCATTGATGCAACCTCTGCAGCCACACAGGAGCCCCAAGAGGTAAGGGGGCCACTACCAACTCCAGATCAGGTGGAATTGTGCATTAAGATGAGATATTGGACTGCAATGGGCCCATATACTGTTCTTGCGCAGGGGCCCCTTCTATCTGTGTCCACTCCTGCTTGCTCAGTACATATGGGTGTCTTGGCAGTGGCCCCTCAATGACCAAGGCTTATTCCAATCTAGTACTCTTAAAGCATATCCACTGGCTATCTCGAGAACAAGGACATGATTTATCTTTATCATATGTACATTGTACAGGATTGGAAAATTAGGGAAAGAAGCGGGAACAGTTAATGGCCAAAACCACATTGAGCTTGTAACAGCAGGGGCGTGAACTGCAATAAAAATACTGTAGGTGTGTGAGGATATTGGAGAGATAGATGTAGCAGAACGGTGTTTATTTGGCACAGCAAATCTCTGACTTTCCATTGGATGGTAGGTAATCCTACTACAGAACACTGGTGCTCCCTACATGGTGGATATCTACCATTTCTATTCACACCCGTTTTGATGAGTCACCCTGATTAGGTTTCTTACTTTCCTTCAGTCAAGTTCTCTTTTTTCCAGTTTGCCAGTCAGGACGTGTCAGCAGGATTCGCAAGATACTCAGAACCAAACTAATTATACATTATTCGCTGGTAAGATCTAGCAGTCCCTTGTGACAAAAACATTGTCAAGGGGTTTGCATAGTGCCTCCAGCCTGTCATGCAATAAATATTGGCAAGGTAGCCCCCGAGGACACACAACACATGCACTAAATAGTAAGTGTGATGTACAATGTCCATACGATTGTTATACATTTACATTGCATTTTGGAGTTCACACCAAATTTCACAATAAATCCCCCCCAGTCAGCCTTAAAGAGGATCTGTCAGTGTCTCAATATTTTTTAGTGAAATGTCCTATAAAATTCCCTGAGCTTCCCCGATTCTGACACTTTTCTCCATTTTGCACTGCGTGGTTCCATTGCGAAGATAGTCACATTTTTTTTTTGCTTTTGGAGAGCAGTATGTGAAATCTCTACTTGTAGACCAACTGGGCATTTCTTCAGTCTTCTCGTGGGGCGTGCACTTTCACTTCACCTCTTCCTTCCAGACACTGCCAATCACAGCTTGGCATGTGATCCAGCAGTCTGTCTCAGATGCCACGGAGCTGTGATTGGCAGTGTCTAGGTGGGATGAGTGAAAGTGCAGGCCCCAAAAGAAGACTGAGGAGATGCCCAATTGGTCTACAAGCAGAGATTTCACATACTGCGCTCCAAAAGAAATAAACGTGAATATCTCTGCAATGGAGCAACGCAGCGCAGTCCTGAAAAAAGTGGTAGAATCAGGGGAGCTCAGGGATTTTTTTCTAGGTATTTAACTCAATTTTCTTTAGCAAGTGACAGATCAAAAGACCATTTCTTTCTGTTCTTTTATTCCTGCTGCCCCTCCATCATATGGTTCAGTACTAATTGTTTTTTTGTTTTTTTAACTAAGGGAGCATGTTTTTAGGCGGCTCTGCATAACTGGCAAAGACCATAAAAATGGCTCAATACACGACTTTTTTACTGCGTTTTTCTTTGTGGAACACATCTGCTACGTTTAACTCTCCAAACAACGTGGATGTGATTTAATGAAAACTAATGCCCACTGTGCGTTTCAAAGACACCGTTGGACTGTACGTTTTTTTTTTTTTTCTTTCTATAACGAGACTGTAAAAACAACAAAAAAAAAACCCACATTTTTAACTGCAGTATCACAGTTTTTCTGTACTAAAAAAACACTTGCATGAAAAACTCATTAAATGAAAAACTCAATAATCGGAGAAGATTGAGTGTGTTGGTGCGGATAAAGCAGCAGAATAAAATTGCTGCATTTATGCTATGTGTGAACACAGCTGTAAATGTGATATGTCACCATGAAAATGCTGCCTAGTCTGTAGGAAGCATTTTATAGAGCAGAAGGAGCTGAGAAAATTGATGTGTAGGTTTATGAGAAAATGTCATATAATTTTTTATGTTTTAATCATTAATACCTTAGCTTTGTATGGTATTTTTGGTGCAGTAGGCGGTCCTATCTTTGTATGCGCTCTTATACAAGGAAAGCTGTCAGTCCATGATAGGACTGCCCACTGTACCGGTTCGTCTCCCGTCCAGGACCCCCTATCCATCAGCCAGAGTAGAGAGCATCCACAAAGAGGGTGTCTCACTTTAAAGAACAAGACATGGCTGTATATTACATAGACAGCTCCTGGGTTTTAATGGGAATCGTGTAATGTCATTTTTCACCTGCAGGGGTGCTGTAGGTAAATAGAACACTTGCTACTGTACATTACAGGAGATTGCTGGCAATCCAGCAGCAAGACACTCAGGTTATCAGGAAGCCTTTGCAACAAGGGATGGTCTAGATTGCAAAAGCATAATTATCAGTATTTCATAAGTTTGTAAAATTTTGTTGACAAATTAATCAGGTTTATGGACAGACTCAACATTTACAGCATTGACCCTTATTTTGCATGATGTCTGCCCTTCATCCCCTGGCAGCAGGATATGAGCTTCCGACCCAAACCGTGACTGATGACCGCCCATTTTGTTGGATCGGTATTTGGGGGTTTATCACAATTTCTGTGGTTTTGGCTGCCCTACTGCTTTTCAATGATTGACCACAGAATCTCAATAGGATTGCAGTCGGGGATGTTTCCTAATAAGGGACCCAAAATTGTAATGTTTTGTTCACCGAGCCATTTAGTTATCACTTTAGCCTTGTGACATGGTCTCAATCATGCTAGAAAAAAAACATTATTCATCACCAAATTGCTCCTGGATGGTTGAGAGAAGTTGTTTTAGAAGGATGTTTAGAACCAATTCAATTTAGTCATGATAAAATTGTGAGTGAGCCCCCTCCATGAATGAGGAGCCCCCACACATGAATGGTCTCGGGATGCTTTACTGTTGGAAGACACAGGACAGATGGTAGCACTCACCTTTTCTCCTAGGGACAATCATACTTCCCCGATGGCCCAAACTGTCTGAAGGGGTCTTATCCAGAGAAAATAGCGCTACTCCAGCCCACTGTAGTGCAATTCCTGTACTCTCTAAAGAATGTCAGTCTGTCCTTAATGCTTTTCTTGTGGCTTTTCAGGTGCTTCTTTGCTACCCTTCTTGACACCAGGCCAGCCTCCAAAATTCTTGGCCTCACTTTAAATGCAGCTGCACTGACACATGTCTGCTGCCATTCCTGAGCAAGCTCTGCTCTTGTGTTGAACAATCCCAATTTATGAGACGGTCTGGGCATGCAGAAGCACTTAGTAACTGTACTCAGAGGTGCGCTCACATCAGCGTTTAAATTTGGCACATGTGATATGAGAAGATCTTGCATTGCCCTCGCTATAATGTTAGTCAATGAGCCAGTGCTCATGTGCGAGTTTTTCCTCACATGGGATTAGGGTGAGGAAAAGTTTGCAGCATGCGGTGTATGGCCACGTGAAATGGCTGAGACTCCCCAATGAAAGTCAATGGGTGCAAGAAAAAAAATCGTATGGCACACGGACCAGGTGAGCATTTATTTCAAATAAAGGAGTCTGTGTCTTTCAATTAAAGGACTTTATTTTGGCTGTGCATTTTTTAAAATATGACGATAGTAATGGGAGTGTCTTAAAGGCGCCTTTCCATTACTAACCCCTGGGCTTAATGTCAGCGACCATAAAACAGCTGACATCAACCCTAATACTATTACCCCAATTGTCATCACACCAGTGCACGTGGGAAGAGTGGAGACCAAGCACCAGAATCTAAAGAATGTGCCATTTCTGGGTGGCTGAGGGCGGCTGATATTTTTAATCTGGGAGGGGTCAATATCCCTGGCCTCTTCCTAAGCTATTATTATCAGCTCGCAGCTGTCTGCCTAGGCTTTGCTGGTTATTAAAAAATAGGTGGACACCACATTTTTTGGAGGAGTCACCCCTTAACAGCCAGTAAAGGCTAAGTAGAAAGCTGTGAGCTGATATTAATAGTCTGAGAAGCTCCGTGTTTATTGGCCCCTTCTCAAACTATAAACATCAGTCCCCAGCTGTCGGCTTTCATTAAGCTGGTTAAGTTCAATATGGGAGACCCCACGCCATTTTTTTCTTTTAATTCTTTAATTATTACCTAAATTCATGTACAGGAAGCTACACACCGACTGCACTAATTGTATATCTCACCGACCTATATATATATATATATTTATATTATTGTATGATTAGTTTGAAAACTAGCTCGAAATGACAAAATTACTGTATGTAAAAGCTGAAGTTAAAAATGCATGTCATACGGATGCTAGGTGAGAAAAACAAACAAACATGACACTCTTCAACTTTTCTGGCCGAGAGTCTCAGCTATTTTTTATAAGCTGATCTGAGCGAACCCTTAGATAGTGGTTGGTGATCGGATCATGGATCATTTGATAGCACCATTTATTATAAAGCTGACCGGACCATACATGATGAGCACGTTCTACCTATTGTCCCCCCACCATTTCCTTACAGACTGTAAGGGTGTGTGCACACGTTGCGGATTATGCTGCAGATCCGCAGCGGATCTGGCCCTGCGGATTTAAGGCAATGTAAAATGAAAAACATAGTGCGGAATTTTCCACGCGGATTTGCTGCGGTTTTAAATCTGCAGCATGTCACTTCTTTGTGCGGATTCCACAGTGGTTTGGCACCTGCTCCATGGCAGGTGTCAAACCGCAGGCTAAACCGCAGGTCTTTTGACCTGCGGATTTATACAAATCCGCGAGGAAAATTCCACAGCAGAATCCACAACGAGTGGACACACCCTAAGATTGTGATCAGGATCCTCACTCCTCCTGTAAAGCTAGCGAGATCGCTGCTGAGTCACAAGTTTTGTGATGCAACAGCGATCTCACCAGCGAGATCGCTGTGTGTGACACTTATCAGCGACCGGCCCCCCTGCCGGGTATCGCTGATCGTTCTTGAAAGCTCTGGACTTTATTTGGGTCGTTGGTCTCCCGCTGTCCAGCACACATCGCTGCATGTGGCAGGCGGGAGAGCAACGACCAGCGTGCTCCCAGCTTGTATCCAAGGTAAACAGCGAGTTTCTAAACACCGTGCGGTGCTTAGAAACCCTGTGTACCTTAGTTACCAGCGCGCTGGTTCAGGGAGCTGGTAACCAAGGTAAACCGCGGGTTTCTAAGTGCCGCGCGGCGCTTAGAAACCCGCTGTTTACCTTGGTTACCAGCTCCCTGCACCAGCGTGCTGGTATCTAAGGTACACAGCGACACGCACGCTCGTCGTAGCAGGTGCTGATCGCTGGTGAAATCTGCCTGTTTGGCAGCTCACCAGCGATCATGTAACGACACACCAGCGATCCTGACAAGTTCATATCGTTGTCGGGATCGCTGGTGAGTTGCTATGTGTGATGGGGCCCTAACTGTAAAACTATGTGTTACTTTGTAACGCCTTTATTGTCTGTTCGTGTCCTTGCTCAATTGCAAAGTGCAGCGGAATATGTTGGCGCTATAGAAATAAAATTAATATTATTGCAGCATTTTCTTTTTGAGCCACTCTTTGAATTTTTTTTTTTTTGTTTAAGCAGAATTTAATAGCAAGGAATGACTGCAATTTTTTTTGATTTTTTTACAATTCCTCCGCTCACGTTTCATTACCGCATCATCCTATAACGGTTGTTGCTAACAGCATCAAATAAGCCGGACTGTCACAATCTGTAGGAAATGTTCCAGGCAACCGCAAAATGCAATAATGATAAATCTGCATCAGCATTCCCAGCTGACAGCGTCCGTCCGTTTTGACTGTAGAATTTAAGGAGCTAATCAGATCCCACCAATTTATCTCCAGTCCCAGCCTTTGCAGCGGGGTGTCAGTTTTATTTCCAGTGCAGAAGGGGATAATGCGTCCAAAAGAAGCTCTCATAGCTGGATATGGGGTAATAGAAAGGGGAGCATCCAAGGACAGTCATAATTTTGCGAGCGGCCATAAAAATTTAAGGAGGTGTGGACAAAGGCAATTTTTTGTGTTCTATTTTTTTAAGAAGTGGATGACTAATGCTGATCAATGTTTACCAGAGGGAGGAACACAAACAGTGGCTTATCTCTGCCAAACACACTCACCGTGACTCAGCATGCGGGTCCAGGTACCAATGGGCACTATGGGGCCTATCTACTAAACATGCCTATTTTACACAGTGTGTGTGAGGTTTCATAAGTTTGGCGTATCTTTACACCCTCTATTCTAAATTCACGCTCTCTAGATGGATTACTCCGTTCTCATAAGATATGTCAAACCCAAATATATATTGCATGCTACGTTTTTCCTGCAGGCTCTGCAAAGAAAAGACGGTGAATAAGCCCCAAATGGGCTTAAAGGGAGGGTCTCACCCCAAACATGCAGTCAGCCACTTAACATTGATGTAGGAAACTTGGCCCCTAAAATAAGCCAGTAATATAAGCTCCAGTGTTGTAGTGAGAGATGATTCTGATCAGTATGAGGATGCGTTGGTGCACTCTTGGCGTGGCCAATGACTCGGCCACCTGTTACACCCTCCATTTTGCATATTTAGCAGTGTTACTGATTTTGACGGCAATTTTTTTTTTTTATTTTTTTTTTTTTAAATACAGTGAGTACTTTATAAACTCGAATCCCTGTCCCTGTGCACGTGAAGAGCTGGCGGCAGACTCCGTGTCAAAGTGGGCATGCACTGAGTGTTAGGCAGCATCACACTGGCTACACTGCAGCATGTGCACATGTCACTCCAGGCACCGCGCACAGGTGTCTCACCAGGCGGTGCACTATGTATACATATGACATGCCAGGTACCGTACAGTGTATACAGTCATCACTCTGCACACTGGCTACTGTCAAGTATATGCAGGTATCACTCTGCACAGTTTGAAGCGTGTCATGGCAGGCACTGTGCGGTGTGTACGTGTACTGGCGTCATTCCTGGAACGGTTCAGTGCATACATGTGGCACACCGGGTACTGTGCAGTGTATACATGTGACTCACCGAGTACTGTGCAGTGTATGCACGTGACCCGCCGAGTACTGTGCAGTGTATGCACGTGACCCGCCGAGTACTGTGCAGTGTATGCACGTGACCCGCCGAGTACTGTGCAGTGTATGCACGTGACCCGCCGAGTACTGTGCAGTGTATGCACGTGACCCGCCGAGTACTGTGCAGTGTATGCACGTGACCCGCCGAGTACTGTGCAGTGTATGCACGTGACCCGCCGAGTACTGTGCAGTGTATGCACGTGACCCGCCGGGTACTGTGCAGGGTATGCACGTGACCCGCCGGGTACTGTGCAGGGTATGCACGTGACCCGCCGGGTACTGTGCAGGGTATGCACGTGACCCGCCGGGTACTGTGCAGGGTATGCACGTGACCCGCCGGGTACTGTGCAGGGTATGCACGTGACCCGCCGGGTACTGTGCAGGGTATGCACGTGACCCGCCGGGTACTGTGCAGGGTATGCACGTGACCCGCCGGGTACTGTGCAGGGTATGCACGTGACCCGCCGGGTACTGTGCAGGGTATGCACGTGACCCGCCGGGTACTGTGCAGGGTATGCACGTGGCCCGCCGGGTACTGTGCAGGGTATGCACGTGGCCCGCCGGGTACTGTGCAGGGTATGCACGTGGCCCGCCGGGTACTGTGCAGGGTATGCACGTGGCCCGCCGGGTACTGTGCAGGGTATGCACGTGGCCCGCCGGGTACTGTGCAGGGTATGCACGTGGCCCGCCGGGTACTGTGCAGGGTATGCACGTGGCCCGCCGGGTACTGTGCAGGGTATGCACGTGGCCCGCCGGGTACTGTGCAGGGTATGCACGTGGCCCGCCGGGTACTGTGCAGGGTATGCACGTGGCCCGCCGGGTACTGTGCAGGGTATGCACGTGACCCGCCGGGTACTGTGCAGGGTATACACGTGGCCCGCCGGGTACTGTGCAGGGTATACACGTGACATGTCAGGTACTGTGCAGTGTATACAATCATCACTCTGTGCACACTGGCTATTGTGAAGTACGGTATATGCAGGTATAACTCTGTACAGTCTGCAGCGTGTCATGACAGGCACTGTACTGTGCGGTGTGTATGTGTACTGGCGTCATTCCTGGAACGGTACAGTGCATACATGTGACACACCGGGTACTGTGCAGTGCATACAGGTGTCACTCTGTAGTGTGTAATGTGTCATGGCAGGCTGTGTGTGTCTGACGTCATGTTGAACACTGGACAGTGTATACATGTGACACCCTGTGTACTGTGCAGTATATGCAGGTGTCACTCACTCAGTGCAGTGTATACAGGGGTCGCTCCAGGCAGTGTCTCATGTCAGACATTGTACATATGTGTGTGCTGGCATCACACCAGGCATTGTGCCATACAGGCACACTGTGCAGTGTGTACGGACATCACGTGTGTGCAGGTGTCATGTCATGGCACTGTGCAGTGTGTCACTCCAGGCACTGGGCAGTGTATCATGCTGTGCTCTTTGTGCAGTCACTCTGGGCAGTGTGTGCAGTATATCATGCCGGGCAGTGTGTCACGCCGGGCACTGGGCAGTGTGTCATGCTGGGCAGTGTGTACAGTGTGTCACGCCGAGCACTTGGCAGGGTGTCACGCCAGGCACCAGGCAGTGTGTGTAGTGTATCATGCTGTGCACTGTGTGCAGTCACTCTGGGCAGTGTGTGCGGTATGTCACGCCGGGCACTGGGCAGTGTGTGCGGTATGTCACGCCGGGCACTGGGCAGTGTGTGCGGTATGTCACGCCGGGCACTGGGCAGTGTGTGCGGTATGTCACGCCGGACACTGGGCAGTGAGTGCGGTATGTCACGCCGGGCACTGGGCAGTGAGTGCGGTATGTCACGCCGGGCAGTGTGTGCCGTATGTCACGCCGGACACTGGGCAGTGTGTGTGGTATGTCACGCCGGGCACTGGGCAGTGTGTGCGGTATGTCACGCCGGGCACTGGGCAGTGTGTGCGGTATGTCACGCCGGGCACTGGGCAGCGTGTGCGGTATGTCACGCCGGGCAGTGTGTGCGGTATGTCACGCCGGGCAGTGTGTGCGGTATGTCACGCCGGGCAGTGTGTGCGGTATGTCACGCCGGGCACTGGGCAGTGTGTGCGGTATGTCACGCCGGGCACTGGGCAGTGTGTGCGGTATGTCACGCCGGGCACTGGGCAGTGTGTGCGGTATGTCATGCCGGGCACTGGGCAGTGTGTGCGGTATGTCACGCCGGGCAGTGTGTGCGGTATGTCACGCCGGGCACCGGGCAGTGTGTGCGGTATGTCACGCCGGGCACTGGGCAGTGTGTGCGGTATGTCACGCCAGGCACTGGGCAGTGTGTGCGGTATGTCACGCCGGGCACTGGGCAGTGTGTGCGGTATGCCACGCTGGGCAGTGTGTGCAGTATGTCACACTGGGCACCGGGCAGTGTGTGCGGTATGTCACGCCGGGCACCGGGCAGTGTGTGCGGTATGTCACGCCGGGCACTGGGCAGTGTGTGCGGTATGTCACGCCGGGCACCGGGCAGTGTGTGCGGTATGTCACGCCGGGCACCGGACAGTGTGTGCGGTATGTCACGCCGGGCACCGGACAGTGTGTGCGGTATGTCACGCCGGGCACCGGACAGTGTGTGCGGTATGTCACGCCGGGCACCGGGCAGTGTGTGCGGTATGTCACGCCGGGCACCGGGCAGTGTGTGCGGTATGTCACGCCGGGCACCGTGTGCGGTATGTCACGCCGGGCACCGGGCAGTGTGTGCGGTATGTCACGCCGGGCACCGGGCAGTGTGTGCGGTATGTCACGCCGGGCACCGGGCAGTGTGTGCGGTATGTCACGCCGGGCACCGGGCAGTGTGTGCGGTATGTCACGCCGGGCACCGGGCAGTGTGTGCGGTATGTCACGCCGGGCACCGGGCAGTGTGTGCGGTATGTCACGCCGGGCACCGGGCAGTGTGTGCGGTATGTCACGCCGGGCACCGGGCAGTGTGTGCGGTATGTCACGCCGGGCACCGGGCAGTGTGTGCGGTATGTCACGCCGGGCACCGGGCAGTGTGTGCGGTATGTCACGCCGGGCACCGGGCAGTGTGTGCGGTATGTCACGCCGGGCACCGGGCAGTGTGTGCGGTATGTCACGCCGGGCACTGGGCAGTGTGTGCGGTATGTCACGCCGGGCACCGGACAGTGTGTCACGCCGGGCACTGTGTGCAGGATGTCACCATGTGCTATGTAGACAATGCCATGTAAGTTACCTGCTCCCTCCGCTCGCGCCAGGGTCACTTTCCCGGTCATTCCTGTGGCCCCAAAGATGACAATATTTGTGTGTGCCATAGTGCCTGTCTGACTGAGCGGCCCGCTCCCTCCCGGCATGTTATACTCCGGGCACCGCGGACGCTCCGCCCTCCTCAGGCACGGACTGTGTACTTAACCCTCTCACTGCTGCACAAGTAGAAAGGTGCAACTGCATTGGTCGCTGTGTGTGTAGACAGGCCGAGCCGTGCATGTCCTAGCGTGTCATTATGGTGCTCACAGTGGCCGTAGCAATGTGTGGACACTGCAGGGGAGTCTGACGGCCCAGGACAAACAATTCCTCCTCTAATAAAGTACAGGCGAAACAAGAAGCTTCTTGGCACAGCTGGAACATCACGAGTGTGTAGAAAGGGGCGGCAGAGGTCGGTCACAGCCAGGCCGTGGTGCCGGAGAGGGCGCAGACCTCAGTACTACAGCAGCACACGCCAGGTGGAGGCCGCGGGGTAGCAGCCTTGCATGGAGGCCAGGAGCGTTTTGTAGCGCGTTCTCTAGTGTGAATGAGGCCTAAGCACCAGTGCTGGAGCCAGAGCAACCTCTGCCCCTATAGTGACCCTGCTCCCACCACTGGTGGAACCTGTGCAGCTGCACAGTGGCGCCAAGGGTCAGGGGCTTCTACCTCCTATGAGGCAGGTGGGGGGACTGAGCACAGGGTCCTTACATTAGGGGCCCCTTCTGTCTGTCCGCCCTGCCCCAGCATGTCCCTCCATGTGTATCAGGTTCCTGCTTGAAAGAAGGTGATTCCCATAATGTATAACAAGGGAGACCAGCTAGCTGCCATCTATAAACCACAGCGAGTATAATGCTGTTCACACGTTGCGGGATTTTTCCGCGTTTTACCAAATAAAACGCTTAAAAAAAGCTTAAAAGAAGCATCCCATTCTTTTGAATGATTTTCGCACTTTCTGTGCATATTGATGCGTTTTTTTCCGTGGAAAAAAACGCAGCATGCTCACTAATTTTGTGGATAATTCCGCATTTCTAGCTATTTTCTATGTGACTGGGACTGCTCCGGAAAAAAACGCATTAAAAACGCGCAGAAAACTTGCAGAAAAAAAACACGCATTTTCTGGGAAGGAGTCAGGATTTCATGCAGAAATTTTCTGCATACATGTGCACATAGCCTAAGGATGTGTGCACATGTAAGCGTTTTTTTTTTGCGTTTTTTTAAGTATTTTTACCGGCAAAAACGCTTAAAAACGCTTACAAGAAGCATCCCATTCATTTTAATGAATTCTGCACTTTTTGTGCACATTAATGCGTTTTTTTCCGCAAAAAAAAAAAAACGCATCACGGTAAAAAACACAGCATGCTCATTAATTTCACGGAAAAATCCACATTTCTAACTATATTCTATGAGACCGAGGATGCTCCAGAAAAAACGCATCAAAAACGCGGATAAAAAGCGCGTTTTCTGACAGTTGGCAGTAATGGGCTAGTTATCTTCCATGCTCATTTACCCTGGCGCCCGCACACAGCCACAGACCCTGCTTATTGTATGCCAGATGCATTGTATGAATAAGGGGTGACAACTCACTAGCTTTATTCTGGGAAGACTTTATTGTTGTTTGCTTCCCCCCCCCAATGTTCTCATCTCCTCTTTGTTTCTTCCATACTGTATATTTGGCCACCCAAGATGACAAGGATCGCCCTGTAGTGGCCATTTCTAGGAAGATCTGCTCAGCTCCTATTCACTTTAATAAGAGCTGAGCTGCAGTACCCTGGAACAGCCACTACGTGGTGTATAGAGCCGTGCTGTTCTGCTCCGTACACTGTTTAGATCTGGCTGCTGCCAGAGCTGAAAATGACTGATCCGTGGAGGTTGACTAGTGCCGGATCACCCCTGATCTGAGCGTTTTCTGTGCATAATATTCTAAGCCTGGAAAACCCCTTTAACTTATTAACGGGTCTTCCTTGACTTGAACCCCACTTATTGTTTGGTTTAGATGCAGTTTTTGGACATGTGCAATAAGGGGGCAAGGACTATTATAAGTGGATGGAGAGAGGTGATGTGATCCCAGGCACCGACGCATCACAAGTAAGGAAACTATTAAATGGTGCGACCTTAAGCTACGTCTACACTGGAAGATTACCCTGAACAAGCATTCTTAAGAACGCTAATTTCACGATAATCTTTCATTGTAAACAGGCTGCCGATGAACAAGCATCAGGTGAAATAATCTTTTGTGCAGCACAAAAGATCATATTTCTCAGCATTGCATTGTTCTTTGTGTACAGGACTTGCAGTGCCAAGGAAAATGGCAACCTACTGAGAGATCTATTCCAATGTGGGACTGTGAGACATTGGGCCTACCAGAGGACTTGATTTTGAGGGCCCTTCTTTCATACACAAAACCAATGCATTATCATTAAAGGGGGCTCTCAGACCTGGAACAATTTTTGTCAGGCAATGTATTTTATGGTCAGTGTAGAAACTAGAGTCCGATGTGCCCCGATGCAAAAATTTAGACCTGGGCGTCCACCTGCATGTTTGCAGATGTCTGTGCCTTTGTAGCGTTTCAGTTTGTGTGAAGACATACACGTTCGCCCCATCCTGGACCTCTTCCAAACATAATTTCCTCCTCCCTGGCCCTTTTCCTGGTATCATGTCTCCATCTTATTTATGCCCCTTCCTGGTATAATGTCCTCCATCCTGGGCATCTTTTGTGGTATAATGTTCCCCCCATCCTGGGCACCTTTCTGGTATAATGCTCCCCATCCTGGGCACCTTTCTGGTATAATGTCCTCCATCCTGGGCATCGTTTGTGGTATAATGTTCCCCATCCTGGGCACCTTTCTGGTATAATGTCTCACTTTCCTGGTATAATGTTCCCCATCCTGGGCACCTTTCTGTTAAAATGTCCTCCATCCTGGGTATCTTTCTGGTATAATGTTCCCCATCCTGGTATAATGTCTCCCTTTCCTGGTATGATGTTCCCCATCCTGGGTGCTTTTCTGGTATAATGTCTCACTTTCCTGGTATAATGTTCCCCATCCTGGGCACCTTTCTGGTATAATGTCCTCTATCCTGGGTATCTTTCTGGTATAATGTTCCCCATCCTGGTATAATGTCTCCCTTTCCTGGTATAATGTTCCCCATCCTGGGTGCTTTTCTGGTATAATGTCTACCTTTCCTGGTATAATGTACTCCATCCTGGACCCCTTCCTGGTATAGTGTCCTCCATCCTGGGTATCTATTTGGTATAATGTCCTCCATCCTGGGCATCTTTCTGGTATAATGTTCCCCATCCTGCGCACCTTTCTGGTATAATATCTCTCTTTCCTGGTATAATGTCCTCCATCCTGGGCACCTTTCTGGTATAATGTCTCACTTTCCTGGTATAATGTTCCCTATCCTGGGCACCTTTCTATTATAATGTCCTCCATCCTGGGTATCTTTCTGGTATAATGTTCCCCATCCTGGGCACCTTTCTGGTATAATGTCCTCTATCCTGGGTATCTTTCTGGTATAATGTTCCCCATCCTGATATAATGTCTCCCTTTCCTGGTATAATGTTCCCCATCCTGGGTGCTTTTCTGGTATAATGTCTACCTTTCCTGGTATAATGTACTCCATCCTGGACCCCTTCCTGGTATAGTGTCCTCCATCCTGGGTATCTATTTGGTATAATGTCCTCCATCCTGGGCATCTTTCTGGTATAATGTTCCCCATCCTGCGCACCTTTCTGGTATAATATCTCTCTTTCCTGGTATAATGTCCTCCATCCTGGGCATATTTCTGGTATAATGTTCCCCATCCTGGGACAATTCCTGGTATAATGTCTCCCTTTCCTGATATAATGTCCTCCATCCTGGGTATCTTTCTGGTATAATGTTCCCCATCCTGGGCCCCTTGCAATAATGTGTCCCCCATCCTGGTATAATGCCCCCAATCCTGGGCCCCTTCCTGGTATATTGTCCTCAATCCTGGGTATCTTTCTGATATAATGTCCTCCATCATGGGCATGTTTCTGGTATAATGTTCCCCATCCTGGTATAATGTCCCCAATCCTGGGCTCCTTAAAGTAATATGTCTCTTATCTTGGTATAATGCCCCTCATCTTGGGCCCCTTCCAGTAATATATGTCTCCGAATCATTACTCCTCTGCTTACAGTATAGGAATCGGCTCTGCTTCCCCCTTAGATCGGTCATCACATGATCAATCGCATGCGATTAGCATTTTTGTGGTCACGTGGCGACGAGCGCTTCTTCCTTTTTTCACGAAATTGTAACTTTAAAGCACTGAGAGAAGCAGGAAGAAAAGTGAGTTGGCACAAAACCACAAATATGCAAGTCACATATGAGCGATCACGTGACAACCAACTGAACAGAGCAAAATCCTAAGGCAGGAGTCACACTAGATAGAAATACAGACGAGTGCTATGCGAGAAAAAAAAATCGCATAGCACTCGGACCAATGTTAACCTATGGGGCAGCTCCCATCATCTGTTTTTTTCTCGCCCATATTATACGTGCGGGTGAAATAGCAGCATGCTGCGATTTGCGCCGTATTACGCCCAAGACTCGCCAATGCAAATCTATGGGTCACCAGTGACCCATTTCCGTCACATCTACTCCAGACCGTTTCCTCTGCTGTCACCCCTCACCTAACTAAAATATATAACATCTCTCTCTCTTCTGGTATCTTTCCCTCCTCATTTAAGCATGCCATCATACATCCACTACTTAAAAACCCATCCCTCGACCAAAACTGTGCCTCTAACTATAGACCTGTCTCTAATCTTCCCTTCATCTCTAAACTCCTGGTCCACTCCTGTCTTATCCGCTATCTCTCAGAAAACTCTCTTCTCGACCCTCTCCAATCCGGTTTCCGCTCTTTACATTCTACTGAAACTGCCCTCACTAAAGTCTCTAATGATCTACTAACAGCTAAATCAAATGGTCATTACTCCATGCTAATTCTCTTGGATCTCTGCAGCATTCGACACTGTGGATCATCAGCTCCTCCTCACTATGCTCTGTTCCATTGGCCTCAAGGACACGTTATCTCCTGGTTGTCCTCCTATCTTTCTGACCGCTCCTTTACTGTATCTTTTGCTGGCTCCTCCTCCTCTCATCTTCCCCTTACTGTTGGGGTTCCTCAAGGATCAGTCCTAGGCCCCCTCCTCTTCTCTTTGTATACTGCCCCTATTGGTCAAACAATCAGTAGATTTGGTTTCCAGTACCATCTGTATGCTGACGACACCCAATTATATGCTTCTTCTCCTGACATCACGCCAGCCTTTCTAGAAAACACCGGCAATTGTCTAAACGCTGTGTCTAACATCATGTCCTCACTAGATCTGAAACTGAACCTGTCAAAGACTGAACTCCTTGTGTTTCCTCCCTCTACTAATGTACCTATACCCTACATTGCCATTTCCGTGTGTGCTTCTACTATTACTCCCCAGCAACATGCCCGCTGTCTTGGGGTCATACATGACTCCGAGCTTTCCTTTGTCCCCCACATCCGATCACTTGCTCACTCTTGTTATCTGCACCTCAAAAACATTTCTAGAATTCGACCTTTTCTTACTTTTGACTCTGCAAAAACTCTATTTCTCTTATTCATTCTCGTCTCGACTATTGTAACTCCCTTCTAATCGGTCTCCCTCTTACCAAACTCTCCCCCCTCCAATCTGTCTTGAATGCAGCAGCCAGGATCATATTCCTCACCAGTCGTTACACCGATGCCTCTACCTTGTGCCAGTCATTACACTGGCTACCCATCCACTCCAGAATCCAGTACAAACTTATTACCCTCACCCACAAAGCTCTTCATTGCTCAGCACCACCCTACATCTCCTCCCTTGTTTCAGTATACCATCCTACCCGCGCCCTCCGTTCTGCTGATGACCTGAGGTTAGCATCCTCAATAATCAGAACCTCCCACTCCCGTCTTCAAGACTATACACGTGCTGCGCCAATTCTTTGGAATGCACTTCCCAGGTCAATACGATTAGTCCCCAATCCCCACAATTTTAAGCGTGCCCTGAAAACTCATTTATTCAGACTGGCCTACCGCCTCAACACATTAACCTAATCTATCCCTGTGTGGCACAGCCAAAAGTTTTTTTACCATAACCAGGTTCCCCGCATCATGTTCCCACATGCTTTATGCATCCATTAGCCCTCTGTGTCTGTACTGTTACACACTTAACATTATGGCTGGTCCATTCAATCAGGGCAACTGTTACCACCCACCTTTCGTGTCTCCTCTTTTTTTCCTCATAGATTGTAAGCTTGCGAGCAGGGCCCTCATTCCTCTTGGTATCTGTTGTGATCTATGTGATTATTGTTATGCTGTAATGTATATTGTCTGTACAAGTCCCCTCTGAAATGTAAAGTGCTGCGGAATATGTCAGCACTATAGAAATAAAATTTATTATTATCTATGGGGGCGAGAAAAAAACGGATTACACACGGACCACAAGTGTGACTTGCGAGAAATACGCACTGATGTCCTTTAGAAAAGCCGACAATTCAGTGCACTATACTGTAAAATCACACTGACATGTTAAAATAGAATAGATAAAGTACATGTATACACATAGGTGTATATATATATTTATATACTAGCTGAAGAGCCCGGCGCTGCCCGGGCATAGTAACTAACTGTGGATAGTTATAACAAATTATAATTATCCTCCATCCCAAAGTCCCGTGCCCATATACCCAACATACCTATCCTCCATCCCATAGTCGAGTGCCCATATACCCATCACACATATTCGCCATTCCATAGTCGAGTGCCCATATATCCATCACACATCCTTTATCTCATAGTCCCATGGCCATATACCCAACATACATATCCTCCATCCCATAGTCCCATGCCCATATACCCATCGTACATATCCTCCATCCCATAGTCGAGTGCCCATATACCCATCACACATCCTCCATCCCATAGTCCCATGCCCATATACCCATCACACATCCTCCATCCCATAGTCCCGTGCCCATATACCCATCATACATATCCTCCATCCCATAGTCCAGTGCCCATATACCATCACACATCCTCCATCCCATAGTCCCGTGCCCATATACCCATCACACATCCTCCATCCCATAGTCCCGTGCCCATATACCCATCATACATATCCACGATCCCATAGGCCCGTGCCCATATACCCATCATACATATCCTCCATCCCATAGTCCAGCGCCCATATACCCATCACACATCCTCCATCCCATAGTCCCATGCCCATATACCCATCACACATCCTCCATCCCATAGTCCCATGCCCATATACCCATCATACATATCCACGATCCCATAGGCCCGTGCCCATATACCTATCATACATATCCTCCATCCCATAGTCGAGTGCCCATATACCCATCACACATCCTCTATCCCATAGTCCCATGCCCATATACCCATCATACATATCCACGATCCCATAGGCCCGTGCCCATATACCCATCATACATATCCTCCATCCCATAGTCGAGTGCCCATATACCCATCACACATCCTCCATCCCATAGTCCCATGCCCATATACCCATCACACATCCTCCATCCCATAGTCCCATGCCCATATACCCATCATACATATCCTCCATCCCATAGGCCCGTGCCCATATACCCATCACACATCCTCCATCCCATAGTCCCATGCCCATATACCCATCATACATATCCTCCATCCCATAGTCCCATGCCCATATACCCATACATATTCGCCATCCCATAGTCGAGTGCCCATATACCCATCACACATCCTTCATCTCATAGTCCCATGCCCATATACCCATCATACATATCCTCCATCCCATAGTCCCGTGCCCATATACCCGTCATACATATCCTCCATCCCATAGTCCAGTGCCCATATACCCATCACACATCCTCCATCCCATAGTCAACCATTATGACATGATAATGAGCGGCGGTGCTTGCAGCCTATTATGACATCAGCGTCGCCATGGCAATCATTGTGACATCATAATGAGGGGCGGGGCTTGATACACACACACTTTTTCCCCATTATGTAGATAGGGGCAAAATTGTTTGGTGAATTTGAACATGCGGGGTTAAAATTTCGCCTCACAACATAGCCTAGGACGCTCTCGGGGTCCAGACGTGTGACTGTGCCAAATTTTGTGGCTGTAGCTGCGACGGTGCGGATGCCAATCCCGGACACACATACATACATACACACACTTGAGCTTTATATACTAACAGATGATAGATAGATAGATAGATAGATAGATAGATAGATAGATAGATAGATAGACACTGCGTGCAGAATTATTAGGCATGTTGTATTTGAGAGGATTCTTTTTATTATTGAACAACTATGTTCTCAATCAACCGAAAAGACTTATAAATATCAAAGCTTAATATTTTTGGAAGTTGGAGTGTTGTTTTTTTAGATTTGGCTATCTTAGGAGGATATCTGTTTGTGCAGGCAACTATTACTGTGCAGAATTATTAGGCAGCTTAATAAAAACCAAATATATACCCATCTCACTTGTTTATTTTCACCAGGTAAACCAATATAACAACACAAATTTTAGAAATAAACATTTCTGACATTCAAAAACAAAACAAAAAAAATCAGTGACCAATATAGCCATCTTTCTTTACGATGACACTCAAAAGCCTTCTATCCATAGATTCTGTCAGCTGCTTGATCTGTTTACGATCAACATTGTGTGCAGCAGCCACCACAGCCTCCCAGACAATGTTCGGAGAGGTGTACTGTTTTCACTCCCTGTAGATCTCACATTTTATGAGGGACCACAGGTTCTCTATGGGGTTGAGATCAGGTGAACAAGGGGGCCATGTCATTATTTTTTCTTCTTTTAGACCTTTACTGGCCAGCCACACTGTGGAGTATTTGGATGCATGTGATGGAGCATTGTCCTGCATGAAAATCATGTTTTTCTTGAACGATACCGACTTCTTCCTGTACCACTGCTTGAAGAAGGTGTCTTCCAGAAACTGCCAGTAGGTCTGGGAGTTGAGCTTCTCTCCATCCTCAACCCGAAAAAGTCCCACAAGTTCATCTTTGATGATACCAGCCCATACCAGTAGCCCACCTCCACCTTGCTGGCGTCTGAGTCGGAGTGGAGCTCTCTGCCCTTTACTGATCCAGCCTCGGGCCCATCCATCTGGCCAATCAAGAGTCACTCTCATTTCATCAGTCCATAAAACCTTAGAAAAATCAGTCTTAAGATATTTCTTGGCCCAGGCTTCAAAAGTATGGCAATTTCAAGACTGCTGCATCCGTCTGCAAGACATCTCACAATTTTTGACTTTTCAGAGTCTGTCAAATCTCTCTTCTGACCCATTTTGCCAAAGGAAAGGAAGTTGCCTAATAATTAAGCACACCTTATATAGGGTGTTGATGTCATTAGACCACACCCCTCCTCATTACAGAGATGCAAATCACCTGATTTACATAATTGGCAGTTGGCTATCAAGCCTATACAGCTTGCAGTAGGACAACATGTATAAAAAGGATGATGTGATCAAAATACTCATTTGCCTAATAATTCTGCACACAGTGTATATATATATATATATATATATACATAATATATATATTGTAGGGATTCAACTCGCTCAGGAGCCACGGGAGTCAATCAGGAGGCACGTTCCTTTTAAAAGTTCACAGGGTTTATTGCTTCATAACCCATAAAGCAGCACATAACACAAGGAATAGCCTTTAGGTCAGGCGAAAGCACGCATAAGTGTCCATGATTTCAGGCTCAGTCCTGGAGCCTCAGCAAACACAGGAGGCTTATCCGTCCTCACATACAGCCAATATCCACAGGCCTCACCGGGTCAGCAGCCTCAGCACGTGGTCTTTAGGAAGGTAGCACACCTTCCTCCACATAGGCCTGCCGGGACCTTCCACATGGCCCAATCAGATCCATGCGCTCTCTCTCATGTGACCGGACCTCAGGTACCTTATATGGTCCATAACCACACCCACAGGTGATCACATGGCTATGACCTCACTAAAGGTCCTATTACACACAGCCACACATATGCTTTATTATGACACTCTTAAACACACCCCTGGGTGGGTGGGTTTGTAGGTATCCATGTCCGCACATCTCTCTAGTTACCTGGAGACTTCTCCCTTATACTTTGAAGCAATATCCTTGCTGAACAACAGATAAGTCTCCATCCCAAAGCCACCCACTTGGGGATACATAACGGCCATTCCGTATTCTGCCATTCATCCTTTCTCCTGGGACATCCACACGGCGCCCCCTAGCGGACTCAGTGGTTACTACACCACATAATATATGTTATATATATATATATATATATACACACACAGTATACAGTATGTCAAGCTACAGTACAGAGCAAAAGATTGGACACACCTCATTCAAAGAGTTTTCTTTATTTTCATGACTATGAAAATTGTAGATTCACTCTGAAGGCATCAAAACTATGAATTAACACATGTGGAATTATATAATTCACAAAAAAAGTGTGAAACAACTGAAAATATGTCTTATATTCTAGGTTTTTCAAAGTAGCCACCTTTTGCTTTGATTACTGCTTTGCACACTCTTGGCATTCTCTTGATGAGCTTCAAGAGGTAGTCACCGGAAATGGTTTCCACTTCACAGGTGTGCCCTGTCAGGTTTAATAAGTGGGATTTCTTACCTTATAAATGGGGTTGGGACCATCAGGTGTGTTGTGCAGAAGTTTGGTGGATACACAGCTGATAGTCCTACTGAATAGACTGTTAGAATTTGTATTATGGCAAGAAAAAAAGCAGCTAAGTAAAGAAAAACGAGTGGCCATCATTACTTTAAGAAATGAACGTCAGTCAGTCCGAAAAATTGGGAAAACTTTGAAAGTCTCCCCAAGTGCAGTAGCAAAAACCATCAAGTGCTACAAAGAAACTGGCTCACATGAGGACTGCCCCAGGAAAGGAAGACCAAGAGTCACCTCTGCTGCGGAGGATAAGTTCATCCAAGTCACCAGACTTGGATGAACTTATTTGCAATTTTTGCAATTTGCAATTTTTCTAACTGTGTGGGGGCTGTGGACGGCAAACACATTAGGATTATGAAACCATCTGGAAGTGGAACAGAATACTTCAATTATAAAAAATATTTTTCTATTGTTCTAATGGCTATTGCGGATGCCGATTGTAGATTCGTTGCCATGGACATTGGATCATTTGAACGAGAAAATGACTCGCAGACGTTCAAAAACTCAGACATGGGCCAACGTCTGTATGGAACTGATTTTAATTTTCCGCTGCCATGACGTCTGGCCAACACTGATGGACCTCCAATGCCTTTTATTGTTGTTGGTGATGAGGCTTTCCAAATGTGTGCCAACCTCATTAAACCATACTCAAGTCCAAACTTAAATCACACACAAAAAATTTTCAACTACAGACTGACAAGGGCACGAAGAACCGTGGAGTGTGCATTTAGATTGCTGGTATCGAAATGGCGCATTTTGTGCACATCCATTAATCTAAAAATTGACACTATTGATGAGGTTGTGAAAGCATGTGTAGTTCTGCACAACTACATCAAGGTAAAAGAGCAACCAAGCATACAACCTGAAGAACCCGTTACATTGCATGATTACCAATTTCAGCCTCTGAGAACCACAGTGGAAGTTGCCCAGATGAGGGATAAGTTTGCCGCTTACTATGTTTCAGATAATGGACGTGTGGCATGGCAAGACAAAATGATTTAAGCCGCTAAGTTTGTACCTGTTATGTTTAAAACATACCTGTAACTTTAAAGATTACATACCTGTTATGTTTAAATGTACCTGTGATGTTACATGTACATGTAATATAATGTACCCCTAATGTTTGCTGACTTAAATATAAACTACCTTCCCTCAAAAATAAAGCGTGTTTGTGTCGTACCTTACCTCAAAAGTAAAGTGTGTTTGTGTCGGCGGCGGGCATAAAGAAAAAAAACCCACAAGATATAGTGCTAACAAAATACAAATTTTATTTTCAACACTTTAAACAACTTTAATTTTATACACTTTTATAAAAAAAAAAAACAAGGTTAAGGTTGGGGTGATTTGTTTTGTCGGGTTTACGTAAGGGTGAAATGGGGAGGACCTTGGGGGTGTGGAGCTGTGAGGATTGGGTGGTAATTGATGAGGAAGGGGTTACAGGGGAAGGGTCTACAGGGGAAGGGGCAACAAATTGAAGGATTGAATCAGGGATGGCACTGGAGACATTGGGGATAGATGACAAAGTGGAATAATGGGAATCGATAGACAAACTGGAAGGAACAGACAGAGACACAAGGGAAGGTAGTGACAAATTGGTAGGTGAGGGTGGAGGTAGTGGTTTCAAGGTGGGCAGATTTTTTTGGCTCCTGGTTTTGGTCCTGATGCAAGTTTTTTTTTTTTGGACCTCGCTTTTCCTGGCCGAGTGGGAGCGCTGGGCTCTGTAGCAGTCATCTGGCATGGTGCTGGACTGGGCTGCATTGTGGATACTGCTGACTGCAGGGGTGCTGGAATGGGCAGGGGTGCTGGACTGGGCCGGGGTGCTGGACTGGGACGCTTTGTGGATACTGATGGCTGCATGGGTGCTGGACTCTGGAGCATGGTGGATGCTGCCAGCTGCAGGGTTGATACACTTGGCAGCGTGGTCGCTCAGGGAACTGGAGGCGGTTGTGGTGGCGAATAGTTTTGTGCTGTGGGAGCTGGATAGAAGATTGGCTGCTGGTAGTATCCTCCGGCCTGTTGATTGTAGGATGGTGACTGCTGCTGGGACTGCTGCTGCTGTAATGAGTGGCTGTAAGCAACCTGGCAGGCCTGCATGACGGTCAACTGGAGCTGAGGCGTAAGGTTTTCTGACACGCTTCGCTCAATTGCAGGAAAAAAATGTTGCGCCGGTCTCTCAAGGTCGGCTTCCAGGTGGTCAAGGCGATTGTTGATTTTCTTGAATCCACTCTTCACTCTGTCAGCAATCAACCTAACCCCATCCTGGAAGACCGAGCTTAATTGCACAAATTCATGCACGTCTGACCTCTCCCAGGCACTCTGTCGTTGACGAGAAGACCCTGCAAAAGCAGAGGCAGAGGGCTGGGAGAGGGGAAAACCTAATGGACCGGCTGCTTCTACCCCAGCCTGTGAAGCCGGCAAGGTTGCTCCATCGCTGGTGGATGAATGGGACTGTGTCTGTTCAGTGGCTGGTAGATGAGGGGCCGCTTCAATCGAGGATGATCCGGGTTGTGTGGTGCTGCACCAGGTTCTTTGTGGAAAAAAGAAAAACATTAGTGAAAAAATCCAGGTTATGTTGTGCTGCTCCTGATTGTCATGATCCATGCTGGATCAGGACTGATCTAATGCACAGGTAACCTTTTTTTTTCCCTAAGCTGTGCTTAAGGTGTTTTTGCCCCCGGTGGCCATTAGGATTATTGCACTGTGTGTCGTTCTAAGTTTTTCCCCCGGTGGTGGTGAGCGTCATTGCACTCTAGTTTCGTTAGTTAAGTGCACATGATTATAATGCAGGTGTGATTGCTGCTGTGCTATAAAAGAGTCACAGGTGTTGCAATCAGTGTTAGTGATAGTGTTCATTTCATCCATCCTTGGTGGAGGAAGGAGCTGGAGAGCAGCTCTGACTGAGCCTGGTGTGAAAGGAGTCATAGGGATTTCCTTAGCTCTGACAGAGCTTGGTGGCAGCGATTCAGGAGGAGAGCTGCATGCTGGTGGTGGACTCTGTTGCCAGGAGCAAGTGCAACAGAGTAAAGCTAAGTGGTGTTTCCCCGTTTGTGTTTTCTCCTTAGTGTGTATTAGTACAGCGGTGGGGCCAGTGCCTGCGCCACCCAGCTCCCTAGCAAGGGATAGGTGTAGGGTGTGCTAGGGCGACAGGTTCGTGATCGGCGCCCGCTGCGGAACCGGCATAGGGAACGTTAGGAGCGGTAGGGACACTGACTCAGGGGAGTGCAGGAGGTCTCCACGTCCCCTTTCCCTATCGCAGGGCCCACCGTTGTAACTGTTTTCCCTACCCCTTGTCTTGTTGTTTTAGTTACCGGCCTGCGAGCCGTGTCACACAGGACAGTATCACGTGCCGCGTCCTGTTGTTTTAGTTACCGGCCTGCGAGCCGTGTCACACAGGACGGGTCCACGTGACACTGGTTCTGTGTGTGGAAAAAAAATAAACATTAGTTAAAAGAATAAAAAAAATTATATACTTACGTTCGCTGCGCAAGCGCAGGCCTCAGAAAGGCAAGGTCCTAGTGATACTTGTATTTGCAAAACCTTGCAGCAGAACCACTTTGAACCCGAACCTCCTCTCTCATGTCCTTGTTGAAGCGGTCCTTCATCGAAAGCCACCAGATTTTGATTCACTTCACTGTGAAAGGGGAAAAAAAAAAATATTATAAAACAATACACATTGATTTACAGGTTCAGTGCTGTTTCAGACCACATTGCAATACTTACCAAAATCTGTTCTGGCACACGGCGAGGCACGGTCCCAACCAGGCAGCAGCGATGTTGCCACTTCTTCCAAGAGCCATCGAATCACCACGTTGTCGGAGTGCTGACGGTCACGGGTGTCCCACAACGGTACTCGCTTTTGCACAAGGTGGATGAGTTGTACGTTGTCTATATTCAGTGTGGTTTCTTCCCATTGTGAAACCTATAGATAAAATAGAAAGAATTTTGAGTAAAACTGAAAAAAAATTGTATTACAACTCTGATGAAAGGAATTCTTACACCCCGTCTTCCCTCCTGAGACACATGTGCCCGACGACCCTGGGAAGAATCAGCTCCACTCGACTGCTCCTGCTCTTCATCACTGCCAGGTACCTGTAGGCTATGTACCCACGTATGCAGAAAAAAACGGACTCCTTCCCAGGAAAAACGCGCATTTTCTTGCGCTTTTTTAAGCGTTTTTTTTTTTTTACAGGAGCATCCTCCTGCTCATAGAATATAGTTAGAAATGTATGAACATGCTGCGTTTTTTACCACGATGCGTTTTTTCGTGGAATAAAGTGCATCAATGTGCACAAAAAGTGCGGAATTCATTAAAATGAATGGAATGCTTCATGTAAGCGTTTTTTAAGCGTTTTTGCCAGTAAAAACGCTTACGTGGGTACACAGCCGTAAAGAAGTTAAATGATTTAACACGTGAAGTATTGCCAGTCAGTACATACCAATCAATATAGCATAATCTTTGTCGGGTCCACCCTGGGAAGGTCTGTTCTTCACTTGAGGACATTTTCAAGAGCAGGCAGCAGTCAAGTGATACACTACAGAAAAAAACAGAAAAAAAATTAAACTTGTAAAGAGCCAAAAACAATGTAGACCCCCCCCCCCCAAAAAAAAAAAAAGGACAACAATACTTACATTACAGGCAGTAGTGAACACCACAGCAGTCTGCACAGGCCAGGGACAGACAGCAGCAACAGGAGACTACCACGAGAAAACCACTGCACCAGGAGACACCCACTGTATCAGGACAGTCGACATGTCTAAAAGTAACCAAAAAGAAATGTAATAAAAAGTACAAACAGCAGTGAGACAGACATTTTCTAAGGTTCTATACTTAGGGGTGGTTCACATTGCGTTAGGGGCTATGCGTTGAACACATCTGTTCCATAGCGGCACTAACGCTATGTAACGGATGTGTTAAGGCTCCCGTTGGCCGCAATAATAGTAACGCATCCTAACGCATGCCAATATCGGCATGTGTTAGCGATGATGCGTTACTTTATGACGCACCCTCGAACGCGGTCTGCAGCGTTTTGGGGTGCGTCGGGTCTAGCGCACAGTGAACAGACGTGTTCACTGTGCATAGACCTGTATGGCTAACGAATGGTAGCGAAATGCGCTAGGGCACAAAAGATGTCAAAAATGACATCAGCGTTAGCGCATCCGTTTAACGGATCCATTAAACGGATGCCCCAACGCAATGTGAACCTAGCCTTACATAGACAGTGTTGTGGTATCGTCCAAAGACTTATGGCCTTGCTGTGTCCACACTTCCTTTTATAGAGCTCTCAATTATCAGGTGGTTAAATCACTTCTTGGACCAACTCATTAAAAAAAACGCATGTGTATAGAACGCATGTGCGTACGCACGTCCTTGCGTACCCCATAGAAAGTAATGCGATTATTTGACGCACTCATCCGCATGCGCATGACTGCGCATATTTGACTGATTTTTGCCGCTTCCAAAAATCCAACATGTTGCATTCACTGGACCCCGCCGCACACCGTAAAAAAACGCATGCGGACGCTGATGCATTGGGAACTGATGAAAACGCATGCCCGTGCGAACACCATGTTAATGATAGGCAAACATGCTGCGGATGAAACGCTGTGCAAACAGATGCAAATGTGAAAGCAGCCTGATATCGATGACCTGTCTTGAGATAGATGTCATCAATGCAATCTTACCAGAAAACCCCTTTAAAATAAAAGTTGTTCACTGAACCCTAAATCGGTACCAATAAAAACCACCCATAAGAACCACTCCTCGTAACCTTCCAACCACAAAAAAAAAACAAAAGCTTTGGATCTTGGAATATGGTAACACAATCAAAGTGTTTATGTAGGGGATAATGTCCTGATCTTTGAGGGGTGGGACCTCCAAGGATAGGGGATAACTTCCAAACTTCAGAATACCCCTTTAAAACTATAGTGCTATTTGAAAATGCTGCTATACCGCCCACTAGTGGTTAATCTGCGCGCCGTCTCGTATTCACTTCCAACATAAGGCTGAGTTCACACGTGGCGTTTTTTTCGCATTTCCGCGGCGGTTTTAACCGCGCGATTTTGCCGCGAAAACGCGAAAAATAAGCATCCCATGCATTCCTATGGGATTCCGCAATGCTGTGCTAATTCTGCGGTTTTTACCGCGGCGGAAACGCTTCGCGGTAAAAAACGCAGCATGCTCATTAATTTGCGGAATCGCGGCGGTCCCGCACCCATAGGAATGCATTGTTCCGCTTACTTCCCGCATGTGGCTGTGCACACCATGCGGAAAGTAAGCAGAACAATTGCGGATGGTACCCACGGTCCGGAGGAGAGGAGACTGTCCTCCGGGCTTTGGGTACCATATCCTTGTAAAAAATAGAATTTAAAAAAAAATATATTGTTATTCTCACCTTCCGGCGTCCCGCGCAGCATTCCCGCCTCTCTCCACTCTCCCGTTCCCAGTAATCCTTTGCGAAAATGCCCGCGATGGCGTCCGTTCTCGCGGGATCGCGAAGTCTCGCGGTCATTCGCGCGACGTCATCGCGAATTACCGCGAGACATCGCGATCCCGCGAGAACGGACGTCATCGCCGCCATTTTCGCAAGGGATTACTGGGAACGCCTGCGCGGGACATCGGAAGGTAAGAATAACACCATTTTTTATTTTTTTTTTGCATTTTATCTTTTACTACTGATGCTGCATAGGCGGCCTCAGTAGTAAAAATTTGGTCACACTTGTCAAACCCTATGTTTGACGAGTGTGACCAACCTGTCAATCAGTTCTCCAAGCGACGCTACAGATCGTTTGGAAAACGCTAGCATTTTGCAAGCTAAATACGCTTGCAAAATGCTAGTTTTTCCGCGGGAAAATCGTGGGAATTTAAAATGCAATTTTCCCGCGGAATGGAATTCTGGAACTCTCGCGGGAATTTCCGCGAGAGTTTCGGTACGTGTGCACTTAGCCTAACAGCAGCAACCGCGGCTTCTTCCCAGTGTAAAAAATATATATAAATTCATTAAAAAAAATAAATCACATGTAGTGTTGCTGCATCTGTAAAAGTCCAATTTATGAAACTACAAAACTGGTTGTGGTCACTGCACCATCTAATAAAATAAAAGCAATAGAAACGTCATAGCTACCCCAAAATGGGATCAATAAAAATTAGGGTTTGTCAAATCAATTTACGGGCTCAGGACAGGAGATCCTGGGTATGGCCGGACATTCCAGTATGTACATGGATCATCAAATACAAACGCCGTAAAAATGGCAGGTTTCCCGATCTCCTGGGGACTGCTGATATCAGAAGGTGTGGACCACCCTGATCTCATACCGCTATGCCCTGTGCACAGTGCTACCAATAGGTTGTCAGTTGTTATGTCTGGACAACCCCTTTAAATTTGGGAACATTCAAGCACCGTCCCCTAAGATTCATTATGGGCGTGGTCTCACTAACCCCACCCGTCTTGTTTGTGTCCTATATTGCACTGTCTTCTTTGAAAATCCCTTCTCAAAAATGGGCACGTCTGCTACCATGTAGCATCACTACTGGAGAACTACAAATCGCAGCACGTACACTACACACGCAGACTGGTGCCTTGCAAACACATCGCTGCAGAAAGGACAAGGTCTGAGACTTTTCAGCGCGCATGCGTAGCTCTCTTCTTCCTGGTCACCAAGAGGTCTCACTAACAGTCGTTAATACGCAGGCGCAAACCTTCTGTCTCAGCTGTTTCGAGTTTGCTGCTAGCTGATGCGGGATCCGTCTGCTTTCAACTGCGCCTGCGCAACCTTGTAGCCGTCTTCTAAGCGCCCCCTGCAGGAACTCACCGGCACTTACTGCGCCTGCGCTGCAAGAACTGGTCCATGAGATGATTTTCTGAAAGGGATTCTGCAGCATCCTCTCCCCGGATCGTTATCTGCAGATGCTCCTGCTGCACACCGGTGTCCAGGGCCTGGTAAGAGGGCCCGGGACCCAATGACCTCTACATTGCAGCACAGCAGAGGGACCAGGAGGGGAGCAGAAGAAAGTGGGTGACATTTTATGGCCTTATCATGGTGAAGGTAGGACCATGCCCTGCTGCTTGGGGTACAACTGTAATGGGGGCTCTGTGCTGGGGTAAGGACAGCTAGATTGTCATAGTGCAGGCAATAGTGATGTGCAAGTTCTAGTGCAGGAGATATGTGTGTGTGTGTGTATATATATCTATAATGTGTGGGTGTGTATGTATGTATATATATATATATATATATATGTATGTGTGTGTGTATATATAATGTATGTATATATATGTGTATATATATATATAATGTGTGTGTGTATATATATATAATGTATGTATATATATGTGTATATATATATATAATGTGTGTGTATATATATATAATGTATGTATATATGTGTGTGTGTATATGTATATATATAATGTGTGTGTATATATAATGTATGTATGTATATATATATATGTGTGTATATATATATAATGTATGTATGACACGCACACACTGTTTCCCCATTATGTAGATAGGGGCAAAATTGTTTGGTGAATTGGAACGCGCGGGGTTAAAATTTCGCCTCACAACATAGCTTATGACACTCTCGGGGTCCAGACGTGTGACTGTGCCAAATTTTGTGGCTGTAGCTGCGACGGTGCGGATGCCTATCCCGGACATACACACATACATACATACATACATACATACATACATACTGTACATACATACACACTTTGAGCTTTATATATTAGATAATGTTTGTGTATATATATATAATGTGTGTGTGTGTATATACAGTTGTGGCCAAAAGTATTGACACCCCTGTAATTCTGTCAGATAATACTCAGTTTCTTCCTGAAAATGATTGCAAACACAAATTCTTTGGTATTATTATCTTCATTTAATTTGTCTTAAATGAAAAAACACAAAAAGAATTGTCCTAAAGCCAAATTGGATATAATTCCACACCAAACATAAAAAAGAGGGTGGACAAAAGTATTGGCACTGTGCGAAAAATCATGTGATGCTTCTCTAATTTGTGTAATTAACAGCACCTGTAACTTACCTGTGGCACTTAACAGGTGTTGGCAATAACTAAATCACACTTGCAGCCAGTTGACATGGATTAAAGTTGACTCAACCTCTGTCCTGTGTCCTTGTGTGTACCACATTGAGCATGGAGAAAAAAAAGAAGACCAAAGAACTGTCTGAGGACTTGAGAAACCAAATTGTGAGGAAGCATGAGCAATCTCAAGGCTACAAGTCCATCTCCAAAGACCTGAATGTTCCTGTGTCTACCGTGCGCAGTGTCATCAAGAAGTTTAAAGCCCATGGCACTGTGGCTAACCTCCCTAGATGTGGACGGAAAAGAAAAATTGACAAGAGATTTCAACGCAAGATTGTGCGGATGTTGGATAAAGAACCTCGACTAACATCCAAACAAGTTCAAGCTGCCCTGCAGTCCGAGGGTACAACAGTGTCAACCCGTACTATCCGTCGGAGTCTGAATGAAAAGGGACTGTATGGTAGGAGACCCATGAAGACCCCACTTCTTACCCTGAGACATAAAAAAGCCAGGCTGGAGTTTGCCAAAACTTACCTGAAAAAGCCTAAAACGTTTTGGAAGAATGTTCTCTGGTCAGATGAGACAAAAGTAGAGCTTTTTGGGCAAAGGCATCAACATAGAGTTTACAGGAGAAAAAAAGAGGCATCCAAAGAAAAGAACACGGTCCCTACAGTCAAACATGGCAGAGGTTCCCTGATGTTTTGGGGTTGCCTTGCTGCCTCTGGCACTGGACTGCTTGACCGTGTGCATGGCATTATGAAGTCTGAAGACTACCAACAAATTTTGCAGCATAATGTAGGGCCCAGTGTGAGAAAGCTTGGTCTCCCTCAGAGGTCATGGGTTTTCCAGCAGGACAATGACCCAAAACACACTACAAAAAGCACTAGAAAATGGTTTGAGAGAAAGCACTGGAGACTTCTAAGGTGGCCAGCAATGAGTCCAGACCTGAATCCCATAGAACACCTGTGGAGAGATCTAAAAATGGCAGTTTGGAGAAGGCACCCTTCTAATATCAGGGACCGGGAGCAGTTTGCCAAAGAAGAATGGTCTAAAATTCCAGCAGAGCAATGTAAGAAACTCATTGATGGTTACCGGAAGTGGTTGGTCGCAGTTATTTTGGCTAAAGGTTGTGCAACCAAGTATTAGGCTGAGGGTGCCAATACTTTTGTCTGGCCCATTTTTGGAGTTTTGTGTGAAATGATCAATGTTTTGCTTTTTGCTTCATTCTCTTTTGTGTTTTTTCATGTAAGACAAATTAAATGAAGATAATAATACCAAAGAATTTGTGTTTGCAATCATTTTCAGGAAGAAACTGAGTATTATCTGACAGAATTGCAGGGGTGTCAATACTTTTGGCCACAACTGTATATATATATATTTATGTGTGTGTCTGTGTGTGTGTGTGTATATATATATTATACTGTATATGTGCAATATATAAACATATATGTATTGCACTTATTCATACAGACACACCTACATACACATATATACAGACACACATGCAGCATATTTATACATACATACGCAGCCAAACACATATGCAATATATACACATGCACACATACATACACAAATTTATACTTACACAGATACATATAAATATATATATATACACACATAAAAAATATACACACAAATACATGCACACCCATGCACATGCAATATATACACACATAGTATTTATATACACATACACATCTTTCTACTTACACACATATATGTACACAAATACGTACACACCCATACACATACAATATATACACACATATATTTATACATACACCCATACACATATACACACATACAATTTATATGCACACATATATACATATACAGACACATTAATAAATGCACAGACATACACATATTTTATACTTACATGTATATACTCATACACACACATATGCAATATATATATATACACACATACAAAATATAAACACAAATACATACACACCCATGCACATATACATACATACATACATACAATATATACTATATACATATGGCGTTTATATGTATACAAACACACACACATACATGCATATTTACATATTTATTTATACATGCACACACCCATACACACATACAGACTCATTTATTAATGTAATATATATATATATATATATATATATATACACACACACACAATTCTTCATACATACACACTTCTATACATATATACACAATTCTAGGCCTTCTCTGGTTGCAATCGCCCATCTTACTAATGCACAATCACAGTATTCAGGCAGATGGTATGAATATGGGCATAATCCCATGTCATTTAATCCGTAGACCTGACTGAACTGCCATATTGAGTGCACATATGTACTCCCTGGGTGGGCATGCAGTGTGCAGCAGCTGTGTTCATGTGATTATTAGCGACAGTGTGGGGCTTTTAATACTGGTTGTGGGCAGACCGCGGGCACCATGTATATATGATAACAAGAGATTAGATATTATATGTCTAGAGGGTTATATAGAACGTGGACGGGATAAAAATATGCATGCAGAACAATAGACGTGGTACTGTGCAGCATGCTATAGTGGGTATACAGGACAATAGTAATGTGCGGCCGCCCCTAGGTTATTTCTTATCTCTTTTATCGGAAAGTTATGGTATAGCCAATCTGGACACTTTGTGTAAGGACGGCCGTCCTGTCCTGGTCTGCAGATCTGGAGTGGAGGAGGTATCAGTGAATAACACATAATACTGGTAATATATTTTATCACCTAGCTGTTCCCCAGTGCCCTAAGAGATGATTTACCCCTTGTATGATCAGGGGTCCGATCACAGAGATATAATTACACTTAGGCCTCATACCCATTGGCGATTTAAAAACGGTCCAATTTCTGGACTGGAAAAAAGGGTGGAGTACTATGCCAGTGTCATGCGATTTCTTTGCGATTTTTTTTTTTTTTTTTTCCGTTTTTCTTCCTTTTTTTACCCTGCCACTCTTTTTCTTCAGTCATTTACAGGACCATTTACAGTGTTCTATACCACAGAATGGTGATGTATCCGTTAAAAATGGATGGAAAACGAATGGTCCGTTTTTTTAATCGCACCCATTGACTTCTATTGTCAAAAATCGCTGCAAATCGCAGCATACTGCGATTTTTTTCTCAGACTGATTTTGGCTGAGAAAAAAATCGCAAGTGAGATGTCACCCATTCACTAACATGGGTCAGAGTGCAATCCGATTAAAGATCGGATTGCAATCGTCCGATTTTATCGCCAGTGAATATGAGGTCTTATAGTATATAGTGGAGTGTTCCTTAAAAAAGAAATGGAGCAGGGAGGGTCTTCTGTCCTTTTAGGATCTCACTCCCCAATGCTTCTCTCCTAACCTGGCCATTAGTTAGCTGTCATCGCCTACAGCTGTTTCTTCCACCCGTCCCCCCCATCCTCCTCCATTTATATGCATGCATGCTTGGCTGAGCATGCATGTATTCCAAATAGTAAGAGGGAGTAGACAGATGATAGTCAGCTGAACCTGAAGATTCTGTTGGGATCAGTAGGCCATCTACTGTATATGGGGGTCCGCCGACTCTTGCCCCAACAGATTATGTGGATTGGAAGCAGGATTGGGCTATTGGGACTTCAGTGCCCCATCCCTTTGTTTTTCAAGGAAGATAAGTAGCTGCCAGACACCTTCTCCTCTCTCCGCTGTTATAAAAACATGAAGGCTTGGCCAAGCACTAGTTAAATGATTATGGGGGGATTCAGGTGAGGTTTACAGAATAGGACAGACCCCTCTGGTGCAGCTTATCTTCCTTAATTGGTTTTTCCCAACAGTAAAGATTATTACCTGTGCAAAAAAAAAAAATAGTTGATAACTTTGCAGATCTGTAGAGGTCCGTTCTTTCTCCATATATTCGCTATAGGGCTGCTGGAAAAAGCCAAGCACCATTCTTGGCCATTGCCAGCAGTCCCGTAGAGAATGAATGGAGTAGCGACACAGACTAGAACTTCAGTTTTGGGATCGGTCCCCCTGTAATCTGCAGGATATAACATTTCCTGTGTTTTGGGGATTATTTTGTAATGTTGGGAATAGCCCTTTAAAATCAAGAATATCCAAATTGCCTGACCCATCCTTGGTGATTTCTGTGTCTTACATGCACTTTAAGGTGGAAGGCGTTCTCATTCTGGGGGTCAGAACATGTGATGTCCTATTGCAAAGTCATAGCTAAATTCGATAAATTGAAAAATCCTTTTAGATAATAGAAAATAAATGAAGCCTTATATGAACTGATATCATTTAATCAACCCCTATAGAGTCCATCCGAAATCAATGGAGGTCCGTCTTCAACAGTGTTTTGCAAAATTAAAGCACTGTCCATGGAAAACGATAACATTCCTATAGTCATTTTGCTTTTTTCAGTGCTCTCATTTCTCACATGATGCTCAATGTCCTTTGTGGCCACTACAGATGTGTCTGTAGTTTTGCAGTCCTCCCATATAAACAGGTTCGCCTTTACACATCGGCTCCGCTGACGCTGCAGTGTGCCCGCCTGTTTACTGTTCGCTTGCCATATGGGTGGGGGAAAGCTGCAGAGATCAGGACTCTCCAGACGTGATCCTGCAGCATTAATGCAATAGTCTTAGTACTTGATACAGACTCGTGTAATTCCTCGGGACTTAGAATGACCATGTCATTGAGACGGACGCACTAATAAAAGTAAGCTAATGGGTGCGATGGCATCCACCATACTTCCCAACGAGCTCCTGATCAGGGTCATTGGAGGAAAATCTCCCTCGCTGTATATAAAACTGCACATATGTCCTCACTGAATGGATATAAGGTGAGCTGGCTGGAAATGAGCTCTGTTGGTTTCCTGAATGTCGGGCTAGACGCTTATGAGGGTCCTGAAGTTTTATTTCCAGTATTGTCTGAGAATTGCCCAATAAGTGTATCCGACCAAACTCAAAAAGTGCACATTTTACTTATAATAGAGTAATATTACTTATAATAGAGTAATATATCAGAAGAGTGGAGGAAGATGGCACCAATATATACTGGTAGTGTACCATGTGGGGGTCTTTACAGCTGTCCAACAGAGTTATCCAAAAGTGGCTCTAGTAACATGAGGGGTTTAGACCTTTTCAGATGTAGGGATTGCTAACTGATATTTCCCAGAAAGAAGGATGGGAATTGAAGGAGAAAGTTTGGCAGACGGATAAGACTGGGAGGATGTACGGATCCAAGTGGGAAGCTGAAGAAAAGCAGGTACATCCCAAGGTATGCTACGATACTGAGGGTGGTGAGCACACATAAAGTTGTCTTGCAGGGTTGTTCCCAAAATATCAAGTTCTCCATAGGATTGGAAATTATTTGCTTATTGCTAGGGGTCCCTCCTATCCATACAAGACTGACCTCTGAAGACCCCCGTTCTTGGAGTGCCAGAACCACATTCTTGGGGTTCCAGCAATCGGCAAGTTATTGCCTCTACTGAGGATAACTTGCTATTTTGGGAATACCCCTTTAAACTCTGTTTGAACAAGGCAAACAATCGTAGAGTGCCTATTAGCGCAGCTGACAAAATTTAGAGGGAGGTTTTCCTGTGTGTTTCAGTCTATCTGTAGCGGAAAAACTAAATTGTCCATGCGATGGAGATTGATAAAGAGAAGTAACTGGAAGCTATGACCACCTCATCTTCACAGAGGACCCATGAGCAGTGGTACAAGCTTCCTTACCACCATACCTGGCACAGATTGGATGGAAGTCTTGTCCATGAGGATGCTTCTCGATGTATGGTGGGTGGTATATCCTGGGTGGCCATAGCAGTAAAATCATTTGAAAAGTAAGAGCCAAATGACAGGCAACTCGGAGAGAATGGTAGACAGGTGATTGAGATATTGTCTGGCAGCACCAATACACATATATAATTTTTTGTGCCGATTGTGGGCCTGTCTCTATTTCTGTCATTTATCCACTTCTTGAACCCAAAAAATTAGACATTGACAGTGTATCTAATCAATATACCATTATTTTCAATGCTGGACGTTGTTACACCTATTTTGTTTTCATTTTTCTGGTAGTTGTGATGGCAAATGTGAGCCCAGAACTTGATAACATGGAGGTGCAAACTCCCCCGAATAACAACAATCGCTGGGATCAGACTGAGCGTCCGTGGGATGAACCTGCAGCTTCTGGCAAACTGTTTGAGTGTTCCAGGATCAAAGCTTTGGCCGGTAAGAGTGATGCTCCCTGGCAGCAAATCTTGAACCTTTCTTGTAAAAAGCAGTAATTCATGGTGGAATACAGGAGATAAAATATTGTAGGATTTTATTTACTACCTCCTTTCTTACACCATTGCCCCTATCCATATGCTTTATTTGGGTGTCACGGGGGGGATACTGTGACAGAGAGAGGTCAGAAGATCTCAGCGTCTGGTTACACAAACTCCTCCATTTATTATAACTGCTTCACCAGTCTATTACACAGTGCAGTTTTTTTTTGCTAAGTCATGGCAAGTGTTAATCAGTGAAGTTGATTTCCTGGAGATCTCCATCCTGACTTGCCTCAGCTGTTCTGTGTTGGCCACTCCTCTCTGGTATATATGCTCCTCATTGCAGTTGGGAGTTGCCAGTGATTGTTATACTTCCTGGTTTGGTGTTGAAGCAGAAAGTTTAATGGTTGGAGTTTTGCGGTTGGAGAATTTTTCTGGAGATTTATGCGTAGAGTTGGTGTGCGTGTTTATCATTATCCTCTCACAATTGATTTCCTCTTCCTATACCTCCCCTGTTTCCAACTCGGTTGTGTTTTGAGTGTGTTTGTATGATTGAAGTTTCTTTTTATCCCTGTCTGTTTATACCTGTCTGGTTAGGCCTGTTTCACACATCCATTTGTCACCATCAGTCAAAATCCGCCGTTTTGGAAAAAAACCGGATCCGTTTTTTCCACCATTGACTTTCATTATCGTCGGATTTTGACTGATGGCCATCCGTAGCATCCGCATTTTTGCGGATCCGCCAATATTTTGGCGTCCGCTGACCTGACCGGACGGACCCTGCAATGTTTTTTCTCTCTCCGGATCCGCTATTTTCTGTTTTAACCCGCAATTCTGTCTGTCTGCTGGATGAAAATCTCTCTCTCATCGAGCGATCTCCAGCCCCATTTCTCTCATCGCGCGATCTCCAGCCCCATTTCTCTCATCACGCGATCTCCATGCTCTCACCCACATCCCGCGAGATGATCGCTCACCGCAGATGCCCGCTCACTACATCCGCCGGTATTAATTTTTTTTTTTTTTTTTATTTTTCCCCAGGCACGGCTCCTTAAAATTTTTAACATCGGCGGATCCGTACATCCGCCGACCCCCGTTTCTGTCAGTCCGCCTGCGGATCCGTTTTCCGCTATTTTGGCGTATTGAGACTGACAGAAAAGACTGATGTGTGAAACAGGCCTTAATGTTTTCCGAAACACTTTGGCCCCCTCATCTCCCTTGGTGGGGGAGAGATCAGATAAGGGTTGGAGCATAACTAGTCTACACAATCCGGTCGACAAGGATAAACTAGGGCAGCCCTAGATTTATGAATCAGGTAGGTGCCTACAGTCCCTTGACACTATATGACACTGGCCCAACAATTTTGGATCAATTATGAATTCTGTGGCTGCTCTGACTGGAGGTGGCAGACTTGCGCTCCGTGACTTTACAGCTCTCATTGACTCCAGGATTAGGACCCTGGCAACACATGGTGGAACCCAAGATCACTTTGCTGGATAGGTTCTCTGGGGGTTGGGATTCAACCTGGACAGTGCCAAGATGCGACTGTCCCGGCTGATAACCACTGGTGAATGAGATGCTACGAGCGCAGCCTCAGTGACTAGCGGTGACGTCACTGAGGCTGCCGGGCTGAACTGCGGTGACCTCTAGACAATGGAAAAATGCCAGTGATGAGGTGACCGCAGTTCAAGCTTAGTGTCTTTACAGCAGATCACCATGAAAAATTGTCACGGTGATCTGCTGTGAAGACACTGTAGTCACCTCATCACTGGCATTTTCCCACGGTCCAGAGGTCACCGCAGTTCACTGCTAGTCACTGAGGCTGCACTTGCAGCATCTTATTCACCAGTGTTTTTCAGCCGGGACGGTCGCATCCTGGCACCATCCAGGTTGAAAACTGTATATCCCCCAGACATGGATTACGGCGTGGGACAGAACGACGGACGGGTATGGTATATTGTTTTTTATTTTACTTTTATTACAGGAGATCGAGGGCTTTGCAGGAATTAGGTGAGGTCATAATTATGGTTTAATTAAGAATATTAAAGGAGTCTGTGTCATTATTTCAAATAAAGGACTTTATTCTGGGTGTCTGTGTTTTCTCTCCTGACGGTGATATCAACCCCCCAACTATTAACCCCACTTGCCACCGCTACAGGGCAAGTAGGAAGAGCCCTGTAGCGGTGGCAGAGATGCGCCTTTTCTGGGGTGGCTGAGAGATTATGTTTTTAGCTTGGGGGGCCAGTATCCATGGCCCCTTCCTAGGCTATTAATATCAGCCCACAGGTGTCTGCATAGCCTTTGCTGGTTATTAATTATAGGGGGATCCTATGTAATTTTTTTTTTAGGGTCCCCCATTTTAATAGCCAGTAAAGGCTAAGTATACAGTTGTGAGCTGATATTAATAGCCTGGGACGCTCCATGGATATTACCCCCTTCCCAGGCTATAAATATCTGCCCCTACGCCATTTTTTTCGGAAAAATTATCTTTTATTAAATACATGTCCGGTAATTTGCACACACTCTGTACTAATTGTATTTGTCACTGACATCTACCTATTTCATTTGTATTTACTGTATGTAATCCATCTCTTCTATCCTGTTGGCTCCTGCTGTGATTTTACAGAACCCGGCAGATGAATTACCAGATTTTCTTGTATCTCTCTATGCAATATAAATACATATTTGTCACTGACATAGAATAGATATATATCTATTCTATTCTAACCTGTCATTCTGTGATTGTACTGTAGGCGGCAGATCATTTGCCGGCTTTTAATATATATATGTAGAAATTTTTGCTAATTTATTTAAACAGAAAAACTGAAATATCACACATGGTCATAGGTATTCAGACCCTTTGCTCAATATTGAGCAGAAGCACCCTTTTGAGCCAGAACAGCCATGAGCCTTCTTGGGAATGATGCAACAAGTTTTTCACACCTGGATTTGGGGATCCTCTGCCATTCTTCCTTGCAGATCCTCTCCAGTTCCATCAGGCTGGATGATGAACGTTGGTGGACAGCCATTTTCAGGTCTCTCCAGAGATGCTCAATTGGGTTTAGGTCAGGCTGTCATACAAGCGGTGGATACCGCGTTTTGATCTACACACCCCAAACCGACCTTCACAAGCACCACATTGATTACACCGCTTATCTTGTGCTCCCTCTCAGCTACAGTCCTGGATGGACCTATGGTTCAAGAGCACTTAGTTTTTCATATCAAACGCCTGTTTTTTATGGCCAAGCATCTCACAATGTGCATCATCCTAATTTGAATCCAAGGAGTTAGATACTGCACCAAAATCAATATATATTGAGTCTGGCTAGTTTACCAGCCCATACGCAAACAGTATCAAGTGAGTGCACAGTGCACACCTGCACCAACCTTGATAGCAAGAATCAATATATGCAAAATTTTGGACCTGCATTTAGTCACCATACTGTGACATCAGTCGGCAGACTGACGAAGGCCTGTTGTGGGCCGAAACGTTTCTGAGACTGCACATAATAAAATTTTCTTTCAAAAAGGATCATTCAAGTTGAGTGCCAAGTTACTATTTGCTAGGTCAGGGCTTTGGCTGGGCCAGTCAAGAATGGTCACAGATTTGTTCTGAAGCCACTCCTTTGTTATTTTAGCTGTATGCTTAGGGTCATTGTCTTATTGGAAGGTGAAACTTCGGCCAAGTCTGAGGTCCAGAGCACTCTGGAAGATGTTTTCATCCAGGATATCTCTGTACTTGGCCCCATTCATGTTTCCTTCAGTTGCTACCAGTTGTCCTGTCCTTGTAGCTGAAAAACACCCCCATAGCATGATGCTGCCACCACCATGTTTCATCAGACCAGAAAATCTTATTTCTCATAGTCTAGGAGTCCTTCATGTGTTTTTTTTAGCAAACTCTATGTGGGCTTTCATATGTCTGAGGAGACACTTCCGTCGGGCCACTCTGCCATAAAGGCAGGGCTGCAGTGATAGTTGACTTTGTGGAATTTTTTCCCATCTCCCTACTGCATCTGTGGAACTTAGCCACAGTGATCTTGGAGTTCTTCTTTACCTCTCTCACCAATGCTCTTCTCCCACGATTGCTCAGTTTGGCTGGACGGCCAGGTCTAGGAAGACTTCTGGTGGTCCCAAACTTCTTCCATTTAAGGAATATGGAGGCCACTGTGCTCTTAGGAACCTTGAGTACTGCAGAAATTCTTTTGTAACCTTGGCTAGATGTGTGCCTTGCCACAAATCTGTCTCTGAGCTCCTTGGCCAGTTCCTTTGACCTCATGATTCTCATTTGGTCTGACATGCACTGTGAGCTGTGAGGTCTTATATAGACAGGTGTGTACCTTTACAAATCAAGTCCTCTCAGTCTTATTAAACACAGTTGGACTCCAATAAAGGAGTAGAACCATCTCAAGGAGGATCACAAGGGAATGGACAGCTTGTGACTTAAATATGAGTGTCTGAGCAAAGGGTCTTCCGTACCCACTGTGTGTGTGTGTGTGTATATATATATGTATATGTATAATGTGTGTGTATGTTACGGCGGCGGAACACGCTTAAAAAGATGCAGGGCGTCACAACTGCGAATGTCCGACAGACTGCAACCGCAGCGCGGTGTGCACGGAGCCACAGAGGAGACACCGCAAACTTGCTGGCGTGATGCAGGACGCTAGCTGCTGGAAAAGTATAGCTGGAGCGCGCTGACGCTAGCGCTGCTACTGGTGGCTGCCCAATCACTCACACAATCGTAATATCAGAGGAAAGGGGTTTCATAATAAGTCAGTCACCAGTCCAAGCATCCATCACCATACATACAGCAGCAGTATGAAAATACTAGCGCATGGCATAGCGGCCATGCGCACTTTTTATAGCGTACGGGACCTGCCGGAAATCTCCAGAGCCCTGAGCATAACCAATCAAATCAGGAGCAGGACCTGAGCACCTGACTCCTGAACTCCAATGAGAGCTAGTCCCGTGAGTAGGCTCAGAAGCTGGGACAAAGGACTTAGCCTCTGGAGACAAATGTGTGAATCTGGATTCCCGCATAGGCATTATAGAACCCAGATTCCTAACATTACCCCCCCTCCTAGGGCCCCCTCCTCCCTGAACCCTCCGGTCCACCAACCTGTGCCCGACAGAGGTACAGGTCTCAGACTCGTCAAAAGGTGAGCCTGATGTCCCGGTAGGTGAAACCGAAAAGCGGGACACACGGACGGTATCAGGAGAGGCCAGATCGCCAGGTCTCAGGAGGGATACCCGGGAGACAATGGGAGTTTTAGGAGATGGCCGCCGTGTAGCGACGGGTGTAGCCACACTCCGTTCGGGAAGAGAATCCCGAGCACATAGGGTGCATGCCCGAATAAATTTCTTTACGTCCCGAGCCCTGTGTGGCCACCAATACGCCCAGGCCAAAGACTTCGTGGTCTGCATATAGCCACGATGGCCGTCCGCATTGGGCGCGTGTGCCCACGCGAGGACTTTAGGCCGCTGGCAAGGAGGGACAAAGGTCTCGCTTACCGGCTCACAGTCAGAGCATTGCGGGGAACTGTCTTCCTGGGAAGCAGCTAGTAGGTGGTGACAACTGCATACAGGCTCTTGAACCGGACTTGTCTCAGACATGGCGCGAGACACCTCCATGGGCTCGGGTGGCGGAACCTCTGGTTCAGACACCTCCAGAGGCTCAAAAAATTTGGGAGCCGGAGTACCTCTCCGTTTGGAGTGTGCTCGCTCCAAACCACGCTCCGAAAAACGGTGGTCAATCCGCGAGGAGATTGATATTAACTCCTCGAGATTGGTAGGAATTTCTCTCGTGGAGAGGGCATCCTTTAATTAGAGCCTTGTCGGACCACTCCAACTCGGACGCCAGTGTCCGAAAACGGACGGCGTATTGACTGACCGAGAGTGATCCTTGGGACAAGGCGAGCAATTGCAGAGAGGTATCATGTGTAACCCGTGGACCCAGAAACACCTGCCTGATAGCGGTTAACAAATTAGCTGCGGTCCGGATATCCGGGTCACCACGCTCCCATAATGGCGTGGCCCATTCCAGCGCCTTGCCCGACAGTAGGGATATAATAAAGGCCACCTTGGCCCGCTCTGTAGGGAATTGCGCAGCCAGCAGCTCCAGGTGAATCGAGCACTGGCTGATAAAACCTCTACAGGAGGTGCCATTCCCAGAATATTTTTCGGGTAACGGGAGGCGGGTAACTGTCGGTGCAAGGGCAGACATGGACATACGCCCAACCGCGTCCGTAAGTGCTTGGACAGCAGCATCTGTGGCCTGCGAAGCTGCGAGAGCTCTCTCAAGGGTAGCAAGACGAGCCTCGAGCTGACGCACAAGCTGTAACAGCTGCTGCTGATCTGCCATCTTTAGCCAGACCCTGGCGATAGTATTATGTTACGGCGGCGGAACACGCTTAAAAAAATATAAATAAGCGTGTTCGCCGCCCGGGGTCCACCGTGCGGCAGATGGAAAGACCGCTGCTAACAGAAGCAGAGCACTACGGCGGTAGTGTGCACTGGGTATAACTGCACCCAATATTCACAGAGGCAAGCTCTGTTCACACACAGAGCTGCACGCACAGAGTATACAAAAACGCTGAGTCTGTTCTATGTCACAGACTGACAGCAACACAGATTCGGTATTTAAGGTCACAGGAGTAGCCTTAAACCGCAGGACTACTCCGTCCAGACCTACCGTAACAAAAGATGCGGAGCGTCGCAACTGCGAACGTCCGACAGACTGCAACCGCAGCGCGGTGTGCACGGAGCCACAGAGGAGACACCGCAAACTCGCTGGCGCGATGCAGGACGCTAGCTGCTGGAAAAGTATAGCTGGAGCGCGCTGACGCTAGCGCTGCTACTGGTGGCTGCCCAATCACTCACACAATCGTAATATCAGAGGAAAGGGGTTTCATAATAAGTCAGTCACCAGTCCAAGCATCCATCACCATACATACAGCAGCAGTATGAAAATACTAGCGCATGGCATAGCGGCCATGCGCACTTTTTATAGCGTACGGGACCTGCCGGAAATCTCCAGAGCCCTGAGCATAACCAATCAAATCAGGAGCAGGACCTGAGCACCTGACTCCTGAACTCCAATGAGAGCTAGTCCCGTGAGCAGGCTCAGAAGCTGGGACAAAGGACTTAGCCTCTGGAGACAAATGTGTGAATCTGGATTCCCGCATAGGCATTATAGAACCCAGATTCCTAACAGTGTATATGTTTTGAAGAATATTTCGTTTTAAAACAATGTGTAAATGACAGAATTGCTGTATGTACATGCTCATGTTAAAATCGCATTGCAATCAGATAGCAATCGCACTGCATTCTGATATAATTCGGATGCTAGGTGTGAAAAATCGGACAAAAAGGGCATGACTCTCGCGTGAAACTTGCATGACAATTGCATCACACTCGTCCGACTCTCCTGCATCAAAATCGGACCAATTTTCAAATCGCTAGTGTGTCTCCAGCCTAGTTGTCATATTAGACCTTCCTTGTCTCCTGTTCCAGCAGGGTTTTTCTTTGTTAAGAAAAAAGATGAAGGGTTACGCCTCTGCCTAGATTTCCGTAAACTAAATCGGATCATGGTTCGGGATCCTTATCCTCTCCCTCTCATTCCTGATCTCTTTAACCAGATCATTGGAACTACCGTATATACTTGTGTATAAGCCGACCCGAGTATAAGCCGACCCCCCCCTAATTTTGCCACAAAAACTGGGAAAACGTATTGACTTGCGTATAAGCCTAGGGTGGAAAATGCAGCAGCTACTGGTAATTTCAAAAATAAAAATAGATACCAATAAAAGTAAAATTAATAGACATCAGTAGGTTAAATGTTTTTCAATATCCATATTGAATCAGGAACCCCATATAATGCTCCATACAGTTCATGATGGCCCCATAAGATGTTCCTTACAAAATACACCCCATATAATGCTGCACAAAGGTTAATAATGCCCCCATAAGATGCTCCATAGAATAATATGCCCCATATAATGCTCCATAAAGGTTTTGGCCCCATAAAATGCTCCATAGATTATGCCCCCATAAGATGCTCCATAGATTATGCCCCCATAAGATGCTCCATAGATTATGCCCCCATAAGATGTTCCATAGATTATGCCCCCCATATGCTGCTCCATAGATTATGCCCTCATATGCTGCTCCATAGATTATGCCCCCATATGCTGCTCCATAGTATATGCCCCCATATGCTGCTCCATAGACTATTCCCCCATATGCTGCCCCCATATGCTTCTCCATAGACTATGCCCCCATATGCTGCCCCATAGAATATGCCCCCATATGCTGCTCCATAAACTATCCCCCATATGCTGCTCCATAGACTATGCCCCCATGTGCTGCCCCCATAGAATATTCCCCCATAAGAATATGCCCCCATATGCTGCTCCATAGATTATGCCCCCATATGCTGCCCCATAGTATATGCCCCCATAAGATGCCCCCATAAGATGCTCCATATAGTATGCCCCCATATGCTGCTGCAAAAAAAAAATGCCATATTCACCTCTCCTGCTTAGGTCCCGGCACCTGAGATATTTACCTGTCCGGGGTCCATCGCTGCTCACCGCTGTCTGCCACTTCCTGTGTCAGCGACTGTTCAGTCAGCAGAGGGCGCGGCGCCCTCTGCTGCCTAAACGTCACTGACACAGGATGCAGCAGACAGCGGTGAGCAGCGATGGACTCGGGACAGGTGAATATCGCTATACTTACCCCCTCCTGGCGCGGTCTCTGCAGCCCCGCTTCTCCCACGGTCTCCCTTCCTGCCTTCAGCAGTCACGTGGTACCGCTCATTAAACTCATGAATATGCGCATATTCATGAGTTTAATGAGCGGTACCGCGTGACCGCTGAAGGCAGGAAGGGAGACCGTGGGAGAAGCGGGGGGGCTGCAGAGACCGCGCCGGGCGGGTCAGTATGATCTCTGACACCCCCGCTCCCCTCCCCCGCCAACCCCCAGGTATATGACTCGTGTATAAGCCGATAGGGGGACTTTCAGCCCAAAAAAATGGGCTGAAAATCTCGGCTTATACACGAGTATATACGGTAAGTTGTTTTCTAAACTGGACCTCAGGGGACTTATCTCATCTGTATAAGGCTATGTGCACACGTTGCGGATTCTGCTGCGCTTCCGCAGCGTTTTTGCCACTGCGGAAACGCAGCAGTTCCGCTGACCAAGTACAGTACAATGAAACCCTATGGGGTTTCAAAAACGCTGTGCTGACGGTGCGTTTTTTTCCGCGCGGTTTTGCTGTCAATTGTTTGTGCGGTTTCCGCAGCGGTTTCACACCTTTAACATAGTAGAGGTGTGAAACCGCAGGGCAAAACCGCAGACCAAACCGCAGGAAAACCGCAGGTCACTTTACCTGCGGTTTTACCTGCGTTTCCGCGCGGAAAAAACCGCAGCGGAATCCGCAACGTGTGCACATAGCCTTAGGGAGGGAGATGAGTGGAAGAATGCTTTTAATACATTAGAGGGACACTACGAAAACCTCCTCATGCCATTTGGGTTGACTAATGCTCCCACCATTTTTCAGCACTTTGTAAATGAAATTTTTTGTTGTCTGGCAAGTAAATTTGTGGGAGTCTATCTGAACGACATATTGATTTATTTGCCGGACCTCGAATCACATCAGGTACATGTCAGGCAGGTCTTGCAAATACTCGGGGACAATAAATTATATTTCACACTAGAGAAATGTATGTTTTCGGTTCAGGAGATGCTTTTTCTGGGATATTTCTTATCATCCACCGGTTTTAGCATGGATCCGGCGAAAGTCCAGGTGGTACTGGATTGTGATCATCCTGAAGACTTAAAAGCTTTACAAAGGTTTTTAGGGTTCGCCAGTGAGGCATTTGATACTTTAAAGAGATATTTTCCTTCTACGCTGATTCTTATACAGTATGATGTCAATTGTAGAGGCTGACACATCAGAAGTGGGGGTTGAGGCTGTATTGTCGCAGGGTTCGTCTCCAAGTAAATGGCATCCATGTGCATACTTCTCCAAGAAACTGTCTGACAAGAGAAACTATGACATTGCTGATAGGGAACTCTTGGCAATAAAGTGGGCCTTTGAGGAGTGGCATCATTTTTCGGAAGGGGCAGTTCATCCGGTCACGGTAATCACCAATCATAAAAATATTTTGTATTAGGAATCTGCCAAACATCTAACACCTAGACAGGCAAGATTGTCATTCCTTTTACCAGATCCAACTTTTTTGTGATTTATAGGCTAAGGGATAAGAAAGTTAACGTGGATGCTTTATCTCAGAAGAAGTAATTGTAATCCGGTTCCTATATTACAGAAAGGTATAGTTATTGCTACTATATGTTATGATCTGGAGAAGTAGGTCGTAGCTGTTCAGAGGGATGCCCCTGCGGCCTGTCCTTCAGGTAAACTATTCGTCCCTGTGAATCTCCATCTTAAAATTTTGAGTGAGCATCATGATTCGGTCCTGAGTAGACATCCTGTTAGTAAATCCACCACAGATCTTCTTACTCATCGTTTTTAGTGGTCTAGAATGCACCAGGATGTTCGGGAATATGTAGCTGTCTGCAGTATTTGTGTGCGTTCCAAACCTCGTCCGTCCAGGGCTCTTCAACCTTTGGCAATTCCCTGTAGACCATGGACTCATTTGTCTGTATACTTTAGTACTACAATAAATTCGCCTTGTTTATACTTAACATACAAAGAGGGTAGTGTAAAAAAATGAATCACTTATAAAAATGCCTCTATAATCAAAAAGTAAATACCATAACCAATAACATAAATCACAATGTCCCCCTGAAGAAATAAATGAACCAGGGCTGAGGACCAATTGGTATAAAAAGATATATTTTTATTAACAAAGAATTAAAAATATTCAACTAGAGAGATGTACATATCAATAAAGGGACGTTATAAACCCATTGATTTTTCACATGTATCAACCACCCAAATAATACACCATTATCAAAAATATTAATAAGTAAAAATTGCTGCACCTCACTTATCCTATAAAAACATCCACATGAATGCGAATACTATACAATGTGTTATGATAAATATCCATAAATCAATTAATAAGATAAGGGCTCTCAAAAATATATAACTACTGCAAAATGCCAAAAACCGCCAGTAATCTGGACTGTGTCGATTCCCATGAATATGTGTCAGCTGGGCAAATTTAATAACCATCTATATGGCAATGTCTTCCTTTTTTCGCGGTATATCAAACCGCTCTCCCCATATAAAAGGTGATTACCACCCTCTTTTGCGGTGTGGACCAACGTTCAAAGAAAAAACGGCCAGAATCCGCCTATTATGCATGATGACTGGCATAAGATATAAGCCCATACACCGGCATTATTGCAGCAATCATATAACAATAAGACAAATAATGTTATGGAGCAAGGCAGCCATTACCAGTGATCGACAAGGAGTCTCATTCATTTATTGTAGCGCTTAGATGTAGGAAATTTAATACTGTTCTTCAAGATCCAGCGATTCACTTTAAGTGATATTATGGGTTGAATTTTTCATGGTTTGGAGTGCTTACTTCTGGGCATGCGCCATGGTACTTTAACATTGTAATTGATTGCAGCTTGTTAGAGGATTATATAAACGGGGATTTCCCCTCCTTAGTCATGCCTCCCGTTGAAGCAAAAGCGAAACGCGCGTCGGGGCAGAGGGACGCCCGAGGAGACTCCTTGTCGATCACTGGTAATGGCTGCCTTGCTCCATAACATTATTTGTCTTATTGTTATATGATTGCTGCAATAATGCCGATGTATGGGCTTATATCTTATGCCAGTCATCATGCATAATAGGCGGATTCTGGCCGTTTTTTCTTTGAACGTTGGTCCACACCGCAAAAGAGGGTGGTAATCACCTTTTATATGGGGAGAGCGGTTTGATATACCGCGAAAAAAGGAAGACATTGCCATATAGATGGTTATTAAATTTGCCCAGCTGACACATATTCATGGGAATCGACACAGTCCAGATTACTGGCGGTTTTTGGCATTTTGCAGTAGTTATATATTTTTGAGAGCCCTTATCTTATTAATTGATTTATGGATATTTATCATAACACATTGTATAGTATTCGCATTCATGTGGATGTTTTTATAGGATAAGTGAGGTGCAGCAATTTTTACTTATTACTATTTTTGATAATGGTGTATTATTTGGGTGGTTGATACATGTGAAAAATCAATGGGTTTATAACGTCCCTTTATTGATATGTACATCTCTCTAGTTGAATATTTTTAATTCTTTGTTAATAAAAATATATCTTTTTATACCAATTGGTCCTCAGCCCTGGTTCATTTATTTCTTCAGGGGGACATTGTGATTTATTTTAGTGTAAAAAAATGTAAACATCCTATGAGACAATGTAATGAATAATATGTCATAAGTGACCATAATTAATGTCCACATATATTTATAACATTGGACTGTCAGTGACCAATTGCCAAAACTCATATAGAGAAAGGGGGGAGGGACGAATCCAAAAAGGCAACTAAAGGTCATAGTGAAAAATATTTTATTAAGTGGAATTGCAGGAAACAAATAGCTAAAAAACATGCAAGTACTAGTAAATCATTGGTAACACATGATTAGGACCCTGGGCACCATGTTGCCAATAGTATACCAATATTGTCATATACGACATGAAACCGTTATTTCCTCAGAATATACATGGCAAAATTGAGCAAAGTCTGCAATGAGCATATATTTCTAGCAAATGTTTGCAAAATTATGCCTAATTAGGAGCAGAAGTTATATGCAAAAAAACGCCATGTCATTAATGATATTACCTGAGAACAGACAGTGCAGGCAAAACAAGGGTCCCCGAGCCCGCCCCAACGCGCGTTTCGGACACACCTTCTTCAGGAGGCCTTGTTTATACTTAAGTTGAGTGCTAAGTTTCTACATACTTTCAAATATTAGAGTATGTCTGATCGGAGACGCTTGATGGGGCCCTGCCCTGTGTGTTTTGGTGATTTGGTGTGGTTGTGCTCAAAGAACATTAAGTTGAAGTTTCCTTCTTGGAAACTGTGACCCAGGTTAATTGGCCCCTATAGGATAGTTGCCATTGTTAATCCTGTAGCGTTTTGCCTTGCTTTGCCACCCACTTTTAAGATACATAATGTGTTTCACTGATCACTTGTCAAAAAATATATTGCTTCCTCTAAACCATCTCCACCACCACCTTCCCCAGTCAGTGCTGATAGGAATCTGGAATTCCAAATAGCGAAGATTATCGAATCTCTCTTGTTATGCCGGTCTCTCCAATATTTGATTCATTGGAAGGGTTACGGTCTTGAGGAGAGAATGTGGCTATCAGCGTCTGACGTTCATGCGATCAGGTTGGTCCAGTCTTTTCATGCTGCACATCCAGATAAACCTGGTTCTGAGGTTCCAGAGGTCCCTCTTGGAATTGGGTGGGTACTTTCATGGGGATACTGCAACAGAGAGGGGCCAGAAGGTTGTGGTGTTTGGATACACAAACTCCTCCTGCACTTATTAGAACTGTTTCACCATCCTGTCAAGCAGAGCAGGATTTCCTTGCTCTGTCATGGCAATGGTTAATCAGTTCAGATGATCTCCTGGAGGTCTCCATTCTGAATTGACTTAGCTGTTCTGTGTTGGCCACTCCCCTCTGGTATATATGCTCGTCACTGGCACTTGGGAAATGCCAGTGATAGTTCTACTTCCTGGTTTGGTGTTGAAGGAGAAAGTTCAGTGTTTGGAGTTGGCAGTTGGAGAGTTTTTCTAGAGATTGCTGAGTGGAGTTGGCTTGCGTATTTATCTTTATCCTCTTACATTTAGTTTCCCCTTCCTATAACTCCCCTGTTCCCACTCTGTTGTTTAGTGAATGTATTTGTATGATTGTACTTCTCTTTTATCTCTGTGTACCCCTGTCTGTCTAGTTAGTGTTTTCCTATACACTTCGGCCCCTCACCCAGCTAGGTACAAGACCCCTGCATCTCCGCCATATGGGAAAATCCGGGAGACAGGGATAAACTAGGGCGTCCCTAGTTCGAAGGATCGAGTAGGTGCCCACAGTCTCTTGACACTACATGATATAGGGCTTATGGAAATTGCAGAAAGGGATCTTCTTGGAACCCACCTCTATAAGCCAAAGTGGCCCTGCCCTTACATTGTACTGGCACTAATTTGACCATTCAGCTTCCCCAACGAATAACCGGCTGCAACTTCCCTCTGGTATGATTTTTAGGGGGTTTCAGAAGAATAAAGCTTGCGTGGAGGGGTCTTGATCAGACATCTGGTTTAATAATTACATACGTTCTCAGCTTTTTTTCCTCCTTTAATCCGTAGATGAACGGGATGCCGTGCAGAAGAAAACATTTACCAAGTGGATGAATTCTCATCTCTCTAAAGTTCCCTGTCGCGTGAATGACCTGTACAGTGACTTGCGAGATGGGTACATCATTACCAAACTGCTGGAAGTGCTCTCTGGGGAACAGCTGGTACGACTGTGTGATGGGGAATTTAGAAATGGTGGTGTAATCTTTTTTTTATGGATTTTTGAAGCTCAAAAGGAACCTAACACCTAGGGCAGCATGACTCGGAGTCCAGCTTCATTGTTGCAGCCGTGTATGTTTTACATACTGTAGATATATGTAGTAGTTCTTAAATGGCCTTGATTGCATGGAGTAAATATTTTTTTTGAGTCTTCAGATAAAGTTTTCAAGTGCAGTGAATTAATGTAATCTTCCCTCAGCCGAAACCCACACGAGGCCGGATGAGGATTCACTCTTTGGAAAACGTGGACAAGGCTCTTCAGTTTCTTAAGGAGCAGCGAGTTCATTTAGAGAATGTAGGATCCCATGATATTGTAGACGGGAATCACCGGCTAACGCTCGGCCTCGTCTGGACCATTATTCTTCGTTTTCAGGTAATTTGCACATTTCAGAAGAACACAAATTGTGTTGATTGTCAGTATTGTATATTTGTAAAGAGCCTTCTGGACTGTCCGCATTGTGCAATCCCTCTGTTATTTCTCCTGGAAATTTGTGAATTAATTAACACATGGGTGTAACCATTCCCCTTTTTTAGTATTGTGTGTATGCGCTTTAGGATGCTTTCCCATGTGCCATTTTGATGCATTTAGTGGGGAAAACAAGAAAAAACATGTCAGTTATTTGAAGCAGTTCCTGATGGAATTTGCTCCAAAGTAGACCCTAAATGGAAAAACTTCACAAAGAAACAGTTTTCACGTGGAAAAACTCATCATTTTTGAACGTCTGAAAAAACTGTGTGTCCACATAGATGTACCTAAGCACTCTTGGTGTCTAAACTGTGGTTTTCCAGCTCTTGCAACTCTACAAGAATGAATGGCAGAACATGTTGTCACTTTGCCGGAACTGAAGATCCACAGAATTGAGACTTCAGTTCTGCTGGAACAATTAATACTATGTCACTGCATTGTTTCCTTTTTATGAACATTTTCACTATTTCTTCATTTTTGGAAGATCCAAGTGATAAAGATAGAAACTGAAGATAACCGAGAGACGAGGTCAGCCAAGGACGCCCTCCTTTTGTGGTGCCAGATGAAGACAGCAGGGTACGTTCTGGATTTTTTTTGTCTAATTGATAAGTGACCTATTACAAGATCCCATAGTAATGTATTTATTATTATTTCTATCTACAGCTATCCTGAGGTCAATATCCAGAACTTTACCACCAGCTGGAGAGATGGGCTGGCATTCAGTGCTCTGATCCACAGGCATCGGTAGAAACATATTTTAACTTATAACTTTTCTCAAGATGAAAAGTTATAGATAGGAGAACATACTGATCTTTGGGGGTCCGACTTCTGGGACTGTCAGCAATCCCAAGGATGGATGGAGCTGAGGTCGAGTATGTGCACCTCCGCTCCATTTATCAGCAGAGGCAAAACCCCAGTACAGGGGTCGGCTTTTTTTTTTTTTAGTCTCCCCCTACTTGGAGGAATGTCTGACCATTCTGGAGCAAGAAAATGGCCCAAAGGTGGTACGATAGGTGCAAAAAAATGTGTCTCCCACGATCCAGTGAAAAAATGGAGAAGGCATTATTAAATATTCCTCGGAAATACTGTAGATGCAAATACAAAAATTCAACACTTATTATCCTTCCTCATAGCTACCAGAAACACGCTGCGTTTTTGTACTTGCGCCTTATTCTATTTTAATAAAGTTTACTCCAATTTTTACTAGATGGTGGAAGCTGGATTCTTTTGTTCCTTCTCACTTTACACACATCATATGATCGGTGTAGCTAGTGAGTTGGTTGGACTTTACTTTTTCTATTAAGTAATAAGATAGTCCACAACTGTTTCTCCTAGTTAGCAAGTATGACCTAGTAGGTACTAGTGCACACTGCCGTGCATGCAACAAGCAGATTTTCCGGCGATATTTTGCTCTGCTTTGAAAATCCCACAACAGAAATTGTCATGCCGCCTATTTGAGAAACTGTACCACAGGTCCGTTTTCATCCTGTAGCATGTGGATGAGATTCATAAACCTCTTCTTATTTCGTGAGCAACATTGGGACTGGGACTGACATCAGTGGTGATGGGCTTTGTACAGCGCTACTGCTGCTGTATATCATTTTGCTATATGAGAAGTGTGCGACGTGAGCCTAACCAAATGTGTTCTTGTCATTAGACCAGATACCATTGACTTCAGCAGGCTGGCCAAGTCGAATGCTACTCATAACCTTCAGCAAGCTTTTAATACAGCGGAACAACAGCTGGGACTGATCAAACTGCTGGACCCCGAAGGTGAGAGCTGTATATGTTGCGTCTCACCTGGTGAAATGAATCATCGCAGCCCTCAGTTCGGAAAAGCAATTGGTGTGCAGCTCAGACAAATAACGTTGCTGCAGTGAGGTGTACAGTTTGGAGCAACAGAGGCTGTGAAGGCTGGGCGGCAATTTTAGGAATAGCCTAGTAAGATTACAAGGATGGTGGAGATCCAGCAAAAGGAGACCTAAGAAGCAGAATCAAATAAACAGCACAGTAGAGAAGAGTTGGTGATGTGGCCAAGCTGAAAAGATCGAGAGACTCAGTGCAGTGATGTAGCAGAGCCCAGAGACATAGCAAAGTGGAGTGTTGAAGCAGAGCCCAGTGGTGTAGCAATGCTGGGTATGGCAGGAGACTCATTGTAGCGATATAGCAGAGATATAGCAGAGGTGAGTAGATTAGGAAACTCACTGTAGTGATATAGCATTGCCAAGCGATGTAGCAAAGTAAAGGGTCGTGGCAGAGCCCAGTGGTGTGGCATAGCTGCATATGTCTGGAAACTTATTGTAGCAATATAGAAGATATGAGTAGGTTAGGAGACACACTGTAGTGATATAGCAGAGCCCAGTGATATAGCAAAGTAAAGGGTTGTAACAGAGCTCAGTGGCAGTGGTGTGGCAGAGCTGGATCTGTATAGAGACTCATTGTAGTAATGGAGCAGAGTTGAGTAGAATAGGAGACTCACTGTAGTGATATAGCAGATCCCAGTGAGGTAGCAAAGTAATAGGTTATAGCAGAGCCCAGTGGAGTAACAGAGCTGGGTATGTCTGGAGACTTATTGTGGGAATATAGCAGAGTTGAGTAGATTAGGAGACTCACTGTAGTGATGTAGCAGAGCACAGCGAGGTAGCAAAGTAAAGGGTTGTAGCAGAGGCAAGTGACGTAACAGAGCTGGATATGTCTGTAGCAGAGCTGAGTAGGTTAGGAGACTCACTATAGTGATATAGCAGAGTCCAGTGACGTAGCAGAGACCAGTGGGATAGCAGAAGTGGGTATGTCTGGAAACTCCTTTCCTGTAGGGAAGAACTGCAAAATGGGCCAGCATGGCAATCATATGAAGTAGTGGCTAGTGTGTCAACTACCTGAACGTTTGGGTTGCATGCCACTGCCAGAGATGGGGGACTGTAAGCTCAGAGATGCGTGCCAAGTTACTATGGTAAACCAAACTGCAGGAGACAGGCAGGAAAGCCTGGACAAGTAAGTGTATGTCAGTCTCTTCCCTCCTATGTTCTTGGCTTTCAATATTTTCATTCTAGATGTGTATCCTTATGTCGTAGGGAGGATCCTGGGGAACTGAGAGATATAAAGGGTTTTCCCAAGATAGTAAAGTTATCTCATATCCATAGAAAAGGGGATAACTTTCTGATAATGGGGGTTCCAACTGCTTGAATACGGGAAAAAGCAGAGTGCTGTATTCGGCTACCTCTGGCTATTGGAGACGGAGTGGTGATGCGTATGCTCAGCCGCCACTCCATTCAGACAGAGCTCAGTTTTCTAAGTGCTGGGGGTCCAGTTCTCTAAGCGCTGGGGGGTCCCAATCGTTGGACCCCCAGTGATCAGTAAGGTATCTCCCCATCTTAGAAGAAGGGAGTAAAAACCTTTTAAAGAACGCATTTGTGGCTAGGGCTATAGGCTTCAATATGTGTAGAGACTATTAGTCGTCATGCTATATCCTCTCTTTTACTGTAGATGTTAACACAGAGAATCCAGATGAGAAATCCATCATCACATACGTAGTGTCTTTTTATCATTACTTCTCCAAGATGAAGGCGTTAGCAGTGGAGGGGAAGCGCATAGGAAAGGTGAGTTATACGTCCTCACAAGTGTGACCGTAGCAAAATGGGGACGGGATAAGATGGTACATGAATGGGATACACCTTCGGGATACGGCTGTTCTCTTGCTCATTCCTGTCTTAATAAATAATAATCTTTATTTTTATATAGCGCTAACATATTCCGCAGCGCTTTACAGTTTGCATACATTATCATCACTGTCTCCAATGGGGCTCACAATCTAGATTCCCTATCAGTATGTCTTTGGAATGTGGGAGGAAACCGGAGAACCCGAAGGAAACCCACGCAAACATGGGGAGAACATACAAACTCCTTGCAGATGTTGTCCTTGGTGGGATTTGAACCCAGGATTCCAGCGCTGCAAGGCTGCAGTGCTAACCACTGAGCCACCGTGCTGCGCTTATTATTATTATTATTATTATTATTATTAATAATAATAATTAATAATAGCTTTGTAGAGAATAGCAGCACAACCCAAATGAGTTCCTACATTTGCACCTTGGAGGTAAATGGAGCGGTTTGTGGACAAAAGCCAGAGAGGCAGCGAGGCCTCGCCAACTACTGGAGCCTATTGGGTCCTGACTTTGTTGTCACCATGGGTTAGACCTCCACATATTACAGTTACATATAAACAATCCATTAATGTCTTGTATAACAAAAAAACACCCAAATATACAATAAATATAAATGATAATCATGTTGTCGGCGTTTTGGATTGAGAAGTAATGTTTCTCTGTGTATCTGCCCAAATACAAGCACCTCATGCTATTCTGCCAGTCTTCCAGCTCCTCGGCATTGCCACAAATCTTGCATTAAGATTGATTTAAAATTAAACCATAAAATACAGTCATAGATGGCGAATATTTCTATATCACTACCTCCGATAATATTCAAAGTTTGTGATAAACTCAACAAATTAACAAATATTGGGACACATTCCAGTTTTGCCTTCAGTCCTATTAACCCCGGTGTATGACATCTGGCCATATCACCCTGCAGTAGAACATCTGGCCCCTTGGTGTATAATCTCCATCCCCCTGCCATGCCATCTACCTTTACTATCATGTGACAGAGTGACCAGTGGTGCAGAGCTCACTGATACCAGCGTGGTCCTATAATAGGAGCCACCGGGGGGGGGGTAACAAGTCCGTTCATTACATTTCTTCCCTCCTAAATATCCACCCATCATCTGTGAGTGATATTATTGAGAAGTGGAAGGAACAGCAGCAACTTGGCCATGAAGTGGAGACCCCGTAACATTACAGAGCGGGGGGCTGAGTGCTGAGGAGCAGAGGGCAGAAAAGTCACCAACGCTCTGCTGACCCCATAACTGCAGAGTCCAGACCGCCACTGGTATAACATCAGCACAAACACTGCTCCCCCGCCGGGAGCATCATGTCCGAGCAGCTGCATGCAGCCTTATATTACCACGCAAAATCTGAGCGTTGGATGGAGTGGTGTAAAGCTGCCATCACTGGACTCTGGAGGAAACATTCTGTGCAGTGATGGATCACACTTCTCTATCTGGCGTCTGATGGATGAGTGGGTTTGGTGAATGCCAGAACATTACCCACCTGACTGCATTGTGCCCCCTATACAGTTTGATAGAGGAAGGATAATGCTGTTGGATTGATTTCAGGGATCGGCATTGGCTCCTTAGTTCCAGTGAAAGGAAATCTTAATTCTTCAGCACCAGACATTGTGGACAGTGGCGGATTATAATGAGGTCAATTTGGGCAGTTGCCCCGGGCCCAGTGGGGTTAAGGGGCCCACAGCCCAGGCCAGTAAATTGCCCCATTATAATCCGCCACCGCACAGGGCCGGATTATAGGCAGGGCAGGCGGGGCTTCAGCCCCGGGGCCCCCACCACAAGAGCTTCTAAGGGGGCCCCCACCACATTCCTGCTGGCTGCTGCAATGGCACTCCATCTTCTCCCCACCTAAAAGTGAGTGACCGTGGGGGCGGCATTATGTGCTCTGCTACCAGCAGCATCTACAAGTAGCGTGAACGCTGATGCTGCTGGTAGCGTGCAAAGGCTTGTGATGAGATCACAGGAGGTAAGGTGTCAGGGCCCCCGATCATGTGACCCCTGTCTCCTCCCCTCCTGTGACCTCATCACAGATCCTGTGCGCACAGCACAGAGCACTGAGAGCAGCCATGTATGTGGAGTGCGGCTCTGCGGGTGGAGGTAGGTGCTGGAGGCCCCATTATTCTCTATGTGGAGTGCGGCTCTGCGGGTGGAGGTCGGTGCTGGAGGCCCCATTATTCTCTATGTGGAGTGCGGCTCTGCGGGTGGAGGTCGGTGCTGGAGGCTCCATTATTCTCTATGTGGAGTGTGGCTCTGCAGGTGGAGGTCGGTGCTGGAGGCTCCATTATTCTCTATGTGGAGTGCAGCTCTGCGGGTGGAGGTCGGTGCTGGAGGCTCCATTATTCTCTATGTGGAGGTCGGTGCTGGAGGCTCCATTATTCTCTATGTGGAGGTCGGTGCTGGAGGCTCCATTATTCTCTATGTAGAGTGTGGCTCTGCAGGTGGAGGTCGGTGCTGGAGGCTCCATTATTCTCTATGTGGAGTGCGGCTCTGTGGGTGGAGGTCGGTGCTGGAGGCTCCATTATTCTCTATGTGGAGGTCGGTGCTGGAGGCTCCATTATTCTCTATGTGGAGTGCGGCTCTGCGGGTGGAGGTCGGTGCTGGAGGCCCCATTATTCTCTATGTGGAGTGCGGCTCTGTGGGTGGAGGTCGGTGCTGGAGGCTCCATTATTCTCTATGTGGAGGTCGGTGCTGGAGGCTCCATTATTCTCTATGTGGAGTGCGGCTCTGCGGGTGGAGGTCGGTGCTGGAGGCTCCATTATTCTCTATGTGGAGTGGGGCTCTGCGGGTGGAGGTCAGTGCTGGAGGCCCCATTATTCTCTATGTGGAGTGCGGCTCTGCGGGTGGAGGTCGGTGCTGGAGGCTCCATTATTCTCTATGTGGAGTGCGGCTCTGCAGGTGGAGGTCGGTGCTGGAGGCCCCATTATTCTCTATGTGGAGTGCGGCTCTGCGGGTGGAGGTCAGTGCTGGAGGCCCCATTATTCTCTATGTGGAGTGCGGCTCTGCGGGTGGAGGTCGGTGCTGGAGGCTCCATTATTCTCTATGTGGAGTGCGGCTCTGCAGGTGGAGGTCAGTGCTGGAGGCTCCATTATTCTCTATGTGGAGGTCGGTGCTGGAGGCTCCATTATTCTCTATGTGGAGTGCGGCTCTGCGGGTGGAGGTCGGTGCAGGAGGCTCCATTATTCTCTATGTGGAGTGCGGCTCTGCGGGTGGAGGTCGGTGCCGGAGGCTCCATTATTCTCTATGTGGAGTGCGGCTCTGCGGGTGGAGGTCGGTGCTGGAGGCTCCATTATTCTCTATGTGGAGTGCGGCTCTGTGGGTGGAGGTCGGTGCTGGAGGCTCCATTATTCTCTATGTGGAGTGCGGCTCTGCGGGTGGAGGTCGGTGCTGGAGGCTCCATTATTCTCTATGTGGAGTGCGGCTCTGCGGGTGGAGGTCGGTGCTGGAGGCCCCATTATTCTCTATGTGGAGTGGGGCTCTGCGGGTGGAGGTCAGTGCTGGAGGCCCCATTATTCTCTATGTGGAGTGCGGCTCTGCGGGTGGAGGTCGGTGCTGGAGGCTCCATTATTCTCTATGTGGAGTGCGGCTCTGCAGGTGGAGGTCGGTGCTGGAGGCCCCATTATTCTCTATGTGGAGTGCGGCTCTGCGGGTGGAGGTCAGTGCTGGAGGCCCCATTATTCTCTATGTGGAGTGCGGCTCTGCGGGTGGAGGTCGGTGCTGGAGGCTCCATTATTCTCTATGTGGAGTGCGGCTCTGCAGGTGGAGGTCAGTGCTGTAGGCTCCATTATTCTCTATGTGGAGGTCGGTGCTGGAGGCTCCATTATTCTCTATGTGGAGTGCGGCTCTGCGGGTGGAGGTCGGTGCTGGAGGCTCCATTATTCTCTATGTGGAGTGCGGCTCTGCGGGTGGAGGTCGGTGCCGGAGGCTCCATTATTCTCTATGTGGAGTGCGGCTCTGCGGGTGGAGGTCGGTGCTGGAGGCTCCATTATTCTCTATGTGGAGTGCGGCTCTGCAGGTGGAGGTCAGTGCTGTAGGCTCCATTATTCTCTATGTGGAGGTCGGTGCTGGAGGCTCCATTATTCTCTATGTGGAGTGCGGCTCTGCGGGTGGAGGTCGGTGCTGGAGGCTCCATTATTCTCTATGTGGAGTGCGGCTCTGCGGGTGGAGGTCGGTGCCGGAGGCTCCATTATTCTCTATGTGGAGTGCGGCTCTGCGGGTGGAGGTCGGTGCTGGAGGCTCCATTATTCTCTATGTGGAGTGCGGCTCTGTGGGTGGAGGTCGGTGCTGGAGGCTCCATTATTCTCTATGTGGAGTGCGGCTCTGCGGGTGGAGGTCGGTGCTGGAGGCTCCATTATTCTCTATGTGGAGTGGGGCTCTGCGGGTGGAGGTCAGTGCTGGAGGCCCCATTATTCTCTATGTGGAGTGCGGCTCTGCGGGTGGAGGTCGGTGCTGGAGGCTCCATTATTCTCTATGTGGAGTGCGGCTCTGCAGGTGGAGGTCGGTGCTGGAGGCCCCATTATTCTCTATGTGGAGTGCGGCTCTGCGGGTGGAGGTCAGTGCTGGAGGCCCCATTATTCTCTATGTGGAGTGCGGCTCTGCGGGTGGAGGTCGGTGCTGGAGGCTCCATTATTCTCTATGTGGAGTGCGGCTCTGCAGGTGGAGGTCAGTGCTGGAGGCTCCATTATTCTCTATGTGGAGGTCGGTGCTGGAGGCTCCATTATTCTCTATGTGGAGTGCGGCTCTGCGGGTGGAGGTCGGTGCTGGAGGCTCCATTATTCTCTATGTGGAGTGCGGCTCTGCGGGTGGAGGTCGGTGCTGGAGGCTCCATTATTCTCTATGTGGAGTGCGGCTCTGCGGGTGGAGGTCGGTGCTGGAGGCTCCATTATTCTCTATGTGGAGTGCGGCTCTGCGGGTGGAGGTCAGTGCTGGAGGCCCCATTATTCTCTATGTGGAGTGCGGCTCTGCGGGTGGAGGTCGGTGCTGGAGGCTCCATTATTCTCTATGTGGAGTGCGGCTCTGCAGGTGGAGGTCAGTGCTGGAGGCTCCATTATTCTCTATGTGGAGGTCGGTGCTGGAGGCTCCATTATTCTCTATGTGGAGTGCGGCTCTGCGGGTGGAGGTCGGTGCTGGAGGCTCCATTATTCTCTATGTGGAGTGCGGCTCTGCGGGTGGAGGTCAGTGCTGGAGGCCCCATTATTCTCTATGTGGAGTGCGGCTCTGCGGGTGGAGGTCGGTGCTGGAGGCTCCATTATTCTCTATGTGGAGTGCGGCTCTGCAGGTGGAGGTCGGTGCTGGAGGCCCCATTATTCTCTATGTAGAGTGTGGCTCTGCGGGTGGAGGTCGGTGCTGGAGGCCCCATTATTCTCTATGTAGAGTGCGGCTCTGCGGGTGGAGGTCGGTGCTGGAGGCCCCATTATTCTCTATGTAGAGTGTGGCTCTACGATTCGTGACCCCCGTCACGTGACGAGGGGGGCCCACAGAGTCTGAACTGCCCCGGGCCCTGGCTACCCTTAATCCACCCCTGATTGTGGACAATTGTAGCTTCCAGCTTTGTGGGAACAGTTTGGGGAAGACCCTCTTCTGTGCCCCATGACTGTCCCCAGTGCACAAGGTCCAAACAGACATGGTTGGGGGACAAGGCATGGACTTTTTCTCAGTAGACTATCTCTGAATTTTCCCTGTAGGCTGCTGCTTGTGGCATTTTATCGCTGATTAATAATCTTATGTTTGTACTAAAATTCTGCATTCCATGATCTTATAAAAGTTTATCTTCGCCATTGGTTCTCTGCAGGTCCTGGACCAGGCAATCGATACTGAGAAGGATATCCGCAGATATGAGGTTTTGGCAACAGAACTTCTAGAGTGGATAGAGAGAACCATAGCCATCATCACAAACCAGAAGTTTGCCAACTCTTTGCTTGGTGTCCAACAGCAGCTTCAGGCATTTACCACGTACTGCACCACAGAAAAACCATGCAAGTGAGTGCTGTATTCAGGTGGCCGCATGGCTAGGATAGATGTCGGCTCGTTTGGCCGACATCTCTACATTCCAGCTCTTCCATACTCAAACCCATATGTGGGAGGCTTATCTGTCCTTACTTTTATGTGGCCCTGACAAGTTTCCTTTAAGCTTTACTACAGCATTTTACAACCTGGCAATGTGGTCATCAAACTAGAAAAAGTTGTGCACCCCTGATCTAATGTGAATGGGCATCTTCAGACACAATTGGCTGCCATTGATGTGACTTTAGTCTTTTGCTTGGACAATGACAAGGAATGTTTAGGAGCGATTGTAGGTAATTGTAGGGATCGTGCTGCTCACTGGATCCATTGTCTACTTTTTTCGCTAGGTTTCAGGAGAAGGGGAATTTGGAAGTTCTTCTATTCTCTATTCGCAGTAAAATGAGGGAAGAGAAACGTAAACTGTATGTGCCATCCGAGGGGAAGAACATCTCAGATATTAACAAGGTTGGTTCCGTATCTGTCCGAATGATGACATTTAAGGCCCGATTCATTATTCGCATCACGTTCTTTAGTTGTCTTATATAATTTATCGACTTTTGTTTTTGCGCAAAATTCTTCAAAATGGCATAATGCGGTTCATGAATTTTATGCAAAATCAAAAATTTTCTTTATTTTTGTCTAAAAGCCTTTTTAGGGACCTTTTCTTGAGCATCTTCTGTGACAACATGTGCACACAAAAAATACAAGCATATTATAAAATCACTCCGGATGGGACTGGAGTATATTTGCGCAAAAGTTTAGAAACTTTTTAAAAAGCACCAAACTATGAATCGGTCGCAAACATCTGGAAACCCTGAAATCTCTGCCAATAGTAACGAACATAAAAAAGAAACAGGTATAAAATAGAAGTTAAAAAAGCTGCAAATGAAAAGAAAGAATAAGGCGGAAATGAAAAACACAAAAAAAGTATGCAAAAAGATGACACAAATGCTCCTATGCAGCGAGAAAGCAATGAAGGGGACACAATGGTGGGGACCCTGTTATTTTCTGGGTTTGTATAGGTTCAGGAAGTGATTGCAGCTGTAATTTTTTTAATTAATTTTCATATCTACATTTTAAAAACCATCACCATATTTTTTGGAGTCTTTATTTTCTTTTTTTTGTGTGGAATTAGTAGTATTTTATTAGGCCATTTTGGGATATATGTATTGTCTAACTTTTTTCTCTAATTCATTTTTTCTTATACTTTTGCATGCTTTAAATATATGTATATTCTTTCACCAAAAATACAATATTAGAACTCTATTTCAGACTAATAGCGGGAAGATTTTGCTAGTATGTTGCTTTCTTGTAAGTCTTTTATCTCAAACCCAGAGCTGTATTCACAGTTATACTGCTCAGTACCGTAGTATATTGTGCTACATAGTGACAGGGAAACCAGAATACCTCATGGCTTTGTATGGGAGATGTTATAGAAGCTAGTCTTATCCCATTAGCTCAGAGAAAACAGAAAATTAAACTGGGAAAAATACAAGATACAAATCCTATAATGGCCAGACCGTTTGTTACTCCTCATAAACACACGTTGTAACAGCCTATTCAGAAAAGTCACCTTAAACGGCAGGTAATCAACAGTGATTGTGACATCCTGGATCCATTTGGTATAACCTAGGCTTGGACACAGCTGGAGAAGGCAGAACATGAGCGTGAGGTTGCTCTTCGGAATGAACTTATACGTCAAGAGAAGCTAGAACTACTGTCCCAAAGGTTTGATCAGAAAGCCGCCATGAGGGAGGCCTGGCTGAGTGAGAACCAACGTCTGGTGTCGCAGGTAACACATGAACGGTAGTAAGTTTGCAATCATGAGAGGCGATCACACTTTTTTAAATTTTGTCTGTTGGTTTTACTTGATAGGATAATTTTGGTTACGACCTCTCTGCTGTGGAGGCTGCAATGAAAAAACACGAAGCCATCGAGGCAGATATCTCTTCCTATGAAGAGCGGATCCAGGTGGTGGCGGACCTGGCTCAGGAGATGGAGTCTGAAGGATACTATGATATCTGCCGGATAACCGCTCAGAAGGACAACATCCAGAGACAGTGGAACCTGCTGAAAGAGCTGCTCAGCTCCAGGAGGGCGCGACTGGAGAGAAACCTGGCACTGCAGAAAATATTCCAAGAAATGGTCTACATGATAGACTGGATGGATGAGATGCAGGTTCGTGGCGGTCAGATTTAGTTAAGTGGTCATGTCATCAGTGTGAAATCAGTGCCGATTAACCCCTTCCCTCACCTTATGTAATAGTACGTGAGGACCTCATTGCTGTAAATATTATGTCAAGGTGATCACTCGGGCATTGCCACTCTGCCAACATGAGCTATGGAAAATGGATGCTTTAATAAAACAGCGAACTCCCACCTAGAGATGAGCAAAAAAGATTTGTAAGACCCCGATCTGGTGTCCACTTCGTTACTCCATGGCAGCCAGAATCCACGTTTTTGAAGACCATATTTTATATATATATTACGGCAACATGTTCCTCTAGAAAATCAAATCTCATATTGCTGCAAAAATTAAAAACAATCCACACATACAGTACAGACCAAAAGTTTGGACACACCTTCTCATTCAAAGAGTTTTCTTTATTTTCATGACTATGAAAATTGTAGATTCACTCTGAAGGCATCAAAACTATGAATTACCACATGTGGAATTATATAATTAACAAAAAAGTGTGAAACAACTGAAAATATGTCTTATATTCTAGGTTCTTGAATGTAGCCACCTTTTGCTTTGATTACTGCTTTGCACACTCTTGGCATTCTCTTGATGAGCTTCAAGAGGTAGTCACCGGAAATGGTCTTCCAACAGTCTTGAAGGAGTTCCCAGAGATGCTTAGCACTTGTTGGCCCTTTTGCCTTCACTCTGCGGTCCAGCTCACCCCAAACCATCTCGATTGGGTTCAGGTCTGGTGACTGTGGAGGCCAGGTCATCTGGCGTAGCACCCCATCACTCTCTTCCTTGGTCAAATAACCCTTACACAGCCTGGAGGTGTGTTTGGGGTCATTGTCATGTTGAAAAATAAATGATGGTCCAACTAAATGCAAACCGGATGGAATAGCATGCCGCTGCAAGATGCTGTGGTAGCCATGCTGGTTCAGTATGCCTTCAATTTTGAATAAATCCCCAACAGTGTCACCAGCAAAGCACCCCCACACCATCTCACCTCCTCCTCCATGCTTCACGGTGGGAACCAGGCATGTAGAGTCCATCCGTTCACCTTTTCTGCGTCGAAAAAAAGACATGGTGGTTGGAACCAAAGATCTCAAATTTGGACTCATCAGACCAAAGCACAGATTTCCACTGGTCTAATGTCCATTCCTTGTGTTCTTTAGCCCAAACAAGTCTCTTCTGCTTGTTGCCTGTCCTTTGCAGTGGTTTCCTAGCAGCTATTTTACCATGAAGGCCTGCTGCACAAAGTCTCCTCTTAACAGTTTTTGTAGAGATGTGTCTGCTGCTAGAACTCTGTGTGGCATTGACCTGGTCTCTAATCTGAGCTGCTGTTAACCTGCGATTTCTGAGGCTGGTGACTCGGATGAACTTATCCTCCGCAGCAGAGGTGACTCTTGGTCTTCCTTTCCTGGGGCGGTCCTCATGTGAGCCAGTTTCTTTGTAGCGCTTGATGGTTTTTGCCACTGCACTTGGGGACACTTTCAAAGTTTTCCCAATTTTCTGGACTGACTGACCTTCATTTCTTAAAGTAATGATGGCCACTCGTTTTTCTTTACTTAGCTGCTTTTTTCTTGCCATAATACAAATTCTAACAGTCTATTCAGTAGGACTATCAGCTGTGTATCCACCAGACTTCTGCACAACACAACTGATGGTCCCAACCCCATTTATAAGGCAAGAAATCCCACTTATTAAATCTGACAGGGCACACCTGTGAAGTGAAAACCATTTCCGGTGACTACTTCTTTAAGCTCATCAAGAGAATGCCAAGAGTGTGCAAAGCAGAAATCAAAGCAAAAGGTGGCTACTTTGAAGAACCTAAAATATAAGACATATTTTCAGTTGTTTCACACTTTGTTAATTATATAATTCCACATGTGTTAATTCATAGTTTTGATGCCTTCAGAGTGAATCTACAATTTTCAGAGTCATGAAAATAAAGAAAACTCTTTGAATGAGGTGTGTCCAAACTTTTGATCTGTACTGTATGTGTAGTTTGGAAGGCATTAAGGGGGATTACGCAAATGTCTATGCCTCCCTGTGTTCCCCAGGTTCCCCTGTCCTCTAAAGATTTTGGAAAACATCTATTGGAAGTGGAAGATTTTCTTCAAAAACACAACTTGCAGGAGGCGGATATCGCCGCTCAGACGGAGAGAGTCCACACCCTGAACCAATCTGCTCTGAAATTCACACAGTTCTCCGGTGAGTTTAACTGTTATTATAAATTATTATTATTATTATTATTATTATTATTATTATTATAAAGTAAGGGCAGAGTCAGACGGCCACATAACTCAGAGGAGGAATGCAATGCTCGGACTTCCATTGGCTCTCCAGCTCCCAGCATGATAGGTTCATGTATTTCTATGCAGCTCCATGCTCGGGTCGGCCAGTCCAAACATTGCGATGCAATACTCTGAGTTATATGTCCATCTGATACTTCCGAAACATTGAATAACATATGTACCATTTCTGCAAGTCATATATACATGCCATATTCTTATTCCCCACAAGAGGGCAGTCTGATACACCAAAGCCATCCCTGACCAAATCCAATCCTTAGGATCCCACATTGTACAATGAGCAATATAAAAGGGGTTGTCTTATCACAGACAAATCCCTTTAAGATAATCGGCATCAATCTGACAACTGATCTTGCATTGGATGGCTGAATATTTGTGTTTTTTGCTTGTTGGCGGGCTTAAATAGTGAGTCTTGAGCAGGTGACCTACCTCTGACAGTCCACTTCTCATATAAATTAAAGGGGTTGCCAAGTTCTGTGATATTGATGACCTTGGGACACTAAGTGAACCACCTTATTTGTGGTCGTTTAATAGCATACTTACACAGGCCGACCCAGCATTAGATGAAAGATCTGCGTACTGATTGCACAGACGTTGTTCTCGACAGCACAGATCCTGTTTACACAGTGCGCTGCCCTGCCGAGAACGATGATCGTTTTGCTCGTTCGTCAAGTGATCGGCAGCCTGTTTTAACTGCAAGATTTTCATGAATGAGCGTTCCTAGAAATCCTTTATGGATTTTAGGTATCATTATACATAGTGGACAACCCCTTAAAGGTCAATCAGGAGTATAATGAAGACTGCAGGTAGCACCAATTGTCTTTTTTACGAGCACTTGACATATCTGAACAAGACATCTACTAAAAAGTAAACTATATAGAAGAAGAAACCCGATAAGATGCATGTGCAGAATGATTTGCCTATTGAGTGATCACTTTATGTCATACAGATTACCAGCCTTGTGACCCCCAGATCATCTGCAACCGGGTGGAACACGTTAAGAGCTGTCTGGAAGGACTACGGCAGCTGGCAGAGAAACGACGGGGTGAGCTGGAAGAATCAAAGCGTCTTTGGTGCTTTTTGCAGGAAGTGGAGGAGGCCGAGGGATGGATACGAGAGAAAGAACAGATTCTTGCAACCCCACAAAGTTATGGAAAGGATCTGAGCAGTGTCCTACGACTGCTGAGTAAACACAAGATTCTGGTGGGGGAGATCGGAGGGAGATTTGCCATGCTGCAACAGACCCTGCAAAAAGGGGAGCAGGTGAATACACTGCTTGTTTTATTGGGGTGGTTCAAGGATTTAATATCCTTATGATAGCTCATCAATATTGGATCAGCGGAGGTTCGACTCTTAACATTCCGGCCAATCGGAGTCCCATCCATTGTTTGATATTGATGGTCTGTCTTCATGTTAGTTTGGTTTGGGTCTAATTCCGGAGCACTGTGTCCCCTTCAGTATTTACCAGGTGCATTAACGTACATTTTTTTAGCTGCTGTGCCTGGTATTGAAGCTCAGATCCATTCTTTAGCTGCAGTACCAGGTATAGCCACTATAAACTGTACTGCGCTCTTGATACCCTCAATCAGCTGATCGTAGATCGGGTCAGACACCAGAAACCACTAAGGCCGGGTTCATACCAGCAATGCCCGGTCTGGCAGCAGATTTCCTGACCCGAACTTACAACCTCATATCTTTCTTTGATGCTGCAAGTTCAGGTCGTGAGACCCCCCGGTCAGTTTGGGCATTGCAGTCCCATGAAATACTCGTTTGAACCCGGCCTAATATTGATGAAATTGATAGGACCGGGTGGATGATCATATAATATGATCATTATCTTTTGCTTTTTCTGTAATCAAGGTGTTAACAAAAAGGCGAAGAGGAATGATCGGGCTTCGCCAGCGAATGCAGGAGGTGAAGCAGAAATGGGAAAACCTTGAGAAGGCTTCCAACACTCATCACCTGAAGCTACAAGAGGCCTCCAGCTTCCACCAGTTCAATGCAGACACAGTGGAGCTGGCTGGGTGGCTGCAGGACACCTACCGCCTAGTATCCAGCGATGATTTCGGACATGACGAGTTCTCCACCCAATCTTTGGTGAAGAAGCATCGAGCAGCCACAGAGGAGATCGAGAAGCACAGAGCCACCGTGCTTGGATTGAGAAAACTGTTGTCAGAGTTGGGGGCCGAGTACCGAGACCAGGTGGATGTACAGATCAGCATCGTGGAGGTGGAGCAGCTGTACGGGGAGGTGGTGGAAGTTGCCTCCTTACGAAGTCAATGGCTGCAGGACGCATTAGATGTCTACAAAATGTTTGGGGAGGTGAACTCCTGCGAGGTGTGGATAGATGAGAAAGAGCAATGGTTGGTGAAGATGGAGATCCCACAGAGACTGGAGGACGTGGAGGTCATCCAGCACAGGTGAGGACTCCACGGGGTACCCAGAAAATTAACCCATACACTGTCCTGGTCATGTAGATTTGATATGAAATGTAAATTTGTATGCAGGAGGGTTTCTACAACCACATGGATTGGTATTTCTCTCTTTGTGTGTAAAGAGAACCTGTTTGTGAAAATGTTGCTACTGAAATTAGTATATATAGGTCTTAATACAACAATAAAAATGATACCTGACTTGTAGTAATCCGATGTGCCAGTGCTGAGAAATTAAGGTTTAAAGCCATATGCTAATTAGCCTGGAACTGCATTGGGGGCATGTCAGTGCACTCAGATTATCGACACACCCAACACGCACTTCCAGGCTCATTTACATTTTGCTTTAAATCTTGATTTCTCAGCGCTGGCTTATCTGATTACTATAAAAAGGGTATCATTCGTTTCACTGATTTTAGTAGCAAAGTTGACCTGACATTTTCTACAGTCACTCATGCAATACTCAGAAAAACCCCATGACCATAGCTTCAGCCATGCAACCTTTATAATTCCTACATTGCTACAGACCCAGTGCGGTAATATTTATATTTTTCCATGACTCTGAGGGTTACATATTAGACTAAGATTCTAGATTAACACAAGGCCACCCCGATAGTCATGGAAATATTGAGGATTGCTTATGGACAGAAATTAATAAAATCTCTCCCTCTTTTTGTGCTGAAAGGAAACTTGTCAGTAAAGATTTTAGTGACATGTCTGATTAGGTCTTGGTACAGCAGTAAGAATGATAGCCATTTTGTAGTAATCTGATGTGCCTGTGCTAAGAAACATTGAATTAGCCTGAAAGTGCAATGGGGGGGTGTAAGTGCACTCAGAGTACACTGACGCCCCCAGTGCACTTTCAAGTTCATTTACAAAAACTCATTGAAAAATCATATTTTCTTGGTGAATTTTTGCAATTCTACACTACCCAAAATGTCTGGGTGTCTTTGATATCCCAGTCTGGATTAATACTGCAAGTTCTGGTTTGTCCTTGATGGATTTTTTTTTTTTTTTTTTTTTTTTTTAGATTTGAGAGTTTGGACCAGGAGATGAACAGCCTGATGGGTCGCGTCCTGGACGTCAATCAAATCGTGCAGCAGCTGCTGGAGGGGGCACATCCCAGCTCGTCAGAGGTCCGGGCCTGTCAGGATCACTTAAACAGCAGGTAAGGACATTGTTATATAAGGAGCGACTCGCAGATTTATCTTGTCACTTCTAATGCTCCTGACACTGCATCCGCTGATGGGTGATATGTACCGGAGGTGGCCGAGCTATAGTAATCTTCTGTTACGTGGGGATCTAATGAGCGCGACCGACCATGTCCTCTTTTACCAAGGTGTCTCACATTTTATATTAAAGCCTAACTTCACCTAAACCGAAAAAATTCAATTGTGACCTCAATTAAAGGGGCCCATGCCCATCTTATATGGTTAGTGTCAGACAGCGCTTGTAAATACAAGCGATTTTGTAATTTACTGCTTATTAAAATGTTTAGCCGTTCTTGAGATCTTAAGGCTTTTCTTTTGTTTACAGCTCATTGCATGAATAGCAGCGGTGGTCGGTTCCCTAAGCAACAAGCTGTAAACAAAAGAAAAAATGTTAATAACTCAAACGGCTGCAAATTTTAAGAAACAGTAAATTGCAAAAGTGGTTGTTTTTACAAGCAGTACTCAAGTAACCCTTTAAGAGAATATTACATTACCTAACACCACATTTATTGTAATATTTTTATTTGTATTGTGAGTTTTTATGTACTTACCACTACTCTGTTTGACCAGGTGGAACCGTATTGTGGAACTGGTGGAGCAGAGGAAGGAACAGCTTTCCTCCGTCCTTCGCCTACAGAACTATTTCCTAGAATGCAACGAAGTAAAGTCACAGATCCGTGAGAAGAGGAAGTCCATGGAGACCTCCCAATGTGGCAGCGGGGAGTTGGGTGGGGTTCTTGCCCTGCAGAGGAAGCTCTCCAACATGGAGGCCGCGTTGGTGGCTCTTGAACCCAAGTTGGTCCAGTTACAGCAGGATGCAGAAGTTCTTGCCTCCTGCCACCCTACCCAGGCCATGGAGGTGCTGGTGCACTTTGAGGAGATCAGTAGTGAATGGGATGCTCTTAAGAGAACATTGCAGGGGTGCGAGGATTCCCTCACAGTGGCCAGTAAGCTTCAGCAGTTCATTCAGGACCTCGACAACTTCCTCACCTGGTTGGTCAAAACACAAACTGCGGTGGCTGCCGAAGAGCTGCCGTCCAACCTGTCGGAGGCGGAGAGGCTGTTAGGACTTCATGCCTCCCTGAAAGAAGAGATCAACAGATACGAGGAGGACTACAACAAGATTCAGGCGGTCAGTGATCTTCTCAGCTTGGAGGAAGCCGACCTCCCATACCTTTCCCTTCAGCAATGGCTGCAGAAGCTAGAAGTGGGTTGGAACAAGCTGAACCAGATGTGGGAGAACAGAAGGGAGGTCCTGGTCCAGTCCCACATCTTCCATCTGTTCCTGAGAGATGTGAAACAAGCGGAGGCCTGCCTTAACAATCAGGTGAGACACGCAGCTCCATGATCCATTACAATGGAAAAAGCAATATGTGCTAATCATGTATCTGAATATGGAGGCTGCTATAAAATATTTTTTCACATCTGATTTATCCAGCAGAGAGAACAGAAGGAAAAATATGGAGGCAGCACTTGTTTCAGGCCCTAACAAAGCTTAAGCAAGCTAAGGCCCCCAATTCACTTTAGATGGCTGGCTCATGGACTCATTCTATGGTGGCAGCTGACCTCATTGAGTCTGGTAGTCTGATATCTGACATGTTGAGTCCTTATCCCCCCCCCCCCCGCACATTACTGTTGGCAGAACTATGTTGTAGGCATCCATCCGGCAGACAATGGCCTTTGTCCAGAGGCCACAACCTGCAGTGTGCACTCAGCCTAAAGGCCCCGATACACGTAACGATGTCCCAGCGATCCTACCAATGATCCGACATGGATGGGATCGCTGGGACATCATTAGGCTGATCGCTCGTGAGCTGTCACATAGACAGCCCCTTCAGCGATCAGCACCAGCGAGCAAGCTGGTTTCTAATGTAAACATCAGGTATCCAGGAGCCGCGGCTCTTGGATACCCGCTGTTTACCTTGGAAACCGGCATACACGCTGGTTTCCAAGGTAAACATCGGGTATCTAAGAGCCGCGCGGCTCCTGGATACCCGCTGTTTACATTAGAAACCAGCGTCGCTGATCTCTCGCTGCCGCACGCAGCGATGCCTGCTGGACAGAGGGAGACCACCGATCAAAAAATGGCCCAGGCCGATCAAGCACGATACCCGGTCGCTGATCCCCGTCACACACAGCGATCTCTCTGGTGAGATCGCTGTGGCGTCACAAAATCAGCGATCTCGCTGTGTGTGACAGGGCCTTAAGTGTATGTGCACAAAGTGCGGATTCTGATGCGGATCTGCAGCGGATTTGCCTGTGCGGATCCACTGCAGATCCGCAAGCAATGTACAGTACAATGATAATAGATTTTAAAAACCGCAGTGCACATGCTGCGGATTTTTCCGCGCGGATTTGCTGCTGTTTTAAATCCGCAGCATGTCAATTCTTTCTGCGGATTCTGCAGCGGTTTGACACCTGTTCCATTGTACAGGTGTCAAAATGCAGGGGAAAACCACAGGGTAAGCCCGCAGGTCATTTTACCTGCAGATTTACCTGCAAATCCATGCGGAAAAATCCGCAGCACAATCCGCACCGTGTGCACTCAACCTTACAGACAGTGGGGGGGGGGGGGCATCCTGATCGTTTAACATATTTATCAGCCAGGCACACCTTCACAACTAATTTTTTATTTCTTCAATTCATCCACAATGAAAAATAAAGGTAACTTCACTTCACCAGTACTAGTCTTTACTAAAAATATTCTAACTTTCAGAGCTTGCAGCTCGTTTACAAACCTATGCATTTCCATGGTAACAGACTACGAACAAACTGTGTAGTCTGATCTTGCAATGATACTTCATTATATCTGTCCCTTAGGCCCCGTCTCACTAAGCGACTTACCAGCGATCCCGACACCGATATCAAGGTGTCAGGATCGCTAGTAAGTCGCTATGTGATCGCTGGTGAGCTGTCACACAGACAGCTTCACCAGCGATCAGCACAGCGATGCCGAGCGCCCGGCATCGCTGGCCATCCTGTAAAAAATAGAATTAAATAAAAAATATATTATTCTCACCTTCCGACGTCCCGTTCAGCCATCCTGCCTCTCTCCACGCTCCGGTCCCAGTAATCCTTTGCACGAATGACCGCGAGATGTCACGGTCTCGCGGGATAACAAAGTCTCGCGGTCATTCGTGCAAAGGATCACTGGGACCGGAGCGTGGAGAGAGGCGGGATGGCTGAACGGGACGTCGGAAGGTGAGAATAACTATATTTTTTATTTTTTTTAATTATTTTTTTACACCTGATCGCTGGTCTCCCGCTGTCACACACAGCGATGCGTGCTGGCCAGCGGGAGACCAGCGACCAAAGAAATGTCCAGAGGTTTCTTGCAGCGATCAGCGATACCGGCAGGGGGGCCGCTCGCTGATCGCTGTGACACACAGCGATCTCGCTGGTGAGATCGCTGTTATGTCACAAAAGTTGTGACTCAGCAGCGATCTCGCTACCGAGATTGCTTAGTGAGACGGGGCCTTTACTTCTTGCTAATATGCCAAGTGTATTGTGGGAAATTTTTAATGAAGACAATTGACAAAGTTGTTTTTCCTTTTATTTGAGATGCATTGGCCAATTAAGCAAAAATAAAATGGTTGAGTAGTAAGTCTGTTTTGGGTTTTTACAGAACATATCTTGTAAAAAGAAATCAGGTCCGATGCAAATTTGGAAGAGGTGGTTGTTCATGTAGCATGTTTTTTTTTAATGGGTGAAAAATAATAAAAACTTTGGGATTTGAGTTAAGAGAGGGCTTGTGAATTGAAGTTGTCATGTTTTGTCTGTTTTATAATATGGAATTAGTATGTCATACACGAAAATTAACAATGAAAAATTTGTATTGAGCTTTCAATAAAAATGATCTGATTAAAAAAAATAAGAAAAACTAATAGTTTTTGCCATAGGTTGCAAAGTTTGGATTAATATATTCAGTAATTATCTCTCCTCTTTACCTTCTGGATCCGTTACATTGTTTTTCACCCCCTGACTAATAGACAGAGGAGGGGGATGCAGCTGCAGTCTCTACCACTGTGTCTGTGAGACTGCATGCTATGAGCGCAGGGGCAGACTGAGACAAAATACATTTTAATTTATTTTTTAAGCGGTATTTGGGAAATCACTGTTTCATGGATGTGGCTTTTGAAAAACCATAGCAAAAAAAAAAAAACAACAAAAAAAAGCAAAACAAATTCTGTCTACTCCCCCTCCCCAGGTCCATCTCTGAGTGCCATTGTTGCCAGTCTCTTTTTTGCCTGCAGTGCTGATGTCAAGTCAACATCACTACAGCCAATCTTTGAACTCAGCAGCTGGTGCCGTAAACTCTAGCAGAGTCACTAAGCTCACTGATTGGCTGCAGTGCTGCAAACGTGACATCAGCACTGCAGTCAATAACTGGGAGCAGCAGCCGAGACTCAGTGCTGAACCCTGGGAGGGTGGGAAAAGCACAGTTTGTTTTTATTGTAAACCGAAACTGCAGCCGGGGGACAGAAATAAGACAGGGGATGCAGCTGCAGCCGGTCTTTTGCTGTGTCTGTGCGGCTGCATGCTGTCAAAAGGGGCGTGGAAGCAAACATCCTTTGTCCCAGGATGGTTAACAGGCACCATGCCAGGAGGATTCCGCTCACAGAGCATGTAGGGAAGAAATGATAAATGTTTTCAAAAAAAGAAAAAAAACTAAAACAGTACAGTGTCTGATTATGTGGTTGTAGGAATCGGCTCTGGCTCATGTTGAGTTATCACATACCGTGGAAGGGGTAGAAATGGCCATCAAGAAGCATAAAGATTTCCTGACGACCATGGACATGAATGCTCAGAAAGTGACAGTGGCGGTGGAAGCAGGCGAGAGCTTGATACGACTTGGAAACGTCTTTGCAGACCGAGTTCAGGAGAGGATCGGAGCCATTCAGAAAAGGTGAGAGTGACGACAAAGCTGGGTTTATTCTTAGCGATGATGATGGTGATGATATTTAGCTATTGCACAGAAATATAGATCCAATTCCCGGCATAGATACAGAGGTAAAATATAATGGTCACCACTAGAGGGAGCTCATTGCATACTGTAAGTCTATAGCATTCAATGTATAAACTTTATGCAGTAAGCTCCCTCTACTGGTGACGGCAGGTAACCACAGTTATATTAAATCTATATTTGTGGAAGATTGGAGTGACAAAACATATAAATACACAGTAATTAATCATAATAGTCACATATCGGTAGGTTATACCATTATTATACGATCGTTGGTTGTTTGACCTTTCAAAAGTCAAAACTTTATGATATATTTTATTCACTAGGAGCCAACGTAATATGGCCCTGGCTCAGAAATGGCTGCAAAGATTAAAAGACCACCTACAGCTGCATCACTTTCTGCAGGACTGCAATGAGGTAAGACCTTCTTGCTGAAATGTTGAGTTTTCGGTGTTGTAAGCTGCTTTTTCCTACATCACAGACTCATTTGGGGCACATTAAGGTGATGCTACATGTAACGGGTTTGTGAGGTGTGACCCCCACGTTTTATAAATTTCTGTTTTTATGCCTTTTTTGCTCTTTATATGAGCCGAAATAGAGAGAGGCTTCTTTGTCGCTATGTAATATTAGATTGTAGTGGAAATTAAATTTCTATGTGTAAATTGACCTTTACTATAATGGGGGCTTTCTCCCTTTTACAATACACACGTCACAATTTGTATGTAACACCTGCGTTATTTGCTGCTTAAAATCGGCATCAAATCTGACGTATGTCCATACCACGATTAAGGACAGCTTTATGTCCAAAACGCGTCATTTTTTTGCCTTGGTGCAATATTTTAAATGTACCTGGGACCTTTTTAAGCTGTGTTCGTAAATTGTTGAAGTTTTATATCCAAATGTCTGGTTACCTTTGTTGGCTTTGTCCATTTATTCTTATGAGTATAGTTACATTGACGATTTTTTTTCTGTTTTCATTTTTGTTGGTATGAATTCTGCACTGCTCATAGCCTTTAAACGTCTGGCTGAGCCACCTATGACACTAAAGTGATGTTTTAGAATGTCATTGCAGAATAATAAGCTTCGGGAATTGGCTGTCAGACACAGCCAGACTCCCCATAGAGAAGGCATAGATGGTTTAGTACGGTTTCTGCCTTCCATATCTCTGTGTACATAATCTCTGTGTTTTCAGTGTAGGAAGCATTGACAACGCTTCCTCTTCTGGATAATCACTGAGTGTCGGTATGGAGCAGGATCTTCTTTGTACTAGCAGACCCAGATCAGCTCTGCAGTTCAAGCAGGAGTCAAATCTTCCCTGTAACTGGTCCTAATATGCTAGTCCCAGTTACAGGGGAAGTCAGCCATAATAAATAATAAAACAAAAAAAATCACCACCAGTTCAAATCGATGTTTCTAGTCCGACACCTTCAAAATAGACACATATGTGGAACAGTTTTAGGCCTCGATGGTTTTCTGTGTCAAAGCTGCTGTGTGACGCCATGTTTTCATCCATGCGTTTGTAGTTGGATAGAGGAGGAAATGCGGTTGGATTTTTTTTTTCTCACATATTTTTCTTGAATCCATGATCTAAAAACCTCCATGTGATGTTGCATGAAATCCAAAGCTGACGGAGTAAAAGCCCTCTACCCCCCCTCCCGTTCCGATTTTGCCCTTTATTTTTTTCCCCCTTCTTCCAAGAATCATAACATTCTTTCTATCTTTCCATCCACGTGGACATATGAGGGTTTTGGTCTTTTTGCAGGCCGAGTTGTAGTTTTGAGTGACATTATTCATTTTACTGGAAAGAGGGGGGAAAAAATTTCACATGTTGGGACACTGCTCAAAAAATAAAAAAATGCGCAATTCCGCCATTAATTTTTGGGTTTTGTTTTTACTTCATCATATGGTATAATTGACTGGGCAATATGGTTATCCTGGTAACTAAAATGATAGCAATAACAAACTTTTATAAAGTTGTTTTTTTGTTTGTTTGTTTTTTTAAAGTGGTAAAAAAAAAATCATAAATTCATTATAAAAAAAATGCATTTGTGTCAATTTTCTGAGACCTGTAATGTTTTTCTTTTTTGGCCAATGGAGCTGTGTGAAAGCTTATTTCTTGGGTGTCGATTTGATGTTTTTATTAATATCATTTTGGGGTAAATATGTTTTACGGTAATTCCTAATTATTGCATTTTTATTCCGGTGACCCCCCAAAAAGACACAATTCTGGCGTATATTTTTTCTCTTTATGGGGTTTACTGATCGAGTTAGTTAATTTTATAATTTGATAAACCCGACTTACTTTACAGACTTTTTGTTTGTTTGTTTATTTTTAGTTGGGTAGTTGGGGAAAACAGGGGTATTTTTTATATATATATATTTTTCTGTTTTTTTTTTTACCTGATCTATTATACTGTATATGGCAATACCACAGTAATTTAGTATTTAGCAAAAATCACAGCTCGCATTAAATGCTGCTCTTAGAGATTGAAAGTGGCATTTAAGAAGTTAGCAGCAACGGGAGAAGCTTGGCTCCAGTCGCTGCTGCCAATGGCAGACCCTGCCTGTGTAATACAGTCATTATCTGCTGGAAAGCTGCAGGTTCAGGATCCGGACGGGGAACTGACATATGAGATAATAGTGCGCAATATCGGGAAGCAAACTCACAAGTCGATCAGCGCTTGTTAATATGATCGCTCTGTCGCCATACAGCATCATGTTGTCGGCAGCATATTCCTTATTTACATGTGGTGATGTGCTACCGAAAGCAATTTTTATGGTGGTATAAATTTTCCAATTAACCCGTGAGTTATCTTGTGTAAATGGATCTTAACAATACAGGCCCATAAAGCAACAAAACAGTAAAAAAAAATAAATCAGCTCATAAATGTAAGACCTCATTCACATGTTTGTGTTTTATACAGTCATATGTAAAAGTTTGGGCACCCCTATTAATGTTAACCTTTTTTCTTTATAACAATTTTGGTTTTTGCAACAGCTATTTCAGTTTCATATATCTAATAACTGTTGGACTCAGTTATATTTCTGGATTCAAATGAGGTTTATTGTACTAACAGAAAATGTGCAATCTGCATTTTAATAAAATTTGACCGGTGCAAAAGTATGGGCACCTCAACATAAAAGTGACATTAATATTTCGTAGATCCTCCTTTTGCAAAAATAACAGCCTCTAGTCGCTTCCTGTAGCTATCAATGAGTTCCTGGATCCTGGATGAAGGTATTTGTGATCATTCCTGTTTACAAAACAATTCCAGTTCAGTTAAGTTTAATGGTCGCCGAGCACGGACAGCCCGCTTCAAATTAACCCACAGATGTTCAATGATATTCAGGTCTGGGGACTGGGATGGCCATTCCAGAACATTGTAATTATTCCTCTGCATGAATGCCGGAGTAGATTTGGAGCGGTGTTTTGGATCATTGTCTTGCTGAAATATCCATCCCCTGCGTAACTTCGACTTCGTCACTGATTCTTGCACATTATTGTCAAGAATCTGCTGATACTGAGTTGAATCCATGCGACTCTCAACTTTAACAAGGTTCCCGGTGCCGGCATTGGCCACACAGCCCCAAAGCATGATGGAACCTCCACCAAATGTTACTGTGGGTAGCAAGTGTTTTTCTTGGAATGCTGTGTTTTTTAGCCTCCATGCATAACGCCTTTTTGTATGACCAAACAACTCAATCTTTGTTTCATCAGTCCACAGAACCGTCTTCCAAAATGTAACTGGCTTGTCCAAATGTGCTTTTGCATACCTCAGGCGACTCTGTTTGTGGCGTGCTTACAGAAACGGCTTCTTTCGCATCACTCTCCCATACAGCTTCTCCTTGTGCAAAGTGCGCTGTATTGTTGACCGATGCACAGTGACACCATCTGCAGCAAGATGATGCTGCAGGTCTTTGGAGGTGGTCTGTGGATTGTCCTTGACTGTTCTCACCATTCTTCTTCTCTGCCTTTCTGATATTTTTCTTGGCCTGCCACTTCTGGGCTTAACAAGAACTGTACCTGTGTTCTTCCATTTTCTTACTATGTTCCTCACAGTGGAAACTGACAGGTTACATCTCTAAGACAACTTTTTGTATCCTTCCCCTGAAAAGCTATGTTGAATAATCTTTATTTTCAGATAATTTGAGAGTTGTTTTCAGGAGCCCATGATGCCACTCTTCATAGGAGAATCAAATAGGAGAACTACTTGCAAGTGGCCACCTTACATACCTTTTCTCATGATTTGATACACCTGGCTATGAAGTTCAAAGCTCAATGAGGTTACAAAACCAATTTAGTTCTTCAGGAAGTCAGTAAAAAGTAGTTAGGAGTGTTCAAATCAAGAAAATGATAAGGGTGCCCATACTTTTGCACCGGTCAAATTTTGTTTAAATGCAGATTGCACATTTTCTGTTAGTACAATAAACCTCATTTGAATCCAGAAATATAACTGAGTCCATCAGTTATTAGATATATGAAACTGAAATAGCTGTTGCAAAAACCAAAATTGTTATAAAGAAAAAAGGTTAACATTAATAGGGGTGCCCAAACTTTTACATATGACTGTACATAGTTATTACATACCCATTATAATCTATGGACATGTTCACAGGCTCACTGTCAGAACCCCAGCGATCACTGTGTTGTGCCAAATCCTTTGGACAGGAAATGTGTGTGTGTGTGTGTATGTACAGTGGGGCAAAAAAGTATTTAGTCAGTCAGCAATAGTGCAAGTTCCACCACTTAAAAAGATGAGAGGCGTCTGTAATTTACATCATAGGTAGACCTCAACTATGGGAGACAAACTGAGAAAAAAAAATCCAGAAAATCACATTGTCTGTTTTTTTTTCATTTTATTTGCATATTATGGTGGAAAATAAGTATTTGGTCAGAAACAAGCAATCAAGATTTCTGGCTCTCACGGACCTGTAACTTCTTCTTTAAGAGTCTCCTCTTTCCTCCACTCATTACCTGTAGTAATGGCACCTGTTTAAACTTGTTATCAGTATAAAAAGACACCTGTGCACACCCTCAAACAGTCTGACTCCAAACTCCACTATGGTGAAGACCAAAGAGCTGTCAAAGGACACCAGAAACAAAATTGTAGCCCTGCACCAGGCTGGGAAGACTGAATCTGCAATAGCCAACCAGCTTGGAGTGAAGAAATCAACTGTGGGAGCAATAATTAGAAAATGGAAGACATACAAGACCACTGATAATCTCCCTCGATCTGGTGCTCCACGCAAATCCCACCCCGTGGGGTCAGAATGATCACAAGAACGGTGAGCAAAAATCCCAGAACCACGCGGGGGGACCTAGTGAATGAACTGCAGAGAGCTGGGACCAATGTAACAAGGCCTACCATAAGTAACACACTACGCCACCATGGACTCAGATCCTGCAGTGCCAGACGTGTCCCACTGCTTAAGCCTGTACATGTCCGGGCCCGTCTGAAGTTTGCTAGAGAGCATTTGGATGATCCAGAGGAGTTTTGGGAGAATGTCCTATGGTCTGATGAAACCAAACTGGAACTGTTTGGTAGAAACACAACTTGTTGTGTTTGGAGGAAAAAGAATACTGAGTTGCATCCATCAAACACCATACCTACTGTAAAGCATGGTGGTGGAAACATCATGCTTTGGGGCTGTTTCTCTGCAAAGGGGCCAGGACGACTGATCCGGGTACATGAAAGAATGAATGGGGCCATGTATCGTGAGATTTTGAGTGCAAACCTCCTTCCATCAGCAAGGGCATTGAATATGAAACGTGGCTGGGTCTTTCAACATGACAATGATCCAAAGCACACCGCCAGCGCAATGAAGGAGTGGCTTCGTAAGAAGCATTTCAAGGTCCTGGAGTGGCCTAGCCAGTCTCCAGATCTCAACCCTATAGAAAACCTTTGGAGGGAGTTGAAAGTCCGTGTTGCCAAGCAAAAAGCCAAAAACATCACTGTTCTAGAGGAGATCTGCATGGAGGAATGGGCCAACATACCAACAACAGTGTGTGGCAACCTTGTGAAGACTTACAGAAAACGTTTGACCTCTGTCATTGCCAACAAAGGATATATCACAAAGTATTGAGATGAAATTTTGTTTCTGACCAAATACTTATTTTCCACCATAATATGCAAATAAAATGAAAAAAAAACAGACAATGTGATTTTCTGGATTTTTTTTTCTCAGTTTGTCTCCCATAGTTGAGGTCTACCTATGATGTAAATTACAGACGCCTCTCATCTTTTTAAGTGGTGGAACTTGCACTATTGCTGACTGACTAAATACTTTTTTGCCCCACTGTATGTGTGTATATATTCACACACACACATATATATTATTTATTTTTTTTTTTTCATATCATGTTATTTATTAAAAAAAGAGAAGTTTTCACACCCAGGCACTGAGGCTTTTCTCTAGTTTTCAGCAGACTTTTTATCATCAGAGGCAGGATTACAATGACAAGTAACATCTACATACAGCAGATAACAATGAGTTAACAATGACTTTTGCACACGCTCATAAGATGCTTCAATACAAAAAAAATAGGGCCTGAATTTATTCATTGTGGCTAATGTACATGTGCATAGCTCCAAAATATCTCTGGTCAAGCCTGACATTCCCCATTTGGGAGAGCTGTCCCGGGAGGTCAGTGGAATATCTCTACTTCCACGTACCGTGCAATGTCTCTCTTGACGTCTTCACTGCCCCGTAGCTACTCCTCCCTTGATTTCGGGTGGTGGTTCTGGCATCTCTCTACTCTCTACAGATGTACATTAAATTTTCTTGACATTTATTACTGTATCATTGGAGGCAATAGCAAAACCTACGAGTCACAGGCTGCCCTGACAAGTATAGAGGTATTGTGGGAGAATTTCTCTACTTGAAGGTACAGTGTAATCTCTTAAATTACAGATGGATTGTACTGGTACATAGAGATACATCTCTATATACCAGTGCATTTCTGTTTTGTAGAAGTAAAATAAATCAGATTTTTTTGCTTTAAAATTACAGTGCTGTGCAAATTAATTGGGACAAAGCATTTTTTTAAGTAAAATTGTAAGTTGGTTACCAGTCAGTGATTCAAACCAGTTTTAACTGCTTTGATCAGGTGTGAGTGCCTGTTCAAAGCAGTTAAAACTGGTTTGAATCACTGACTGGTAACCAACTTACGATTTTACTTAAAAAAATGCTTTGTCCCAATTAATTTGCACAGCACTGTACTAAAAAATAATAAATATAATAAAAAAATACATTTTTAATGCAATAAAAAAAATCAGAAATCAGCAAATAACATGGATATAGTTGGTGTCCCTGTAATTGTAGGAACCCATACAATACAGTGATCAGATTTTTTACTGTGATCGGTGAATAGCTTGAAAAATTTTGTGATTGACTTTTTTTTCTCAATTGTAGCTATAAAAATGTAACTGAGGCCATGTTCACACGTAGCATAAATGCTGTGGGTTTTTTTTCTGCACATTACATTAACTGCAGGTGTCAGATCCAAACTAGTCAATAACAATCTTCTGTGGTAATTGTGTTTCATATGCATTTTTTATGCATTTTCCCCAATTTAATGCGTTTTTCATGCAGACTTAAAGTAGCGTTCTGCTCTCAAAAATGCAACTGCGTTTTTTTTGGCATGCATTTTCTTTCTGGCTTCATAGAGAAGCTCATGGAGAAATAAATACACCAAAAGCGCACAGTTCAGCAGCGTCATTAGACGACAGTGGGTGGATTTTTTTATGAAATCACATCCATTTTGCTTGGACAGTTAGGCTGTGTTCACACGTAGCGTAAACGCCTCTTTTTTTTGTGCAGAAATGCTACTTCCTTTTACTGTCCAGGAAAAGTGGATGTGATTTCATAAAAATTCTGTCTCACTGTGCGTATGTTGAACTGTGCAGCTTTGGTGCTTTTTTTTCACTCTCCATAGGCTTCTATGATGGGGAGCCTGAAAGAAAAATCCCCCCCAAAAAATCTGCTTTTTTTTTTTTTTTTTAAAGTACAGAATCAAAAAAATTAAAACCGCTGCCTCAAAACCTGCGAAAATCCATAAAAATTGCAGCAAAAATTAAAAATGCAATAATTTAGAGATTATTATTACCTAGTTTGGTGCGGACACCTGTACAAAATGTGCAGAACCCCCCTACAGTATTTGTGTAATGTCAACATGGCTGTACCGACACACAAAAAAGCAAGAACTCATATAATGAAGCTTCCAGAAATGGAAAAAGGTCTGGCAGCTGCAACTATCAAGAAATGAACAAAAAATAAAAGAAAACTGTGTGAAAATTACAAATTTCCATTTAAATTTCAATACAGATTGTGGGTGATGTAAAAAAAAAATTACCAAAAATAAAAAAAATTAACACACAAGCCCGATTTACACAGTAGGTGGTTCTCTCATGCTATTTTTCCTTTTATAACCTTGGTGACTCGTCACCTTCTCCTCCCGCGGTCCTGCACCCGGGATGTGATGTTCTGCTCATGATTCGGATGTACAGCTTTATGGGACTTGTCAGGAGACATCTTGTAACAGATGACAGCACAATCTGTCCTCTCGACCTGATGTACATGTTGTATTCAGAGACCGCAGATACTTCAGCCCCTCTCATCCTAATCATCCACTGGCGCTGGAAAACCATGCTTTATATGAATATAAAATGATGGTGGGGTCTCCGTAGTCGGACCCCCAATGATCCAGCAGTTACCACCTGTTCTGTGGATTGAGCGCAACTTCTTAATAGAATAACCCTTTAATTCTTCTAGAACAGTGTTTATGCAAATATGATGCAATGACAGAATTACACTTTTTTTTACCATTTCTCCCCATTGTTTCCAGGACATGACCGCATATGGCGACTTCAGTTTTACCTTCTCCTCGATACCTCGCCGCCTCCTATCATCCCCCTCTTTCCCTTCTCCTGAGAATAAGACAAGGTACAATTTAAATTCTTTGGATAATTTTGGCCACAGCGGCCAATTTTATTAACAAACATTAACAATAAACATTAAATAATTCAAAATTATGAGGGGAGGGTTCTTGGAGCTAGAAAGATCTGGCTATAAACTTATTTCCACCATGTTACCCCCAGCCGTCCAGCCCAGCTCGAGGGCACCGTAACTCCCCTTCTGGGAGACCAACCACCATAGCTCCCGAGGTAAAACCCCGTCCAGAGCCCATACCCAAAAGCCAGATCCCCCATACCATTTTAAACTGTCGGGAATGTTACTTCCGAATCCTTCCCCGACCAATCACCGTCAACTCCAAGAACCCCACCCCCCGCCCCACAGCCACTGTGACAACAGCAACAACAACGCCTCATATAGACCCTGACAAGAATCTATATACCGATCACCTTTTTTTTTTTTTTTTTTTTTTTTTTTTAAAACGTACATCCCCTAGCAGCCCTCAACATGCTCCCAAAACAGGGAGGGTGGGTGGGACTTCTCTCCTCTGCTCCTGGCTGGTGAGTGCGGTTTTTCCCCGCACTTTTTCCCTAATACAGGCTGCCCCCACCTTAAACCCCTCCCCTGGCCCCCGTCCCGGCCAACCATTTCAAACTGGCACAACACCAGTTCTAAAACTTCCCACCCATGGCAGTCATGGGGGGCTTCCCCTAGGCTGTGCCCTTCCCCAGCCCCCTTCTTTATATGGTGAATTGAATGGCATTATTCAAAAGTCAACTAAAAAAGTCCTGGCTTTTGGAAAAACAAGAGAGAGAAAAATCAAAAGTGCAAAAACGATTATTGGGCTTGAAGCAAAGGTCTTAACAGGAGCACTTTTTCTTTCCTTTTTTTTCATTTCTCACTTTGGTAGCCATGATATTTGTATGTGTAATGATTGCAGTAACACATTTCAGATTGGCATCATCTGCCGAATTTAGCAGCACTCCGGTCCACTCCGGCATCACGTGACCAATTTGTAACCTGCTGGATCACGCATTGTCTTCTTTGTTACCTTCTTTGTGCAAGTCTGTGAGATTCGGAACAACGCCCTATCGCTTTTTTGAGACCCGTAGACTTGCATTGTAAGAATTTAAATAGTGATCTCAGCTCCACAAGGACAACACTGTGTGATTTGGCAGGTCACAAAGGCTGTCACATAATACTGGAGTGGACTGAAGCCCCCAATTTCAGAAATCAGTATCGGAGACCCTTACACACATGGACACATTCAAGTGAATTGGTCTAATTTGTCTCTGCACGTTAGTGTGTTCCCACAGACAGTGTGTACGTTTATTTAACAGCAGCATGGTGTGCAAAACGTCCCGCAGATGGATGACATCCGTGTGTCATCGGTGTGACACATACCGGCGCCTGGGAAGTAGCGGTACAGATTGCGCTGTTCCCTGGTGCTGGGTGCTGAAGACTGCTCTCATCATTCTTCCCTACTCATGCAGAGATCAGCACTGTCAGGGGAGAGAATGTTGAGATTTATATTCAACTGATAACAGCGAGAGCAAGCAGTGTCTGATGGGACTGCTACTCCCATCAGCCTACACCAGTTGCTGCTAATAACAGTGAGAACAGGTTGCGGATGATGGGAGTATTCATCAGCTGACGCCTGTGCTATAATTAAATAATAAAAAAATGGCATAAGTTCCCCTGTATTTTTGATAACCAGCCAGGCAAAACTGACAGCTGTGGGCTGCATCCCTCATCTGTCAACTTTAGAAAGGCCGGTTTTATCAAGAATAAAGGGATCCACGCACTGTTTTTTTTTAATTATTATTTAAATAAATAATTTAAACGTTGTGGGTTTCCCCTCATTTTTGACAACCAGCCAAGCTAAAGAAGACAGATGGAGGCCGGTATTCTCAGGCTGGTAAGGGACCATGGATATTGACCCCCCCAGCCTAAAAATAGTAGCCCACAGCCGCCCACAAAAGGGCAAATCTATTAGATGCGCCAATTCTAGCGCTTTGCCTGGCTCTCCCCACTTGCCCTGTGGCGGTGGCAAATGGGGTTCATATTTGTGGGGTTGATGTCACCTTTGTCTTGTCTGGCGACATCAAGCTCACAGATTAGTAATAGCGAGGCATCAATAAGGGCAGTTTCACACGTCAGTGTCTCCGGTACGTGTAGTGACAGTTTTCTCATGTACCGGAGACACTGACAAACGTAGACACATTCTCATGAATGTGTCTATGCAGATGTCAGCCTGTCTTCACGGACCGTGTGTCCGTGTGCAAAACACGCTATGTCCGTTTTTTGTGCAACAGCACGGATCACACGGACCCATACAAGTCAATGGGTCCGTGTAAACACGTACCGCACGCGTGTGCTGTCCGTGTGCGATCCGTGTGTGTTTTTAAAAGTCAAAGGGTTAACATTAAAAATAATTTTTCAAAAACACGGACACGGACAGCACATGGATGGTACACACGGACATACGGATAGCACACGGATGACCTCCGTATGCACACGGATAGCTCCGGTACCGGTTTTTCCTGTACCGGAATTATCTGGACGTGTGAAACTGCCCTAAGACACTTATCCGTTACTTAATCCTATATTGTAAATAAGCACACAGCAAGAATAAAGTCTTTATTTGAATAAAAAAAAACATGGAGGTGGTGCCAATGGGTTGCCATGACAGCTGGGGGTGACCCCATGTGCCTGTTATAATGACTCTTCTGTCAAAGCCAGAGTTTTGCTGGCATGCATAGGAGATTGTGATTTTTACTATAGATGGCAGTGCTGATGTCCTATGTGTAGCACATTTGATTGTATGCTCACTGCTTCAAGTCCCCTAAAGGGACTATTAGAGACAGCAAAAAGTGAAGTTTTAAAAATATGGAAAAAAAAAACTCAAGGTCAAATGTAAAAAGTTAAAAAATAAAAAATACACATATTTGGTATTGCTGAATTAGTAAAAGTCCGATCTATCAAACTATAAATTAAACTAATGCTATCAGTAAATGACGTAACAAACAAAAAAATCAAAAACGCCCAAATTAGTTTTTTTTAGCTGCTGCAACATTACAATAAAATACAATAATGGTGCTCAGCACCAGCACCAGCTCAGCACCACCTTACATCTCCTCCCTTGTTTCAGTCTACCACCCCACCCGCGCCCTCCGTTCTGCTGATGACCTGAGGTTAGCATCCTCAAAAGTCAGAACCTCCCACTCCCGTCTCCAAGACTTTACACGTGCCTCGCCAATTCTTTGGAATGCACTTCCCAGGTCAATACGATTAGTCCCCAATCCCCACAATTTTCAGCGTGCCCTGAAAACGCATTTATTCAGACTGGCCTATCGCCTCAACATATTAACCTAATCTATCCCTGTGTGGCACAGCCAAAAGTTTTACCATAACCAGGTTCCCTGCATCATGTTCCCACATGCTTTATGCATCCATTAGCCCTCTGTGTCTGTACTGTTACACACTTAACATTATGGCTGGTCCATACAATCAGGGCAATTGTTACCACCCACCTTTCGTGTCTCCCTTTTTCCTCATAGACTGTAAGCTTGCGAGCAGGGCCCTCATTCCTCTTGGTATCTGTTATAATCTACTGTATGTGATTATTGTTATGCTGTAATGTCTATCGTCTGTACAAATCCCCTCTGAAATGTAAAGTGCTGCGGAATATGTCGGTGCTATAAAAATAAAATTTATTATTTATTATTATTATAATAAGAGGTGATCAAAACATTGCTTCTACCCCAAAATGGTATCAGTAAAAAAGGCAGCCCTTACACAGCCCCAGATCCTGAAAAATTAAAATGTTATGGATCTCGGAGAAAATGGTAACAAAAGCAAAAATGTTGTTTTTCGTAAAAATTTCTGTTTTTTTTTCAGCACTAAAAGAAAAATAAAACCATACATGTTTGGTATCTGCATACTCGTACTGACCTGGATAGTCATATTGCCAGGTCAGTTATACCATATAGTAAACATGGTAAATAAAACCCCCAAAGCAACTATTGTGGAATTGCAATTTTTTTTTTTTTTTAATTTCAATGCACTTGGAATATTTTTTCCCCACTGTCCGGTGCATCACATGATAAAATAAATAATATTATTCAAAAGTATAACTTATCCCACAAGAAAAAACCCTCATACTGCTATGTGGATGGAAAAATAAAAAAGCTATGGCTCTTGGAAGAAGGGGAGGGAAAAAAAACAAAACGAAAAAAAAAGAAAAACACATGGAAAATCGCCCAGGGTTGAAGGGGTTAAAGAGTAATTTAAACACAAGTCTTACAGCTGAATGCTGAAAATGTCATGTGCGCCTTACGATATTCTTGCAGCTATGTAATCCTCCAAAGATGTCGGCAGCTGTGGAAAATTGTCCCATTGCCGTCATACATACTTTAATTTTATTGCACGTCTTAAAGCAGCTTTGTCAGATCTCCGAGGGGAAGAGGTTGAGCTCAGGGATATATAGTTTTCTATAATGTAATATAGTATTTTTATGTAAAAAGATGTTTAACTGCTGTCTGGACTCAGAGAAAAAGTGTTTGAGTCTCTCTTTTCCTGTAAAGAAATCCTTGTGTGTCCAGCACACCCCACAGACACGAGAAAGCCTGTGAGCTTTGCTTTCCACACCCACACATTGAGAAGGTCTGGGAGTCGTGCTTTCCCTGCCCACACATTGAGGTGGTCTGGGAGTCGTGCTTTCCCTGCCCACACATTGAGGTGGTCTGGGAGTCTTGCTTGCCCCACCCACACATTGAGGTGTGGGAGTCCTGCTTGCACCACCCCCACAATGAGAAGGTTTGGGAGTCCTATATGCCTCTCCCACAAATGAGAAGGTCTAGGAGTCCTGCTTGCCCTGCACACACATTGAGAAGGTTTGGGAGTCCTGCTTGCCCCACCCACACATTGAGAAGGTCTGGAACTCCTGCTTTCCCCGTCCACACATTGAAATGGTTTGAGAGTCCTACATGCCTCACCCACACAATGAGAAAGTCTAGAAGTCCTGCTTGCCCCGCACACACATTGAGAAGTTTTCAGAGTCCTACTTGCCCTGCCTACACATTGAAAAGGTTTGGAAGTCCTGCTTGCCCCACCCACATATTGAGAAGGTTTAGGAGTCCTTCATGTCACACCCACACATTGAGAAATCCTGCTAGTCCTGCTTGCACTGCCCACACATTGAGAAAGCCTGTAAGTACTGCATGCCTTGTCTACACATTGAGAAGGTCTGGGGGGTCCTGCTTGCCCTGCCCACACACTGAGAATGCTTGAGAGTCCTGCGTGCGCACAACTTGAGAAAAACTGCAAGTCCTGCATGCCCACCCATACATTGAGAAAGCCTGCGAGTCCTGCATGCCCGCCCACACATTGACAAGGTCTGGGGGTCCTGTTGCCCTGCCCACACATTGAGAAAGCCTGAGAGTTCTGCATGTCACACCCTTATATTGAGAAAGACTGCCAGTCCTGCTTGCCCCGCCCATACATTGAGAAAGCCTTTGAGTCTTGTATGCCCCACCTACACATTGAGAGAGCCTGCGAGTCCTTCATGTCCCGCCTACACATTGTGAAAGCCTGCGAGTCCTGCATATCCGCCCACACTTTGAGAAAGTTTGCCAGTCTGTCTTACTTGCCCTGCCCACACACTGAGAGCCTGAGATCCAACTTGGTGTCCATTCAAAGAGTGAGCCTGTGACTCCCTTTCCTCCCAGTACCTTTAGAGAAAGCCCTTGAATCTGTTCCTTCTTGCCCATATGAATTTATAAGGAAAAGCTGTCAATCACTGGGAATAGTGCTGGGTCAGCAGGACACAAAGGCTTTCTCTAGTTCTGGCAGCATTTATGTAGTTTTATACATGAACGTACTGAATTAAATCCTATAATATTACCTATCCCTGAGCTCAGTAGTTTACCCCCTTTCCATTGATAGGGAACCTAAACAGTCACTTTGAAGGACCATATTTAGGCTCTATGTAAATAGACGCAGGTGTAGTGTGACGCTCATCTTATAATTGTCTCAGGCGGCCCTAGACTTATCTTATGTATTGAGGGTCTGCAGTTCTTATCCTTGCAGGATAATCCTAACTTGCTTCTTTCCCAGCCCTGGGTGCTACTAGCAGCTCTAGCTGTTGTAATTCTGATTATCTCGGTCACCTCCAAGACGCCTTATTTCAGCTGACGGGAATTCAGCTCCCTTGGGGGGGGGATTCATCTTCACACAGTGCTCTGATACTTACCTACCAGGCATCTCCTGCTGCTAGTTAGCATTTCAATGACTTGTTCTCCAGCGAAGAAACACACATCTACACTAATGTAGCCATGCCATCTATAAATCTGTCTATCGCACTGGTATCACTTCATTCACCTGCGATGATTATATCATATGATGCTTTACTATGTTGAATTATCATATACTTCAGTGGTCGGATGCATAGAGACAGTAATGCCGGGTTCATATGTCTCGATTAGAATCTCGCTTCTGTAGATAAGGGGGGGGAGGTGTGACTGCTACACGTGATTCATTTTTGAATAGAGTCCAACAAAATCTTGAAGGCCATGTTGACTTTTATTGGGGTCGGTCCAGAATCTTTTCTGCCCAGAGCCCCCAACTTGGCCTCGTCCGTCATTTTACGCGATAAAGCCACGGCCAGAATGGCCTCAGTGGTTGCAGGGAAAATTTAGTTTCAAAGAGGACCTGTTGGTATTAAAAAAAAAAATACTAGTTCTTACTCTTATTTTATATCCTCTGCTGCCCTGGGTATTTCAGTGTTTGTTTTTTTTCCTTTTTTAAATCCGTCATTCTGTTCCAGAGACTGTAAGCCTTTTTATTTAGTGCTAATTTTTATGTTCTTTACTAAGGGGGGAGTGGCTCACAGGATCCTCTGGGGCATGTCTTTAGGCAGCTCTGCATAATTACCCTGTGAGACATGCCCCTTTATAAAGATATAAAAATTACCACTAAATTAAGAGGACCATATCTTTGGATTTGAAAAAAAACAACTAAAAATGCAATAGTCAGGGGAGACGTGGAAATAAAATAGAGCAAAAAATATTCACTTTTGACCTGGTGACAGGTCCACTTTAGGGACCCCATACACAGATGAAAGTCATCCAAATCTGCTGGCTTTGGTGAGACCTCCCCATGTGAATCCTTTCCCATCAGAGGGAAGAGAAGGATCGGATAGTTGGAATTTTAACTCCCGATCATTTTTATTTACAGAGGAGAGAAGCCGCTGCCAGAGAAGTCTGATGCACGGACACATGAACGCTTGGCCGAACTAAGCTCTTTGGTGTATGTGGGAGTCAGGAGGGACAGCTGTCAAATGTAGGAATACTCAGCTGACAGCTAGCTCGTTTAGGCCCTGTTCACATGCTGAGGATTTGGCATAAGTTTAGGTGTGGATTTTACAGTGAAATCTGTGTAAAGTCTGACTACAATCCACATCCGCATGTGAATGCGTTCTCTTTAGGACGCAGTCAGACGGCCGTAGGAATTGGACGGAGATCGTAATGCAGTGCACGGACTAGCCGGTGGCTCCCCAGACCTGAGTGTGATGGCTGCGCAGAAATACAAGAAGTTGTCACATTTGGGTCAGGAGAGCCGCCGACTAGTCAGTCCGTGCATTTCGTTCCAGTCTCTAGCCCGTTCATACGGCTGTCTGACTGCACCCTTAGTCCCATTCATAAGTTACTGAAAACCTTTCCAAAAGTTACAGAAAACCTTTCCACTTTTTAATGTTGTGGGGTTTTTTTATGCTGAAAAAAGAAAAAGTGACTGCTAGAGCAGTGGTCCCCAACTTTTGTGACCTAGAGAGCCACATTCTTCTCCGAGAAAGGGTCACGAGCCACATCCAGCTCCTGGCCCCCTCACAATAGTGGCAAATAGAGCCCCCATTACGGGTATAGTGATAACCAAAGCTTTTCCACAGAAATCACTCCAAAGCAGTACACTGAGATCCAGGGGTTCCCACAATCCCCCCATTCAGTATTCTCCCATCAAGGACTCCCAACACACTGTCACATCCAGCTTTGAGCACCTCCTCTAACAGGCAGTACCATCCTCCAGCGTACCATACCTAAAACATCTCTAAACCCCTAAGACCAGGATATGTGCAACCAGATCTGATCTTCTGTGCAGGGCTACTCACGTAAATCACTATTTTGGGATGTGCTCCTCATACCTGTTTGCTAGACCTGGAGCTAATGCACCATGCTGGCAGACAGTCGCGAGCCACAATTCATGGGACCGCGAGCCACATGTGGCTCCTGAGCTACAGGTTGGGGACCCCTGTGCTAGAGAGAGAGAGCGATATCGCTCCCTTCACAGGAAATGTCACTCAGCTTTTTCAAACTCCTGAATTGTGACTCTCCACTCACTCAAAGATTTGTGGGGGATGAAGTATCGTGCACATTGGGACCTTTTTATTTGGGGTGTGTTGTCACTGGATGGATACTTTGCAGATTTTCTGTCCTAGAGTTGCAGGATGATAATCCACAGGTGTATTAAGGTGCCTGGAGTGGAAACCGGGTGAAATTTTATAAAATCTCATCCACATATTGTCGAGGAACAAAAAACAGGAATTTCAGGGGTGCAGAGTGTAAATCCACAGCATGCCATGCTTCAGATTTCATTCTTAGGGCTCATTCAGACTGAAAAATCGGAACGCAGTGCACGGACAGGCTGGCGGCTCTTCCGATCCAAGCGTGACAGCTGCATAGAAATACACTGTGTTCTGATTTATATGGCCTTCTGACTGCGCCCTTATGTTAACGCCTTGTGTTTTTGCCATGGTTTTCCCGCGTTTTTACTAAAAAAAGCAATGTTTTAGCGTACCAGCAAAGTGAATGAGATTCCTGAAATCTTAAGCAGCGCGCGCATATTTTTTCCTTGCAAATTTGAAGCAGTTTCAGATCTGCAGCCTGTCAATTTTTTTCAGCGTTATTTGCAGCATTTTTTCACCAATTCTTAAAGTGGACGTGGAGAAAACACATGTAAAAAGCGCATATTTTAGGCAGCGTTTTTCTTGCAAACACTTATTTTTGCAGCTGCAAATACTCATGTGCACATCGCCTTTTCCACAGTAAACACTGCAGCCTTTCCTCTGCGAAATTCGTTAAAAAAAAAACGAAAAACGATTTGATGCGTCTTGGCCATTGTAGATTTCATTGTGGATTTTCAGCTGTGGAAAATTCCCAGCGTATCGGTCTTGTGGATGTATCCTAAGGCCGGGGCTACGGGGAAATTCGGGAAGCGGCACAGGTTGCTGTACAGCGCAATGCGCCGTGACCACAACAAGCAAGTCCGAGAAAATCCAAACAATTCTGTTGCCGACTTGCTTGTTGCGCTGGCGGATCAGTGAATCACAGTGCGACCCCCCCATTCACTTGTGATGTAGCAGATAACGTCAGCACATATATTCTGAAAGCTGAGGACTTTTTCTAGATTGGCTATGTATGCAGACGTGCAGCATTTTTTATCGAATATACGATGTCCAGGCATCACGGATAGATGAGTGACGAGTCCGGCTGGAAAAGCAGCTACACTGGTTGGTAAAGCGAGATGCACAGATGTGGAGATGGAGGCGCTGCGCTCACAGAGGGACACAGAATGAGGTGTAGAGATTGGAGCAAGCAGTCGGGAGCTGGGAGCAGAGGAGAAGGGGTGGAGGGGAAGATGACGCATCACATTCAAGATCCTGCCCCTCCATCCATTCACTGCAGTGGGATCATTCCACCATCCCACCTTGACTGTGGATCGAGGGGGACCTACTAGCAATGAGCATGTGTCAGGATAGCAGGGGCACCGTGCGCCTTGTCCGGTCCGGCTAACGCATCTGTGCTGTGGATCCAGCAGCCCACCCCTCATAGGGACAGCAAATCTCACTGCACCAAACAGCATCACAGGACATTATGCACTGACAGCAGCTTCTGCAGCCACACAGCACCATCTCATGCAGCCTCCTGTTTATTCCTTTCCACTCGACTGCTCGCTCTCTGCCCTGCTATTAATCCATCTGCTCTGGCCTGTCATCTCCATTCATACCCTTACCTGTTTCCTCAGACATCCACCCCCCACCATCTGTCTGTCTCTTTCTCACATACCTGATCCCATCTTCATCTCTCACCTGTCGGATAAGGTGGTCAGTCTTCTCATCCGCCGCGGCCGTCTTCTCTCCTGTCTCTTACGTGCCTATCTCACACCTGTCTTATTTGCAGTGGATTATGTGATTCCTGTCTCAACTGTCTGACTGTCTTCTCCTTTCCCTCTGTCTGTCCCTTTCATTTCCTACCTGTCTCATTACTTTTTGTACCTCTGTCCGGTGTGTTTTCCTTGTTTTTGTCTCCGTTCCATTTTGCCATCTGTAGATCTATCAAAATATAGCCTGAATGATAAAATGACCAGTGGGAATATCCGGACCCTCGCTCCCGTCCTTACCTGCACTCACCTGGTTTAGAATAGTCCTTTCCATAAAAGCAAACATGGAAGCCATGGCTCTCACCCACCTTTATATGTCCCGCAGCTGGATGCTTGGATCAGCGAAAAAACACTGATGGCTCGGGATAACTCGCGGGATGTGACTCAGAAACTCCACAAGAAATGGCTCAAGCACCAGGCGTTTATGGCTGAATTGTCTCAGAATAAAGGCTGGCTGGACAAGATTGAAAAGGTAAGTGACGGCTCCTTTAAGGCATTGATAAAAATGTGATGACCCCTATTATGGAGAGACCCTGGGGTGGTAGCCCTTACCCATAATCCTATATAGCCTCGTTTTTCTTCCTCTTCACTTTCCAGCACATTTTCGATTTGCTTTGATCTAAATATTCAGAATAATCCCAATACCTCGGGGAGCAGTAATGCTGCCGGCACATTGTAGGAATTATGGGGTGGTTTTATCCTACAAGAAGAGCCAGAGTAAAAGGCATGACATGTGGTGTATTGTGGCTTACCAACTAAGACCCCAGTGGGGTCGGTGGGCATATGCCCCTGGCTGCTGGAAAAAGTGCTATCAAGCCACTTTGCATGGTATTCTTGCATATCGTTAAGGCTACAAGCTGAACATTGAGGTCTCATTTATGGGCGGCAAACACAAGCATAATTCTGTAGTTTTTATAGGCTAATCATTAAAAAAAATTGTATCTAGGGGACCCAATCAGTTCTGTAATTGTCAGCTGTCAGGGCACGCTGGAAGTTGTAGTTACCCCTCCTCTGGAGACTTACAGGTTGCTGACCCCAGATTTAATCCAAAACATGTCTTTGTCTATATTCATAGGGTTATTGAAGAGAAGGAAGGGATTACTTCTAAGGTAGACATGTTTATATACCAGCCAAGCCATGATCCCAAAGGAACCCACCGTGATCTAATTCTGTAGTTTTTGTGCCAGAAGTTTCTTAAAGTGGACCTTCCACCAAGTAATAGAGGCGCGGTGCTCACAGAGTGAAAATGCAGAGCAGACTAAAGAAACACCCCCGAGGATCTTGTGAGCAACACCCCCCTTGGAAACATCATAAAAGCGTAAAATAAAAACACCTATATTTCTGGAACCCTATGTCGGATTTAAAAAACAAGAAAAAACAAACACTGAATACTCGAGAGAGCAGTGGTGAATAAAATAACAAAAAATAGACGCCAGTGACCAGTCCTCTTTAAGAACTTTTTTAGATCACTTGCTCATTATCAATAAGGGCCATGTGGGTGATCAAATTATTGCAGAATTTGGGAGTCAGATAATTCCTGGAATTTTATTGAATTCTTTTTTAGTGGCCAAACTAAAAGTTCCATAAAGACTCTGGACTTCCAGACTGGACCACTGACTAATTAACATGCTCATATGCTTGGCCAAATGCTCCTTCAGTCAACAGTTATTTCTCCTGTCTCCCTCAGTCAGGAAGTTGCTCTATTGGCAGCCAATACCCAGGGAAGCAGAAGGATTGGACCTTGTAATTCATCGTGTCCAAACCTTTTCTGTCCTGACATCATCTGTTGGGAAACCCCCACACAAATTAGGCTAGGTTCACACTAATAGAACTCTCAGGTGAGGACTACCTTGTGGCTTCGGTCAGAATCTCCAAACCACAGGATTCCGTCAGAAGCCATGAACTTCGTAGAACCCGACGGAGTCACTGTGAACACTGTTTGGCACCCTGGCATTATTCATCTTTTTCAGACATGCACAGAAAAAAATGTCAGAGCACTGTGCGTGTGAGAACCAAGCCCTAGATGGTTCACCAGTCTGGCTGAAATCACTGGGATCAACTAGTTTTAATCCAGAGTTTATGGGGGGGGGGTTACAAAACATGGCCGTCCGTTACTGCCTTATATCAACTGAAGACTAGAAAGAGACGATAACCAAATGTCCCCAAACTTATTTTGGTTTTATATTTTTGACATTTCCATGACGTTAGATTTCCATGTATCTACTGAACTTGTAGAGGAGAACATAACATCATGGAGGCAATGTCCTGTAAAGGTCGCCGTCTATTTATACCCTCGATCCATTTTCTGATAGATCTGGGTTCCAGTTTATGTAATTTCTCAGTAACCGGACACGCACTTCCGACATACGTGACGTTAGATTTCCTTACATTTTTTTCAGGAGTTATTTGTATTTCAGTGCTTGGTGTTACTGTACGCAGATTGCATTGTGCGTCTTCTTGCTGGGGATGGATTCTGCATGACACCCAGTGTCAGCCTGATGCCTGCCGTGCCGTGCCAAGTCGGATTATAGCACTGCATACCCTCCTGGCAAGATATCCTGGAAGATGAAATAACACCATAAACGGGTCACTGGCTTTGATCATAAAGATTTCTCTCTATTTTGCTGAAGCCGTCAGGATTGTTGGATCCGTAGGATGAAGACATGCCAAGATTCCAGTAAACATCGGAAACTGATGTTATAACTGTATGCCTTCTTGTATTGGCATAAGAATAAGCATTTACTACAGGGGTTGTCCTGGATTAGGAAAACAGGTCTAAATTTATGTCCAAAGGCTGTCTGTCGCTGGTGCATTCGGGCACCTGCAATGCCAGTCACTGCCCAAAACAAGGGTGGCGCTGTTTCTTTTTTCTTATACCCCAAGATAACTGTTTTGAACATGAAAGCCATTTATAAACATACATATGAATGTAGCAGGAGTGATCGTAGCAGTAGTAGTACGAGCACAAAGGGTAGTTGTTTGCATTGGTCATCGCTACCAAATTAATGTAGACAGGCGTGACCAAACGGCGGCACAATCACCGACTGTGTGAAAGGTTTTCTGCAGCCAGGTTGGATTGTATAACGTTACTGAGCAAATAAGCAATTTGCATTCTTCTGCACGTGCGGCAAATTTCTGGACATGGCAGAAGATAATGCAACATTGGCCGTGGCCTCCATTTAAAAAAATGTTTAGGTCAATATCGATTAAAATCGTTAGAATTTTGGTCAACGTGGTAAAGACTGTATTTATTCTAGGTCACTACTAGTACATGACATCAGTCCCAAAAATGGCAACTTGCCCTTAAGTAGCACAATCTCCCCTGAGTAATTCATTTTTGACACATTCTTCTATGGTTTTTTCTTGGCCAAAAAAGTTGTAGCCTGATGTTACGTTCTACAGTTCATCTTGATCTGTGGATGTTTTGGATCTGTAACTTTTTTCCTTTTTTTTTTTTTCTTTAAAGACACAGCATACTGTAGTTATGGTATTTTTTTTTGCCATCATTTGCAAAGATTTCTTTGTAAAGTCCTGAAAATAAAGCTAGGAAAAAAGACTGCACCAAAACTGGCTGTTTTGTTGCAGTCTTTTTTCCTAGCTTTATATTGTTAAAATGTCATTAAAAATGCATTACATAAATGTAATACAATTAAAAAAATGCATTTTTTTTTCCGGAGTTTAAAAGCCTGGAAATTAAGTCTATGGGTACGTTCAAATTGATTAGCTGTTTTGTTTTTTTTTGGTCCGTGTGGAGACTGGACCAAATGTTAGCCAATGTGTTGGTGCTAGTGGGCAATTTTCCACACCAACCTGACCTTGGTAAAAAAAAATAAAAAATTGCAGCATGCACTAGAATGGTCCACTTTACGGACCAGACTGATGCATATCAATGCAGGCAGCTCCCGTATCTTTTCGCCATGTGGTAAACCTGAACACTGAGCCTGTCACGTCCATAATTTGCGACTGTGACTGATCTGATAAGTCTTTTTCTTTGAAAGGGCGCTTAAAAATTATCTTTAATGTGAGGCGAAACTACATTTGTTCCGCAGCGCCCCCACTGGAGAAATGAAAGCATTACACGGTGCCTAATGAAAGGAGTATATTTATACTGTGGGGTCTGCCATAGTAAGGTGGTCTAGCAGGCTGCGTTCCTCTCCGGATATGAGCAGGTCAGATGTAATGATCTAATTATGCTCAGTTATAGGATCAGCGAAGAGAATAAGATCACATTGTATTTAATTCTCATTTCTGTCATATAAAATGGGACTAACATGACCCAGATACGGCGTCTTCAGATGTGTTTCACCCGTGTGACATATCATAGGCTTCCAGGCATTTCTTGGAGGAGCTTATCTCAGCTTTTACCAGCCAGACACCAATTTGCATTAAATCCGATTATTTTTGCCCCCTTTTCTCTGCAGGAAAATAACAAGATGAATTATGGGTGGAAGTGATGGAAGTAGCAGATTGAGATCCTTGTGCTGCATACATTGAGGATGAGTGACTAGTGGTGTGTGGGCAGGAGAGAGCAGACACAGCTCACCTGACATAACGCCCCTCATCAGCAAAAGGATGGAAATAAAACGCCTAACAGCCAAATTGAAGGTTACCCACGTTATAAAAAGCAAGGAAATAGTAGTAATATAAAAAAAATCCTCTCCAATTTCCCACGGATCCCTAATCTAAGGTGGTGTGTGCTTGCTGGTCCCGTCACTGACACATAGGAAATGTCTATAAATTCCCACTCAGCCAATCACTGGCAATTGCAACCATTTCCAAAAAGCAAAAACCAGTGAGCGCCACAACTGGAGCTACGAAAGATCGGGTACAGAATGTAATTTTTAAAAAATTATTTTAATTGGAATCAGCAGAAAATGACTGTTCAAACCAAGCACAGGTGTTTTGTGCACTCTTGTCGCAGCTGAGCATTTCAGTGCTTCTTACTATCTGTCTCTGTCCTTCTTTGACTTCTGTAAAGCTGGAGCCGTCAATCAAAAAAAGATGGGGCAAAAATAGATGTAAAACTGCACTAAACTGCTCAGGGAGCATGGTTTGAACAGTCATTTTGTGATGACAGTCACTTTAAAACCAAACTGAAGCATTTAAAAAAGGAACATCTGGAACCCGCCATTATTGGCATCTATAAACATTAGGTCAAAGCAGAGAGAAAGAAGTGGTTTTAGGACCAGATTTTGCGGCACAAAGGATTTTTTCCCTTCTCCCATGACAGCACCACCTGAGCATCCGCCCACCAGGACAGCAAACCTACTGAATAAAAAGGCGGTACCCTCTCCTCTGCATCAGTTCTGTTTCCTGTCCTCGTGGGAGCCTACAGAAGCAAGCGGTACACTTACAAAGGAGGGTGTCTGGGAATTCAGGATGCCATCCGCGGGTGAGGTAACGCCAACCAGGAGGTTGGTGCAATGCCGTGCAGGCAGCGACCTCTTGGGTAAATGTCTCTTGCCTGCCCGGGTCCCAGGTCTGCGTGCTGGGGATTGCAGGAGCGTCCCAGCGATGTGCACCGGGACACCCTTCCGGGTCTGCGCACAGCCGGGGACGCTGGGGGAGCTGGCGTGCCTGAAGCCGAGCACGCCGGAAATCGAGGCTGCCCGGGTCTGCGCACGAGCGAGAAGCCCGAAGTCGTAAGAGGTCATCCGGGTCTGCGGACGCAGGAGGGGATCCGGCGCGTCCCGCCAACGTGCACACCAGGGACGTCAGCGGCCATCCGTGTTGCGCGTGCGCAGGGTTTGGCGATCCCCTGCACACAGCGTGCCGGATTTAAAACTGTATGAGACAGAAGAGGTGGGCCACCCAATATTTAAAATGAAGTGCCCAGAAAGATGGTGGCAGATGGTGAAGTGCGCAAAGGCAGGACCAGCCTGAAGATTAACGCAGGTCACGAGCCCACTGCCAGCAGGAGACGTTCTTCTGAACCAGCTCAGCCTCCGTCTCCGGTACCGTAGATTGATCAGCTGGATGGTGAGTGATGTACGTGAATGTACACTATACTAAAAACAGCCCCTTCTCTCTGTTTCGTTGATAGGGAAGACCCCTGAAGCGCAGTTCCAAGCAAAATAATAGGGAATGCGCCCTGCGCAAGGGAGATCCACCTAGCTCTTATAATAAGAGGCTCTGCTCCGGGTGTATACAGCAGAAAATCTCAGTGGAGGCACCTGGGTTTGCTATGGATCTAAAGTCCATCATTAGATCGGAGGTCCAGGAGTCCTTAAAAGATCTGATGGGGCAAAGAGGAAAGGGGAAGCCAGAACCACTGTATTCAGAGACGGGAGGGATCAGTGGAGTATGGAGGGGAGAGTTCAGACCTGGCGCAGTTATCCTCCTCTTCCTCCTCAGATGAGGATACGAGGGGTAGGCCCTGCTTCCCTGCGGAGAATACTGACAAACTGGTTAGAGCCATAAGATCCACTATGGGCAAGACAGTTCAGGACATTATGTTTGGGGGTTTGGGTCAGGGGAAGAGACGTTCCTTTCCAGTTAATTAGAACATCAAGATGCTCATCAACAAGGAATGGAAGAAGCCAGAGAGGAAAGGGCTACTACCATCTTCTTCAAAATGGAGATATCCTTTTGATGAGGAGGAAGTCGGCACATGGGAGAAAATCCCAAAGATTGACATTGCAGTGGCTAAATCAGTTAAAAAATCCACGTTGCCCTTTGGAGACCTGGGAGCTCCAAGAGATTCTTTAGACAAGAAGGCCAAAATCTTCCTAAAGTCAGCCTGGGAGTCTTTGGCGGGTTCATTAAAACTGGTGATAGCTGCAACCTGCACAGCAAGATCATTGATGGTGTGGCTACAACAGCTAGGTAACCATCTGAGAGACAATACACCAAGGGAAGAGATTCTGGCGGATCTTCCACTGTTGCAGGGAGCAGCTTCCTTTTTGGCCTCGGCTGACTCAGGTTAGCAGCAAGATCATCCCAAAAAAATTTGCCAATTCATTAATTTGCTCAAATTACCAACAATTGAAATCCACAGTCTATCCGCTATTGGTATAGCCAAGACAAATTGAGCCTCAACCACAAGCAGTAATAATAAAATCACATTTTATTAATTCCAAAGTATAAAAAATTCACATGATAGGTAAATGACAAAAAAGATGCAAGAAAAAGAAAAAGAGGGACGTAAGCCTTTACCTGGATCCTAGCAGCATGTTAGAGGAGTTGAGTGGGAGTCCCGTCCCTCTGCCCCTGGTGGTCATTTTGTCCTTTACCATGCAGCAATATGTTTAATAAGGGTGAACCTTACGTCCCTCTTTTTCTTGCATCTTTTTGTCATTTGCCTATCATGTGAATTTTTATACTTTGGAATTAATAAAATGTGATTTTATTATTACTACTTGTGGTTGATGCTCAATTTGTCTTGGCTATACCAATAGCGGATAGACGGTGGATTTCACTAGCAGCAAGATCAGCAAACCTCTCTAACGCTGCCCGTAGAGCTCTATGGCTCAAAAGCTGGCCGGGGGATTCTCATTCCAAGACTAGACTATGCTCTTTTCCATGTGAGGGCAAATATTTTTTTTGTCAAGCTTTGGACGATATTCTTGATAAGACCGCAGACAAGAAGAAAGGTTTTTCTACGGTATCACGTCCGCAGGTTAAAAGTTCCTTTTGGAGAAGAAAATATAGAAGGAGTAGACCACCCAAGGAACTGTGAAAGAACCAACTGAGAATGGGGAAAAGAACTTGGTAGAGGCCATGAAATTGTAATAAATGTGAGAAGAATAAAATTGCTAGATAAAATAGCCTTTATTATAAAAATGGCACAACAACAATTATAAAATTAGTGCATAAAAGGCAGTTTCAACCGCTGTAATAGATTGAGCATATATTGTGAGTAACAGTATAGAAGGTTACGAATAACAGAATATTATAGGTAGATGGTTGACCCAGCTTAGGGGAAGGAAATTTTTCCCTATGGAGAAAATTGGCTTCTACTCTGTGGGTTTTTTGCCTTCCCCAGGATCAACAATGCAAAACAGCTGCACTAAAAATAGACTGAACTAGATGGACATAAGGTCTTCCTTCAGCCTACAAAACTATTTTACTATGTATTTTATTCATATAAGGCAATAAATGAAGTAAAATAATGAACCAAAACGACAATATGCTCACATATAGTATATACCCAAATACCTCAGGCCTAATTTTGCAAGCCTTATGAATATATAAAGTGCAAAAAATAGTGCAAAAGGAAATGACTCACTCAAAAAACGTGCAAAATTGCAAAAAGTGCAAAGAAAGTGAAACCCAGTTAGGCTGAGTTCACACGTGGCGTTTTTTTCGCATTTCCGCGGCGGTTTTAACCGCGCGATTTTGCCACAAAAACGTGAAACATAAGCATCCTATGCATTCCTATGGGATTCCACAATGCTGTTCTAATGCTGCGGTTTCTACCGCGGCGGAATTGCTTCGTGGTAAAAACCGCATGCTCATTAATTTCGCGGAATCGCGGTGATCCCGCACCCATAGGAATGCATTGTTCTGCTTACTTTCCGCATGTGGCTGTGCACACCATGCGAAAAGTAAGCAGAACATTTGCGGATGGTACCCACGGTCCGGAGGAGAGGAGACTGTCCTCCGGGCTTTGGGTACCATATCCCTGTAAAAAATAGAATTTAAAATAAAAAATATTGTTATTCTCACCTTCCGACGTCCCGCGCAGCCTTCCCGTCTCTCTCCACACTCCCGGTCCCAGTAAGCCTTTGCGAGCGATGACGTCCGTTCTCGCGGGATCGCGAAGTCTCGCGGTCATTCGCGAGACGTCGCGATCCCGCGAGAACAGACGTCATTGCGGTACTTGTCGCAAAGGATTACTGGGACCGGGAGCATGGAGAGAGGCGGGAAGGCTGTGCGGGACGTCGGAAGGTGAGAATAACAATTTTTTTATTTATTATTTTTTACATTCTATACTATTGATACCGCATAGGCGGCCTCAATAGTAAAAAGTTGGTCACACTCGTCAAACACTATGTTTAACGAGTGCGACCAACCTGTCAATCAGTTCTCCAAGCGATGCTCCAGATCGCTTGGAAAATGCTAGCAATTCTGCAAGCTAATTACATTTGCAAAATGCTAGTTTTTCCGCGGGAATTTAAAATGCGATTTTCCCGCGGAATGGAATTCCGGAATTCTCGCGGTAATTTCCGCAAGAGTTCCGCTACGTGTGAACCCAGCCTAAGAGATAAATGTGCAAAATATAATGACGTGCACTTGAAATTGTGCTGAGCAGCAGCTGAACTTGTGAGCCAATTAATTACATAAGGCTTGCAAAATTAGGCCTGAGGTATTTGGGTATATATATACTATATGTGAGCATATTGTCGTTTTGGTTCATTATTTTACTTCATTTATTGCCTTATATGAATATATACAGTACAGACCAAAAGTTTGGACACACCTTCCCATTCAAAGAGTTTTCTTTATTTTGATGACTATATAAATTGTAGATTCACTCTGAAGGCATCAAAACTATGAATTAACACATGTAGAATTATATCATTAACAAAAACGTGTGAAACAACTGAAAATATGTCTTATATTCTAGGTTCTTCAAAGTAGCCACCTTTTGCCCTGATTACTGCTGGAGAGATAAGCCAAAAAGCAAGGGTTTCATGTTTGCGGGTTCCTCGTCAAGTAACCGAAAATCCCCCAAATGATGGGCCATCCCAGGTGGGAGGAAGGCTGTCTCACTTCCAAACTGCCTGGGAGAAGATCTCGGCCAATGCCTGGGTGCTCAATATAATAAAATCAGGGCTGAAACTAGAGTTCGCATCTATTCCCAGGCACAGCTTCAGGATCTCATCCCCCAGATCCTGGAAAGAACAAAAGTCCCTGGAAGCGGAGGTGTTGCTCTTGCTTCAAAAGAGGGTGCTAGTGGAGGTGCCCGTTCAGCAGCAGGGGAGGGGGATTTTATTCTCCCTAGTTTCTGATAAAGAAACCAGACCTGTCATACAGGACTATTATCAATCTGAAAGGCCTCAACAGATTCTAGTTCTACAGACTATTCAAGATGGAGTCAGTAAAGACAGCAATCAAGATCTTGTTCCCCTGGCTGTTTTATGAGCGTCTTAGATCTAACAGATGCATATTACCATGTCCCCATTCATCAGGAACACCAGCAATTCCTAAGGGTAGCGGTATATGTAAAAGGACAACTCAGACATTTCCAGTACAGAACGCTGCCCTTCGGTCTGGCCATGGCCCCGAGAATCTTCACCAAGATTGTTCTGGAGGTGACAGCACACTTACGGGAAAAGAATTTACTGGTAGTACCATATCTGGACGATTTTTTATTGATCGGCAGGACAGAACACGAATGCAGTACTCAACTAAATTTCATCCGACACACTATGTCCAATCTTGGTTGGATGATAAATATTGAAAAGTCGAGGCTGTAACCCCTAAAAGTTCAATCCTTCTTGGGGTTTATTTTGGACTCAGAGAAACAGGTCTGTCTTCTAACAGAGGAAAAGAGGGACAAAATGATATCCCTAATGTCAGCAGTTTTGTCCAACCCAATCATGTCCCTGAGGAAAGCCATGGCTCTTCTAGGATCAATGACATCATGCATTCCAGCAGTAAAGTGGGCCCAATGACATTCCAGGGCTTTTCAGCAGGATGTCCTAGAAGGGAAAAAGAGGCTGGCTGGACATTGGAGGGGAAGATTATGTTTTCCCAGGAAGCAGTAGACTCCATGGCCTGGTGGCTGGATCCAGGGAATCTATTGCGCGGCGTCCCATGGTCCCTCCGAATATCAGATGTGATAGTATCAAACGCAAGTACGGAAGGATGGGGGGGTGCATCTCAGAGACCATATAATGCAAGGGATCTGGTCAGAAACAGAAGCAGACAGTTCCTCAAATTAAAGGGAACTACTAGCTATAAAAAACGCAGTACTAGAGATCGTTCCTCGTTTAGAAGGGGGGCCAGGTTCGAATATTGTCAGACAATCGAATTTCTGTAGCCTACATCACCAAGGGGCACAAGATCCCGGCCCCTATTACGGCTAGCTCAGGAGATTCTACAGGTGATGGAGGAACATCAGTTACAGATATCGTCCCTACACATAAAGGTGAAAGACAACAAGGAAGCAGACTTCCTCAGCCGGACAACCTTGAAACGGGGAATGGGAGCTGGATCCATCTATCTTTCAGCAGAAAGAACAGGAAAACAAAGAGCTTCTGTTCCCTGAATCCAAGAGAAAGACCATACGCAGTAGATGCACTGCAGATCCCTTGAGATTTCTGGCTGGCCCATGCATTTCCCCCATTAATGTTGATCCCGGCAGTTCTGAGTAAGATTCGGGAGGAGGTGGTGGATGTCATCCTCATTGCTCCTTTCTGGCCTAAGAGACTATGGTTCTCTTGGATGAGGTGAATTTCCTTGGCAGATCCCTAGGTTCTTCTCTAGGTTCTTCATTTGAAGGCCTGGATTTTGAGAGGGCACGGCTAATACAGAGATGGTTTTCTCAGGATTTGGTAGCTACACTGATGCAGAGTAGAAAGCACATAACAACTAGGATTTATGGTAGAATATGGGCAAAATTTTTGGCTTTCTCAGGGCAGTCTGTTGTGGGTGCGGTCCCAATCAGAGAGATCCTAGAATTCCTTCAGACGGGTATGGAGATGGGCCTGGCCACCAGCACCCTTATGGTGCAGCTATCTGCCTTAGGCCGGAATCACACATGCGAGGAATACGGCCGGGTCTCGCATGTTAATACCGGCACTGCCACCGGCACTCATGTGCGTGCGGCTCCATGTATTACTATGCGGCCGCACGCTCCGATTCGAGTGTCGGCGGCAGTGCCGGGTATTAACATGCGAGACTCGGCCGTATTCCTCGCATGCATGATTCCGGCCTTAGGAGCCCTTTTCAACTATAACCTGGTGGCAGATAGGTGGGTGGTCAGGTTTATTAAAGCATGCAAGGCCTGTGCCAGCCCCAAAAATGCTTCCGTGGGATTTCAACTTTGTCTTGGAATCCTTAACAAAATCACCATTTGAACCCATACATGAGGTGCCAGATAAGATACTAGCACTAAAAATGGTAATTCTAGTAGTTCTAACATCGGCACGTAGGGTTAGTGATTTGCAGGCCCTATCCATTAATCATCCTTTTATGCAGGTGTTAGGGTACCATAACACTTGGCAACGCACTAGCGATCCAGACAACGATGCGACCTGGTAGAGATCGCTGGTGCGTCGTACGAGGTCACTGGTGAGATGTCAAACAGTCAGATCTCAACAGCGACGCAGCAACAATACGGAACGATACGACGGTCGTTGGGACCCTCTATCTCAGACCTGTAGTATTGAGGTCATTCGTCATTGTCCCTGTCAAACACAGCAATGCATGCTGGCCAGCGGGAAACCAGCGATCAAAAAATGGCCCAGGACATTGGAGCACGATCAGCGACATCGCAGCAGGGGCCTGATCGCCGCTATGTGTCACACGTAGCGAGATCGCTGTTGCATCACAAAATCGGTGACGGAACAGCGATCTCACTAGCAATCTCGCTATGTGAGACAGGGGCTTTAGAGGATAGGGTAGTGGTGTGGAGGCCAGATCCAGCTTCTCCCCAAGGTGGCCTCCAAGTTTCATATGTCAGAAGGTTGTTCTTCCCTCCGTCTATAGTGAACCAAAAATTGCAGAAGAACACAGGCTTCACACATTAGACGTCAGGAGGGCCTTGATACAGTACCTAGACAAAACTAGGCAATGTAGAAAGGATGAGACCTTATTTGTATCATTCCAGGGAAACAGGAAGGGGTGTAGTGTTACACGGGGGGACCATAGCTAGATGGATAAGGGACGCCATTAGCTTAGCCTACACCTCTAGCAGTAGACCAGATCCTGGAAATCTGAAAGCCCATTCTACCAGGGCTGTGGCGACCTCCTGGGCTGAATGAGCGGAGGTGTCCATTGATGAAATATGTAAGGCGGCCACATGGTCTTCCCCTTCTACCTTCTATAGACACTATCGCCTCAAACTGTCCTCCTCTGTTGACCTGTCCTTTGGGAGGAAGGCATTGCAAGCGGTGATCCCTACCTCGGATGCTTTGATCTACATAAATCTCTCAGATGCTGCTGCCATGGGAGAAGAAAAACAATCTAAGTTACTTACTGTTAACGGAATTTTACAAAGCCCATGACAGCACCCTTATATTCCCTCCCCCGCTTTGTCACTTGGGGTGTGCACTATTAAGGGTGTTAAGAAAAATGTATTTGATGATGGTTATGCTTCTAACTGTTTGGAGGTCCTCTCGTGCTCTGAAACCAAACTGACGCGGAGGAGAGGTGCCGCCTTATTATTCGGTAGGTTTCCTGTCCTGGTGGGAAGATACCCTCTCTCAGGTGGTGCTGTCATGGGCTCTGTAAAATCCTGTTAATGGTAAGTAACTTAGATTTTTACAAGTTGCCGAGGAGCAACCTATATTTGTAGTCCAGTTATAAAAGTATTTCTCCATGGAGGACCTAGTATGTGGTCACCATGTAATGCAAACTTTTCCCTGCAGGGGCACTGCAGAGGAATTGAATACTTGCTTTTCATTCCAAAACAGACTATTGTTGATTCGAGCAATAAAAATTTGTGATCAAGTAACTGGGGTGTGTTCCTTCTAATGGAGAAAAAAAAAGGGATAAGCGCTTATCATAAAAATCAGTGGCATTATATATCAAGGGCTATAGGAAATAAATACCATTGATCTCCATTGTGTTGCAGTTCCTTCTTTTTGTGTTTTGTCAGGGATCTCGGTCATGAATTTTCTCTGCTTTTGACATCTCTTTATGACATACGCCAAGATAATTTAAATTGAATTGTCACAACAGTATAATTTTACCAGGACAGATATAAAACATCCTGCCGTGGCTTCTATGTTGCAGATCCCAATGATGCTGATACTTTGGGTAAAAATAGCTTCTGTAGTGCCATGACTTGCGACCAAAATACTGACCTTCTGGTGCCATTTATTGGAGATGGCAAGTCAGTGCCCAGCCTTAGATTGCATTACTAGGCCTATAAGTCTACCTAGAAAATTTAGCAAGTTAACTTAAAAAAAAAAAAAATCCCCTAGCTCTCTGTCAAAGGCTTTTCACCCAGAGGACCATTATCCCTGCTCTGCACTAATGAAGGGCAAACCACCACCAAACAGTTGTTTACATTGTAGATGGGCGTCTCTTCCCTTTTAGAAAAGACTGATCTTTAGCCAAGTTTTCTTAAATCATCATTTGTGGAGGCTCTTCTAGGGTTCAGACATTGACTTTTAGGATACCTACATCCATTAGGTAGCAGTAGACAGCCAGTTTCTTTCTCCCTGTACCAAAGTTTGTAAACATTTGCGGACCAATTTAACAGAGTTCACTTTGTCCACTATAAGTCTCCGCAAGGGGAAACAGTATAGCCTTAAAAAATAATAATAATAATAATAATTAAAACTGAAAAAATGATTGAGAACCATTTTTGAACTATTTCTCTGGTGTCTAATTTGTCCAGGAAGGTCATCAGCTGATCCAAGAAAAACCAGAGCTGGCCGGTGTGGTAAAGAAGAAGATAGAAGAGATCCGTCAATGTTGGGTGGAGCTTGAATCCAGTACACAAGCCAAAGCTCAGCAGCTGTTCCAGACTAGTAAGGCCGAACTAGTGGTGCAAAATTTTTCAGACCTGGGCAAAAGACTTCATAGGCTGGAAGAGCAACTGCAACCTGTGGAACCCAGTTGTGATATTTCCACTGTTAATACGCATCTGAAGAAGCTAGAGGTGAGTCACTTGTTTTATAGTTTTCCAAAGATCTCCAAGTTGGCCATATAAAGCCTTGGGTTGGGCTTGGCTACATTCAAAGCATATCTACTAATCAGTCTTAAGTTGTTTTCACTGAGAGCCCTTTTATGACGTATTCAACCTACTCACAGAATAGGAGAACACATATTGCTCAGTGGGGCCCGAAAGCTGGGATTCACACCAAACCGCAGAATGGGGGCACTTTTAGCCCAGTTGGAATAGAGCAGAAGTGCACATATGCTCAATCACTGTGCCATTCATTCCCTTTAAGGCTGGGGAACTGTGCACTTGGCTTTTTCTGGAAGCCCTATAATGGATGAATGTAGAGGCAGTTGGGCATCCAGTGGTCAGACATTAAACAAGTGTCTGAAGATGCACAAAAATGATCACTTTCACGCTTTTGAGTTCAAGTTTGCACTGTCAACATATTGGACATGATTAGTAACGCTGCCCCGTTGCATTAACCATTAATGTGATGCTTTGCAATTGACTTGCTGCCGGACTGTTTGCAATCTATAATCTTTTGCTTAATGATTGAGACTTATTTTGTGCTTGCCAACCCTTTCAGGGTGCCGACATTTGGAATACAATGTGGAGAGAAGGCATTTGGCTTCCTCAAATCCTAGGTAGGAAAGTAGTGTAAGATACCACTGGTGGTCATTGAATGACCACTAATGGGCAGCAGGAAATTAAAGGATCATTAGTCCCCCAAAGAAAACAAGATATCTCATATCCATAGGAATGGGAGTTAACTTGCTGATTGCTGGTACTTCCAGTGATCCAAATATAGAGGCTTTAGAACCACAAGACTAGCCAATAACCTGAGTGGTTGCCATGCATGGACATCTCCTCTCCATTTAGGAGGCTGCTGCAGATCTATGTTTTGGGGTTCTAGAGCCCCAATCTTAGGATCACTGAGGGTCTAAACAATCGGACCAGCAGTTTTAAGACGTTCTCCTCTGTGTCTGAAGAAGCACAAAAACTATCAACTTCACCCTGGTGAGTCCAAGTTCTCACTTGGAGATAAGTTGTTTAATTGGGGAATGACCCATTAATTCCCTCGATCATTGAGAAATGTTCACAAAACATTTATGATAGCCAACAGCAGATGATCTGTAAAGGTGGGTTTTTATTTTTTTACTATTATTGCTGAAGCTACATGTGTTTGACACAAAATGAGAAATTTGGCCGATCATTTGCTATTTTGCACAAGCACTCTATTTTTTTTTTTTTATTTTTTTTTAAACCAATCTGTGATTTTCGTCTGATCGGGACTTTGATATGAAGACCTGAAGAAGGATTGATGATCAACTGTAAAATCTTCTGATTTTTACAGTTCTTACTTCGGCAGGACCAAATGTGGATTATGTCAGTTTAATAGGACTAATACTTGTGTATCTGCCTGTTACTATAGCCAAGTGAAAACCATTTGACGATTAACTTATTGAAATGGATTTGAATAGAAAAACTGTATTACTGGCACCAAAGATTTCACATTGCAAAGGAAAGCAATTTTGGAGGAGTTTTTACATGAGTTTTTGACAGCTTAAAAATATATATATTGTTTTTAATATTTTTTTCCAGCATGCAAAGTTATGCAACTTTGCAAATCACTTTATTAGGGGATTTGACCTCATTTCTGTAAAAAAAATAATGTAAATGGTTTCCAAACCTTTGCTTTTCCACATACTGTTTGCCTGCTTTAAGCTGTATTGATATAAGAATGTACTCATTTGGAGTACAACTGATGGCAGTGATGGGTCAAGCTCATGTGTCCTCCTCTGAATGTTATAATAAGCAGAACAATGTCCTTCAGCAGTCTATCCCCAGCTACAGGAGATTGTTTTGATGACACAACACTAAGGCCCCTATTTTCTCGCTGTTGTGGTGGATTGTGACACTCCTGATTCATAAACAGGTGCACGCCTCCTCCTTCATGAATCCGGAGCGATGGACAAGTGGCAAGCGACCCACAAGAAATCTTACTCCAGAGACTGGAGTGAAATTTCTGGTATATGGACTGCATCAACTCGTCATGGATTAGATGAGCCGTGTGTTGCGCCCCAGATCCACCCACTTTGGCGAAAATGACACAGAAACGCCAAGATTTTGCTACTTTTCAAAGCTTTTTATGCTGCTTTTTATTTTTAGCAAAAGCTTTGGTAAATAGGGCCTTTAGTATCAGCACCTGTGTCCTCCTCTTTCACTGTCATCATCTGTACTCCAAATGAGTACATTCTGATATCAGTGCAGCAGAAGGTAAATAGGAGGTGGACGTTACATGTAATTTTGGTACAAAAATGTTATCAATTTCCCTAATAAAGTGATTTGCAAAGTTTGATAACTTTCCATGCTGTACAAAATTATTAAAAAAACAATAAAGTTTAGATAAATATGGAGAGAAAAAAACAGCGTGAGACCAATGACAAAAACAGTCTTCAGCATCATCCTGAAATAGAGGTAGCCACCTTGAAACGGTTGGCATATGATCATGAAAGCAATCCAGGGCTTTATCCACCATTCTACCCTTCAATCTAGGCCGAATCTGGATTATTTCATGGATACCAGAGGTGTTATGTCTTGCATTGTGAATACATGTATGCCGATCTCCATGTACAGCGCATTTCATTGGAGCAAAGATGACGTTTCAGCTTTCTGCTTGCTCAGTACCCATCATTCATAAACACCTCATTCTTCCTACAGCATGATGCAGACACCTATGACTGTCAATCTCAACATCACAGTGCAATTTGTGATCCCCGGTACAGTAGATATTGTGTGTGTGTGGGGGTATCTTGTACTCTCTCATCTCTATCTCCATACTATCCTTTCTTCCATTTCTGGACCCATCCATATTCTACTATCACTAGTGAATCTCTACTTTCTTCCACCCTCTGATACAACGCTCCAGATATTCTTCTGTAAAAAGGATTTACTCTCACCAGCATGCATCTTCTTCAAGACTCTTGCATATTCCTGACTCTTGCTGTTTACTTTACCCGTGTGGATCAATTATTGGTACAGTAAAGTAAATGTGTCCACAGAAAGTGATCCATGTATAATTCAGGTTCTTATGTTAAATGAATTTTTTTTTTTTACAAATTCTATATTGCTTTGTTCGAATTTTCATATACTGCTCAAAAAATAAAGGGAACACTAAAATCCCACATCCTAGATATCATTGAATAAAATATTCCAATTGCATATCTTTATTCATTACATAGTGGAATGTGTTGAGAACAATAAAACATAAAAATGATCAATGTAAATCAAAATGAATATCCCATGGAGGTCTGGATTTGGAATGACAAGGAAATGATGCTCAGTAGTGTGTTTGGCCTCCATGTGCCAGTATGATCTCCCTACACGCCTGGGCATGCTCCTGATGGGGCAGCAGATGTTCTCCTGAGGGATCTCCTTCCAGACATGGAGTAAAGCATCGGTCAACTCCTGGACAGTCTGTGGCACAACGTGGCATTGGTGGATGGAACAAGACACGATGTCCCAGATGAGCTCGATTTGGATTTAGGTCTGGGGAATGGGCAGTCCAGTCCATAGTATCTGTGCCTTCATCATGCAGGAACTGACACACTTCAGCCACTAGAGGCCTAGCATTGTCATGCATCAGAAGGAACCCAGGGCCCACTGCACTTGCAAATGGTCTCACAATGGGTGTGAGGATCTCATCCTGGTATCTAATGGCAGTCAATGTACCTCTGGCTAGCACATAGAGAGCTATGCGGCCCTCCAAAGAAATGCCTTCCCACACTATTACTGATCCACTGCCAAACCGGTCATGCTGAAGGATGTTGCAGGCAGCAGAACGTTCTCCACGGTCTCTCCAGACTCTGTTACATGCTCAGTATAAACCTGCTCTCATCCGTGAAGAGCAAAAGGTGCCAATGTCGAATCTGCCAATTTTGGTGTTCTCTAGCAAATGTCAATCGCCCTGCACGGTGTTGGGCTATAAGCACAACACCCACATGTGGAGGTCGGGCCTTCATTTGAGCAGACATGGATGTTAGTGGCCTGCTGGAGGTCTCTGGCACTGTTCCACTTTGCGCAAAGGAGGTGGCAGCGGTCCTGCTGGGTTGTTGCCCTCCTACTGCCCCCTCCACGTCTCCTGGTGTACTAGCCTGTCTCCTGGTATCTGCGTCATGCTCTGGAAACTGTGCTGACAAACACAGCTACCTTGCTTGCCACAGCTCCTATTGATGTGCCATCCTGGATGAGCTGCACTACGTGAGCAACTTCTGTGGATTGTATACACCGCCTCATGGTACCGTACAGTACCTCTAGGGGTGAGAGGAATGACAAAATACAAACGTACCAAAACAGCCAAAAAGGATGAGAACAGAGAAGTGGTCTATGGTGACCCCTGCAGAACCAAAGGTTGCCTTGCTAATTGCCTATCATTTCTACCTGTTGTCTGCACAACAGCAGTTGAAATTGAATATGAAATGAGAACTAGTGCTATATATACCTGTTTCCTTTATAGCTGCATACACAGAAGCATCCTTTGCCTTGGTGCGCACAGGACTGCGTCCAATGAAGCTACAAAACTAAAACTAACTCTAAAATGCGCTCACAAGGATTATTTGAATGGATATTTGACAATGTAGGAAAGGATAGTTGAAATGGCTTCTTTATATGTTTCCGTTGTGCAGCAGTAATGATCCGTTCTGGATATTGCTTAGTCTGGATGGTTGTGAAAGATTTTCTTGCCGCATTATGGTAGTGAAGAGCCCCTCTGGCTGTAAGAACCTGCACTGTGTTTGCTGAGAAATCCTGTATGCCTGGATTCACTTGGTGTTAACAAAAAAGAACCATGCTGGTATGGTGCCGGCCGGTCACTGCATACCAACACCTGTTTAAAAAAGCTACCATCTGGCAGTTGTGTGATGTCACTAATACATTACTCACTAATACAGTACGGCATTAGTGACTTTACCCGCCTGCAAGACGATAGCTTTTGTGAACAGGTGTTTGTATAGCACTGACCGGCCGGCACCATACCAGCACGGTTCTTTTTTCCTTTCACCCATGACGGCACACCTGAGAGAGGGATCCGCTCAGCAAGGACAGGAAAGAATCTTAAATAAAAGGGCAAGACCTCTTCCCAGCATCAGTGTTTCCTGTCATTGATGGAAACCTTTGTGTTGGAATCGGCAGTTTCACATAAATAGATTTTTTTGATTTTGTCTCTTACCCAGTCCAGTCCCAGAAGAGCAGGCTGTATGCCTGTGATCCGGCCTTCAAGATAATGGAAGTGCCATCCACAGGTCCAATGGGGGCTCTAGTGTACGAGCGGGCAGCACAGACATGGTCTCGGCTGAGATGCACTTCCGGTTGCACGCTACACTGAAGTTACGGGCTCAAGGCATGCTACGAGTGGGCATGCCCGAGTGATGTCAGAGGGGGAGCACCGGAAACAAGATGGCGGCGCCCTAGGTGAAAACACCGGTTGGGACTCGCAGGGATTCAGCATGTACTGACTTGGGCAGATTGCAGGGGTGTTTACCAAGCTGGAGGTGGCAGAATCAAGGAGAGCGCAATGGATCCCCTGTAAAAAGGGGAGATAGCCACAGATCAGCGCTTGTGTTGAGCTCTCTTTCCATCATGGAGGATCAGAGACTACAGCAGCAGCAGCCACCACTACCATCACTAGCTCACCATCAGTGTCAGCACAGTAAAGGGGGCAGCCATTCAAGTAGCAGGATTGGCAGCCATCCCAGCCAGAGAAGTGGAAGGACGCAGAACTCCTCGGTATCCAGGAGGGATGTCATATGTATCCCTGAACAGGCTCTGAATCCGGTACCGTCAAAGTGATAGCGGGGGTGAGTGATCTTCGTGAATGTCACTATTTTAATGGGTTCATTTTCTTTGTTTAAATCACTAGGAGCCTAGAAAAGCTAGCGCAAAGAAGAGGAATAGAGAGTGTGCCCAATGTAAGACCAACACTAGGAGTGGACTGACAGAAGAGTCTCAGTTCAGACTGCATACAAAAGACAATCAGGGAAGAGACACCAGACTTTTAAAAAAGGGAAAGAAAAGATCTATGGAGGTCTCTACTGAGTCAGGCGATTCTCCACCATCAGAGGGAGAATACCGTAGTGAGTCCCCATCCTCCTCTTCGAACCAGGCCATGCTCTCCAGCAGAGGATACTGATAGGCTAGTCAGAGCAGTTAGGACTACAATTCCATGTAATGACCAATTTCTATTTGGAAATAAATTAGACAACATCCTGGAAAAAGCCGGTGCCAAAAAAATGGGCTTTCCCAGAATGCCTAGTAATACGAGAAAGTCTTCCTTTCGGAGGAAAATATTTAATTTAATAGGAGACATCCTCCGGGGGAATGAGGAAATGGGAGTTTAAGGGCGGAAAGGAGGCTTGATTTACCATATGTTTGGCTGCCCCTCTTCATCTTCCTAAAAGCCCTCTCAATGACGCCAGGTCAGGAGTAGGGAGCAGGCTTTCCCTCTTTATCCAGGCCTGGGAGAACATCTTCCCCAGTTGCTGGGTTTTGGATATTGTAAGAGAAGGTCTGAAGATAGACTTTGTCCGTCTGCCATGTCAAACCTTCATAGTGCCATCCCACAGGTGTTCACCAGAAGGACAACGAGATCATGGGTCTTTTAGAAAAACAGGTTCTATGTGAGATCCCAAAGGAAGAAAAGGGAAGGGGATTTTATTCCCCCCTCTTTTTGATAAAAATAACGGATTGTTCCCTCAGAACTATCATCAATCTCAGGAACCTCAACGAGTGGATAATAAATCGCTCCTTCAAGATGGAATCGGTGAGCACAGTTATAAAGCTATTATATCACAACTGTTTCTTGGAAGTCATTGATTTAACCCCTATCCGACATCGGGCGTAAATTTACACCAATGTCGGACTTCTTCCCTTTGATGTGGGCTCCAGCGGTTAGTCCACATCTTTCTCGGCACATGTTAGCTGTTCAAAACAGCTGACATGGGCCCAGAACAGTCGTGGGTAGAATCGCAATCCACCCGCGGCTATTAACCCGTTGAATGTCACTGTCAAACTCTGACAGCGGCATTTAACATGTGCTACCGGCAATCGTGCCGGAAATCCATCCATTGGTGACCCCGTCACGTTATCGCGGGTCACCGATGGGTTGGCATGACAACCCGAGGTCTCCTGAAGACCTTTATGGTTGTCACTGCCAGATTGTTATGAGCGGCGCCTGGTGGTCGGCACTCAAAGCAAGTGAGGAATTCTGCTACATACAGGTGATCTGATCATCGCCTGTATGTAGCAGAGACAATCGGGTTATAGCAGCTTCTGCCAAAAGTGAAAAAAATATGTTTTTAAAAATATTTTTTTAAAAAATATATAAAAGATCAAATCGCCCCCCTTTTGCCCCATTTAAAGTAAAACAATAAAAAAAAAAATCAAACATACACATACTTGGTATCGCCGAGTTCAGAATCGCCTGATCTATCAATAAAAAAAGGATTAATCTGATCATTAAACGGCGTAGCGAGAAAAAAGTAAAAACGCCAGAATTACTTTTTTTGTTCGCGCGACATTGCATTAAAATGCAATAACAGGCGATCAAAAGAACGTATATATGCCAAATCGGTATCAGTAAAAACGTTGGCTCGGTGCACAAAAAATAAGCTCTCACCCAACCCAAGATCACGAAAAATGGAGACGCTACGGGTATCAGAAAAAAGTGCAATTTTTTTTTTCAACAAAGTTTGGAGTTTTTTTTCACCACTTAGATAAAAATGAACCTAGAGATGTTTGATGTCTTTGAACTGGTAATGACCTAAAGAATCATAATGGCAGGTCAGTTTTAGCATTTAGTGAACCTAGTAAAAAAGCAAGACAAAAAAACAAGTGTGGGATTGCACTTGTTTTGCAATTTCACTGCATTTGGAATTTTTTTTTACCACTTTTGAGTGCACCACATGGTAAAACCAATGGTGTCATTCAAAAGTACAACTCGTTCCACAAAAAACAAGCCCTCACACAGTCATATTGACGGCAAAATAAAAAAAGTTATGGTTCTGAGAAGAAGGGGAGCAAAAAACGAAAATGCAAAACCAAAAATACCTCTGGTCGTTAAGGGGTTAAAGGATGTGTATTACCACATCCCAAACCATCCGGACCATCAAAGATACTTGAGAGTAGCTCTGTAAGTTCAGGGAAAAGTCAAACATCAATTCAGAGCTCTTCCTTTCGGCTTGTCGGTGGCTCCAAGGATCTTCTCCAAAATAATATCAGAGGTGGCTGCCTACCTTCGCACTCTGAACATCATTATTGTCACTTACCTTGACGACTTTCTTATAGAGGGAAGATTGGAAGACCACTGTGCATCACAGCTGAGAGATGTGAGAATCGTCCTAGAGGATCTTGGCTGGATGGTAAACATTCTCAACTCAAGGCTAAAGCCCCCTTTACATTTAGCGATGCACCAGCGATCCCGACAACGATACGACCCGGTCAGGATCGCTGGTGCATCGCTAAATGGTCGCTAGTGAGCTGCCAAACAGGCAGATCTCACAGCGACGTAGCAACGCAGCAGTGGTCGTTACGTCCTCCCGCCCGCGTCCACGCGTCACTCGTCGGCACCAGCAGGAAGCCGCCGACGAGAAATGGACGTGGACAATCTCGTGCGATCAGCGATAGCCAGCGGGGGAGCTAGTCAGAGGTAAGTATCACACATAGCGATATTGCTAGCAATATCGCTGCTGCGTCACAAAATCGGTGACGCTTTAGCGATATTGCTAGTGATATCGCTATGTGTAAAGCCCCCTTAAGGCTAGAGTGAATACTGTCCTTCATAGACCTGGTTCTAAAATCTGAACCTCAGAGCTGCCTCTTACCCAAGGACAAAATAGACCAAATAGTGAACCTGGCCTAGACAGCAATAGATCATCCAAGAATGGCCCTAAGGATAGCAATATGCCTGAGGATCCCTGACATCCTGCATCCCAGCAGTAAGATGGGCCCAATTCCACATGAGACAGCTTCAGAGGGAAATTCTGACTGCACATAGAGTGCTAAGAGGACATTTAGTAGGGAAGGTCAGAAACTTCCTCTCTTGATGGGCAGACAGAGTAAATTTGACATCAGGGTTCCAGTGGGTAAGGCCGGTAGATGACATACTCACAACAGGGTGCACCTGAGAAAACACAGTTCAGGGAACCTGGTCATCTCTCAAGAGAAACCAGGCATCAAACCAGAAAGAGTTATGGGCTCTAAGAAGCTTTCTTCCCTTTCTTCTGGGTCGCCATGTCCGGGTTATGTCGAACAACCGGGTGACTGTGGCATATATCAACCACCAAGGGGAAACAAGGTCCCACGCCCTATTGATGGCAGTAAGCAGACTCTTGCAGCTGGAAGAGCAACACCTTTCATATAAGGCCTGTTTCACACTTCCGTTTTTGTGTCCGCCAAACGGATCCGTTTCCGTTTTTTTGACGGAAACTGATGCAAACGGATCCGTTTTTTTAAAAACGGATCCGTTTTTTTGACGGATCCGCGGTAACCGTAATGGAAGTCTATGGGACAAAAAAACGGATCCTGCAAAAAATGGCGGATCCGTTTTTTTACGGAAAACAACGGATTTTGATGGATTTGAAAAAACGGAAGTGTGAAACAGGCCTTAGGGGAGTAGAGATTACAAAGGCAGACTTCCTGAGCCACGAAAGGCTACAACAGGGGGATGGACTTTGATAGTTCTCCCATGGGGCTGCCGAATATTGATTTGCCAACAAACAGAACAGGAACCTGAAAAACATCTGTTCACTAAATCTAAAGGAAAACCCGTACGCGGTAGATGCCTTTCAGATCCCCTAGAACTTCAGGATCGCCTATGCTTTCCCTCCAATAGTGATGATTCCAACAGTTGTGAGGAAGATCAGTGAGGATCAGGCAAGGGTAATTCTGATTGCTCCATTCTGTCCGAAAAGACCATGGTTTTCCCTGTTACGGCCAATTTCCTGTCAGATCAATGGATCCTGCCGGAGATCCCAGACCTTCTCACCCAGGGTCCAGTATGCAACTCTCAAGTGAAGGGCTTCCATCTAGCAGGGTGGAATTTGAAAGAGCAGTACTAAGTCAAAGAGGGTTTTCACCAGGGTGAGTCTCCACCCTATTAAAAATTAGAACACCAATAACAAGGATTTACGGCAGGACATGGCAAAAAAATCTAGAATATTCAGGGCAGCCTCTAGGGGATAAGACTCCAGTAGGTTCCATTCTAGAATTCCGGCAGTCAGGTTTGGAGCTAGCATTAGCGTCTAGTACCCTCAAGGTGCATTTCTCAGCCTTAGGCGCATTATACAATTGTAATCCTGCAGGAAATAAATTAGGTGTCACAATTCATAAAATCCTGTGATAGGTCCAGGCTGGTCTCAATCCCAAGAATTCCACCATGGAATCTAAATCTGGTATTAGAGGCATCATCTAAAGACCCGTTCGAAAGGAACCATTGCTAGATGGATCAGGGAGGCCATTAGTTTGTCTTACACTGTGAGTGGTGCTCCGGTTCCTCAAGGCATCAAGGCTCACTCCACTAGAGCCGTGGCAACTTCCTGGGAAGAAAAAGCGGAGGTATCAATTGCTCAGATTTGTAAGGCTTCTGACTGAATCTGTCCTCCTCTGCTGACTTAACCTTAAGTAGAAGAGTGCTGCAAACGGTGGTCCCTCCATAATTGGTTTCAATTCTCCATAAATCTCTCAGGTGTGCTGTTGTGGGTGATGGGAAAACACCAAGGTTACTTACATGTAGCAGTTTGTTTTCCAGAACCCATGACAGCACCCGTATATATTCCCATCTGTAACCCAACTGATGCAGGCTAGAGGTGCAGCCCCTTTTATTTCAGTAGGTTTCCTGTCCTTGGTGAGCATATCTCTCTCTCTGGTGTGCTATCATGGGTTCTGGAGAAAATGGCTACCTATAAATGATCTTGGTGTTTTGTTAACACCACGCAAATCCAGGGTTCTTACAGCCCGAGGGGCTCTTTGTTACCACAGCGCGGCAAGAAAATCCTTCCCAACCATCCGGACTAAGCAATATCCAGAACGGATCATTAGTGCTGCGCAACGGACACAGGTAAGAAAGCCGTTTCGACTATCCTTTCCTACATTGTCAAATATCCATTCAAATAATCCTTGTGTGCGCATCTTAGAGTTGGTTTTATTGTAGCAGTTGAAATTGATCCACAGTCAGTGTTGTTTCATTAATAGACAGGTTGATTTCACGGAAGTGTGATTGACTTGGAGTTACATACAGCGTTCCCTTTATTTTTTTTTGAGCAGTGTATTTGTTCTTAAATAATTTAGAAATCCTGCAATTTTCACACTGGCCACTAAGCTAAATACTATACTATAGTAGACTAATTTACTGTTCTGAATTTTTAAGTAATATCATTATAGAAAAAGATTATAATGACATAACATCTTTCAATTCAGTAGATAGCACAGGAACCAATATTCACAATGGATGATGTCACAGCTCACTTCCGCCTTCTCCTGTACAATGACAGATAGCACCTCAATTCACAGCACAGGAACCATTATTGACAATAGGCGGTCAAAGCTCACCTCCTCTTGCTCTTGTACGATGACCGATAAGTCAGGATCAACCACTCACAATAGGTGATCACAGATTACCTTCTCCTCCTGTAAAATGACAACACCTCTATGTACAGTAAATAACACAGGATTTACCATTTACATTAGATGTCACAGCTCACCTCCTCCTCCCATTTTGTACAATGACTGGTAACATAATTGTATATGGAAGATTCACAGTAGATGTCACAGCTCACCTCCTCTTGTACAATGACTTAACACTTCTATATACAGTAGATAACCTATTCTAAATAGTGAATCCTGTGTTATGTCACATCTCACCTATTTTTTCTCCTGTACAATATGACAGATAACACCTCTATATACAGTAGATGACACAGGATTCACTATTCACAATAGGTGATTTCACCGCTCACCTCCTCCTCCTCCTGTACAATATGAATGATAACACCACTATATACAGTAGATAACACAGGATCCACCATTCTTAATAGGTGATGTCACAGCTCACCTCCTCCTTCTATATATAGATTCATAGCTCCTGTGTTAGCTATTGTATATAGAGATGTTATCATTCACAATAGGTGATGACACGGCTCACCTCCTCCTCCTCCCTTCACAATGAACTTTGCCCACATCAGAGCATGCTTAGAAAGCTCTCCTATAGAAAGTCAGTATATCAGAGCCAGTTGATTGCTCCCTTTGTCCATGTGGCTACTAAAGATTTATCTGTACAGAACAAAGTAAAAATCTAAAATTAGGCCCAATGATTAATTTAAAAATTGCAAGATTTTTTTTTTAAATAATCATCAAAATTATAAAGATGTACCATAAAAACCTGATTTAGATAATGAATTATTTTCTGAAGACATTTTCCATTTCTAGCCTTTAGACAACAGTAGGAGCTACTGAGTTTACCCCCAAAAAATAGGCTTCACTTCCAGAATGGGAACCTGTCCAGTGATTTCTGCCCCATAAACCGCTACCGACATCTAGTTCTGCTCCCGCAGATCAGAAGACTCGGCATGCGCAATTTGCTCTACATGTTCAGGGCCGCATGTGCCGGTCTTCCGATGAATGGTGCTGCAAGCACAAGATTTGTGCAGATGAAGAAAGGGAAGTCAGCCACCGATCAAAGGCAGACGGCTGGGGATTGCTGGGTCCCCACTTGTCTGAAGCCATGCAGGTGGCTTAAGGAAGATATTCAAGCAAAACTGTATGCTAGTGGGGATGGTTAGAGGGGCAAACAACACCCGACAGGGTTTCTCGAAACAGCCTGAATTTGCTTCATTTCCTGAAGCCACCTGCTCCGCCTCTAAGGAGTCTTACAATTTTACCAATACCGCTGAAGCCTGACTCAGAAATCCTCCATTCCTCCCTTGACTCTTTTAATGCAGACGATGGAGTCACAGATGCAAGAATGGTACAAGGAGGTTGGAGAGCTGCAAGCGCAGATTGCCTCTCTCCCCTTGGATGTGGTAAGTCAGGAGGCCGTGGAAGAAAAGCAGAATGAGGTCGGAACTAGGATCGTGCGTTTGATCGAGCCATTGAAAGAAAGAAGACGCATTCTCCTGGCCTCTAAGGAGGTTCATCAAGTCACCCGGGACCTGGAAGATGAAATTGTGAGCACTATTGGTTTGTTTGTTTTTTTCTCTCTGCGTGTCACTGTAAAAGCTCCGAACTGTATCCTACTGGAGCTAGGGAGTGCAGGGGTTGTAGTATCAGCAGCTATGTACGTGCGGTAACTAGGAGTGCAGGGGTTGTAGTATCCGCAGCTACGTACGGGCGGTAACTAGGAGTGCAGGGGTTGTAGTATCCGCAGCTACGTACGGGCGGTAACTAGGAGTGCAGGGGTTGTAGTATCCGCAGCTACCCATGGGCGGTAACTAGGAATGCAGGAGTTGTAGTATCCGCAGCTACTTACGGGCGGTAACTAGGAGTGCAGGGGTTGTAGTATCCGCAGCTACGTTCGGGCGGTATCTAGGAGTGCAGGGGTTGTAGTATCCGCAGCTATCTACGGGCGGTAACTAGGAGTGAAGGGGTTGTAGCATCAGCATCTACCTTTGGGCAGTAACTAGGAGTGCAGGGGTTGTAGTATCCGCAGCTACGTACGGGCGGTAACTAGGAGTGCAGGGGTTGTAGTAACCGCATCTACCTATGGGCGGTAACTAGGAGTGCAGGGGTTGTAGTATCCGCAGCTACCCATGGGCGGTAACTAGGAATGCAGGGGTTGTAGTATCTGCAGCTACTTACGTGCGGTAACTAGGAGTGCAGGGGTTGTAGTATCTGCAGCTACGTTCGGGCGGTAACTAGGAGTGTAGGGTTTGTAGTATCCGCATCTACCTACGGGCGGTAACTAGGAGTGCAGGGGTTGTAGTATCCACAGCTATCTACGGGCGGTAACTAGGAGTGCAGGGGTTGTAGTATTCACAGCTATCTACGGGTGGTAACTAGGAGTGCAGGGCTTGTAGTATCCGCAGCTACCTATGAGCTGTAACTAGGAGTTCAGGGGTTGTAGTATCCGCAGCTATCTATGGGTGGTAACCTGGAGTGCAAAGGTTGTAGTATCCGCAGCGATCTACGGGTGGTAACTAGGAGTGCAGGGGTTGTAGTACCCGCAGCTACCTATGGGCGGTAACTAGGAGTGCAGGGGTTGTAGTATCTGCATCTACCTACGGGCAGTAACTAGGAGTGCAAGGGTTGTAGTATCCGCAGCTATCTACGGGTGGTAACTAGGAGTGCAGGGGTCGTAGTATCCGCATCTACCTACAGGCGGTAACTAGGAGAGCAGGGCTTGTAGCATCCGCAGCTATCTACGGGCGGTAACTAGGAGTGAAGGGGTTGTAGTATCTGCAGCTACATACGGGCAGTAACTAGGAATGCAGGTGTTGTTGTATCCGCAGCTACCTACAGGCGGTAACTAGGAGTGCAGGGGTTGTAGTATTTGCAGCTATCTACGGGCGGTAACTAGGAGTGCAGGGGTTGTAGTATCAGCATCTACCTACAGGCACTAACTAGGAATGCAAGGGCACGTGGCTTTAGATTTGTCTGTACCGTATGGAGATATTGTGCACGATGAATTCATTTTCATTCTCTCTGCATTTCATCTCTGACAGACCTGGGTACAGGAACGACTTCCTCTTGCAACATCAAAAGATCATGGCACTAACTTACAGACCGTGCAGCAACTTATCAAGAAAAACCAGGTGAGTTACCGCACTATGCGCTAGGTCTATGAAGCCCATTGATGCTAAAGTTGAGTAGGAGCATGGGCTCATGTGTGCCAGTAATAGGCCAAACAGGCCTTCATGAGAGCACATGTTCCCGGCCAGTGAAACGTGTATACTGATGCCAGTGATCTGCCACCTATAAATAATCGATCTCAGCAGAACATCTCATGTAAACCAGGGATGGGATGCCGACACTGTGTACTGAAAAGTCAAATTACTTTCGCAGGCTGCTTACTAGATGTCTGTACCTTGACTTCTGATGAATAGATGACTTTCCTCCAATCTTTGTCACATTATCAGAACCTGAGGAGGGAGGTTCAGGTCCATTCCCCTCGTGTGGACGACATTTTAGAGCGAGCAGGTGCCATTGCCAGCATTCGGACTCCTGAAGCAGAAGGGGTCAGAATTGGGTTTGAGAGTCTTCGGGAGATGTGGGATGTTCTGCGGGAAGAGGCAGAAAGGCGGCAGCAGCTTCTGGACATCAACTACCAAGTGCAGCAGTATTACTTTGATGTGGGCGAGGTGGAGACCTGGTTAAGCGAGCAGGAGCTCCTGATGATGAATGACGAGAAAGGAAAGGTCAGTATTTACAATGACTAATTATCATATTCAGGTCTCTTTCTCTGTATTTGGGTTTCCTCCAAAAATCAACATTTATTTTCGTCTTGTGAGCATATACTTTTGCAAAACCTGGTTCCAAGACTCAATTATTGCTCCTTTTTCGCCGTTGGCTTTTAGATGTCATTCTGGAACTTGGAGAGGATGACCCTAGAAGCCACGGTGGCACAGTTCCTGAGACTTCTTGTTGAGCAAAGATCCAGTAGTCATTTAATATAGGAGTAGATTATAATGGACTGCCGAGATATCAAAAGAAGTTTCTTGAGAAAGACTTGCCTTATAAAATCATTGTCATTTTAGATCCAAAATTCTGCCCTGGTTAATTCCTAAAAAGGGTTATTCTCAAGTTCTTAAATGGTTAAAATTGCAAAAACGTTTCCAAAAACAATCAACTTTTGCAATTTACTTCTGTTCTCAAGAACATACAGATTTTTAATTCTGTTATTGACTGCTTGCAGTCCACAGCGGTGACTGCCCCCGGCAAACAGAAAGCAGGGGATTGGTGCTGTCCTAAAACTGTAAACATGAAGATGTAAAGTGTATTGTGCTGTCTGCCTGCAGCTGCTACTAGAGGGAGCTTTGGAGTTAACTGCATACTCTACTATTATTGACTACTAGATGGAGGCGAGGGCGGTAATGTCACGATGGGGGCAGGCTTTGCAGCATTGAGAATCTCTCCCCCCCATGTGCTCACCTACCTATCCTCTCTCTCTTTCCCCATGTGCTGACTTCTCCCGTCTGTGCTCTCTTCTTTGACCTGTCTACCCCATGTGCTATCCCCCTTGTCTGCTGTCTCTCTCCTTCCTGTGCTGTGTTCTCCCCTCATGTGCTGTCCCGTTTGAGCTGTCCCTGTGCTCTGTCTTGTCTGTCTCACACTTGTGCACTTTTCTCTCCACCATCTGCTGTCTTCTCCTCTCATTTAATCTCGTTTGACCTGTGTACCCCATCACTAATCAGTCAGTGAACAGCATGTCAGGAGGAATTTTTATTTAAAGGGGTTTTCCCACGAACGAAAGTTCATTTTAAAAATTGTCTGTGTCTGACCGTGTACAGAACATACCACAGCTCCTTGGCAGGGGAGGAAGTAAAAGACAATACTGACATTACAGCAGGAGATCGCAGAGGATACATTTTATGAGGTAAAATATTGTTTAAAAACAGTCAGTGAAATATTTTACCTCACAAAATGAATCCTCTGTGATCCCCTGCTGTAATGTCTGTATAGTCTTTTGCTTCCTCCCCTGCCCAGGAGATGTGGTATGCTCCGAACAGACACAGACAATATTTAAAATTAACTTTTGTTCATAGATAAACCCCTTTAATGTGACCTGCTTCTGTAGACACGTTGCGCACCTGCCGCCGGGATCAGCCGAATGATTCACTGCACCTGCACAGAATTTGCGCAGGCGCAGTGCAACGGTGTTCCACTGGTGGTACTGCACAAGAGGCTGAGTGAGTGAGTGTGAATGTGAGTGTGTGTATGAGTGTGTGAGAGCACGAGTGTGTGTGTGGTGCGACGGTGTTCCGCTGGTGGTACCGCGCAATAGGTTGGTACCAGCAGCAGTTTCCATATTTGGACACCCATCACTTGGGTGTCCCAATATGGCGGTCGGTGAACTTCCTCCACTTGAAATTCTGGGATACGGTGACATCTGGACAGAACAGGAAATGAAAACATTACAAGGCAATTATATAAATAGATTATAGCATATTCTGGGTAACAGCATTTAGTTCTTCAGCGACCCCTAGTGGTGAGTGCAGGTAGTCAGAGCGTTATGTCTTTAATCTGTCTGCAGAGGATTTGGAGCTCTGCAAAAGCAAAATGAAACTCTGACCTCTATCGGCACACACGTTTTCAACATATTAACATTTTGATTTAAATCTTTATTTTTCCATATTTATTCATATTTAACAACACCATTTCTTTCTAACAGGATGAACAGAGCACACTACAACTCCTGAAAAAGCACTTGATGGTGGAACAGACCATAGAGAACTACGAGGAGACTATAGCTCAATTGTCCCGACAGTGTCGCAGCCTCCTAGATCTGGGACACCCCGACAGGTGAGAGTGTGACGATCTCCCCTACCAATTCTATGGAATGTATCAAACCTATAGCCGTAGTCGTGTGCTTGAGTTGTTGCCAATTGATGTTGGGACTTGTTTGCGGGGTTGTAAGATTGTGGCTGTAGGTCACAGCAGTGCGAGCTCTGTTTATAGCCAATATGTCAGTGGTTTCTATGGGTTAATTTAATAGAAGATCCTGGAAAATCTGTATTATAGCCCTAATACAAAAATCATACCTTTAGCCTTCAAATCTGTCTCTGCATTTGCCAGAAATAATTTTTTTTTACCATATATGCTAATGAGACTCTTAGTGCATTTTGGGCCTGGCCGACCTGCTCATTTGCACCTTCCCACCTACTTGTTTTCCATCTGTCTCCATCATTTTCTGGCTCCTCTAAAGCCAGAGCTGTCAGTCATGGAAGAGGAGGGCAGAGATAACGGGAAAACATGTAGGTGGGAAGGTTAACTGAGTGGCATGGCCAAGCTCTGGACACCCTGGGCGCCTCATTAGCATAATTGGAGAAAGAGCGATTTCTGACAAATTCAGCAACGGATTTGGAGGCTAAAGGTAGGAGATGAAAAGTCATTTTGTACTGACAAGCTCCATTTAATGGCTCTTGATGATAACTACATGACTAGGTGTTCATAGACGTGTACCTGCTCAGCTGAGCCACTGCCTCTGATGGAAGCTTACGTCCCCAGAGAAGAAAAGGATGGCTAAATTCAGTCTACCTGATCCTAATCTCCCCATACCTTAGGTCTCTGGACATGTTTTTGCATCACTACTGCAAGCTGGTTCCCCTGTCATTAACTGATTTGAGCAGTGCATCTGAACGCTAATTATACTGGAAAACTTTTGCCCGTAACGTGCACCGTTTGACAATAAAAGTCAATCAGCTGAGATTTAAAGGGTGTTTTCCTGCCGATTCAATTTGTATGGTGATGAGAATTTGTTAATATGATCATTCGGTCCCCATACAGTTTGCATATTGTCAGCAGCACATTCCTGTTTGCTTCTCTCACTATGGGAGAGACCTGTCAATCACCAGGAGAGTCACTGGGAGAAGCCAGCCAAGGACTTGTTTGGTCTCCCGCTATGGTCCGTGGTTGGATCGTAAGTCTAGTGTCTCTGAAATGATAATTAGACTTGGTACAAATCGATTTGCATGTTCTTGTCTAACAGTCACGATCGTGGTCTGTGGTTGCTGGACGGATTCCCCAATAACCACCTCTTGGCATTTGCATCTTTTAGTCTGATTGAACGATGTGACATGTTCGTCACAACGCAATGATGGCGTCTCGCCAAGCCGGCTAATCAAAAAAACAGCAGTAGATGCCAGAAATGCAAGAGGTGGTATGGTTGTGAGTGATGGACAGAGATGTGAAAAAGGACTCGCACCAACTCTAGTGAATACTTGTATTCCCCATGAAATAACAATTCTAGAGCATCTTTTCTTGGACTGTGTTCCTGTGTTCAGTTATTCCTCCTGGAAATGTATGAACAAATGGAATTCAAGATGCTCGTTGTCATTTGTGCAGGAACTTACCTTATAGACGAGTGGGGGACAGTAATGACCAGTTGTTAAATTTATTTAAAAGATCCAGCATTGTGATTTTATGGGGAATGCATTCATTATCGGCCATTGTCCAGTAGTAATATCCTTTGCTTACTTTCAATGCCATCCATACACATTGGAATAAAGTCAGCAAAACTCGCCAATATCGCAGGGATCGACGGACAGTCTAATCTGTATGGGGGCCGCACACAAGATCATGGGGGAGATCGGGATCTGGCACGTTGGCATCTCAGTGGCTGATCCTTTTATTCTTCTCTGAGATAAGCGGATGACTGGCAGCGGCTCTCTTGTAGAGAACACAGGAGCGATGTTCCTGTGTATGGCGAAGTCACGAGTGATAGCCGTCGGCTGAATGATCTAATGTTTATGGGGGCCAGGTCATCATTAATCCCTTATTGATTAGAAGTGGTCTTTGCACAGCGTGCCCCTTGGTCAGCAGGGAACCTCCATGTAATAGCTTGCATGCTACCTACTGCAATCAATGGGCATCCATTGCATATCAGGGGCATGCCACAGCCATGACTGCATAAAATTCCGGCTTCCTGGCCCAGCATTACAATTGGTTCACCCTCTGTACTGTATTACTGTTTTTTTGTACACACAGTTCTTCATAGACAAGTGCTAAATGATATTGGATGATGATTTTACAATGCGATGCACCTTTGTGCTGTCTCTGTACTGTGCCCCCGACTAACGCACTGACCACTGTCCTTGCATAGTGAGCAGATAAGTAGGCGTCAATCTCAGATTGATCGGCTCTACGTGTCTCTGAAGGACCTGGTGGATGAGCGAAAAGGACGTCTTGAGCAGCAGTATTGGCTCTTCCAGTTGAGTCGTGAAGTGGATGAACTGGAGCACTGGATTGCAGAGAAGGAGGTGGTGGCTGGGTCTCCAGAACTGGGCCAAGATTATGAGCATGTGACGGTAAGTGGCTCTGGTTATATGTTATTGTGCCAACATAGTTCTAGTGAACCAATCTAGGAGGTCTGTTAAATTAGGGGTGTGGTCTGCTACAACCCTGGAGGAAGGTGGGGGAGTGATATTAAAAAATGTCTGCATTGCATCTGTTCATGCAAGATAGAGAAGACCAATTCACACATATAGACATTTTCTAAAGACCCTACAAGTCTTAAGATTTGACATTGGTGAGGCTGCATGTAAAAACCATTTATAGTGGATTCTATAATCTGAGTATTTCTCATGCTTCGGTCTTCGTAGCTTCTTCAAGACAAGTTCACCGAGTTTGTGAGCGAGACTGGCAGCATCGGGCAGGAGCGTATCTCCGCAGTCAATCAGATGGTGGATGAGCTCATTGACTACGGGCACTCAGACGCAGCCACCATTGCAGAATGGAAAGATGGAGTAAATGAGGCCTGGGCAGACCTAATGGAATTGATGGAAACAAGGGCCCAGATGCTTTCTGCTTCCCATGAGTTACATAAGTTCTTCAATGATTGCAAAGAAGTCTTGTCCCAAGTGGAGGAGAAGAAGCAGCGGGTGCCGGAGGTGAAGGCGCAGGAAGCTCGGCTCTCAGCTGGTTCCTTGCAGCGTATACTTAGTTCATTTGAACATGACATTCAGGTCCTTGTCACTCAGGTGAGCTCTATATATATTTATGTTCTAGCAGTGTTATTTTTGGATGTTACATATAATAGATCTGATGCGTTAGGAGACAAGTGTGAAGGTTTATTATCAGTCCCTTCTTTAATGTTCAGGTACGGCAGCTGCAGGAAAATGCTGCCCAACTGCGGACTTTGTATGCCGGTGAAAATGCAGCGGCCATAGTCACCAGTGAGCAAGAAGTGATGAGATCCTGGAAGGAACTCCTGACCTCATGTGAAGACTGCAGGCTGCAGATCACTACCACCAGTGATCGCATGAAGTTCCTAGGTCTCGTGCGGGACCTCATTTCCTGGATGGAGAGCATTATATGTCAAATTGGCACAGGAGAGAAGCCCAGGTATGTAGAAAACTGTAGAAATTAGAAATGAAAAAAAAAAATTGGTTTCCAAACAATCGATATTGAAAGCTGTCTTTTGGGAAAATTTTTGAGTTGTGCTCGCCCAATAGAAATGACAAAGGACGTGGCTGTTCTGCCTTAAGACTGCAGGTGCAGTTACACCTGCCGACCGCAGCCACTATACCAGCGGCAATTGGCTATATACAAGCCGATTGACGGTCAATTAATGGCTTGCTCAGAACGACCACAGAATAATCAGTAATAGATCATTTTGTGCTTATAGAATATCGGTGTTCTTGTCAGCACATGTCCTGTTTACTCAGGGAGATGTGTTGGTTAAAACGAAGATTTTCATGTCGGCATGAACGATCCCGTCACCCCACAAACAAGTGTTTTTTCTTTTTCAACTGCCTATTGCTGGCCTGTTTACATAAACCAATAATTGGCATACAGGTGTCCTGATGTTCCCAATTATAGGCTGGTCTAAATGTGCCGTTAGTACGATCATCCATTTTAGGGTAGAGAGGCTGCCCGCGAGCTCTCCCTACCCCTCCATACATGTACATGCTCGGCCTGTAAGCCACTGACAGTCACTTCTGATAGCAGCTTAATTTTCCGAAAACTAAAAGGAACCAGCCAGTCAGATCCAACTGCTTTATCCTTATACCCCCAACATCTGCTGTTGGAGGGCGCATCACAGACACTCTTCGTCATCAAATGTGTGGCAATCTTCTTTATCACTAGGTACACCCCAGACCCTTCTGAGGCTAGATTCAGACATCCATATTTCACAGTCGGTATAGGGACCGCAATGCCCTGTCCAACCGCTAGTCAGTTGACCTGAACCATTAGTCTTATATTTGCCTATGAGGTTCTTAGTTTAGGTTAGGACACTCGTGTGGTTGGGTCTGCAAATTTCAGTCCCTATATGGACCGTGAAACACAGACGTCTATAGTTAGTAAAGTACCAAAGATGTAGACCAGGGGATGTGGCCCGAAGGTTGAGTTTTACATTGAGCTGGCCAATATGGAGTCTGAAGAAAGCCCCAAGAAGGAGAGGAAATCCTTGCGAATCTCAACGGCTGATAATATTGTGGGCAAGCTGAAAATTTACACAAAACTCGCGTTTTCTGTATCGATGAAATTTTCTTTTAAAGGTGATTGTATTCTAATTATCTTGTTACTTATGTAGCAGCTAATAATTGCTTCTTCTTGTGTTCCCAGAGATGTGTCTTCCGTGGAAGTTCTCATGAGCTACCATCAAGGATTAAAAAGTGAAATTGAGACCCGAAATAAGCGGATCACAGATTGTGTGGAACTGGGAAAGTCCTTAGTCCTAAATAAGAGGCCAGCAACTGAAGAAGTAGGTGATTTGCATGATCTAACTATATGTATGAACTGATGCAGGTCTGTTCGTATATACTGTTGTGTTCAGATCTGGAGACCCTCGACTAGTCCAGGCATCATGATCCATATTTGGACTCTGTCATGGAAATCTGCATTGGTCCCAGGTGCAGTGCACCACTTTCCAGTGTTCCCCTTGGTGGTTCCCATTTTTATTGCACTGCAGGCAATTCCCAATTTTATTGCATTGCATCCAGTTCCCATTTTTATTGCTTTGTACCCTGGTTCTTATTTTTATTGCACTGCAGCCAATTCCCATTTTTATTGCATTGCAGTCGGTTGCCATTTTTATTACATTGCACCCGATTCCCATTTTTATTTGATTGAAGCCCATTCCCATTTTTATTGCATTGCAGCCGATTTCCATTTTTATTTGATTGTGGCCAATTCCCATTTTTATTGCATTGCAGCTGGTTGCCATTTTTATTGCACCACAGCCAGGTCCCATTTTTATTGCCTTTTTATTCCCTTTTTTTTTTTTTGCCTTGCACCCAATTCCCATTTTTTTTTTTTTTGCATTGCACCCAGTACCCATTTTTATTGCCTTGCACAAAATTCACATTTTTATTACATTGCACCATTTATGTGTGGGTTGGAGGACACATAGGGCGTTTTAAATGGATATCGTTTCCCTTGTATTATATGGTAATGCTCTGAATAATTTATCTACCAGATCAAGCAGAGTCTGGACAAATTGATGGCAAAGAAGAGAGAGATGCTGGACAAATGGCAGAAACACTGGGAGTGGCTGCAGCAAAGTAAGTGTGTAATATCATGGTGGAAGGATCTGCAATCAAACTTTGGGAGTATAATGTACCATCTGCATGTTATTTTACTTTTTTTTTTTATCCAACTCAACTCCACACAAAATGTCCTAGTTAATCTTTTTCCGATTTAAAAAAAAAAAAAAAAAGCGAAAAAACACAAGGTGGGCAGCCCCCTGCCATTTAAAAGACCAGCTAATTAGGGTTACCATGGAAACCTTTACAGCTCCCACACTCGCTTTCCAAGTCCCCCCTGATGAATGCGGGGGAGACTTAAAAGCAAAAATGTATGGGCCTCTCTCAGTAGAGAGCATTTAACTGTATCTGCATCCCAAAATATGTGACGATCCAAGCTTTTATGTCCACAGTAGTCAGCACCCTTAATATAGGGTCGTAAACGGTTAAAAATAGCTGGCAATGAAGCTGATTAGTGAGTGCATGCAAGGGTAATGATGCAGTACTAAAGAATGGACATGCATCAAGTGAAGGGTTAAGGAACGTTATGGCATTTTGGAGCTTTTTTTTGCTTCTTCTAAAAATGGACACTTTTGCACCGTAGTGGTGGTGGGGTTATTGACCACTTATTCATTGGATTTACAGTACTAACTGTTTTTGAAAGGGTTAATAATATATTTTGATAGCACTACTGAGTGATAGCGCTATGGAAGGGTTAATGATGTGCTCAACATGCCTGCAGAAAGTGGGGTCTGTTCACACCTGGAATTTTCGCTTATTCCGTAATTTACCATCCTGTGCCAATGTTGCATTCTAGTGAATGGGGGGGGGGGAATGTACGACTATTGGGGTATGGTCCCACAAGCGTGTTGTCAGTCCAGCAAGCGCATGAGCTAGTCGGCCATTAGTGTGACTTGCTATAAAATGTGTAGAAAAATATTCAGAATTGAGAGTCCTCAGTGGTTGATACCTTTTAATGGCTAACTGAAAAGATGGTAATACATTGCAAGCTTTCCAGACTACTGAGGCCTCTTCATCAGGCAAAGACTAAGGATACGTGCACACGCTGCGGAATGGGGTGCGGATTTGGCAGCGCGGATTTTGTAAAATCCGTAGTTAAATCTGCAGGTCAAAAGACCTGCGGTTTTACCTGCGGATTGCTCTGCGGTTTTTCATCTCCACAATGGAGGAGATGGCAAACCGTAGCGGAATCCGCAGAAAGAATTAACATGTCAATTCTTTCTGTGGTTTCAAAACTGTGGAAAAATCCGCACCGTCTACACTGTGTTTTTTTTATTCCCATAGGGAATAATGGTACTGTACACCGCAGCAAAAACTGCTGCGGACCCGCAGCGGCCAAATCCGCTGCGGAACCGCAGCAGAATCTGCAGCGTGTGCACACAGCCTAATACCAAATCTGAAGAATCACATATTTATGCACAAAACAGCACAGAAATAACGTAATAGATAAGACAAGTGACGTTGAAGCAGAATTATCATTATAGGAGAGGGATAAACATAAATATTGGGACAGTCCATAGATAAGGAGTCTGAATGTTTTATTGTCCTCTGATTGGTGTCTGGTTCTGTGTGGTGTGATGATCCCGGAAGGTCTGAAGAGCAAATTCCTTAATTGATGTAAAAAGACATAAATCCATGCGACACATTCATTCCTGCACTGAGTGTGTCAAAGTTTGTCATAAATTTATACTTCCATACCCTCCTGTCTCTCTGAGACTTGAAGTTACCTTTTAATACGAGTAATTTAGTAATTTAATGTCCATCATGCTATGACTGGGGATACAAAAATGTTTGGCCACAGGTAGATCCATTCTTTTTTCTCTTGTTGTATGGCGATGCGAATTCATCTTTGTTCTCAGTTTTTGTCCGGTCTCCCCCACATACAGACCCCCAGTTGGACATTTAGTACAAATAATTAAGTACACCACATTAGATGTAATGCAGCTGAAAGTACCTGGGATCTTGTGGTCCTGATGTGAGTTGGGGATCTTTATCTTGTCCGTGGTCATTATAGATGGACAGGTTTTACATTTTTTTCTGGTTGCAAGGAAAGGTTCCTCCAGCTGTTGGAGAGGACAGGGAGCTTCTGACAATGATGCTTCTTAAATTTGGGGGCTGCCTAAAACACAGCAGTGGGGGGTCTGGAAAAATGGATTGTAATCAGGCATCTTTTTGTAGTAAAGGTTGTAATTTCCGTGCAGCTCCCCTTAGCACCTCCAGTTTTGGATTGTAGGTGACCATTAGAGGCACCCGGTTATTTTCATCTTTAGCTTTGTAATGTAGCAGGTGATTCTTTGATATTCTGGTGGCTTTTGTAATTTGGTTTTTCAATTTTTCTTGGATGGTAGCCCTGATTCAAAAAGGTCTTTCTGAGGCGACCAAGGTGTTTGTCTCTATCCATGGGGTTGGAACATATACGATTGTATCTGATGGCTTGGCTATAGATAATAGAGTTCTTTATGTGCTTTGGATGGAAACTCCCATTTAAGGTATTTTGGACGGTCAACTGGCTTCTGATACAGGGATGTCTCTATTTCATTGATCTTTAGCTTAATCATGGGGTCTAAAAAGTTAATTTCAGTGCTGGAGTAGTTGAGTATTAAGTTGGAACGTCTTTAGCTGTTACTGAGACTCCCTCCAGATGATTAAATTTGATTAAAATATCATCAATGTAGCGGAAGAAGGCCAGAGGCCTGATGCGACATGAGGAAAAAAAGTCGCTTTAAAGCTTGGCCATGAAAAGATTTGCATACTGTGGAGCCATTGTAGATAGATCGTTTTGTGAAATTCAAAGTAATTGTGGGTAAGGAGGAATTTTGTGAGTTTCATCACAGAATCAGCATCATTCCCAGTGTTTTCCATGAAGACTTTGCAGGCATTTAATCCATCCTGGTGTGTAATAATATAAAAATGTGGCAAATCCGTGTTTGCGCGAGTTTCCTCTGGTTACCCCGGTTTCCTCCCACATTCCAAAGACATACTGATAGGGATTCTAGATTGTGAGCCCCATTGGGGACAGTGCTGATAATGTATGTAAAGCTCTGTGGAATTAATGGTGCTATATAAATGAGTAAAATAAATAAACACCACTCAAGGGAAGTGATACCTTTTCTCACTTCTCTTCCTATAACTCAGTGCTTGAAGTTCACCAATTTGCTCAGGAAGCTGGCGTGGCCGAAGCCTGGCTCACAGCGCAGGAACCCATAGTGAAGAGTCCGGAGTTGGGAAACAGCGTGGACGAGGTGGAGCAGCTGATACGAAGACATGAGGCCTTCCGTAAAACAGCAGCAGCGTGGGAGGAGAGATTCAGCTCTCTGAGGCGGCTTACTACGGTAAGGAATACATGAAGCAGGGCTAAGTGGCAGGATAACCTGTATATTGAAGTATTGCAAACCATTTTGCTCCATTTTTGTTTTGCAAGCTGGAGAAGATGAGAGCAGAACAGAGCAAGCAACCAGCAACCCCACTCCTTGGTCGTAGAGTTTTCCCTGACACAACTGACTCAATGCGACCATCACCCCTTGTACATCACACAATCCAAGACAAAACAGAACCAAAACCAGAGCAAAAAGACACCCTCTCCATCCCCAATGGGGTTCAAATGGATAGCCATAGAACCAGAGCCGAGAGGTCAGAGTCCCGGGTGGGATACGTACGACAGGAGATGAAACCGGAAAGACTGCAACCAAAGATAGACCACATAGAGGCCAAGGTCACAGAGAAACTACCGCCTGCTCCAGAGGGATCCAGGGCAGAGCGATTGGAAATCAAATCTGCTCAAAATATGACCACGGAGAAAGCAGACGGTAAATCTAGTCGGCATGGAGAGAGACGGAGAGACCGGCATGATCGCAGGCTAGAGCGTCAGGAGTCCAGTGAGCAGGAGGTTCCCAAACCAGAGCAGCTAGAGGAGAAGAGGAGGCGGGATAGACACGATAAGAGGCTGGAAAGACAGGGATCCAGTGAACAAGAGACCCCAAAACATGATCAATCCGAAAGGAGGAGAGAAAGGCACGAAAGGAGGCCGGAAAGGCAAGAGTCCAGTGAGCATGAAACGCCAAGGAATGAACCTGACAGGCAAGGAGGGTAAGAGATGAAAAGAAGATCCTGACCCCACCCCAACATTTGTGTGTTTGGGGTTTTAGCAGTATCTGAATACGGATTAAGGTGAACAGTTTGTGTGGTCTTCATCTTTTATAGCTGTCACCCATCCTCTCCCAACTTCATCATGCTCGGCTCGGATTCCTTTTTTGCATTCATGTAATTTTTCGGCATTGCGTCTGCGTGCACCACATACATATTAGATGGTCAATTGGTCCTGTAAAATGCGTAGGGTTTGGCCTTTTATGTAATGTATTTGGAGTCATCTAGTCTCTGCTTATTACAAGATGGCTATAGTTTGCACTGTGCATCATTCTCTGGGATTCCAGCCAATCCCAAAAACCTACGTTTTGCGGTGCCTTGGGCATTTCTCCTGCAAAGTTACACTCCTAGCCACCCATTGTGCAAGGAACTGCAACACAGCTTCACTGACGCGAAGGTGGCCAGGAGCATCGCTGTGCAGGAAAAATGGAGCCCCACATCTTCATTTAGGCTGATTTACCTTCATTTTGAGGGTTGATAACTCAAATATGCAGCAATCAGGAAGTGACAGCACATCTTAGCTCTATTCCATTACTTTTTATGGTAGGAAAATCCCTTTAAAACTATTTTTTCATACAAATCCTTATAACTGTGTATGAGTAAGAGGTTGGTAACCTCTCGAGTTGTGTGCAAGGAGCCTGTTTTTCTGTCCCGTCTGACATTTGGACATATGAAAAAAAACAAAACAGAAAAAAACTGATCTCTTGCCCATTAGCTAACTAGTCTTCTATAATTGACTTTAAGAAGAAATTATGTTGGTTTCTGTGGAGGCTGCAGGATTTATTCATCTGGTCATCTCTTTCTGCAGAAAGGCGACACTTGCAGATATTGTTGAGCAGCTGCAGGAAAAGGAAGCGTCACAGAATAACCCTCCAGTAAGTACTGTATGTACTCGAGTATAAGCCGAGGCCCCTAATTTTGCCACAAAAAACCTGGGAAAAGTTATTGACGAGTATAAGCCTAGGGTGGGAAATGCAGCAGCTACTGGTAAATTTCAAAAATAAAAATAGATACTAATAAAAGTAAAATGGTGGCCCCGCAAGATGCTCCATATTAAAATACGCCCCATATAATGCTGCACAAAGGTTAATGGTGGCCCCATATTAATATATGCCCCATATAATGCTGCTGCGATGTAAAAAAAAAAAAAAAAGGACATTCACCTCTCGTCAATGCCCGCTGCTCCTCAGTGTTGCCGGCTCTCTGCAGTGACTGTTCAGGCAGAGGGCGTGCACTAACCACGTCATCGCGCCCTCTGACTTGAAATCACAGCCAGAGGAACCGGGAGACAGCGCAGCGGTGGAATGGAACGGGGACAGGTGAATATGGCATGGCTCACCCTCCCCCAGTCCTACTCACCCTCCTGGAGTTTACATATTAAGCTCTGCTTCATCTCTGTCCCGGCATCTCTCTTCCTGTGCGATCACATGGTACCGCTCATTAAAGTAATGAATATGCTCTCCACCCCTATGGAATTGGAGATGCGTCCATATTCATTACTTTAATGAGCAGTGTCACATGAGAGAGATGCCGGACTGAGATGTAGCAGAGCCTGATATGCAGACACCAGGAGGGTGAGTTTGATGTCTCCTGCTCCACCTCCCATGCCGGCTTTCTGGTGTAGGACTCGTGTATAAGCCAAGAGGGTCTTTTTCAGCCCAAAAAAGGGGCTGAAAACTCAGCTTATACATGAGTATATACGGTATCTGTATGGGCCCATGTTCCATCATTTGATATTAGTCTTTCAAAGTATGGCCAATTTTAAGAAAGCAGTTTTTTCACTTGCTAATAACTAGTGAATATGGGTAGAATATTCATTTTTTTCCTGCTGCCTGTTTAGCAGTATTTGTTATTCGCCTCTAGAGTCGAGATTCTCCGGGGCGATTACCCAATGGTATAGATAAACTTCCGGAAAGGACACCAAGACCGGATCGTCCAAGAGCAAGAGACAGACCAAAACCAAGGAGAAGGCCTCGACCCAAGGACCCGAACCAACCCCCGGGTGAAGCCCGGAGGTCCCGATCAGCCCCCGCACAGAGCAGTGCACCACCTCCACCTCCTCCCACCCATACAGTACAACAGGAAGGATACCTCTTCAGGAAACATGAGTTAGATGGTCCCAGTAAAAAGGCCTCAAATAGGTGAGTATAGAGTGCCTTGCGGGGCGGGGGTGGTCTCTCTGCAAGTAGCAGTGAAGTCTGTACCAAGAGCCCAGGACCTCCTAACGTTCATATCTCTATTGCTTCTCGCAGGTCCTGGGTAAACTTGTACTGTGTGCTAAACAAAGGGGACTTGGGGGTTTACAAGGATGCAAAGAGTCAGAGTTCAGGGGCTACACATGGGGGGGAACCGTTGCTTAATCTACATGGAGCTACCTGTGAGGTGGCCAATGAGTACAAGAAAAAGAAGTTTGTCTTCAAGCTCAGGTGAGGCTTCCTCCATCGCTCATAAAATGGATCGGGGAGGAACAGTGCCGATCAAACTTACAATGTAAATTTCTCTTTTTAGGTCGACGGATGGGAGAGAATTCCTCTTTCACGCAAAAGATGAGGTGAGCAGCCTTCACTTTAGTGACCATTGACTCTCGCCAATTACATTTAGTCAAAATTCATTAGCTGCATTTAGAGAAAAGTTTTACCCCCAAACTAGTGTCAGTGTCCGATAGAGGGCTAGATCACTTCTCATGATGCGGCAGGCAATCCATCGTGTCAGTCCAGAAATCTATGGCTGCCGTTGTTTTTATTGAATACATTACAGTCGATGAATCTTTCCTACCCCAAATAGGTAACAAGTGAATTATAGACAGCGCATGCCACATACTGTGCTATTCCATCTAGTAGAGATTGGAAACAACACCACCCCATATAAGTCAATTTGATGTATTAGGATGGAACAAAAGAGATTTGCAGGACCCTGGTCTAGGAGCCATGTTGACTGATGTCAGCCTTGTATCAGCCCAAGACCTACAGGATGAAGAGTGGTGAGGCATTTGACTTCCTGCTCTCACAGGATCATGTTGACGATGATACAGTTCTAAATTGCGGCTGCTCAGAGAGCTGGGTCACCCAGCCTGAAATCCTGGGCACATGCACTGCTCCATGTCTCCAAAGTTTAGAAAGAAAAATAAAAAAAACTTTGGTTTCTTTTCTTTTGAAATTTTGCATCCCTAAATTTTCTGGCTAATTAGAAAGACTCCGGTGACCCCTCTACCTCGCTAGGCCTGTGCATTCCACCAACGTGATGAAAATCGTCAATAATTGTTTTCTAGTCTTTTTCCTAATATAAAGGTGATATTGATGCCTTGAACACTATTTTTTTTCTGCCATTTATAGGAGGAGATGAAAAACTGGATTACGGCTATGGCCACTTGTGTCTCTGAACACGCCGAGATAGCCAAATGGAGCCAGACCCTCCTTACTACCTCCTCCACAGACGAAGGCAACATAAAAAGAGAGTCTGACCGCAGATCCAGCGCTGGGGGCCGTAAGAAGTGAACCATAAGGAGAAAGCACGGAGCTTCCTACATAACCCTCCTTTTCTACTTCTTCCGCCGCCTTCGGGTTCAGCCGGAGTAGAACACACACCTGCAGCGATAACCCTTCCAGACTTTATTTCTACAGGTGGTCTGAAATGTTTTGGAACTGAATCTTGATGTCTATGCATTTCCTGAACATAGTTTTCCTACCCACAAGAAAAACATAAAAAAAACTCAGTGTTAAAATTTTATCCTGAAAGCTCCATGCTACAATATTCCCCTCTTGGTTCCTCTCGGGCCCTGTGGGTATAATGTATCTTGCTCTTTTATAGAGTCTGGTGAAATATATATATATATATCTCACAATCTGGATAACTGTGTAGCAAGTCAGCCTACACCTGTAAGTGTAAGAAACGTGGTGAGAATCCAGACTCTCAGGACCTGTGTGGTCCAGGCAAGGGAAAAGAACCGGAAGACCTTTGGGTATCACCTGTCTAAAATCCTTTTAGTTCCCTTTTCTTCTGGAATCAGGATGGTCCGAGAATGTAGAAGAGCACAGATATTAGTAGTGTAGGGGAGGACAGAGGATCTAGTTTTTTATCACTTGTGACAGTCATGCAGAAAGGAACTTCAGAAAACTTGTGCAATATTCTGGGCGGTTGTTACACATTTGTGCGATTTTAGGGGAAAGACCTGAACATCTAGAGTGAAGGATAGTAATGTGGGAGTTGTCATTTCCTGGCACAAAATAACATAACACCAAATCCAAATGAGAGGAATCCTATTTTACACATTCGGCCACATGTTAGGTCTTCTATCATACAGCACAACTCGTATCCTTACAGGTTCCCACCTTCGGAATAGAAAAGGACAGTTACTACCATAATGGTCGAAAATAGATGTACGGGGAATATTTTTTTATCTCATTTTGAAACTATTATGACGTAAATTCATAGGTTGATGTTCACTTGGTTGTACCAAAAGCAGGAGCTTAGCCCATCAGAGAAGGACACGAACGTTCCTTAAAAGGGTAGTCCTATGGTCACACATTCCTTTTTGTTACAAGAATTGCTCAAGTATAAATATATCTCGGTGCATCGCATTGCTGGAGCATCTGATAATATGGGAAGATATGGATTTTATTTTACTTAAATGCAGAACATTTTTGCAACTGGATTTCATTAAAAAATTGCACAGTTGAACTTTGATTTTTTGCTAATTTTTTGCTGTAGAATGAGTTAACAGAATCAGTCAGCTGTTTTTTTTTGCATTTTTTTATACTGAATTGTTCTTAGCTGATCTGTGACCACATCAAAGTTCAGCTCAGCTTTCATTTGATTTTGAAGTTCTGAAAAAGACAGCTAAGAGTAAAATCTCCCAGTGAGGACAAGATCATGACTGATTCTTATTCTGCCGTCAGCAATGTGCAAAAAAATAAAGTGAAAGGTGCAAAAAATTGTTTTTTTATGTAAACCAATTGTAAAAATAATTTTATAACCCAAAATACACACATTTAAGTAAAAAGCAATACAAAAATTAAGGCCTTTAAGTATAGGGAAATTCCTGCAACAGGCGTTCTTCTTTGCAGCAACACCACATGAGACATGAAGCAATACACAGCTCCCATTCACATAACTGGGCTGTCAATATGCCGTGTTGACCTTTTGGGTCCTCCATAATAAGGGCCACTATTTGTAGACACTTTGGCCCTGATTCACCATTGTTCACGTCTCTGGAATAATTTGCTCCCAGTTAATGGCTTTTGACTTTGCACCTTATTCTCTCTGCTTTTTGCTCCACTTCTTAAAGTTGTTTTTATTTTTTTTTTTAAGTCTGTTTTACTTATTTTTACACAGCTCTTATTAAGATGTTCTAGACATATTTATGAAATGCGATTTTTACCAAATGTTGCATTTTTTGGTGGGACACATCTCACTCCAGGCTCTGCCCTGACTAGTTTTCAGTTTGGTACATTTTTGTAACTGTTCAAAGGATTTGTGACTTTTTGTGCTAAAAACTTACAAAAAAAAACAGTTAAAGACAAAAATATAGAGCATTTATAGTTTGCACCAACTTCATGAACCGTGTGCGCCATTTTGAAGAATTTGGCACAAAAAATGTCAGCGAAAACAAGACAAAAAATGGGACTTCAATACAGTTGCAAATTAAATGGAATAAGAAAGCTAAGAAATACCGTAATAGTCCCCGCCATTAACTCAGAATTACCTAACTGGGGATTTAATAATATTTTATCCAGAATCAGACAACCCCTTTAAGAATTTGCCTACTTTTGTCCGATAAATAGGGATAAGAAGAGACATGACAATGAAGACCAGTCAGGGCACCGTTGCTGAAGAACTAATTTATAGGGAACGCAGGATTCCTTTTCTCAAGAGCTAGAGATGGGGCTTGGACTTGATACGTAGCTTTAGTTTTGTTTTTCCCTATACAACAACTCCAATACTTTACATTAGTGACAGAAAAAGAGCACATATGTGTTTGGAGATGCTAAGTGAAAAAAATAATCGGATCTAATAATTGAATTAGGTTGTATCTGGGTGATTGTGTCAAAGAGAAGATGGACATTACAACAAGCAAGAATTCATAAGACATCCATGTGGAAACTGTTTCATGAAGTTTTGTTTTCACAATGTTGGTTTCTTCATATCCAAATAATTAGGCCACTGTATTGAAAGCTCTTGACAACAGGTCAACATGCACCCAACCATAATGATAGGCACAGGTTTCAATTAGAGTAGCGCTCTGGTCATGAGGCATCGAGTCTTGTGATCAAAATAATTGTACAAGTTTGGGTAGAAGATTAAAAAAAAGTAAATTTACAGGCAGGTCACGTACAACTACATTGTGGTCTATGACGGCACAGTTGTGTGCAACATGCCATCTAACATCCTGCAAGATTGGATTCTTGGCACGTCGTGGTCTCGTTAGATCGCATGCCCCTTTGTTACATGCGATGTGGCAGTGTTACATTGAGATCTTTACGTCCACATCATCCAAAGTTGACGTGCAGTCAACATTCACGAGACCTGCTGCAGATCATTACAACAGTGATGGTGCAAAAGTTTTCTAATTGTAAGAGCCCAAGTCATGGGAATATCATGTACCATGGGTCACATTACACCCCCAGTCTGGATGATCCATAATTGTGGTGGATCAGTAGCTTCTGATACTTGTGGATTATCGCTACCCACTAAAGTATCAGGTCATGCCCAGCATCACAGTAAGCACAGCATTAGTCTTAGGATGACCAACCTACCGCTCGCTTGGAGATATAACACAGGATTGGGTTTGGTATTGAAGTTTATTTGTAGAAAACCTCTGTTGGTGAGACTAGGTCACATCTAGGGCTACCCCTACCTGCACGTTTACAATAAAATTATCCCCCCTACTTCCAGACTGGGGTCCACCAGGGGACAAGTGCTGATAGAGCATCAGCATTTCAGCAGGGACGGCATGGAGATCTGACGTGATGAGCTATAGTGATGAGACCTCATGTTAGGTAATCTCTTTACTGTCTAACAAGCTCAGTTTCCAAAAAAATTCAATAAAGACCCAATGAATACTGCATTATTGCTAGAGCTTCCCTCTAAAAGGACCATCTAGTGTCTACAGCAGGTGGCCTTGTAGGTTTCACGGCACGTATCCGCTTCCATATTTCTACAAAATATTTGCATGGCAAATTACTGCTCACGCAAACCTTTAATACAACATTTATTTTATTTTTTATAGGAAACCTGCAACGATCACTTATTCCAGGACACCTTTTAGCCAGCATGTCAATTTTAATAAACTAAAAAAAAAAAATTAAAAGTTGAAATTACAAGCGGCCATATTGGCCCAGAAGCAAAGCATGTTGGACTTGTTGATGGGAATATTTATATCCATTTCTTTCTTCTTTTTTTTTTTGTTTTATATATTTTCGGAGGCCTTGAAAGACAACAGATTTAGGCTAGGGTTTAGACAAAAATGATCTTTGGCTGGTGTGCTATCCCTGTGCACAACGTACCGCACACTGACCAAAGAATATCAGTTGGCTAATGCACGTGAACAAAAAGAATAGAGGAAAAAAAACGCAGCCTACACTTGTCACGTGCAAAAATGTGATAAATTCAACAGCACATGCACTGTTTGCTTTGCGGATAAGCTGGACATGAATGGAGTCAAGTCCATAATATACATACTGGATGGAGTAGCTGGTGAATTTAAAGATTTGTCTAAATGTAGCCTTATCCCACGATTAGCAACAGAAAACACAAGAGCTACACACATACATATCTCATTCATTAGGACCATGGATTGTGCAAGGATTTTCGGAGGCTGCATGCCATAGGTTATAATGCATGAGTAGGTAATGTCCTCTCCCATTGGATTCTGTTCCTGCTGGTGTAAAAAAAAAAATAACATACATAAATGGTTTTCTAGAATGGATTTAAAAAAAAGAGAAAATGTAATTTTATTTTAAAGAATATTCAGCTATTACAGAAAGGCATTAATATGTAAACATGTATTTTCCCAAGGGGCTCAGTGCGGCAGGTTAAATAAAAGTTAAGTTTCCAGAGTTTTCAATGCACTGTCTGGATTTGTAGTCTTATGAGGAATAAAGGCGTGACAGCATTAAATGTGTCTGGGGTTTCTTTTGTTACCTCTTTGGAAAAACATAAGGAAGCAAGGTTGAAGACAGTGAAAATGTAGGGAGATTAATACACAAGTTATCGGCCGTTTTGGAGACCAATGGTAGCCCTGGCTCAATTTGCTGCATGTCACAAAATTGACCAGCCAACTTTTACACATCAAAGTACAGTCTCCTCTTTCCTCTCCAGTAACTGATCATTTTCTAGGTGACGCGTTACAGAGTTATATCCATCATTCCGTGAAGTCCGCCTTATAGAACTTCGTGCGTGTCGAAGGGATCGAAATCCAGACCATACCGCTCTGACCTCCTTCAGAAGATCTTGCTTAATGCTTTCGCTGACAAAGATGTTGACGAAAGGGTCCAAAGCACTGCTGAGACTGGTCAGGGAAAAGGTAATCCGATATGCTGGACGTACCTTTAGCTCTATGTTACAGGTGCAGATGTTACGGTCGCTCACATAAGAACGGATGAAGAGCACAATATGGTATGGGAGAAAGCAGATGACAAAGATGGCCATCATGGTCAGTAAAAGCCCAATGATCTTTCGCTTCTTCTCTTTTTCCAAGCTGTGACTTCGGTGAACCACATAAACAACAGAGCAGTAGGAGACCACTAGAAGTACAAAGGGAATGAGGAAGACCACAAAGATCCGGAAGTAGTTGAGACGAGCCATCCACTGTTCCATTGGATACTTTTCATAGCAAAGCTTGACATTCTGAGTGGAGTTGAAGAGTTCATCCCGGGCAAGGAATACAGAATGACTCCCCAAGATAATCAGCCAAACCACAACACATATTATCATGGCGCCTCTCATAGTTCTCAATGCCCTGGCCCGGAATGGGAACACGGTGGCAACAAACCGGTCAACAGCGATACAGCTGAGGAATGCTATGGTTGTGTACAAGTTGGCATTGAAAAAAAAACCTACTATCTTGCAGGTGAGAGCCCCAAAAAGCCAGTCATCTTTGGATGTGTAGGCAATCCACACTGGAAGTGTGAAGATATACATGAGGTCGGAGGCACAAAGATTAGCCAGATATACACCAAGTACATTACCCCTCTTCACATGTTGATAGATAACACCTATGGCAGCCAAGTTGCCAACCAGTCCAAAGGTAAACACCAGTCCATAGATAACTGGGAAAAGTGTGGCCTCATATGGAGCCGAATAATCACAGATTTTTCCACATGCCATACCGGATCCTCAGACACGACCTAATGGGAAATAAACAGTCATGTAAATACTATTTTCTAATAGTTTGTGTAAAAAAAATATATATATACAAATAATAGCCTTTTCAGAGACGAACAGGAACTCTAGTGCCACCTATTGGAAGCAGGAATCTTAAAAGTTAATATTGACCCTTTAAAAGGGTCTGGTCACACAAGTTAGGATAAAACTCTATTTGAGATATGTTTTGAGGTGTTTGCCCCTCATCAGAGTAAAGCGGGAAAGTGGTTTTGACTCAGTGAGAGGCTTCTGAGAAGGTGTTTAAAGGTAAAGTTTATCCTTGTAGATTGCTACTTTCAAAAGGAGGCGCTAAAGTTCCTGTTGTTTTCCTTTCTGAAGCAGCTGTTTCTGTATATAAATTCCCTGAGAAGCATTGCATGGCCTAGAAGTCTCCTTATGTCAACTTCACACTCTTCACAAGGAGAAACTTTACTCCTTAGACACACCTGTCAGAAGATTGTCACCCAGCCAAATCAGCTCTCCTGCTTTGCACTGATGAGGGGAAAACACTGATGAGAGTCGATATTGACTTCTAGGATTGCTACCTTCACTAGAGTTCTTGACTTCCTCCTTTCTGAAGAGGCTATTTAAAAAAAAAAAAAAAAAAATCATCAGATGTCAGCTACATTTAATGCTTACCATATCAGGGCTTGTGACTAGAGGTAGGCCAGTAAATCTTTAACATTCACAGTCTGCTTATGGTCTATGACAGGAGTCTCAAACTCAGCTGGGTATATGGACCGCATATAGAAAAAATTTGAATTTGGGGGGGGCCGCATTGTTTGGAGGATAAAGTGACTTTTTATTGACACCGTTTATTTTTCTATACACCTTTTGAACATTTTTGCTGTGTTTATTTTATTATTTTTTTTAGAGATTGGGTCACATGGATGTGGGGATAACAAATATGCACTTTTTTGATACTTTAGCTTATATATAAAACAGCATTTTTAGTGGCAAAATATTTTTTCATGCTTTATTTTGATTTTTTTTTTAAATATTTACAATTTTGTTTCCCCCAATTGGTCACATACAGTAATAATGTCTTAGAATTACTATATAGTGCTAATTGTAACAAACATCTTGTAGTAATGTGCCCTTTTCTTGTCCACATTCTGTCGTAATGTCCCCCATCCTAGACCCCATTTGTAGTAATGTCGCCCATCCTGGTCCCCATCTTCTAGTACTGCCCCATCCTGGTCTTCATCTTAGAGTAATGTTCCCTTCTTGGTCCTCTTCTTGTACCAATGTCCCCATTCTAGTCTTCATCTTGTAATGTCCTCATCCTGTAGTAATGTACCATCCAGGTCCCCTTCTTGTAGTAATGTCCCATCCTAGTCCCTATCTTGTAGCAATGTCCCTATTCTGGTCCCCATATTATAGCAATGTCCCCATCTTGTACCAATGCCCCATCCATGTCCGTGTCTTGTACCAATGCCCCAACCTGGTCCCTTTCTTGTAGTAATGCGACCTTCTCTTCATCTTGTAATGCTGCCTCATTCTTACCCATATTGTAGATGTGTCCCCATCCAGGTCCCAATATTGTAGATATGCCCTCTATTGTGCCGTTCCTCACATACACATAAAGGGTGGGGTGGAGATTCTTCTCATCTGTCCTCTGTTCTCTCCGCATCCTTACCGCACTTGTGGCCACAGGCACTGTAGACCTCTTGACAATCACGGCCCGGTACAGGTGCCACTGACAGCAGCACTTTTTTTCAGTAGAATGTGTGTCCTTGGACACACATTCAATTGAAGTGTATTGCAGCACAGAGACTTTGGCCGGCGGTGCCGGCTTGTATTGGTATTGCTGTGCAATCATAGGCCAGCAGCTGACATCTGCATGCTGGCTCATGGCAGTGACATCATACACTGCCGCGCCGACACGCCGATGTCCACTGCTGGCTTCTGATTGGCTGGCGGCTGGCATATTGTTATTGCTGTGTAGACTAGAGAGTGTCTGCTCGGCAATACATTTCAACTGAGTCTAAGGACGCACATTCAGCTGAAATAAGACGCTGCTGTCAGCGGCCCACTGGACCGGACAGGGATCGTCAAGGGGTCTACAGCGTCTGTGTGCCGCATAAAGCAGCCTCAGGGGCCGCGTGTTTGAGAACCCTGGTCTACGATGTCCGCACTAGCCAGAGGTCTCCTGAACTCAACCACCACCTATATGCATGTGACACTGCTGAGTCCAGGTCTGGAGACCCACAGCCAGTCCAGTTATCGAAGTCCGCACTCGGACCGTGAATTTCGGACATATGAAAATGGGCATAAGCAAAGTAGGGCATTATTAAGGGGTGAAACGCAATTATCAGAAGCTGTGCTTGTGTGGCAAATAATGCGAATTCCTTTAGTATATTGGATAATTATAGAAGGATAGGGAAAATGAAGGGAGGTCAGCTCACCAGTCTCGGTTGCGATCCATAATCCTCCTGCGCACGGAGTCACCTTGATCAGGGGTGTTGACTGAAGCAAAATAAAGGATGGAATCTCCAGCGCTGGACTTCAGTTAAAAATACATCATTTATTGTAAATTCTTAAAATCGAACAGAAAAAAGTGTGGATAAGGACATACAGGCAGATGGGGTCTCTGGTGGTCTCCAACCAAGGTTGGAGACCACCAGAGACCCCATCTGCCTGTATGTCCTTATCCACACTTTTTTCTGTTCGATTTTAAGAATTTACAATAAATGATGTATTTTTAACTGAAGTCCAGCGCTGGAGATTCCATCCTTTATTTTGCTTTAGTATATTGGGGAATGAACAGAACATGCAACAAAGGAATAATCTGGTGGCCAGTAAGGCCTACACTGAGAACCATATGCAGTTGAAACCAGAATTTTCAAAAGACACATCTGCATGTTTTTCTCAATATTTGGCATGAAATCAGAATAAACCTTTCCCGTTTTAGGTGAATTAGGATTACCATAATTATTAATATTTGCCAAATTCCAGAATACTGAAAGAGAGAGAATGTTTTAAGGCATTTTTATTACTTACTGCAAAGTCAAAAGTTTACATACACTAAGATTACTATGCCTTTAAACAATTCTGGACTGCCCATATGATGATGTCATGTGTTTGGAAGCTTCTTTTGGCAACATCTAAGTTAGAGACAAACCTGAAGATGTATTTTAAAGCACACCTGAAACACATTGCATCTTTGTGTAGCATCATGGGAAAGTTTCAAGAAATCAGCCAAGATATCAAGAAGAGAATTGTGGACTAAAGGTACTGTCACACTTAGCGATGTACCAGCGATCCCGACCAGCGATATGACGCGGTCAGGATCGCTGGTACATCGCTAAGTGGTCGCTAGTGAGCTGCCACACAGGCAGATCTCACTAGCGACATCGCTGGGGACGGGGATCGCTACTTACCTGTCACACCAGGCGATCCTGTGTCCTCCCGCCCGGCTCCACGCGTCGCTCGTCCTCACAGCAGGAAGCGCCACAGGAAGCTGACGACGAGAAACAGTCCTGAACGTTCTCGCGCGATCAGCGATAACCAGCGGGGGAGCCGGTTGTAGGTAAGTATCAGACACAGAGATATCGCTAGCAATATCGCTATAACGTCACTAGTTATAGCGATATTGCTAGCGATATCTCTTAGTGTGACATGCCCTTTACACAAGTCTGGCTCATCCTTGAGTACAATTTCAAGATACCTGAAGGTACCTCGTTCATCTGTACAAACAATTATACGCAATTACAAACAAGATGGGAATGTCCAGCCATCATACCGCTCAGGAAGGAGACTGGGTTCTGTGTCCCAGAGATGAACGTGCTTTGGTCCAACATGTGCATATCAACCCAAGGACAAAAGCAAAAAACCTTGTGAAGATGATGGCCGAAGCTAGTAAGATTGTGTCAATATCCACAGTGAAAGGAGTACTGTATCAACATGGGCTGAAAGGCCACTCTGCCAGGACAAAGCCATTACTCCAAAAGAAACAAAAGCCAGATTAATGTTTGCAAATGCACAAAGGAACACAGACCTTAATTTCTGGAGACATGTCCTGTGGTTTGATTAAACTAAAATTGAACTTTTTGGGCATATTGACCATCGTTATGTTTGGAGAAAAAAGGGAGAAGCTTGAAAGCCTAAGAACACCTTCCCAACTGTGAAACACGGAGGTGGCAGCATCATATTGTGGGGTTAGTTTGCTGCAGGAGGGACTGGTGCACTTCACAAAATAGATGGCATCATGAGAAAAGAAGATTTTGTGGCAATACTGAAGCAACATCTCAAGACATCAGCCAGGAAGTTAAAGCTTGGGCAGAAATGGGTCTTCCAAATGGACAATGACCAGAAGCATACTGCCAAATGGTAACAAAGTGGCTTAAGGATAACAAAGTCAAGTGGGTACAGAAAATATCCAGACCCCTTTAAATTTTTCACTCTGTTTCATTGCAGCCATTTGGTACATTCATAAAAGTTCATTTTTTTCTCCTTAATGTACGCTGTACCCCATCTTGACTGAAAAAAACCCCCACAGAAATGTAGAAATTTTTGCAAATTAATTAAAAAAGAAAAACTGAAATATCACATGATCATAAGTAATCAGACCCTTTGCTCAGACACTCATATTTAAGTAACATGCTGTCCATTTCCTTGTGATCCTCCTTGAGATGGTTCTACTCCTTAAGGGCCTGTCACACTAAGAGATATCGCTAGCAATATCGCTATAACTTGTGACGTTATAGCGATATTGCTAGCGATATCGCTGTGTCTGATACTTACCTACAACCCGCTCCCCCGCTGGTTATCGCTGATCGCGCGAGAACGTTCAGGACTGTTTGTCGTCGTCAGCTTCCTGCGGCGCTTCCTGTGGAGAGACGAGCGACAAGCTTGGACGCGGGCGGGAGGACGCAGGATCGCCTAGTGTGACAGGTAAGTAGCAATCCCCGTCCCCAGCGATGTCACTGGTGAGATCTGCCTGTGTGGCAGCTCACTAGCGACCACTTAGTGATGTACCAGCGATCCTGACCGCGTCATATCGCTGGTCGGGATCGCTGGTACATAAGTGTGACAGTACCTTTACTGTAATTGGAGTCCAGCTGTGTTGAATTAAACTGATAGGACTTGATTTGTAAAGGCACACACCTGTCTAAATAAGACTTTACAGCTCACAGTGCATGTCAGACCAAATGTTAATCATGAGGTCAAAGGAACTGGCCAAGGAGCTCATCTGGCCAAGGTTGCAAAAGTACTCAAGGTTCCTATGAGCACAATGGCCTCCATAATCCTTAAAAATGGAAAAAATTTGGGACCACCAGAAGTCTTCCTAGACCTGGCCATCCAGCCAAACTGAGCAATTGTGGGAGAAGAGAATTGGTGAGAGTGGTAAAGAAGAACCCCAAGATCGCTGTGGCTGAGCTCCACAGATGCTGTAGGGAGATGGGAGAAAGTTCCACAAAGCCAACCATCACTGCAGCCCTCCACCAGTCGGGCCTTTATGGCAGAGTGGCCCGACGGAAGCCTCTCCTCAGTGAAAGACATATGAAAGCACTCATAGAGTTTGCGAAAAAAACATGAGAAGGACTCCCAGACTATGAGAAATAAGATTCTCTGGTCTGATTAGATAAAAATAGAACTTTTTGGTGATAATTTTAAGCAGTATGTGTGGAGAAAACCAGGCACTGCTCATCACCTGCCCAATACAATCCCAACAGTGAAACATGGTGGTGGCAGCATCATGCTATGGGGGTGTTTTTCAGCTGCTTTTTTTCAGCTGTTTTAAAACTGTAAAGCACTGCGGAATATGTTGGTGCTATCGCTATATAAATAAAGATTATTATTATCATTAGCTGCAGGGACAGGACAACTGGTCCCAATTGAACGAAACATGAATGCGGCCAAGTACAGAGATAACCTGGAAGAAAACCTCTTCCAGAGTCCTCTGGACCTCAGACTTTGCCTAGGTTCACCTTCCAACAAGGCAATGACCCTAAGCACACAGCTAAAATAACAAAGGAGTGGCTTCAGACCAACTCTGTGACCATTCTTGACTGGCCCAGCCAGAGCCCTGACCTAAACCCAATTGAGCATCTCTGGAGAGACCTAAAAATGGCTGTCCACCAACGTTCACCATCCAACCTGACGGAACTGGAGAGGATCTGCAAGGAAAAATGGCAGAGGATCCCCAAATCCAGGTGTGAAAAACTTGTTGCATCATTCCCAGGAAAACTCATGGCTGTACTAGCTCAAAAGGGTGCTTTTACTCAATACTGAACAAAGGGTCTGAATACTTATGACCATGTGATATCAGTTTTTCTTTTTTAATAAATTGGCAAAAATTTCTACATTTCTGTTTTTTTTTTTTTCAGTCAAGATGGGGTGCAGAGTGTACATTAATGAGAAAAAAAATGAACTTTTTTTAATTTACCAAATGACTGAAATGAAACAAAGAGTGAAAAATTTAAAGGGGTCTGAATACTTTCCGGATCCACTGTATGGGGAGGACAGAATGAAAAGGATTGATGATTAACAGCGTAAATAAATGAATTAACAGCTATTGTCTTATACTTCAGGAACTGAAAGAGAAGGGGCTGCCTTTAGCACCAATATGGCTTCTTCTACCCTTGTAGAATAATCATGAGCTGAGATTGAGGACTCAAATCTTTTTAGTTGCCATTTCTCAATTCTTTTTATGCCATTTTTAATAAGTTTTATCAGTTTAACACCTCATTGAATGCAATGATTATTGTGATATTAAAGCAGATTTTTTAAAACACTAAAGGGCAGTGAGCGAATGTGGCTTTCTGTATAAAGGCCTATGTAAACGGACCAATAATTCCTTAATATTGGCCCATCTAAACATATCGGTAAACACCTGACAAATGGGCAAGACATTTGCTTGCTGGCTTAAAAAAAAATTAAAAAAATCAGCAGTTGTCCCTCGTGTAAACAGGTGATGTGCTGCTCATAACATGATATTGTATGGACACAAACTGTATGAACGAGGAGTTCTGCGCACATTGAATTGTGTTCGGCTTGGCTGAGCAGGAAATTAAACGACTGCTGATCAGCGCGCAATTATTGGCCATATTCGCGCTATCTAAATCCAGCAGAAGACACTAGGGCTAAACAACACTTTAGGGTTGTGCTCATTGCATTTTTTATACTCCGGCGGACCAGCAACATTTTTAATACCAAAACAAAACATTGAGGGTGCATTTCCTAAAGTGTCTTTTCTGAAGTCATATGCGGCGACTTTTTTTTTTCGCTTTATTTGTTCTATCACAGGATAGCATGCAGTGCTGCGTTTTCACCAGATAACGGTAATTGCAATAAATATAACAATTATACTTTTAATTTTGTCGATGGTCCCCTGATGATTAACAGAGATCCAAAGAGGAACCTATCAGTTAGCGTAGTGCCAAACAGAGAAAAAAAAGAAGGTTTACCAAATGACTAAGGAATACAAAAAGTAGGGACCCTGGCGACTAAGGATGTTATGTTCCCCTCTGACGCTTAGACACAGATCACAAATGACTGTTGGCTGGTACAGTAAAACAACGATCATTCGTTTTGACTCACAAATTCATCTTTTTTTTTTTTCAGCCTTTTGCTAAAATATTAAAAAAAAAAAAAAATTGTATTACGTAAAAAAGTAACAATTTGTATTACCCTAACCCTGGCCCTAAGTGTCAGTCCTAGTTAGGTTTAGAAAAAGTGTATATAACGTATAGACGCACTTAGTAATGAACCTTTGGTTAGTAATGAATGAAGATAGTATTGAATCAAGGGCCATGCACATTAATCGGTAATCTTTGTTCATTAGCCACTCATCCTCTGTCATCTCAGTTGCTGCTTATGCAGAGTGCAGCAATCGAGAGAAGTTTTGCATCAACTCCTACACTCTGCATAGGCAGCAACTGAGATTATAAAGCTCATTTCATTATGCTTTGTTATTTGGGTTTCTGCCTATGCAGAGAGTGGCAGCTGATGAATCAACTTCTCAATTGCTGCACTCTCAATAAGCAAAAAAAAAAAAAAATGACGCTTGAAGATCCTGATGATGTGACAGTAGTGGTGATGGCATAAAGGTGCTATGGGGCACAATTTTGCACCTCTATAGACTCAGGCATTCGCGGTAACTTTCCCCTTGACCTTCACAGGTCCGATGGTGCGCTTGCCTACAAGAGGGAGCAAATAAGCAGCATAAACAGGTGATAACACGGAGGCGTCACCTGCAGTTATACACTTATTCACGCTCCTCGTCCTCAAATGGCAGTGGCACCGTGGGGGCTTTCTGTACCCATCACAGGTCCACCGCTGTCCCTATGCCACTGTGCCAGTCTCTGTTGATCAGCTGTAGCAGTGACGTCATGTCAACAATACCACTGCCAGTCACTGAACTCCTTAGCGGCTTGAACAGTCTACATGGTTGAGCTCAGTGATTGATGCAATGCTACTGACAAGATGTCACCGCTGCTACCAGTCAACAGAGACCAAGTGAAAGGCTGGACCGAGGAGTAAACCTCATTTTGTTTAACTCGATCTATGGCCCATTAATGGTATTGACATCGGCTTATCACCTGCAGGACATACTAAACCCGACATGCCTAATCCTTCTTTCCCTGACATGGGTCCTTCTTTCCCTGACATGGGTTCTGTGTAGATTTCTCTAAATGTGTATGAGCACCCTAAGTTCACAATTTTGGGAGAGGTCATAGTCACGAGTCATATATACATAAATATATTTCCTATGATTAAGAGTCACATTGTGACAGGATGTTTTCCACGGTTTAGAGACAGGTTTTAGTTAGTCATGTAGCCGTAGTCTAACAACCACAGCCGAGAGTATTTGGAAGCGAGTGGCTACGAAAGTGTGCTGCATTTCAATGAGCTACAGACAGATTAGTTTTGTTGCTCATAGCAACCAATCACAGTGCTTCTCACATTTTCCAAGAGCACTTTATGAAATGAAAGCAGAGTCCTGATTGGTTGCTATGGGCACCAAGATCAAAATCAGTATCCATGTAAACTAGAACATAGCCCATCGGCACAACCTATTCGTATTACCCATGATGTGCTGTGCTTTCTAATCTGGCCATTAGGAGGCGCCATTATTACTAGAGCAAAACAGACGTCATGTTCAGTAAAAACAACTTTATTGATATTTTGTGACGCATGGTCCATCGCCATCAATTAGAAGGCAAAAACATTTACAGCACATATCAGAAATATTAGAAAAAAAAATAAATGCTACTAGAATAGTCTCATTTTATTTTTAAACCGGTCGTAAAACATGGCGACTCCCGCTCTCTTACCCAACATGACGCGTCCCTCTTACAAAAAATAGTCCCTGTTAAAGCACAACGATTTAATGCTCCCAATTTGCAAGGCCCACCCGGCTGAGACACTTCTATCAGTCATACCGCCATGTTCTACGAGTGGCGACTTGACTTGTGCCTAAATACATTCACTAAAACGACTATGAAGTTTAGGAATTGTATAGCTTACTGTTATCAGCCATTGTCAAACGTAATGGCTCCTTAAAGAGGTAACATGACTGAGGGAACACAGGACTACGTAAATAGCTCCACTCTGCTCTATGGGCCGTGTCTGGTACTGCAGCTCAGCCCTATGCAACTGAATAGGGACTGACTTATAATACCCCACACAGCCCATAGAGAAGAAAGTAGCCATTTGTTTTACTCATTAGGTAATTTTGGCAATCTTAATCTGACGTTGAGTCCTACATGTCCCCATACATATCAGACTAAAGTTAGCTGAACAGACCAATAACGACAAGATCGACCTACAGTCTAATGCGTACAGGGACATTCGACTCTCCCCGACAGATGATGGTTGCGGGGAATATAAGAGTCAAGAAGTTTGAACCTCAATGGCTGACATTTCTGGTATTCAGGCCTTCTCCTTTGAAATAATTCAAAAAAGTTCAAGATCGTTTAACCAAAAGTGATCTAATGTGTATGTGGGAACCTTAAGTTATGGAAAACCTAGTTTAAAATACCATTGTTTTAACCAGTTTTATGATAAAAGGTTAGGAAGAACACCGCACACAAAAGAAGACAACGGAATGGATATGCAGATCACTATCGCAACACAGTCCAACATTCATGATCAGAGTACGGACCACCTGTGGATTACCTGACCCGAGCTTCACAGCCTCATGTATGTGAATGAGGCCGTTCGGGTAGGGAGACCTGTGCTGGTCCTCACATTGCTGTCTATTCTCACACATGTGAAACCAGCCTAAAGCAAAGGTATATTTTAAAGGGGTTATCATCAATACCATGGATTAGTGATGGGGAGTTTTTATCCCAACAGAGAACTTTTATCATGTTACAAAATGGAGCAGCTGGTCGGACACTCGACCTCTGCTCCATTCTTTCTCTGTTGGGCTATCTGAAAAAATTGAGCGCAATGTTCTGCATCCCCGTAGAGAAGGAATTGAACAGCAGTCGAACATGTGAATTGCTGCTCCATTCTAAGAGAGATAAAAGTTCCCCATTCTAGCAATCCTTGCAGGTCCCAGTTGTCGGACACCCACTCCCATTAAGGTATAACCTATCCTGTGCATAAGTGATAAAAAGGTGTTATCTGAAGAAAACACGGTAACTATGTGCTGTGCAGTCTAATTCAATCTATTGCTCTCTGTCACAATTCAACTCAAGGTCAAATAACTATATTTCTTTATGCCTCCTAGATTGGACTCTCTGGCTTTGTAATTCTATTTTTTAGCACCTTTTTTAAAAAAATTCTAAGCCGTAGATCTGATACAGATCAATATTTTTAAGATTTGATACAAAGTTTAGACCAGAGTTGTATGGAAAACCTTCCAAACCTCTGTAATACTGACACAAATGCAATAAATTCTACAAAAAAAAAAACAAAAAAAAACAAAATCAAAAATACTGAGATTGCAGAGCAAAAAAATCTGTGTTCACTGACCCAGTTATGGTCTGGAGAGGACAACTTGGCAAGCACTTGTCCCATCATGATCTGGTTCTCTCTATAATATAAAAGGAGTTGTCTAGGAATAAAAAAAAAAAACACGGCAGCTTTTGTCCAAAATTAGTGTAACTCCTATTGCAGCCCAGCTGTATTGCGATTCCACATACAACCCATGGACAGGTGTGGAGCTGGTTTTGGAAGAAAGCAGTGATGTCTTTCTAAGCTTGGACAACTCCCTTAAAAATACATAAATTACTCAATTCATGGAGCAGTCAGTTAAGGATTGCATTAATGAGTGGTCTCAACGAAGAAGTCAATTATGTTCCATGAAGAAGATCCAGAAGTAGAAGGGTTGTAAAATATTGGACTGTACATAAGGTCTACAGATTGTCCTCAAATAGACCTGATCGAGTCCTCTTAATTTTTGCCATATTTTGCAGATTTCTCAAGTTTTCCAATAGAAGCTACACATCTAGTCAATCAACGTCGACAAGATGACGGTTCCTTTATCTAGAATCGGGTCTGAACTTTGGTTTGATGTGTGCACAGGAGACGATTACCGTTTCTTGTGGCTTGATGACATACAAAGTTAAGGCACTTTCCTTTTCTCCTTTTGTCAGGTCTTCCTCGATATAGCAAAAAAAACCAGATGGCTTTGATTTCCACCTTCAAATCCCGTTTTACCCCTTCACTGACAAAAATATTGATAAAAGGGTTTAGAGCGCTACTTAGGCTCGTGAAGGCAAAGCATATCCGATAGGCTGGTCTGATCTGCATTTCGAGCTTGCAGTTGCAGAACTCCAAGTCACTGAAGTAGGAACGAATAAAAAGGATTACATGATAGGGGAGGTAGCAGATGATAAAGATGGCGGTCATGGACAACAGAAGGCCAGTAATTCTTTTCTTTTGCTCAATATCCATGCTGCAAGCATGATGAATTGTACGGATGATGGAGCAGTAGGAGAATACGAGAAGAAACAATGGGATAAGAAATAAAATCGTTCTAAAATAGTTGAGATGAGCCAACCATCGCTCCATGGGATACTTCTCATAGCAGAGTGCCACATTTTGGGTTGATATAAACAGATCGTCTCTGCTCAAGAAATAAGAGTGGGAGCCGAGGACAACGATCCACACCACCACACATGTTATCAATGCCTTCTTCATGCTCCGAATGAACCTTGAGCGTAGGGGAAAAACGGTGGCAATAAAGCGGTCCGTGGCTATACAACTGAGGAAGGCGATAGTGGTGTAGAGATTAGCATTGAAGAAGAAGCCCACTATCTTACAGCTAAGCATCCCAAAATCCCAATCCTCCTTGGCGGTGTAGACTATCCAGACGGGAAGGGTGAAGATGTACATAAGATCAGAAGCACAAAGGTTGGCAAGATACACTCCCAAAATGTTGTTTTTCTTGATTAGCTGGACGATCACTGCAATCGCAGTTAGGTTACCCAGTAGTCCCACAATAAAGACGAAGCTGTAGATGATAGGGAACAGGATGGCTTCATATTTGTCTGGAAATGGGCACGATACAGTTTCGTTACACATTGTCGCACAGCGAGGCCTGTTGGGTTGCAGCCTGCAGATCCTGGTGAATAATAGTATACAAGATCAGAGCAGTCCCATTTAACTTCCAATATTTCTTTGCACACAGACGGTAATCCACGAGTTACACAACATGTATGCATTACACAACATATATACACATACACACATGCACAACGATCCTGCTAAATTCCTAATTCCACCTTCCATCCAAAAAAACACTAACTTCCTAAAGCCCCTATACACATTAAACAAAAACTGTCCCAACCCCATCATCTGATGTGTTTCGGGGGCATGCAGGATACTTTTGTTTTTAGGGGAGATATGCTGCTACCAGGCGTCTAAGACTGTGTGCACACGGTGCGTTTTTAATGCTGTTTTTTTTCCCACATGGAATATGCCCCAAAACGCTAAGGAATCCTTATACCAGGAAAGTCAAAGAGAATCCCGAAGTGCTGTACACAGGATCACCATTTTTCCTTCAGGATTTGCTGTGTGTTTAAATCTGTAGCATGTCAATTTTTTGTGCATTTTTTGACTTGCATGCACAGGAAATAAAAACATGCAAAAAATGCACCAAAACATGCTGCAAATTTTTCTGCAGAGTTTTTGCTGCCAAGAGGTGCAGAAGCCTTGCAGAAATGTCTGCAAGCAAATACTCAACGTGTGCACATATCATAAGGGTTCCTATACATCAGCCCTTTAATTTATTTTTGCTCTGTGAACATAAGCATGCAGCGTTCACTACTGAATGCTGAGGCATATGCAATGAAAGATTATGTCCTCGCACCAGTGCGTACCTTTTGGGAAGAGTTAGCGCACGATTTGTACGGCCAGCGAAGGATGGCATAAATATCCAAAAGGCCCTAAGAAGAAAAAAGGTTCCCCACCCCTGCTATACATACACAGTAGACTAATGTCTGCTGAACCTAACGATATAGCGGGTTAACACCAAAGGCCTAAGGTGTATGAGAGTGCCGGCCAACTGATGGTCAGGAGAGAACGTCAATCGGATATGTCCGATTTCATTGTTCTGTCGGAAATAAGCTGCCAGCCAACATGTCAGTCACCAGCTTTCACATGGAGAAGACAGAAGCGATCAGTCAAATGAGCACTCGTGGATGGGAGAATCGGCTGTGATGGCTATCGGCCGAACAATCAGCCATGTTTCCCATTCTGTGAGCGCTTGCATCCTAGCATACCAATAAAAATTATCTCCATAAATGCTCTCCTGCATGGTTTTTGGCACACAGCGGTCCTATGGGCAAGCAGAGACCATCCTCAGCCTCAGGTCGGGATCACACATGCGAGGAATATGGCAGAGTCTCGTGCACCGCCGCCGGCACTCACCAGCGGAGCGTGCGGCTCCATGTATTGCTATGTGGCCACACGCTCTGATCCAAAAGCCGGCAGCAGTGCCGGTATTAACATGCGAGACTCGGCCGTATTCCTCGCATGTGTGATCCTGGTCTCATCCACTTACTGCTTGCTATTCCAGCCCCTCTGACTGTGATTGATACAATCAGGCTAGCGAGCTCAAAGCAGGCAATGAGGTTGGACGGTACACACCCATCAGACCGCTTTTAGTTTGGACACATGGAATGGATCGTTAGGATCCTAATTAGCAGGAACATTATTTTCAGGCACTAATTTAATAATGAAAAATCTGATGACAGGATCCCTTTAACTAAAGTCTCGCCATAAAAGTATCTGTGGGTTTACTTTGAGCACCTAATCTAAGAAGTAAAGGCCACTTCACACTTAGGGGAAGATCAGATATGGGGAGTTTTTTGCAGAGTCATCAAGCAGCTGGTGTTAGGTGGTCCTAGGACATTGAGGAACACTGGTCACCCCTGGTTGTTATCCATGACACCAATTTAATCTGCATTGTTAAAAAAAAAAATTGTTTTCCCATGAGAAAGTCCTGACAGCAGATCCCCAAATCTCATTTATTTGGCAGGATGCAAGATAGGCATATAGGAATGCTAAAAAAAAAAAAGTGCTTAGGAGAACATAATCCTTTTATCTATTTAAATACTTCCTTATAATAATGATCCCCTGCTATTTCACACACAAGCCCTAACAAGAGTCCATTGTGATAGTCCCACAGAAAGTCTCACTCCTCCTAACTGATAACTCCAGACAGTCTTCACAATTCACAATGACTTTATTGCAGTCTGGTGGAGAAAGAGTTAAGTAAACACATGACTCCGCTTCATCGAATATTAAATTATCTGGATTTTTCCAACCTGAAAAGAAAAGCCCTGAAGTGCTTCATTTCCTCAGTTGCTAGGTCCAGATCTGCCCTCTTATGTTTCCCTCTAAGACTATATTTGCTTTGATACCAATATGACAATGTACTTGTGCAGCACACAGCAGGCTTTCTACACTAGAAAGGCAACTCCACCCAAAATGCATAACTGATGCACACACCTTATACTACAGGGCTGGTGACAATCTCAATCTTTTCGTTACTAGTATCTTATTATTCTAAAATATATTGAAAGATTAAATTTAAAAGTTGTTGTCAATGAGGAGGGACGCCACACAAGGTGCGTTACATTGTGGGGTTCCTCTTGATGCTGGGATTCCTTTCTCTATGATGTTCTGGCATTTGGTAGGAGTCATCTTTAGGGGACAATCCCTTTAAAGGGTATATAAGAGCATCTTGTGACCCTAATGAGTCAAATCTGGTAGACTTGGCATTTGTGGAAGACATCCACTATTCTTAAAAAATACAAAAAAAAGTTATAAAGCCCCCAAATGACAGAGCAGGAGATGTATACTTAATTTCAAGAAGGACCCCATACAGATCTTGTAAGGCTGGTTTCACATGTCCGAGTATATATTGTGATGTCTTACGTGAAAATGCGATGTCTGAATGAGGCCTAAGTATGTGCTTACAAAATGTATTTATGGGGTTGTCCAGTAGTGGAGTTTTTAATTTCTTAAAGGGGTTTTCCAGGTTTGGCGTTCTAGTCTGTAGCCACTCTAAGTGACACAGCGCTCTGTTAGGATGCTCTCGTGCCAGGAGTGGACGGTCACATGGCCGCAGGTATGCATATCGCATACATACGGTCACGTGCCAACTAAACGTGCGCGGCCTTACTCAATACAAGTGAACTGAGCGAGTTCGGAAACTCTAGTCAGAATGTGGCTGGAAGTATGCAAATTACATACTTGTGGTCACATGACTGCCCACTCTTGGCATTGGAGAATCCTGATAACGAGCACAGTGCACGTTGTGAAGTTTCACAAGTCTGCAGCCACAAAGTACTTGAGCCCCAATTCTGAAAAACCCCTTAAAGTGCTCCACATAAAATGAAACAGACACATCGCTCTTGCAATGTCGGTGCTGTGATTACCACCAAGATACTCTAGCCAGTGAAGTAGCCACTGTTGTCTTCTGGGGTGCCAAGCAACGCTCCCTTAATCTTCCACAGCACTGAGCACCCTGGCCTAAAATATTTTGGGGTTTTTGTTCTTTGTTTTTTTTGTTTTTTTTTTATTTCACAAGTTATTTAGAAAAAAAAAGCCACCTCTTGGGTGGTGAGACATGAGCACAGAGGATCTTTCTTCTTTTTGTCACAATGGAACAAAAAAGTGTAATAACGAGAGTTAAAAAGGCTAAAAAAAAATCCCATTCTCCTTTTATCTGAAAAGAGACCCTGGGGGAGGGTACAAATGATCCACCAAGGACCCTGGTCACAATATTATCAACAATCAATAGTTGATTTGTTGCTAGGACTACTCACTTCCAGGAATTTGGTGACACCACAATAACAAAGACCCTTGGGTTACTGTGGCCATCTCGAATAAGTTTCTAAGCCCAAAGGTGAGAACACATAGGGTGTATATGTTTACATCTATACATGCAGCCATCCAGCCAATATACAGAGAACATCATGTAAAAATACTTTAATAAGAAACTCTACTATCCATACAGCGCCCCCAATAGGTCTTCTGGTGTTGATCCAGGCCCCTGCGGCCCTGCCGCTAGTAAACCAGTGCTTGTGTGTACAGTAACATGGGCTGCTAAACTGGGATAAGACATTTACTACAATTCCATACTACTTCTCCAATTCCAGTCACAGCCCCGACACGGCTCACAAGACCTAAAACCTTTCATGTCTCTACAAGAAAAATACCGCAATTATCTGCCTCGTTCCTGAGAGCTCTGCGGTAGCTTTCATGTCACAAAGGAGGGGACAATCAAAACAGGACCAAACGTACAGCTACAGTAGCCGGATTGTGAAATGCGTGGGCTGATGTGAATATAGCTAGTCTAAAGGTGGGTTTACATGGCACAAGCCAGGCCATTAGACAACCATTAATCTACTACATACAAGGGGTCTTATAATAGCCCGTTTAGACTGGCCGACGGACATTCAATGTGCGCAGAATGATGGCTAATCGCTCTGTGCCCATATAATATCATGCTATAGGCAGAATGACCTGCTTACACTGAGCAAAGTGATGCCAATAAAGAAGATTTTTAAGCCGGCATAGAACTAGCGTTTTGCTCACTTGCCAGGTGATTGCCCGATTATTTGGAAAGGATAATGGTTGAAAATGACCATTCCGACAAACGCTCATTATTGGCTCATCTAAAGGGGCCATAACCCCAAGCTTTCACCTCTTTATTCTAATAACGGTCTCATGCCCACATCACCAATCCCTACACTGATGAATTACAACTCAAACCTTTTTTTTTTAACTCAGGGTCGAGTAGTTTACAATTATGGTAAAGAGGCAAAAAAATGGTATTTAGCAATAAATTGTTGGCCTCGATCACTGGTACCTGACGTTTGGGCTGAGAGATGGAGACTCTTAATATGATCCCCACCTACCATGTACCATTTATAACACTGGTGTGACAGGAGTCGTTTGGCCTCCTAACATACCATCACAGAGAGTGGCATCTCTGCACCCCTCTATAACAAACCCTATGCCATTCATAGATACTCAGCTAAATCAAGCAGAAAACCATCTTTCCGATTGGATTGGTCTATAGCCAGAGGTAAAACTATAGTGGGTGCAGGGGTGGCAGTCGCGTCCATGTCCCGGATCCAGGGGTTCCCAAAAAAGTCCATTCGGTCTATTTATGAGGACCAATGCTATTAAAACGCCATGAGAGATATTATCCATGAGATATTATCCACAAACTTCACGTTATGCCACTGTCCATAGCTTTGCTCCTGCCCCTCTCAACCCTTTTCGAACTTACAAAACTTTTCAGATAATGCAAAAAAAATGTATACAGCCTAGTTATTGGATGCCAAATGGAGGAAAAGTAGTAAAGAAAATTGTATACTCCTTTGTTTAAGGTAGATTCAATACTCCATAAACTCCAATGCCCAGGCTTTCCAGATGTCTTGTAGGTGGGTCACCATCTATGAATGTAGATTTTTGCCTGGTCTACTAGATCACTTTTTCGCAATGGCATCCGCTCCATATATTCTTGCATCCATGCAGCCAGCACACACAGACATGGGACTAGCACACATTTCTTACCTGGCTTCCTCCTCTAGATCTCACCACTCAGGCTCAGCTCCTACAATGTGTCTGAATCAGCCCAGCTTCCCACTAATAAGCACAGGGGGGCAGGAGTGACAATGAGGTTGTGTAAAGTCTGCCCTGTCACATATCCTAGATTAACCTCTACCTGGCCATTGGCTGATGCACACAATAGTCTTCACTGTAATCAGTCCATGCCAAAAAAAAAAATAAAAAGCTAAAGACGACAAGGGCTTATTTGCATCTGATGCCTTGTCTATGTCATCAGGTGCTACACGTCGTGTTCACTCCTCCGTATACCCTACCACATATTATAGTAGCACAATAAATGGTATTTTTTGAATTGAAGAGTTCCCTTGGTTTAGAAGTCCTTTTGACATAAAATTGGGAAAAGTACTTAAAAGGCAATTGCTTCATAGCATCAAACTAATGTAAAGGATCAAATAACAGAGCAACCATAAGGGGCATTGCCAATTCTGAATACTTGTTCAGACCCACGCACACTGTCATATTAAGGAATACATAGCCTACTACGGAGCCACACTGCTCCTCACCTTGTTTCTGATGCCATATTACAAAACGCAGCTTTTATAAGAGACTATAGAACATACGGTATGGTGGCACACAGTGTCTATAGGTCCATCATATGGACTTTTAGTGCTACCATACTAGGTCTGCCCACATCATACAGCATAAAGTCACATAATCTAACCAGAGACATCTTCCTGGACCATGGATACTTTCCCCATATTTATGTGGGGCCTCCAGGAATATTCAAGTGAAAAAACCCGACATATATTTGCCCCAAAATTCAAAGCAGATTCCAAGGCAGAGTCTTTGAAAAAAAGTTTGAATGGGGATTATCTCCATATAATGCAATGTGTTTTTCATGCCGAAACCCTTGAAAAACAAACTGTGTGAGCATACCCTTTTTAAAATTATGACAGAATTGAAGACGCAAGAAATCGAAGATACACATTTGATTTCTATGCAACCGCCATAAACTGGGACTACGCAGATTGTGCAACCAGAGATCTGCCTGCTGCTTCATCACAGCGTAATGCAGGTGAATGGGTTCATATTGCCATCCACAAGTTGCAAAAAAAACTGGAATTTTTGCGTCTTGTCGCGATTGTGGCATCTTACGGATTGCAAAGAAACCCCATTCACCTGCCTTATGCTGCAATATAGAGCAATCGTTGGCTGCATGTGTCGCAGGCAAAGTCGCCATGTAACCTTAACCATAATGATACATTAGGTGCAATATCGCACCGTGAGCTATGGCGATTGTATTAAGGCCCCTTCACACTAAGCGAGATCGCTAGCGAGATCGCTTAAGCAACACCGATTTGATGACGCAACAGCGACATTGTCAGTGATGTCACTATGTGTGACATGCAGCGGCGATGTGGCCCCCGTTGCAATGTCGCTGATCCTGCTCGAACGTCCTGGGCCGCTTTTTGATCGTTGGTGTCCCACTGGTGCACCTGAATCGCTGAGTTTGACACCCTTTATGTTGAATCTATTTTTATTGAAAAAACAGAAAGACAAAGATAACATACAAGACATCAAACATTGTACACCAAGCCGTGCAAGGTCGCAGTATAGCCAGCCTCGTATAAGACCGAAACATCTTCTGAGACAAGGGCTCGTAATGTCTCAGTGGGATGAATGTTGGTATAGGGTTCATATGCACTACCATGTACAAGAATCAATCCAAGTAATTGGCACTATAGGTTGATAAACTCAACTATATAAACATTCGATATACATTACTTATGTGCAATATAACAGGCTGGAGAGATGTCATTCCTCCCCAAGTATCATCTGGTACAATAGTAGTATATAATGGTCAGACGCAAGAAAACAATAATTGTAAACATACGTAGCAACATCTTTACAGGTATCAGCAGAGGTGTATTTCAGAAGAAGAAGGAAAGAGACAAGAAAGAGGGGAAAAGAGCACGAAAGAGGTTAAGGTGGGAAGATTAGGGGTAATAGGTTTTCAACCACGTGTCTGAAACCTATGAGAGGTTAGGAACAAAAAAAAAAAAAAAGGGGGGGGGGGGAAGCGGACACCAGAGCTCCACACCGACCTCTATGAAGCCTCCTCAACCAGTTGAGATAGTTCGGTAGTTTCCTTGAACATGATCCAAGGTTGACACACACGGATCAAGCGGATGTTGTCCCCTCCCATTTCAGCCATCAGTTCTTTCATACGGAAGATGTCTGCAAATTCCGACACTCATTCCGCCATAGCTGGCGGTGTCGCCGTGCGCCAATGGCGTGGAATTACCATGCATGCCGCGGTGATACAGAACCGGAGAAGGCTCCGTTTCTGAGTGGATATGGGTCCCGGAAGGATCGAAAAGATGGCAATTTGCGGGGGGACGATCTCCAGAAATTCTATGATAAGCCGAGAACACCTTCCTCCAGAAGGGTCGTATAGCGGGGCACTGCCACCATATATGGAATAGTGTGCCTCTTTCGGTTCCACACCGCCAACAGGTGTCGCCTACTGATGGGAAAATGGACTTCAGCTTTATCAAGCTTTATCAAGATCCTCAGCAGAGAATTTATATCCCATCTCCTCTTCCCACGCTCAGATGTAACTAGGGATCGCTTCCGAGTAATCAGCTTGGAATTCCTTATATAAAAGAGAAATCAGATGAGAGGGAGGGTCCTGCTGCTGTAGTAAATTTTCCAACCGTGTCATGGGGGGGCGAGAAGTGCGGTCAACCATGTGTCCCCGGACAAACGACCTCAGTTGATTGTATTCCATCCAGGAGAGTGCCCTAGTGGGAAACTGTTCCCGTAAGGTTTCCAAAGATGGGATATCCCCTCCCATTAGAACCTGTCCCAGGCGTAAGTCAGTACTAATATGCCAACTCAAAAATTGGTCTCTGACGACCAGGAGGAAAATCTGGGTTACCAAAAATTGGTGTCAACGGGTTCAGGGCGCTGATCAATTTCTTTTTAATTTTTAAACGATTCCAAAGCTGTAGAGCTTCTCGCGCCAAAAAGCCCGTGGATCCCTCAGAGTCGTCTGCAGCAAAGTCATAGCGTCAGATCCATGGGAGGTGTCGTAGAGGGATATTAAAGGATGTCTGTTCCAGTTGAACCCATTGCTTGGAACGGTGGCCGAATTGCCAGTCGAATAAACGTGCAAGTATGGAGGCCCGATGGTAGAGTTCGAGGTCAGGGAGGCCCGAACCGCCTCTGGACTTCAGGGTAGTCAGGATGGTATACTTTAGACGGGGCTTAGAAGTCTGCCAAATAAAACGGGTCAGTGCAGATCTAATGGTCTGGAAGAATGCCTTCGGTGGTATAATCGGAACTGCCTGGAACAGGTATAAAAACCTGGGAAGAACATTCATCTTAAATGAGTTCATCCTGCCAAACCACAAAATGTTCTTTCGTCCGGACTCTCTCAAACGTTTCAGGGTCGATTCTAAGAGGGGCAAATAGTTTAATTTGTAAAGGTCAGTCATGTCGGTGGGAATTTGAACACCAAGATATTGAATAGCTCCGGATTTCCAACGAAATGGGAAATTCCCTATGGTACTCACAAGTTCTGCCTGTCCCAGGGATATATTAAGGGTTTCAGTTTTCTGAAAATTGATTTTAAAATTGCTGACTGCACCATATTTTTGAAACTCCGCCATCAACGACGGGAGGGTAATGTGTGGCTGGGATACGTACAGCAGGAGGTCATCAGCATAAAGAGAGACCTTATAATGAGCGCAGACTACCCATAGACCGTGCACACTGGGATTCCTTCTAATTGCCACTGCCAAATGTTCCATAACTACCGTGTATAAAAGGGGCGACAGAGTGCAGCCTTGTCGTGTGCCGTTCCCAATGGCTATAGAGTCTGACATTGCACTGTTGACTCTAACCCTCGCCGAAGGACCGGAATATAGAGCTGCAATCCTATGTAGGAAACGGCTCCCCAGGCCCATCTGTCATAAGGCCGAAAACATGAAGCCCCAGTGTATACGGTCAAAGGCCTTCTCCGGGTCAATCGACAGCAAAGCCAGCGGTTTATGCTTCAATTTAGCATGTGCAGTCAAAATGAGGGTCTTGCCTATGCCATCTCTCACCTCTCTCCCCCGCACAAACCCCACTTGGTCCGAATGTACAACTAAAGGCAGGAGGGGAGCCAGCCGGTTAGCTAAAATTTTCGCGTAGAGTTTTACATCAACGTTAATGAGGGATATTGGGCGATAATTAGTCACCACCATGGGGTCTTTCCCTGGCTTCGGTATTACTGTAATAAAAGCCTCTAAGGATTGTGGGGCAAACGGGGGGCAGGGGTCGCTCACGATGGAGTTAAAGACCAACGTCATAATGGGATTAAGTTGCTCTCGGAACATCTTGTAGAAATGAGGGGAGAAGCCGTCCGGTCCCGGACTTTTACCAGCCGGGGTGTTCTGAATGACTTTGTCAATCTCTTCAGTCGTAAAATCAGTTTCCAATGGTGTCGTTAAGTCTGTGGCCAATGTCGGGAGGGCGGTATCATGTATATAAGATTCTATTTGTGGTTGGGGGTCCAGGGGCGCTTGAGGGGGGCTATCTCCGTTAATATTGTACAATGTATGATAATAGCGTCGCATTATATCAAGGATTTCCGTTGGGTTCGACGTTGTTTGACCACAGTGTCGCTGGAGAGATGCGATATATGTGGTCTGACAGCGTGGGTGCAGAAACCTAGCCAGCAGGCGTCCACATTTATTAGCTTGGCCGTATAGTATACTTTGAAAGCGATTTCTATGATGACGAGACTTCTCGTTTAGCAGGGACTTCAGGTCATCTCTACATTTGATCAGGTCAGTCTGCGTCCCCGCCCCCAAACCAGTCTTATGCTTCGGCTCCAGGGTTAGTATTTTTTCAGTGAGGTCCATAATTTCCCTATTTTTCATTTGTTTCAGGCGGGAACCATGTTTAATAAGTACCCCTCTAAGGACGCATTTAAGGGTTTCCCATTTGATAGGCATAGCAGTTGTGTGGTGCGTGTGATCTTGTAAGAATGCTGCTATGGTAGTCTTAACATCAGTCACGCAAGTAGGGTCTTTTCGAAGATTATCATTCAATCTCCACGTCCACTGGTGTGTCACCGAGTCAGGAGGACTGATGTCCAAAAAGACTGGTTCAGGATCCGACCAGAGGAAACTGCCAATGGACGGTTTCGGGTCCCAGGCCAATGCGCAATGACTAAGGAGAAAGAAATCTATTCTGCCATATGAATTATGTGGCGTGGAGAAGAACGTATAATCTTTCACGTTGGGGTTAAGGAGCCTCCAAACATTGGTAAGACGTAGGTCACGAAGATCCCTTTTCAAAGAGGACAGCTGACGAAGAGAGGTAGGATTTTGCCACCGTGGAGTCTATCGTTGGGTTAAGAGTCAGGTTAAAGTCTCCCCCAAGTATAACAACCCCTTCCGCGAAATCGGCCACTGTCTTCAAGAAAGACCTGGTGGTTTGAATTTGGTCCCAGCTGGGGGCGTACAACCCGCTATAGTGTAGGTTATTGAAAAAAATCTGGATTTTCAAGATCACGTACCTGCCCTCAGTATCAATTAGAGTGTCCAGTATGGTGTGTTGGAGGGATTTGTGGAGTAATATAGACACACCTCGGGATCGTGAGTCCAGGTTGGCGCTATGGAACCAGGTCGTGCAATAGCGATCAGGTATATTAGGGACATGTCCAATTTTAAAGTGGGTCTCCTGTAGGATCAATACGTTTACTCTTTTTTTGTGCATACCATATAGAATATGCGACCGTTTCTGCGGTACATTAAAGCCCCTAACGTTCAAAGAGCCCAATGTAATCTTTTGTGTGGTAGTCTTACCAGGCATTGTATTTGTAGACCGGAATCGAGAGTCAGGCTTCGTTCAAAAGGATGGATCAGCTTCGGAGTCCAGTGCCCGCTGTGGAGAGGGGGGGAGAAGCTAGTAGGGTGGGGAGAATGTAAACAAAGAAAGTAGACAAAGGAGTAGAGAAAAAAAGCAAAGGGTAGAAGAAAAATTTAACAATACGAGCGTGGATAGGTACACTTCAACAGATAACGTGGAACCTAGTGGAGGTGTTAATTGCTGCGCACCTCAGAGGCGAAACAGCACCTCCGGGGGGGGGGTTAAGTATACGACAAGAAGGGATATGGAGATGCCGTCTCCTCCGGTCCCCAACCTCGTAATGATATAACAATCGCATACCCCTAGAGCAGAGAATCTACCAGATAACCTTAGCTAATAAACACATAAGCCGTTAACATATTACACATCGTAAATAGCATCAGTATCATCATGACTGGCAGTGTTAAAGAAACCACAACATTTAAACCTGAAGCAGCATAAGCTTCCAGGAATCAAATTTTCCTTTGAAGTAGGACACAACAGAATGGTGAGAGATTAAAGGCATATGAAAGTAGTTAGCATGGAATATCGGCTGTCTAAGAGTATATGGGGGGGGACGAGGGGAGGGAGGGGGAAAAAGGGGAGAGGAAGGAAGAGAAAAGGGGAAATCAACTGATGGTAAAAACTGATTTGAGCTTCAGTTCTGTATTGCCAGTAGAAATGATCCCTAATCCCCGTCCCCCACCCAAATAGATGAGAGCCAACCCCAAATCAAAAAGCTGAGTAATCAATCAGCGTCTCCCTCTCCTGGATGTATGCGCCCATGTCCATTGGGCCGTCTTCTGAGTCGTCGCTGCCGTTGAGGAGCCTGACCCCTGCGAGGATCATCCAGTCTATAAAATGTTGGTAAGGGTGGCCAGTCAGGGATGTCCACCTCAGGTATATCCAGGGAGGCCGAGAATTCTGGGATTCCACTAGGGTGACTCAAACAATGCACTCTGCCCCTTTTCTGAACCCGGAAGCAAAACGGGAAGCCCCAGGTGTAGAGAAGGTCGTGCTGCCGCAACATATCCAAGAGAGGGCGAAGAGCTCTGTGCCTCTGTAAAGTCCATCTGGACAGATCTGGTAGAAGCTGTATGCGGGTGTCCAAGTGGATTATGGGTCTTGCTCTCCTGGCTGCCCCCATGACCGCATCTTTAAGTTGGTATTTACGGACCCGGCAAATCACATCTCTCAGTGGGTCCTGTTCACTAGGACGCGGGCCCAGAGCCCTATGGGCACGATCTAATAATAATAAATTTTATTTCTATAGCGCCGACATATTCCACAGCACTTTACATTTCAGAGGGGACTTGTACAGACAATAGACATTACAGCATAACCATAATCACATAGATCATAACAGATACCAAGAGGAATGAGGGCCCTGTTCGCAAGCTTACAATCTATGAGGGAAAAAAGGGAGACACGAAAGGTGGGTGGTAATGTAGCGTCGTGGGCCAGGCTGGGGGGTGGTCCCTCTTTATACCGCGCAGAGACGTCACAGACAAAAGATGGAGGCAGGTTTCGGGTACAACAAGTCCAAGTTTATTCCTTACCGTCCGACTGATGGCCTCAGCAGTACACGTAATACCTTCACGGGCCTCCGTTTCCAGGCCTCGCTACCCACACCGTACTTTTCCACCAGGGACGTAAACACACATACCGTACCTTTTTTCACTGAGCGACGATCCTGTCAGCACAGACACTGTGGCCGCCTTAGGCCCGTACACCATCAGCACTTTTACTGGTCAGTTTTCGTCTTTAATACGGTATGCTTTTCCCCGGAGCCTCGTCTGTACTGCGGTAATTCATGTCAGGACCACCCCCTGACTTTCTCTCTCCTCAGTCCTCTGGTTTGGCTCTCCTCACAGCAAACACACTGTCACAGACTCCTTGTCTCTTGAGCACCTCCCGGGGACTGGAACTTTCTGGAACCCTCCCGTCAAATTTATAACTTTCCTGGTTCCCTGTAACTCCGCCCCCCATGACCAACAGTTTCTAAAGCCCTAAGCTGCTGTTAAGTCCTGAACTTACACTCCTCCCTACCATCTAGTGGTCAACCCAAGGTACCGCACGTCACCTACACTTTCCTAGCTGTTTCCCCACTGTCATAACTGCTATCTGTCTAAAATGTGCAAACCCTCTTTCCTACTTGCTGACAAGTCCGTCCATCAGATCACCTTCCCTACAGTAACAGTTGCCCTGATTGTATGGACCAGCCATAATGTTAAGTGTGTAACAGTACAGATGCAGAGGGCTAATGGATGCATAAAGCATGTGGAAACATGATGCGGGGAACCTGGTTATGGTAAAAACTTTTGGCTGTGCCACATAGGGATAGATTAGGTTAATGTGTTGAGGCAGTAGGCCAGTCTGAATAAATGAGTTTTCAGGGCACGCTTAAAATTGTGGCTCCAATGGAGTGTCTTGGGGCTTATCTAATACCGAGTTGAAGATGCCTCTCAAAGAGGTATCTAACTTCTGGGGAGATATAGATTTGGGTAATCCCCGTATTCTTATGTTGTTCCTGCATCCCGTTTTCAGAATCATCCAGCATCTCTGCTAGGGTCTGTAGCTGTCTAGCTTGAGTGGCCATGGCAGCCTCCTGAGCCTCCATTCTATCATTCAAGGAAGCCAGAAGCTGGTCATGGGGTTCAACTTTCTCTCCGCATTGTTGGATGTCATCCTTAAGTATGGAAAGTTCAGCTTTATAGGAAGACTCCAAACGAACAATGCATTGTTCCATGTCCTGTTTTGTCGGGATGTCTTTTATTATATAGTAATGTGAGATCGACTCCCATGGGTGCTGCAGATTGTCCCATAAAGAAAGGGGCAGAAGGTCCACACTGTGGGGTCAGGGATGCAGCTAATTGGTGGGTAGGTGGGGGAGCTATGACAGATGGCAGTCCAGCCTGATGGGCAGATGACATGGTGTAATTTGAGTGCCCTGTCATCGTAGGGTCGGCTTCCCCCTGTACTGTAGCACCATTGGTGGTGATAAGACTGGTGTCAGGGGGAGTAATGGTGCCTCTCTGAGAGCGTGGAGAGCCCCGGAGAAATCACCTCTGGTCCTTCACATGCCACGCTGGTGCGAGGCTGTGCTGGCTTGCCTGCGGGGTCTCCCTGTGAAAGATGGGCCTCCAGGGTCTCAGCGGTTTTGTTATGAGGAGAGCGCCACGTCTCCTGAGGCGCCTCTGAGGCCATCTCGCCAGATCCCCGAGGGGTCCCCCTGCGGTCCTCCTTCCCTTCAGACTGCTCCCCCACCTCCTGTACCTAGCCTCCTGCTGACGGCGGGGCCGGCTGTACTTTGCGCGCCGCATCCATCATGGCGCCTGCGGCTTTCTTCTTCCCTGCTCCTGTGAAGTAGCGGGAGATGTTATGGGGAGCCTTTTCAGATGCTGCGGGGCCGGTGGACGTGCTCCCTCTGCCTCTTCTGGTGGTCATCGGGGTAGAAGTCATCTGAATAGGTCTCTAATAGGTCGGTAACCGGTATAGGAGCGGGAGTTCTCCAGAACACATGCTCACTCCTCGTCGGCCATGCCACGCCCCCCTTGACACCCTTTATAAACGACAAGCAACCTAGTTGTCGACTCATATCTCTGCGGCGCAGGCGAGAATAGGTTGAATCATTAAAACACTACATGCTGTGTGACAAGGTCCCAAGGACCACCGAGGTCGTTATACAGATCGCTGCTGCGTCGTTTAGAAGACCTGCCTGTTTGGCAGCTAACTAGCGACCATGTAGCGACGCACAAACGATCTTTGCCAGGTCGTGTCGTTGTCGTGATCGCTGGTGCGTCGCTTAGTGTGACGGGGCCTTTAGAGTGATGATTGCACCCCCTACGCTGTGGTTGACTGCAGATCTGGTCCTTTTAGACCCAACAATGCAAGCCAGTGGAGGTAGAGGCCGTTTACTGCCATTTTCACACTTTACCCCTTCACAAGTATCTGAGATGTTCCATGTTCACACAAGGCAGGAAGCAACTACAAAATTAAATTAGTGTCCTATTGAGATCCATTATTATTATTGTCTTTTATTTAAAGCCAGAAGCAACGTATCATACCGTAATATACGATACAATCCTCCGCCATCCGGGGGAAGCGTGTGCAGATAGTTCTTTCACAATGGCCTGGACTAGTCTAAACCTGTTATATAGACATTCATTTATACACATCTTTACGGTTATTGCAAACGAGGGGGTCGGCTAAAGCAAATATGTGGCTAAGCCATCACGGCTGCCTTGTAGCTGAATCTCAAGGACAGATTCCTGTCCTGTGTACTAGTAAATGTTACTTATATCTATTAGCAGACGAAGGCATAAAAGCATTTTCGAATGTCAGATTTAGCTTCAAACCATGAGACCAATTAGGATTTTATCAAGACTGAAAACTGGATAATGGGTCTAATACAGGCTTCTCCAGAGGAAAAAAAAAAAAAAAAGGAGACGTACGAACCTAACAAAAGCAACTTTTATGATGGGGCGGCACGGTGGCTCAGTGGTTAGCACTGCAGCCTTGCAGTGCTGGGGTCCTGGGTTCAAATCTCACCAAGTTTGTATGTTCTCCCCGTGTTTATGTGGGTTTCCTCCTGGAACTCTGGTTTCCTCCCACATTCCAAAGAATACTGATAGGGATTGTAGATTGTGAGTCTCAATAGGGAAAGCACTGTGGAATTAATGGCGCTAAATAAATAATAAAAATAGAATAAGAATAGAACTAGAAATAGAATAAAAATGAAGACGACCCCCATAAAGATGACCTTATCAGCTACCAAAGTCTATTGATCCCAGTGGGGAGAATATTTTTGTTCAGACAGGGCCCTGTACAAATAGAAAATTGTACCTTGTTCTCCATTTTTTACAATTTAATTTCACATATGCAATATTTTTACGTAGAGGTTTAAACAAGTCTAAAATTATTCCAAAGCATGCCTACACCATAAAGAAATTCAGTGGCCAAATAATACCAGCATACTATGTCTAAATATTACTGCTATACAGTACAGTATCCAATAATGCCATATTACTACATAACATGCCGTACTACCGTTCAATACACAAAGAAAACAGCCATTCGATATCTAATTAATTTTTTACTTCAGTGCCTAAATAGTGAAAGTTGATAATGGGTAAGGTAAAGGGTAGGAGAAAGTTCCTGAAGACTGAGCTTGGTGAAAGGGGTTTTCCAAAAAAACAAACAAAAAAAAACAAAAAACGAACACCACGTTATACCCCATCAATAGCATAAGGAATAGCTTGCTGTCCAACAACCTCTGATGTTGATATTGGGGCTCTGTAGATCCCCATCTTGAATAGATCGGAGATTTCCATGCTCAACCTCAATGATATTTATTTTCTATGGAACTGCTGAGGAAAGTGGAGGACAGATTTTTCCAACAGTCTAATTGACAATGAGTGGAGTATAGGTCGGCCAAGATAACGTGTGATTTTTGGAAAAAAATTTAAGCTTCACTTTCTGATTGTTGAAAAATTTCCCAGTTTGCGACCTCTACAAACCATCTTCTTTTCCTAGGTATAACAAATGAGGGCAGCTCTTAATGAAGGCCTGAAGCTTCTGCCTGGGTCGAGAGGCCGTACGGGGCCCCTGGCCTTCAAGGGAGGCCGTCATGACGGGGTTAACATGGGAATATAGGGAGCATTATAGGTTTATGAGGCATTCGGGGTTAATATAAGAGCAAGGGTGTTGTAAGGGTGTTAGCTCATGGGAGTAGGAGGGGTCAGAGGTGGGGCACTACATAGGGGATCAGCCATATTGCAGGAGCAGCCATTCCACGTGGATCCCTGCGACACTAAGAATTTCCCACCCACCCTCCCTTTTTGTTGGTATAGTCGTCTGTGGTTCAGAAATTTACGCATGTCATGTATAATCTGTCACGGCACTGGGGCATGGGGGGAGGTCCTCGAAGTTGGTGGAATTGGGGAATGGCGGACTGGAGGGGGGGGGATCTCAAGGGGTCCTGGACTCCCCCTGTGTGATTTTAAGTGGATGGGGCAATTAATCCCGTGGATTGGGATGATTAAGGGGCTTGTTAAGTGGTTGGATTTGGCCGGGTTTGGTTACTATTTGCCTCCGAGCTGGTGCATAACTGCTGGGGAAAAACGAATCCTGGAGGCCAAAGTGGGATTTACATATCTGCAATTGAGATATTTCGGGCTTCGAGGACCACCCCTCCCGGGAGGTTATTGTAAACTGTTTGTAATTTATGTTTAATAAAAGACCGCTGTGGCCATTTAATCCATTTGGTGTCTTGTGTTTTCTGTGAAAAAGGGGGAGGTTATCGGTTAAGAGATAATCTTTCAAAGAAACTAAGGAGTAGATGGGAGATTGGTAAGAAAGGCCCGCATGAATCAAGTGTACCCCTTACGTCAGGTATTAAAAACCAAGCTGAAACCATTGTTCACCAAGTTGGAGGATGAGAGGCCATGATATTGGTTTAGCGAGTTTTCCTTGGGCACCTTAAGTGCTTTTCCAGCGAGTTTTCTAGGTGACAAAATGAACACTTTAAGATATAATCTAACTAGTGAGGGGCCAGCTGCCATTATCAGGGGGACAGAACATTTGTGGAAATTCCAATATTGTCACAGTGACACACTGTCTAGATAGCTGGTTTACATAGCTTGTTATATCGGAGGAAGCGTATACACAGCACTACAGATACACCATCCAGAACAAATGAAAACTGGAGGTAGCAGGTCATATAGATACAAAGATGAGAAATACTATACACATCAATGTGCATGAAAGATGGCATACATGTGCTGGGGAACTGAATGGTAGACCATTCGGGGTAGTACTAAGAACCAAGAAGAGAACACCGAACATTGGTCAAAAAAAATGAGTGTGGGACATTGCATAGGAAATAAAACACCTTTATTAGACAATGGGTGGCAATACATACAATAGAGTGCTTGTACTTGTAGAAAAACAGTAAGATGCAGATGAAAAAAAAATGATGAAATAAAATAAAGAATAAAAAAAAATAATAATCAAGGGGGAACACAGAGGGGTGATGTAAGGTAACTAAACAATGACACAAACTGGTCAGTTACAATCTCAGTTAATAACAGTCAATATGTAATCAATATCCTAGAGGATCACCAATGGAATGGGAAACATATTAAACCAGAATGAGAAGATGTCTGTCATGTGCACGTTGCCTGGACGTTTGCATAGACAAACTGGTGCGATCAGTGCCATTCACTGTTTTTCTACAAGTGCGGACACTCTATTGTATGGATTGCCACCTATTGTCTAATAATGGAGTTTTATTTCCTATGCAATGTCCCACACTCATTTTGTGATCAATGTTCAGTGTGCTCTTCTTGGTTCTTAGATACACTATCTAAAATAACTATGTCGGAGGAGAAACAAAACACAGACATAGTGAAGGAAGGGATTGACCTGACGTCTGCAGTTTACAGATGTCAGTATTGTGACTAATACAAGAATGATAAATTACTCATTTACCCAGCATAGAGCCAATAAGCATAAAATGCAAACATACCTATACATATCGCGTGTGATGCAGGTGGCATGGAGCAAATATGGGCACCAATGTAACATGGCACGTAGCAGAAGTAGTGGTCGAGGTACTCGTGCTCTTACGCCCTGACACGTTACATGAAGGAGAGGGTCCTGAGTCGGTGTGTGGACTTTGTCTATGGTGGTGTTACTCAAGTGCAGACCACATGTAACTGATGGTTCGAGATGGCCAGGACCAGATGTTGAATAGTTCAATGAGGGAGACCACTGTCAAAAATAAACTTTTTACTGAATGATAACTTGGTAGGAAATATGTACAACAGATAACGGGTACACAGCTTGATGAACGTTTCCTTCACAATACGGAGCATTTTCACACACAGTCTCAGGTCCTTTCTCTTAACTCACTTGGTCTCTGTCTCCACTGGTTCTTCTTCCTTCAACATAGCCCAGCACAGTACTACAGTCCCTTTTATGAAAGTCCTATTCTCAACTTGCAGTTCCACATCCTCTCATCCCCATCTAGGGAAAAGTTATCCAATATGGACGGTACTTAGCTTCTCTGCTTCTGACATCTTTAAACTCCCACCCGGGGCACTCTCTTCATCTCACGTGCTCTGTTTTGTGTTGAGCCGTTACCCCTCGGAGTTATAAACTCAGGCCCATAATGCTAGGCATCCTGTCCCAGGACCAATCTCCAGTTGATCGCTCCTCTCTCTCTTTACTCCGGATCTCGCTATTCTCTGACCAGACTGTCTCCACTCACATTAGGCACACCCATGTCATGTGTGTCACGATCCCCTTTTTGATCTGTGGCAGATTTGGCTTTTCATATTAAAACTTTTTTCCTTTCAAGCCATCGGGGGTTAATGTCAGTTTTTCCCCCTGGTGGCCTGCTGGTGTAATTATATTGTTGCTGGGTTTGATGATGTCTGTGGTGACCACTCCCACCTTCCTTCAAAAGGTCACTTGATGCATCAGCTGACTGTTGGTGGTACAGGTCCTTTCTGGAGACCAACCAAGCAGGAGCAGCTTTCTGGTGTACAGCCAAATCTGGTGTATATGGAGTAATGTTGCTGTATTTTTTGGTTACCGACCAATCGTTGGGTCGTGTAACACTGGGCTAGTCACTCCATGACAATACGGTTCTATTGCTTGGTTCGATCTTAGGTCTGCTTCTGTGGCATGCTGGGCCCTATCTAACTTCCTGACAGGAAACTGTGTCTGTCCCTACACTTAAGCGCCTCTCACTCTGGGCTAGTCTCACATAATAATCCTGATGCACCCTACTGTCGGGTAAAATGCAACACCAACACTAATAACTAGTGCTGATTTTTCTTCCCCAAAGGAGTGCAATACTGGCCAATGTGGTCAAGGTGCTAGAGAAGGAATGAAGAAGGTGGAAATCTCTAACCCTGAATGAGCAAAGAGGTACCTGTACTATAGCAATATGGCCAGGATTGGCCTTACACTGAATGGTGGCCTGTACAATAATAATGCACCTCCATAAAATAATGCCTCTTTACAGTGACTACAGAAGAGCTTTATTCATAAAGCAGTGAAATACTGTATATGCGCCATACAATAAAAAGATCCATGATCATAGTCAAGTTAATTAAAAAAAAAAACAACTCAACTGGTGTAGAAGTTGCATGCAAAATATAGGAACATGTTCACACTGACCATTAAATAGACAAAACCTAAGACAGAAACAAAAGTAACACATACCCTGCTGTAAGCAAATAAGTAAAAACAATAGTGCATATAAATAGAGTACTTCGTAAACAGTTTTTGATTAGAAAGTGTGAAAGCCATCCCACCGGTGTCAAGGTGTACCGAAATTCGGATGGTCCTAACCTCTAGTATTAAAATCTTACCATGTGTCATAGTGAAATCAATGTGAAAAAGGGTCAATCAGGACCGGAACCCGAATATGGACACACAGCAAATGGGTAGCTATATAAATGTCCAGCTCAAAGGAATTGAAGCCACCTGCTTAACCGCACTTAATGCAGAAACCTTAATTAACTATGTTCATTTTACTCATCTAGAAAAAAAAATGATAAATATTTGACAATTTCAACAAAATTATGTTGCAAGTAGCAGATAATGCAATGGTCCAACAATGATGCTCTAGTGCAGGGGTCCCCAACCTATAGCTCGGGAGCCATATGTGGCTCGCAGGTCTATGATGTGTGGCTCGCAACAGTCAACCAGCTTGGTGCACTATCACCAGGTGTAGCAAACAACTGTTAAGAGCAGATCTCCAGATGTTGACTTGTGTATAGCCCTGCACAGAAGAGCAGATCTGAATGGGGGTAAGATAGGAAACCATGAAGCTTGGCATACTGCCTTGGGGTGATTTCAGTGGAAAAGCTTTGACTGTAATTATACCGGTAATGGGGGCTCTGGTTGTCACTAGTGTGAGTGGGGCAGAAGCTGGATGTGGCTCGTGACCCTCTTTCATAGATGAATGTGACTCAAGGTCAGAAAGGTTGGGGACCACTGCTCTAGTGACTGGACTTCAGCCATTAACTATGTGTTTTTCTGAACACTCCTGACCTATACACCATGTAGCATCTTCTCTGAACCCACTGTACATAACATACTAATGTATGCAGCATGTTTCAGCCTTTGCCTGCAAGCATCTCTGCTCCTTGATCCTTATCTTCCTGTGAAATTCCTGCTTGAAGCATATGTTAATATATGACCGAATTTATTATGCAGCATTGATATTGCACATTTGATGCTAACAGTAATTGCACAGTAATAGAAAACCGTTTAACGTACAATTCCAGTGTATCCCGATTGGACGGCCAGATACATTTTTTGGAAACTAAGAGATCACTTTATTATTTACCCCCTTTACCCAGTGATTATGCATTGGCACTCACCAATAATCATTATGGGAGTCTCAACCAACTCCCACATTAGCAGAGAAGAAAGAGACACTTACTAATAATTGATTTATGTGTTCATTGCAGGTCAGCAAAAACAATCGAGTTAATTGCATCAAGAACACAGTGGGTTTCACTGTAAACCAGAATTAGATGGAAGATCTGAGACTCTGGTCCTGTGTTCTCCATATTGTTCTTCTGACAAGCTGATTTCTCAGGGTCATTGTGCCCTTCTCGCACCTCTCTGCCCCCTGCTCTGCCATTGTCTACCACTAACTGTAACCATCATTGTGTATTCACTACATTGCGCTCACACAAATCCTCAGGCTACCATTTTTTTTCCTAGAAACAAGCAAAACTAAAGCAGCATAAAGTTAAGTTTGGAAACTTTTCAAAACGTGAATAAGGTCTGCAAGACTGGAGCACCAAGTGTGCAGGAGTTAATGATCGGCAGCCAGTTACTGACTCGGGTCTTGTTCACACTTTGAAAACACAGATTAAATATGAATGTCTAGTATGGGTATGTGCACATGACATTTATTGCTAATGTAAAAGGCAGCAAATTTACCGATCAAGAAAAACCTTTTGCTTTTCCACCTTGTGAGCACGTCCGTACCCATGGGTCATTTCTGCCGCTGACCTCCTGCAGCGGACGTACAACCTCAGTAAATCCCACTGCAAATAACCTCACTAATTTTGGAAAGCTAAATTGCACATTTCATCTATTGCATTTCATATCCGCACCTACTGGGACCTGAGTCTTAGGGTGTGTGCACATGCTGCAAATTGGTCTGCGGATTTTTCCGCGCAAATTTTGCAAAATCTGTGGATTAGCCTGCGGATTGCCCTGCGGTTTATCACCTCTACAATGGAGGAGATGTTAAACCGCAGCGGAATCCGCAGAAAATAATTGACATGTCATTTCTTTCTGTAGATTGGAAACCGCAGCAGAACCGCACGGAAAATTCCGCACCGTGTGCACTGCGGTTTCCATAGGTTATAATGGTACTGTACAGGGCCAAAACCGCTGCGGATCCTCAGCGTGTGCACATATCCTTAATGACCAGACCTCAAGCAAGGTCATCACGTCATGACACCTAGTAAGTGTAAGAAGTGCCGCCTGCACGAGTGAAGACCGATCTCAGCAGGCGACAGAACTGAACACCGGACCAGAGCAGAGATTATCAGCTTTAATTCTAGGAATGTTTCCAATCTCAGCAAAATATTCTTTCATGAATGCTGGTACAGGCAAACAATCACATATTTGATTCCTCCAGGTAACTGGGGTTCATTTTAAACCACAAGTAACAAGGAAGTAACAAAATTACAATGATAAACTCATTATAATTAATTATATTGTGCGGTGAGACAGACGACTATAGAAGCTGTGTTTTAGGCTCCCCCTGCTGGCAAAAAACCTCTGCAGTCTATGGAGGTAAAGGAGGTCTTGCCTGTACTATTATTTATATTGCTCACTTATACAAGTGCTTCTCACTAAATTAGAATATCATCATAAAGTTAATTTATTTCAGTTCTTCAGTACAAAAAGTGAAACTCATATTATATAGTGTCATTACAAACAGAGTGATCTATTTCAAGTGTTTACTTCTGTGAATGTTGATGATTATGGCTTACAGCCAATGAAAACCCAAAAGTCATTATCTCAGTAAACTAGAATACTTTATAACACCAGCTTGAAAAAGTGATTTAACCCCTTTGTGACATTTGACGTACTATCCCGTCCATGTGCCCCGGGCCTTAGTGATCATGGATGGGATAGTACGTCATGTGCGATCAGCCGCGCTCACGAGGGATGCGCGGCTGATTGCGGCCAGGTGTCAGCCGATTCTCACAGCTGACACCTGGCACTAAGTGCCAGGAGTAGTCACGGACCGCTCCCGGCATTTTTACCCCCGGAACACTGTGATCAAACATGATCGCAGCGTTCCGGGGCCGGCAGAGGGGCTGATAGCCCCTCTGACTTTGGATCGGAGACCCCGCGTCATGACGAGGGGGGCCCGATCGCTGCCATGATACCTGACAGACTTCCTGTCATGCGCAGTGCATGTCAGGAAGTCTCTCAGGTTAGTGCATAGAAGTTGCTGCAGCGCTGACAGCTTCTATAGCATGCAGATCAGCCTGCACAAAAGGAGGGTCCCATAGTGGGACACAGTGTAAAAGTAAGAATTCCTGTGCAAACATATATCAAATAAGGTGATGTAGCACGACTGAGATTTGCAGGGAAACCAGCACAACTAAGTGATTCTTGGACGAGGAGTTTACGGGACACTGTGGTACAGCTACAGTATGAGGTAAAGTAAATTTCCTAAAATCTGCCAAACATTACAGTAAGTTTGTCAGGTCGCTGATCTAATTTTGAATACTAATATGGAGACATATAAACACCACTGTTGTACAAATTGTGTTTTTATCAGTTCAAATCAGTACCCTTGTTTGGCCGACCGCCATCTCCTCCCTATTCCCCATCTCATATGAAAACTTAACTTGGCCGAGCGCCTTATCTCCAGAAAAAAAACACAACAATGTAAAGTCTGAAACAGTGAAATGTACAAACTTGAAAGGGATTAGACTTTTTTTCTTTTTTACTTAGCCTAGGTACCATGTCCTGTTCTGCAGCTATAGCCATGTAGACTCATTCCAATTTTACTACAACTCCAAGTCCCCACAATGAGTATTTGGTGCATTTGTGATGAACAATTTGCTAAATTAGTTTACTTGTGTATTTTATTGCATTTTTTTAAGTTTCCGTTTCATTTATTTTTGATATGTCATGTTTTACAATAAAACTTTTTTTTTTTTTTAAATGTCATGTTATTTAGCTTTCCTAAAACGTTATTGATAAAGTCATTTGTGCAGATCATATGCATTCTCACTGCAGAAAAGCAATAGATCACGGATGCCTTTTTTATCTGCTAACTGTTCTCATCTCACTCAAGTATATGGGGAAAATCTGCAAATATGAGTATTTACAGTACAGAAACTGACATGTTGCAGAATTCACATTTTCATCACAGGTCAGTTTTTGCATTGTGAAAAAAAGGCACAAGATTTTCTTAAAAGCTTTACACTTTGCTGCTTAAAAATTCACTGAGCATTATCATGGGGAACTTAGCCTTAGGGCTCATTCACACATCAGTATTTGGTCAGTATTTTGCATCATTGTATGCCAATACCAGAAATGGAACTTACAGAGAAAAACTATGAAAGATTGACACTGTGTTTTGGAGACAGCCCTAGGTTTGGCCTACAAATACAGATGAGATATTGATTAAAAATACTAATGTATGAAAAAAGCCTCAAAGGGAATCTGTCAGGTGATACATGCTGCCCAAACTGTGCCATGTGTATTGGTGGAGCGTCCTCTCTTGTAGATGCTGCCCAAACTGTGCCATGTGTATTGGTGGAGCGTCCTCTCTTGTAGAGGAGCTCTGGTTGTGAACAACCGATACAGCTGCTATTGTTCCTAGGAAAGAAAAGAGTAATCCCGGAGTCAGGTTCTCAATACAGAGCTAGGCAACAACCAACTTAAGGCTCTCCACTCTACACAGACACTGCGACATTAGTCAACGACTTGGAAACAACCAACTATAGTATGCCACTGATGGCAGGGGAGGGATCATGCATGTGCCTTGTTCATTAGAATAGGCACAACACCAGTCAATCATGCGCTCATCTTGGCAGGGGTCTGTGCAAAACATTGACATTGATCCAGCAAGGAAGTGGAGTAGTTTTGGATATCGGATAACCCTTTTATTATTGGAGGTGAATGAGCACGTCAATAATTTCTCAGGTGATTAGTAAATTGACTGACTGCTCTTTCCAGTCTTCACTATGCATATGAACACTCAGCTTGGCAAAGTTCTGTATTTTTAATGGGGAGAGAGAAGAAAGCTGCTTCCAGACACTTCTGAGAACAAAAATATTGTGCACTTGAATTCAATATGTCCAATTCATCCCCCAACGGTTGCGGAAAGTCAGGAGATCCCCATAAACATTGGTTGTAGTCTCTGCTACTTTTGCAGTATATATGATGATGTGAAGGTAACTGGGAACATTTTTAAAATCATTCTTACCAACTAAACTCACAGTCTAGCTAGAAGGCAAGTGTCAGCTTTCCTCAAGGAAGGAAGAGTCATTTTATCAGACCATTGACAGATCTCCAATTTCCAGTAAGATATTTTTCAGAATGAAGGTCAGACCTAGAGAATGCATGTAATGCGAACCCCATCCTCCCACAGAAGGCTCGTTACAAATGTATCACTCAAAGACATTCCTCATGTGTGACATTGTAGGTCTTTGTAGCAGACATGACTTCTTCATTATCTTCACACTGTAATTTGTGGCATGCCAAAATGTTCACACTCCCACCATGTCCATTTTTCTTCTGCCGGTGGTCCTGAAGTAGTTGCTCCAAGTAGGATTTCTGAATGCAACATTTGAACACTTCAGGTTCCCAAGTTTATGGTCCCTGAATAACACAGTGCAGGTATGATTAATGCTCCTATGCACTGTAAAGTCACTGCTGGTGGAGAGCTTGTACTTTTTTGCTTTCATGTACGGTAGCTTTGGGCAGCTCAGTGTCTCCGTGGTTATCGCTGTTGTCCTGGGTCCAATAAGGACGTCATCTGCAAGGAGTTTGTAGGTTCTTCCAGTGTTTGCACGGGTTTCCTTCAGTTTCCTTACATTGTATTCCTTCCTCTACATGTCTCAAATCCAACAGCTACTTCTTAGGGTATGTGCACACATTGCAGATTCATCTGCGGATTTTTCCACGCGGAATCTGCAGAATCCGCAGGTCAAAATGCCTGCGTTTTACCTGCGGATTTCCTGCGGCTTTGGCCTGCAGTTTTACACCTGCGGATTCCTAGAATGGAATAGGTGTAAAAACGCTGCGGAATCTGCACAAAGAATTGACATGCTGCGGAAAATAAACCGCTATATTTCCGCACGTAATTTTCCGCAGCATGTGCACAGCGGTTTTTGTTTTCCATAGGATAACATACTTTAGTACTGTACATCACTTGGAAAACTGCTGCGGATCCACAGATGAATCCGCAACATGGGCACATACCTTCAATGTCCAAGTATTTTCAATAGGGAGAGAAGCAAAATTCCACCTACTAATCCCACATATTTTAGATAGTTGTCAACCAAGTGCTCCCCAAATCTGCCATCAACAGGAATGTCTGTCTGATCAGCAGCTTCCAAGCTGGATATATACAAGGAATGAAGCTGGAACAGCAGAGCGCTATACACTGAGCATCCTCAAGTTTCACAGATCAGCTCCTATTGAAGTTAATGGGATATGAGCTGCAGAACCCAGGAACTACTCATTTAACAGAGCTTAGCTTTTCACCACTTCCATCAGTCCATCGCTGAAGGTACACACAGCCGATCGGTGGAGTTTTGGGTGTTGGATTCCCACTGATTTCATATTGATGAGCTAGACGGAGGATCTTTCAACCCCTTTAAATGTTCTCTCTCTCTCTTTCATTAGGGAGGAAGTAAAGGGCTACAGTAAAACTATGTCCTATGTTATTATTAATCAAGTGCACAATCTGCATGGAGCACTCAATTTTTAGATCTACATAGGATATGCATTTGTCAATTGAAGTTTCTTAAGTGTTTTTGAAGTGAATGACTGGAGATAATTTAATGCATTTTTTTAAGCAGGTAACAATGGTTTATCATCTAAACACATATAAATAAAATGAGAGGACATTGTGTTTTCTGCACTAGCACCCGAGATCTCGGGGTTTATCCTCCACGAACAGTATGGACATGACAGTCTCACATCGGCAGCAGTATTGGCAGTGCCAACTTGCTTTTTTGTCACACGTTTATTACATATATAAATAAAATTATGGGGGCGGGTTACAATGTATGAATTATCATGGTATACTTTTATTATACTCTCTCCATTGCAAGTTAAGGTGAACTTTTCAGGACTAGTGTTATTGGATGTATAACGCATAGTATAATTCTAAATATCTGTTTTGTAGTAATGTGATGTGCAAATGCTGAGAAATCAAGTTCAGAAGTCCTATACAAATCATTCTGAAAGCTACTAGGGGTGCGTCAATGTAATCCGAGTGCCAGGATAATTAGCATGTGGCTTCAAAGCTTCATTTCTCTGCACTGGTACATCAGATTACTACAAGAGAGGTATAATTTGTATTGTTGTTCTGTCACCTATAAAGTCATCCCACTAGTTTGACTAGTAAAATTGTCCTTACAGGTTTCCTTTAAAGAAGCACATTTTAATGAGGAACTAATATGCATAACAAACCACAAGTCTAAGGAAATAAACCACAAAACTGGAAAAAAGAAAAAAGTTGCTAACAGAATATTTTTTTTCCCATCTAGTTAAAGAAGAACTTAGACTTTTGTGTTCATAAAACAACAAAAAAACAAAACACTCCTCTTTCTACATATGTTAACAATAGTAATGGGCAAGCGAGCTGGGATAAGATGTTATCTGAGCATGCTCAGGTGCTAACCGAGTGTCTTCGGCGTGCTCGTATAATATGTTCGAGTCCCCGCACGTCTTGTCTAACAAACATGCAATCCCTGCATGTGTTGGGGCTGTCGATGAGCTGTGAGACATGCAGACGCCGAGACTCAAACACAGTTTTCGAGCACACCGAAGACACTCAAATCCCCCACGAGCATGCTCAGATAACACCTTGTGCCAGCGTGTTTGCTCATCACTAATTAATACAGGAGGGGGATCAGTTTCATTCCTCTTGAGGTTTTTGGATGAGGGCAGGCCTCTTAATCAAGAATCTTCTACTAGTCTTCTCTGGCAGTGCAATAAGATCAGTAATACCTCTACAAGATACACATCAGTGCACACAACCAAATGTGGAAGCAAAGTGATGTAGTTCATAGGGGAGGGGGGTTGGTGAATTATATTTTCCTTCATACAACCACATTTTTATGCAACAACCTATGTCATTATTTATTTTTTTTCACCCTTCTCTATATTTGTTTGCATTGAGAATGTTGCTTTTTATAAAATACAAGTTCTAGATTGGCCAAATTATGTGCAAGCAATTCCTGAAATTATTCTGGTCATTTAATGGACTCAAGATCATTACCACTATTATGTATATTTTTTTCTTCTTCACGGTTTTGATCATAGAGAAAAAAAAACAGCGATGTGTGAACGCAGCCTCTCCATTTACAACAATTCACCTTTGCTGCACAAATGAGAATAATACTTTTTATGCCTGGTCAATACATTTTTTATAAATTTCACTTTAGTCTTGCAGAAAAGTCCACTGGAATGAGATGCATCAAATAAAAAAAAAAAAAAAAAAAACCCAGTGCCCACCTGCAGAAAATCTTCACAACATGGCATAATATGTACTGGAGATCAGTATAATACACTATAGGAACAGAAAAGCGCAAATAGGGTCTTATCCGGGTTAATATTACAAAACATATAACATCAGAGATGCTCTCACAAATCACTTAACCATCTGCTCACTCTTTCTATCCTCCTCCTCCTAGTCGCAGGAGACATTGCTCCCAACCCTGGTCCCCCATGTTATAGAAAGTCAAACCCCCCAACTGCTACACTCAGAAACCCCTCTAATCTTATTAATATTCCCTGTATGCCATCTGTCTCTCTTAACTGTGCCCTTTGGAATTCTCGCTCAGTGTGTAACAAACTCTCCTTCACTCATGACTTTTTCCTTTCTAATTCTCTTAACCTCCTGGCTCTTACTGAAACCTGGATCCAGCAGTCAGACACTACCACTGCTGCTGCTCTTTCATATGGGGTACTACATTTCTCTCATACCCCAAGATCAGACAATAGAGCAGGTGGAGGCGTTGGTCTGCTTCCATCACCAAAATGTACCTTTCAGGTTATCCCTCAACTACCCTCACTAGTCTTCACTTCTTTTGAGGTCCATGCCGTCAGACTCTACACCCCCTTCTCCATGCGAGTGGCGGTGGTGTATCGTCCTCCCGGCCCCTCCCATCAGTTCCTGGATCATTTTGCCACTTGGCTTCCACATTTTCTCTCCTGTGGCATCCCTACCTTCATCATGGAAGATTTCAACATCCCCATTGCTCTTCCCCTCTCCTACTCACCTTTTATCTCTAACCTCCTCGTTTGGCCTTTCGCAGCTTACTAATTCTCCAAAGCATTAAGACGGAAACTCCCTCGACTTGGTCTTCTCTCGGCTTTGTGCAGTGGATGATTTTGCAAACTCCCCCCTCCCGCTCTCTGACCACAACCTTCTTTCATTCTCTATCAAGAACTGCCAGGCTGCTCAGGTCACCCCCACTGTCCATACTTATAGAAACATACAGGCCATTAACACCCAAAAACTTATGAAGAGCTTGCAGTCTTCATTGGCCCCTATCTCCTCCCTCTCATGTCCTGATTCTGCATTGAAACATTACAATGAAACACTTCAAAGTGCCCTGGATGAATTTGCACCCCCTATAAATAGACCACCACAACACAGACGGCGACAAGCCTGGCACACCCTGCAAACACGTTTCCTGCAGTGGTGCTCCAGGTGCGCTGAACGTCTGTGAAGAAAATTCAATCTACACGAAGATTTCATCCATTATAAGTTTATGCTTAGAACATACAACACTGCCCTTCACCTCTCAAAACAAACCTATTTCAACACCCTCATCACCTCACTGTCCAATAACCCGAAACGTCTCTTTGACACCATTCATTCTCTACTCAACCCAAGAGTACACGCCCCAACCACGGAGCTCCGAGCTGACGATCTGGCCAATTACTTCAAAGAAAAAATTGACCAGATTCGACAGGAAATTATCTCCCAATCACCTCATACCATGCACTGTCCTCCCTCCCCCACTGCATCTAGCTCACTCTCTGATTTTGAAACAGTCACAGAAGAAGAAGTAAGCAGGCTCCTTGCATCTTCTCGCCCAACCACTTGCACCAGTGACCCATTTCCGTCACATATCCTCCAGTCCCTTTCCCCTGCTGTCACCACTCACCTAACTAAAATATTTAACATCTCTCTCTTCTGGTATCTTTCCCTCCTCATTTAAGCATGCCATCATACATCCACTACTTAAAAAACCATCCCTCGACCAAAACTGTGCCGCTAACTATAGACCTGTTTCTAATCTTCCCTTCATCTCTAAACTGTTTGTCATCCCCTGAGGAAGAAGTAGCTCTTACTTTGAAACGCGTTGGGAATAAAATAATTGGAATCCTGTATTTTGTCAAGCAGCGCATGGAAGTCCAAAAATAAGTTCCATAAGAATTGATACTGAAGATCAGGCAATGTTCCACTCACCTTTTAGGGAAGAGGCAGGGCCAACTCAAAAGAAGAAAAAGTTGAGTTTTAAATACAGCTCTGGCAAAAATTAAGAGACCACCACATCAAGACCCTGTCATGGGCAGCCCATTCTCCAGACCTGAACCCCATTGAAAACCTCTGGAATGTAATTAAGAGGAAGGTGGATAGTCACAAGCCATCAAAGAAGAATTGCTTAAATTTTTGTACCAGGAGCAGTGTGAAAGACTGGTGGAAAGCATGCCAAGATGCATAAAAGCTGTGATTAAAAATCATGGTTATTCCACAAAATATTGATTTCTGAACTCTTCCTGAGTTAAAACATTAGTATTGTTGTTTCTAAGTTATTATGAACTTGTTTTCTTTGCATTATTTGAGGTCTGAAAGCACTGTTTTTGTTTTTTTAATTTTGACCATTTTTCTTGGTCAGAAAAAAATTACAAGATTTATTGCTTCGAAATTCAGAGACATGCTGTCATTAGTTTATTGACTAAAAGAAAAAAAATTACATTTTACTCAAAAATATACCTATAAAGAGAAAAATCAGACAAACTGAATATTTGAAAGTGGTCTCTTAATTTTTGCCAGAGCTGTATATCTATGCACACACACTTCCTAAGTGATGTACAACTGATTAGCATAATGGGACTCTGTCAGCACAGAATGACTGTCCACTCCAAGTACTGGCGCTCGGAGCACAGTGGCATGGCCAAACAATTAAAGAACTCCAATCAAAATTTTTGTCCTTTTAATATATTGCAGTCATCATATTATACAGCACTGTGTAATTACAATTGCTCATTTTGCTTTTCTACCCAGTTAATTCTTCTCTTTTCTATTAGGTCTGTGATATCACGTGACTAATTTCTGACTAGCTGAATCCTTCTAAGCTCTATGTAGGAACAGAAAGTCTCTTTTCCCTCATGAGTCACTGCAAAAGTCCCTGGCACTGGGAGGGAGCAGCTGAGTCAGAAGTTGAAGAGGAGGATGAGAAATGTCGGGACAAGAGACTGCCTGTTTCTACATACAGCAGAGAAAAGAAGAATTAGCTGGTAGAAAGGCAAAATGAGCAATTGTTAGGCTATGTGCGCACGTTGCGGATTTACCTGGGGAAACTTCTGCGCGGATTCTACATCTCTTTTCAGAAAACGCAGTGGATATTCTGCGTGTTTTTTGTGCGGCTTTCAAGCGGATTGACATGCGTATTTGGTTGTGGTTTTGTTAGCTCATTAAAGGGAATCTGTCACCTATTTTTTTTTTGTACATGAGCATTCTGTAATGCTGTAGATAAGCCTCCGATGTAACCTGAAAGAGAAGAAAATTGAGTTACTGTATATTATACTCACCCAGGGGCGGTGTGACGTCCTCTTTTTTGCTTCCCGTCGCAGCTCCGGCGTAGGCACACTGCTCTGCTCTGCCCTCAGGGCAGAGCAGTGTGCCTGCGCCAGAGCTGCGACGGGAAGCAAAAAAGAGGACGTCACACAGCCCCCAGGGCAGAGCAGTGCGCCTGAGCCGGGAAGCAAAGAAGAGGACGTCATTGCTAGAAAATGGGAGGTGCTGGACTGGACCGTGACCATAGGACCCAGACCTCCCCTGGGTGAGTACAATATAACTCGTTTTTCTTCTTTCAGGTTACATCTACAGAATGCTGTAGCTAAGCCCCTGATGGCGGTGGCCGCATCTTATATACAAAAAAATAGGTGACAGATTCCCTTTGTACTGTAAGGTGTACTACTGTAAAAAAAAAAATAAAATTCCTTTTTCAAGTCCTACATCCATTGTTGATGTGTTTCAATCACAATTGGCTCTATTTTGGATTCTCCGCCCATAATGTACATGCTTCCTCCTTCTGATTTATTTGCATTTTAAAAATCCGCTGCAGTTTTTCAGCCAAATCCACATGAAATCCGCAAACATTTTTACACCTGCGGAATTCTGTGCCTCAATGGAAGTCAATGGGGGAAAAACGCTGCAGATGTGCACAAATGATTGACATGCTGCAGAAAATAAAGCGCTGCGAATCAGGAGGGAATCTTCCGCAGCATGTGCACACCAATTCTGGATTCCCATTGATTGCTCATGCAAGGTTAATCATTTGCGGATTTGGTGCAATTCTGCGCAGAAAACCTGCTGCGTTTCCGTAACATATGCACATAGCCTAAGGCTGTGTTCACACGTGGCGTTTTTTTCGCGTTTCCGCAGCGGTTTTAACCGCGCGATTTTGCCGCGAAAACGTGAAAAATAAGCATCCCATGCATTCCTATGGGATTCCGCAATGCTGTGCTAATGCTGCGGTTTTTACCGCGGCGGAATCGCTTCGCGGTAAAAACCGCAGCATGCTCATTAATTTGCGGAATCGCGGCGATCCCGCACCCATAGGAATGCATTGTTCTGCTTACTTCCCGCATGTGGCTGTGCACACCATGCGAAAAGTAAGCAGAACAATTGGGGATGGTACCCATGGTCCGGAGGAGAGAAGACTGTCCTCCGGGCTTTGGGTACCATATCCCTGTAAAAAATAGAATTTAAAATAAAAAATATTGTTATTCTCACCCTCCGACGTCCCGCGCAGCCTTCCCGCTTCTCTTCACGCTCTCGTTCCCAGTAATCCTTTGCGAAAATGCTCGCGATGGCGTCCCTTCTCGCGGGATCGCGAAGTCTCGCGGTCATTCGCGAGACGTCGCGATCCCGCGAGAAGGGACGCCATCGCGAGCATTTTCGCAAAGGATTACTGGGAACGAGAGCGTGAAGAGAAGCGGGAAGGCTGCGCGGGACGTCGGAGGGTGAGAATAACAATATTTTTTATTTTAAAATTTTTTATTTTAAAATGCTAGTTTTTCCGCGGGAAAAATCGCGGGAATTTAAAATGTAATTTCCGCGAGAGTTCCGGTACGTGTGCACTTAGCCTAAGTGCTTTATAATATGATGACTGCAATTATATAAGAGGATAAAAACTTTGATAGGAGTGCTTCTTTAAGTTCACATTCCCGCCTATCTCTGCCATTCTCAGGGTCATTGAAGCCAGAGATTTCAATAAAAACAGGTGGGAAGGAGCATTGAACTGTTTGGCCACGTGAAGGGTGCACCAAGTGCCTGTGCTTGTTTTGAACAGTCATTCTCTGCTGACAGAGTCCCTTTAATGCCATGTTCACTATTTTACATCAGTGTTTGTGTTTCAATAATTTTTATTACATTTTTAAATATTTACATAGAAAACAGGAAAGGTGGAAGAGGGATATTTGGAAGCCAAAAATCAGGAGAGGAACAATCAGAGGCAAAACACGTCACCACTTCTGTATTTTTCACCCCTTTCTGGTTTTGGCTTACAAATACTGATGTAAAATACTGACCGAATAGTGAACGTGTGAACGCGGCCTTAAAAGTGAACCTGTCATGTCCTTCTTAGCATGTAAACTGTCTCCAGTGCACTGTTAATGATGCAGTGTGCATCATTAGCACATTTTTTTTTTTTTTTTAATTAAAAACGTCGCTGTAATCACGTGCAAAAAGCACTTTGCATAGTTAGATCGTACCTGTTCATCTAGTCATAAGGGTGTGCTTAATTTCATTCAGTCATGGTTGAAAAATCTAGCGCTTACACGGTGTATAGTGGAGTGGCTCCCACTCAAGCGCACTAAAGCTGTGTATAGTACTCAGCTTCACTGACCTTGTGCAGCTGGAGCCGCTATTCACAGCGTCACAGCGCATGCGCGGATCCTCGATATACACTGCGCAAGCGCGGGATTTTTCAAAGCGGATTTGAGTGACGTTGACACAACCCCGGGAACAGCATTCAAGTTGCGTGGACAGTGACAACCTCGACTGAATGATATGAAGCACACCACTATGACTAAATGAGCAGTTACCATTTTACTATGTACATTAAAAGTGCTTTTTGCACATGATTAGACCGTTTTTAATGAAAAAAAAAAAAAAAGTGTCAGTGATGCACATTGCATCACCAACAACGCACTGGGGACAGTTTACATGCTAAAAAGGACCTGACAGGTTCCCTTTAAGGTGTGTGCAAATTATGCTTGAGAACAGGGTCTTTCCAGTGCCACAGTCAATGAAGAGGGCTGATCATCTGCACCCACCTTTCTAGTTATGGAAACGTTAGACTGCTCCCTGTTTTCTAGAAACACGTAAGTCACAGAGCAGAGGTATATCTAATTGATCTTACAAATGGCTGCAAATCCCAATTTTAAAAATATGTTGCACACTGGCATTACTTATGTTTAGTTCTGGGTCCAAGATGTATAAAGGTACGTGCACACGCTGCGGATTGGGGTGCGGATTTGGCAGCGCGGATTTTGCAAAATCCGCAGGTAAATCTGCAGGTCAAAAGACCTGCGGTTTTACCTGCGGATTAGCCTGTGGTTTTGCCCTGCGGTTTTTCATCTCCACAATGAAACCGCAGCGCAATCCGCAGAAAGAATTGACATGTCAATTCTTTCTGCGGTTTAGAAACCGTAGGAAAACCACGCGGAAAAATCTGCACCATCTGCACTGCGGTTTTTAATATCCATAGGATATTATGGTACTGTACACCGCAGCAAAAACTGCTGCGGATCCGCAGCGGAACCACAGCGTGTGCACAAACCCTAAGAGCAACTGCATTCTCATTAAGCGCAAGTGTGGCAAAATTAAGACTCTTTCATGAGAAGAAGAACTGCAAAGAATTAAAAAGAAATGTAAAGCCTACACCCTTGCAACATACCAATAAACACAGCCACTGCCTCCAAAACCATATATTTTTTTCACGCATTTTATATATCATCTAGGATAGTGACAATAGAAAAATAGTACTTTACAGTTAATGTAAGCAAAACAAATATTTTTTTAGAAAGAGTCACAAGTTCCCAAAATTTAACACCAAAATAGTTCCATAATGTCTACAGATAAATACAGCAATCCGTGCCCTCCTACATACAGTTGTGGCCAAAAGTATTGACACCCCTGCAATTCTGTCAGATAATACTCAGTTTCTTCCTGAAAATGATTGCAAACACAAATTCTTTGGTATTATCTTCATTTAATTTGTCTTAAATGAAAAAACACAAAAAGAATTGTCCTAAAGCCAAATTGGATATAATTCCACACCAAACATAAAAAAAGAGGGTGGACAAAAGTATTGGCACTGTTCGAAAAATCATGTGATGCTTCTCTAATTTGTGTAATTAATAGCACCTGTAACTTACCTGTGGCACCTAACAGGTGTTGGCAATAACTAAATAACACTTGCAGCCAGTTGACATGGATTAAAGTTGACTCAACCTCTGTCCTGTGTCCTTGTGTGTACCACATTGAGCATGGAGAAAAGAAAGAAGACCAAAGAACTGTCTGAGGACTTGAGAAACCAAATTGTGAGGAAGCATGAGCAATCTCAAGGTTACAAGTCCATCTCCAAAGACCTGAATGTTCCTGTGTCTACCGTGCGCAATGTCATCAAGAAGTTTAAAGCCCATGGCACTGTGGCTAACCTCCCTAGATGTGGACGGAAAAGAAAAATTGACAAGAGATTTCAACGCAAGATTGTGCGGATGTTGGATAAAGAACCTCGACTAACATCCAAACAAGTTCAAGCTGCCCTGCAGTCCGAGGGTACATCAGTGTCAACCCGTACTATCCGTCAGCATCTGAATGAAAAGGGACTGTATGGTAGGAGACCCAGGAAGACCCCACTTCTTACCCCGAGACATAAAAAAGCCAGGCTGGAGTTTGCCAAAACTTACCTGAAAAAGCCTAAAACGTTTTGTAAGAATGTTCTCTGGTCAGATGAGACAAAAGTAGAGCTTTTGGGCAAAGGCATCAACATAGAGTTTACAGGAGAAAAAAGAAAGGCATTCAAAGAAAAGAACACGGTCCCTACAGTCAAACATGGCAGAGGTTCCCTGATGTTTTGGGGTTGCTTTGCTGCCTCTGGCACTGGACTGCTTGACCGTGTGCATGGCATATGAAGTCTGAAGACTACCAACAAATTTTGCAGCATAATGTAGGGCCCAGTGTGAGAAAGCTGGGTCTCCCTCAGAGGTCATGGGTCTTCCAGCAGAACAATCACCCAAAACACACTTCAAAAAGCACTAGAAAATGGTTTGAGAGAAAGCACTGGAGACTTCTAAGGTGGCCAGCAATGAGTCCAGACCTGAATCCCATAGAACACCTGTGGAGAGATCTACAAATGGCAGTTTGGAGAAGGCACCCTTCAAATATCAGGGACCTGGAGCAGTTTGCCAAAGAAGAATGGTCTAAAATTCCAACAGAGCATTGTAAGAAACTAATTGATGGTTACCGGAAGCGGTTGGTCGCAGTTATTTTGGCTAAAGGTTGTGCAACCAAGTATTAGGCTGAGGGTGCCAATACTTTTGTCTGGCCCATTTTTGGAGTTTTGTGTGAAATGATCAATGTTTTGCTTCATTCTCTTTTGTGTTTTTTCATTTAAGACAAATTAAATGAAGATAATACCAAAGAATTTGTGTTTGCAATCATTTTCAGGAAGAAACTGAGTATTATCTGACAGAATTGCAGGGGTGTCAATACTTTTGGCCACAACTGTACATGATGCATCTAAGTAAATACAGTGTGATGAACTAGTGCCCAGATAAACAGCTTAGCTCATTAGGCTGTGCTATGATAAATATTATCATAGTACCACATATTGGACAGGTAGAGTACATAATATCCATATTCTGCCATGCATTTCATGATGAATGTTGTGCACATTGCACAGATAAACATTCTATTAAGTGGCCGGACGGAGTGATACTACGCCATGAAAATAAGAAGTGGGGAACAAAAACAAAAAAGTATTTAGTCAGCCAAAAATTGTAAAAATTGTGCAAGTTCTCCCACTTAAAAAGATGAGAGGCCTGTAATTGACACCATAGGTAGACCACAATTATGAGAGTCAAAATGAGAGAAATCCAGAAAATCACCTTGTCTGATTTGGCAAGATTTTTTTTTAATTTATGGTGGAACATAAGTATTTGGTCACTGAAAAACATGCAAGATTTCTGGCTCTCACAGACCTGTAACTTCTTTTTTTAAGAGGCTCCACTGCCCTCCACTCATTACCTGTAGTAATGGCACCTGTTTGAACTTGTTATCAGTATAAAAGACTCCTGTCCACAATCTCAAACAGTCACACTCCAAACTCCACTCTGGTGAAGACCAAAGAGCTGTCGAAGAACACCAGAAACAAAATTGTAGCAGTGCACCAGGCTAGGAAGACTGAATCTGCAATAGGCAAGCAGATTGGTGTGATGAAGTCAACTGTGGGAGCAATAAAAGAAAATGGAAGACATACAAGACCATTGATAATCTCCCCCGATCTGGGCCTCCAAGCAAGATCTCACTCCGTGGGGTCAAAATGATCACAAGAACGGTGAGCAAAAATCCCAGAACCACACGGGGGACCTAGTGAATGACCTGCATAGAGCTGGGACCACTATAACAAAGGCTACCATCAGAAGCACACTACACTGCCAGGGAATTAGATCCTGCAGTGACAGACGTATCCTCCTGCTTAAGCCAGTACATGTCCGGGCCCGTCTGAAGTTTGCTAGAGAGCATTTGGATTATCCAGAAGAGTATTGGGAGAATGACATATGGTCTTATGAAACCAAAGTAGAACTGTTTGGTAGAAACAAAACTCGTCGTGTTTGGAGGAGACAGAATGCTGATTTGCATCCAAAGAACCCCATACCTACTGTGAAGCATGGAGGTGGCAACATCATGCTTTGGGGCTGTTTCTGTGCAAAGGGACAAGGATGAATGAGCCGTGTAAATGAAGGAATAAATGGGGCCATGTATCATGAGATTTTGAGTGCAAACCTCCTTCCATCAGCAAGGGAATTGAAGATGAAACATTGATGGGTCTTTCAGCATGAGAATGATCCCAAGCACACCGCCAGGGCAACGAAGGAGTGGCTTCGTAAGAAGCATATGAAGGTCCTAGAGTGGCCTAGCCAGTCTCCAGATCTCAACCCCATAGAAAACCTTTGGAGGGAGTTGAAAGACCATGTTGCCCAGCGACAGGCCCAAAACATCACTGCTCTAGAGGAGATCTGCATGGAGGAAAGGGCCATCATACCACCAACATTGTTTGAGCTTTGTCATTGCCAACAAAGGATATATAACAAAATATTGAGATGAACGTTTGCTAATGACCAAATACTTATTTTCCATCTTAATTTGCAAAATAAATCTTGCCAAATCAGACATGGTGATTTTCTGGATTTGTTTTCTCATTTTGACTCTCATAGTTGTGGTCTACCTATAATGTCAGTTACAGGTCTCTCATCTTTTTAAGTGGGAGAACTTGCACAATTGGTGGCTGGATACTTTTTTTCCCCACTGTATATGAGGTAATGCCATAAATTGTGGGGGATGGCATATCTGAAGAATAAAAACAGGGTTTACCAGTCTGACGTTACTTCTAATCCCTCCAATCAGCTGATTGCATGCTTCTGTCCTTGCATTCTCTGAGGGGGGGTTCCCTGCCGTGTTTTCCAGCAGGGTTACATAATGAAAATCTGCTCGCTTGTGCAGGATTAAAAGGTTTCTCCATAATTGTGACAATATTTCCAACTTTTCATTTTTGCTTTTTATAAGTAAATCTCTATACCTGTAAATGCTTCCAGCGGCGCTGTAGAATGTGTTTTCTTGGGTTTTATTACTTCATGCTCAGCTTGCTGTTAAGTGCCTTTCCTATTATGGTAACATGTTCAAAGACTGAAAAAAGAGAAGAAAAAAAAAAAAAAAAAACACGCAAAAACCAAAACCTCCCATTATATATCTATGGAGGACTAGAGCTGCAGAAGCAGAATCACTTTGAGAGGCATATAAAACATCAATTCTTAAAATTTAGCAAACCCTAAAATTTGCTTTGAATGTATCTAGTGGGATTTGGACAAAAGTAGATACAAATCTTCCTTCACTTTGGGCAAAACTTTAGCTTGCCATTATTTGGGCTACATTCACACATCCATGTGACATGTCCTAGTGCTGTATTTTTTTCTTCTCAAACAGCAAACTGACCTATATGAGTTTCATGATCCATACACTATAGTGAGCAAATGTGCTCTGATAAGGTGCTATTGAGTGACTTTGGTGTGCTCCTTATCCGAGCACGTTCGCTCATCACTACCATACATCAGTTTTAAAAACGGTTCCTTGTCTCTATAGGTCATGAGACTCAGAATGTGCGTGTTTGAAATCCACAACGTGTTCAGTTTTCTTGTGGGTACGCTGAGTTTTAAGTTTTCCCCATAGAATTGCATTAGATGTGAAAAATCTGCTTGTAAATAACTCATGTAATCCATACATAACTATCACTAAAAAGTTTTACTAAAGCCAAATTCCAGGAAACATCAAACATTTAAAACATAACAGACCAAAAGACAAAAAAATACTATAAAAATGCCTGTAAAAAGAAAACAAAGAAAAAAAACTAACAATGCAATTAACCTAATTGATACATGCAGATATACAACAGAAAATCTGCAACTTCAGAGACTCAAACACCGATTGTGAGATCATAACTCAACAGATGTTTGAATGGGTATCATGTAGTATTAGGCTGTGTGCCCACGTAGCGATTTTTAAGCGTTTTTGCCGCGATTTTCGGCGCGAAAACGCAGCGGAAACGTTTAAAAATCGTGTACAGAACGCCCCCCCATGCATTCCTATGGCATTTCGCACATGCTGTGCTAATGCTGCGCTTTTTTCCGCGGCGGAATCGCATCGCGGAAAAAAATCGCAGCATGCTCATTCTTTTGTGCGGAATCGCAAAGAATTGACGTGATTCCGCACCCATAGGAATGCATGAGAATCGCTTACTTCCCGCATGAGGCTATGCCCACCATGCGGGAAGTTAAGCGTCTCATGTGCGGTTGGTACCCACGGTGTGGAGGAGAGGAGACTGTCCTCCAGGCCCTGGGTACCATACCCCTGTAAAAAAAAGAATAAAAAATAAAAAAATCGGGGTATATTTACCTTCCGACGTCCCGCGCTGCATTCCCGGCCTAAGCGTTCCCAGCGATGCCTTGCGGCAAGGCCCTGTGATGACGTGGTCTCGCGAGATCGCTATAGCAACGCGAGACTACGTCATCACAGGTTTCGCAAGGCATTACTGGGAACGCTGTGGCCCGGGAATGCATCGCGGGACGCCGGAAGGTAAATATACCCCGATTTTTTATTTTTTTTTATCATTTTTAACATTCTATCTTTTACTATTGATGCCGCATAGGCGGCCTCAATAGTAAAAACCTGGTCACACTTGTCAAACACTATGTTTGACGAGTGTGACCAACCTGTCAATCACTTTCCAAGCGATGCTTCAAATCGCTTGGAAAGTGCTTGAATATCGCACACGAAAATCGCGATCGAAATCGCGGTGAAATCGCGGTGAAAAAAACGCGCGATTTCTGGGAAGGAGTCCGGTTTTTGGTGTGCGTTTTAACACGCACCGTGGGCACATAGCCTTACGCTTTCATTTGCTCTTTTGGTTCCAGCCTTCGGACCACCGTGTGTGTGTGTGTGATAGATAGATATATATCTATCACACACTATTAGAAATTAACTGCTAATGGCTTGTCTATTGTTAATAAGGCAGTAAAAGTCACTAGGTGTGTTCTCACATATGAAAATGCTGCTAGTCTTTCTGCAGGTGTCAACACCAAAATACGCTCTGATTATTGCCGCTTTTCTTTTTTATGCAGTTTTGATGTAGCAGTTTTTTTTAGTGCAGAGCCACTGGGATTCTACACTTAAAAGCGCAATAGCATTTTTTCAGACTCTGTAGCGGAAACAAAATTGCAGTGGAAAAATGCACTAAGGAAGCGGTTTCTCAGAAGGTGCAAGTCGGACACGTGTTACATGCACACCCAACACTGTTATGTGTGACTCCAGCCAGGATTACACACATATTTATGACTAATCTAACGGTATTTTCACACAACCACTTACTCAGGCGGATTCTGCCTGGAATCTCCCGGAAAAAGCTCCCCATAAAATAAACGCAGTGCACAGCAACATCAAAACGATATTGCTGTGCACATATCCCGTCTTGGTGAAAAGATGCGACATCTGAAGCTATGTGCACACGTAGTTTTTTGGGTGTGCGGATTTTGGAGAGAAAACCGCAGGTAAATCCGCAGGATTTTACACCTCATAATGGATGAGGTGTAAAACTGCAGCGTTTCTGCACCAAACAATTGACATGCTGCGGATTGTAAACTGCAGCAAAACCGCGCGGAAAAATCTGCAGCATGTGCACTGCGTTTTTTTTTGCATTGAAAATAAAGGTACTGTACAACGCAGCAGAATCTGCTGCTTTTCCGCAGAGCCAAAACCAGTGCAGAAACGCAGCAGATTTCACTACGTGTGCACATACCCTGACATGCTACATCTTCAAGCGGCTTTTGTCATTTCCCCTCAGTGCATGAGATTTTACAAACTGTTATCCACACATTGCAATGTAAATTGACCAAAATTCTGGATTTGATGCTGTGTGCAGCTTCAATGACGGAAGTGGCCCCCTGTGTGAGGACAGTACGTACATATGGCCCACTTTGTGTCTGTTACAAAACCTGCTTGCTGATTTGAAAGTGAATGCTGGCCCCTTTACCTCTTAGGGCTCATACCCATTTGCGATTAAAAAAACGGTCCGTTTTCTGGATGGGAAAAAAAACGGACCAAAAATATGCAATTGTCATGCGATTTGTATGCACAGTGTTTTTTTATTCCCATAGGGAATAATGGTACTGTACACCGCAGCAGAATCCGCAGCGTGTGCACACACCCTTATATTGTGGATTTCACAGTTTTCAGTGCAGAAGGTATGTTCTCATAGAGCTTCTTAATGTGGATTTTGAAGCAGACCTGCATCAGTAAAGTTAGTGTGAACATACCCCCAAAGAGTGGAAGCTGCAATAATTCTCCAGATACTCTTAACACCCACAAGACTGCTCTCATTAGAACACATTGCATTATATGCCTCTAATATAAATATATGTCTGTAGGGGGCGCATTAGACTGTTTATGTCCACAATTTGGCAAATGCATTTCCTAATTCCTCCCCCTCCTTACTAGCTTGACAAGAGGATATATTGCATAGGAGTCTCTGCTGAACTCACATTGCAAAACATTACATCCATCCCCATGGGGTCTTATGAAAGAATGCAAGAAAACCACAGTCCAGAACCCCAGGAGAGCAAGCACTGGACACAGCAAATAATAGGTCAAGCCATGCTCTTACCTGCACTAGTCAGCAGCTGTATATAGGCTGCACCCTGATTGTCACTGTGTACAGAAATCGTGACCAGCAGGGAAGCAGAAACCAGACACCCAGGTGCTTCAGATTGGGTGGATGTGCTACCCCCATCCCATCCCTGTGTCAAATCCTCCCCTCATTAAACTGCTGCAGGCCTGTCTTCTGTGTCATATTCAGAATTGTTGTCCTTTAACCCTTTGCAGCACAGGGAAACTGATAGTAGGAACTCCAATGTACAAAGTTGATGCTTCAGGAAGTGGAAAAAGAAAACAACATAACATATAGCTGCAAAAACTTAAAACTGAAGTAAGAACACTTTGTAGATCCATGAGTTCTCTTATTTTAACATTTATTGGATTTTTAAGGCTAGGGCTACGCAGCGAGTGAACACTAATGATTTCCATTGGTGTCTCATTGCAATCTGCGACCAACTGCAGCACAGAGCCGCTGATGTTTGCAGACATGATGGAATTTCTACATAGAAGAAAAAAAAAGGTGTTCAGCTGGAACTTTTTCTGTTTGATGTTGGTTTTTCTACCATTGGTTGCAAGTCGCACACTTGCGTAGACTTCAGTGCAAGTTGTGTGCAACTTAGCTGCTATTTGGCAATTGTTTTGCAGCAAAATCTCAGCTTTAAATTAGTCATGCGTGACAGCAAATTGTACAGATGTTTTTCTGAATTGCTGTTGCGTGACCAGCGTCTGATTGGAGCACCTTGGGCCCACCAGAGAAAATCATTCTTGGGGCCCACTATGTAGCTACATAGAGATAAATACAAGACCACCTATTGTGTGGTAAAAAATGCTCATATCTATAATATAAGGTAGTACACGTCTTAATTATGTAGCAGGGGTTGGGGTAGCCACCACATAGAATATAAAGCAGCCCCCTCATAGAATATAATGCAGCCCCCCTCATAGGGTATAATGCAGCACCCCACAAAATATATTGCAGCACCCCACAAAATATAATGCAACCCCCTCATAAGGTATAATGCAGCACCCCACAAAATATAATGCAACCCCCTCATAAGGTATAATGCAGCCCCTATCGTTGCACTTTCCACCACTTCCATCATTGCCTTCTCCCCACCACTATTGTCCTTTCCACCACAACCATCATTGCTTTCTCTCCCACCACCTCCATCATTGCCTCCTCACCACCACCTTCATTGCTCACTCCCCCATCCTCCTTTCCACCACCACTGCCTTCTCCCCCACCACTGCTCTTTCCATCACCCACATTATTACCAATCTCCAATACACACAACACCGCTCTCTCATGCACCTCAACACATCCTGGCAGCTTTCTCTCTGAAACAGCCACGCTGTTAGGCATCAGATTTCTGTCACTGCACAGAAAGAAACCCAAGCCTTACTTCCAGTGGTCTCCCATTCCTCTCCAGCCGCAGAGGAGGTTGCTCAGCAAACTTGTCGGTCCAGGCACTCTGCCCAGACCAGCTCCATGGGTTTGCTTGCTGCTGCCACTTCTGGCGCAGCTATGACAATACATGCTGCTCAGCAGCGAGATTCTCCAGGGACTAAGTCCCCATGTCGGGTCACTGAGCATGCCCGTGGAGTGATCTCCTACTGGAGATCGAAGGTCACATGCTCAGGTCCTGCTCCTGTTCGGATTGGCCCATCCGAGTAGCCAGGAGGGTCCCAGACACGGCTATAAAAGGTTCGCATGGCTGCTCGGTCATGCACTAGCATAAGACTGTATTTGCAGACTATGTGGTGTGAGTGATGTATGCATGCATGAATGTCTCTGGTGAATGACTCATTAAGAAACCCCTACCCTTGGTACGCTTGTGTTGTGCAGCAGGCTTAGGCGTAGGTAGGACAGAGGTTGAGTCAGGCATCAGTCCTCACCAGGGACTGGGCACGCCTCAGTGCACGTGCTCCATAGCCAGCGTCTATAGCGGCGTTCGCGGCAGCGACACTGCACGTTCAGTGGGCCTAGAAGTACTCTAACCCCGTGTCCTTGGGGTAGAGTTCTGTGGTCGTACACTGTGCGCTCTTTTGGCCGGGCTCTGTGAGCTTAACAGGCTCCGGCATCTACGGACAGCGGTTGTGCGGCTCTGTGCATTAACAGAGTTCGCCCCTGTTCACACTGGGTGACGTAACCCACGTGTGACTGGTTTCACACCGCTTAATTTTTCCGCCATTACTTAGCAGCAGTGTACCACCTCTGCACGGTGGACCCCGGGCTGCGAGCGCACCTACTATTATTTTATAATTCGGTGCATTCCACCAGCCCTAACACACGCTGAATGATGGCATCATCCAGCTGCGCTGTGTCAGACAGGAAGGGCAGGAAGCAGGGCGGCATTAGATCCCTGCAGCTCTGCTCCGCTGCCAAGCTCCAGGGATCGCTCCCTGCCCATCGATTGCCCTCAGAGTTAGCCACCCTCCAGGGGCCCACCTCCGGGACCCCGATGCAGCCGCACCGACTTCACATGCAGGCAATGTCAGCCTCAGCCTGCGGTTAACACTGCCCGCTATTAAAGTGAAATGATATTCACTTCTCTCCACGCCGATGGGGGTGTGGGGAAGTGTGAATATTAATTTCTCTTTAGCAGCGGGGGGGACAGGCTCCTGTCTCCAGCTGCTGCTCCGCCGGCACCGGGAGGGCCCCTGACTCAGGGGCCCCATAGCAGCTGGGTATGCCACTATTAGCGACACACCACTGGCCTGGGGGCCCCTGAAGCAGTGGGGGTACTAGGCACCTGCTGGCCAGTATGCCAGCAGGTGTCAGTGCCTGGACCCTCCGGAGAATCCTCCGGTTCTCCGGGGGGGCCAGTCCGACCCTGTGCTTGACACATGTGCTGTCAGGGCTCATTCAGACATCTGTTTTTCACAGATAGGCTGTGTGCACATGCTGCGGATTAGGTGCGGATTCATCCGCGGGGATTTTGTACAATCCGCAGGTGAAACCGCAGGTCAAAAGACCTGCGGTTTTACCTGCGGATTGCTCTGCGGTTTTGCCCTGCGGTTTTTCATCTCCTCAATAGAGGAGATGGCAAACCGCAGGGGAATCCGCAGAAAGAATTGACATGTCAATTCTTTCTGCGGATTGAAAACCGCAGATAATCCGCGCGGAAAATTCCGCACCGTCTGCACTGCGGTTTTTGATTCCCATAGGGAATCATGGTACTGTACACCGCAGCAAAAACTGCTGCGGGTCCGCAGCAGCCAAAACCGCTGCGGAACCGCAGCAAAATCCGCAGTGTGTGCACACAGCCATAGAATTCATACCCATTATAGTCTATGGGGCTGTTCACATGTACGTATAATTTTCAAGACCGAGTGTTTCTGACAAAGTCACAGAGACTTATCTAATTTTGATCCAAGTCAAGCCTCAATGCAAGTCTATGGGTCAGTAAAAAAATGATGCCGCCTGTGTGCTGACCATTTTTCACAAATTGATTGATTTGGGAAATCCCCATCAGCTCATTTTTTCTGATCAAATATGTTCATCCTAATCTAAAAAAAAACACATTTGGTATAGTAGCGTGGGTTACTGTCCAAACTAGTAACATATTTATCCCGAACGGTGAACTGCAAAATGCAAATGTATGTTTATTGGTCACTTTGCCTTCTTTAAAAAAAGAGGAATAAAAATGATAAAGTTGTATGGATACCTTTAAAAACGAACTTCCATAATGTTCCTGATCATAGACATGCTAATTAAATCCGTGACACTAATCTTTGAATATATAAAGGTAAATAATGCAATAAAAAGAAGAAATGATCAGCTCATCTATCATTGAGTGCTCGGGATCCCACATCTAAAGGGAAGAGTCCATATAAAGTAAGAAGAATTGGATCCAGCACCTCTGTTAAAATCCCAGGCTTTATTTCATGCTTTAGTACATGAATGTATCTCATCGAGGAGACAGTCCCACTAGAGATTCAAAAATAAAGTTGACGCGTTTTGAACCGATGCTTCTTAATCATAACCTCAGATGTCAAGTGTGAACTTTGCCATAATACTATGTTCTAAAGCAGGGTTCCCCAACCTGTGGCTCGGGAGCCACATGTGGCTCGCGGTCCCATGAATTGTGGCTCGTTGCTGTCTGCCAGCTTGGTGCATTAGGTCCAGGTCTAGCAAACAGGTATGAAGAGTACATCACAAAATGGTGAATTTTGTGAGTAGCCCTGTACAGAAGAGCAGATGTGGATGCACATATACTGGTCTTAAGGGTTTAATAATAATGATATTAATAATAATACTTATTATTATGTTTAGAGATGTTTTAGGTATGGTACGCTGGAAGATGATACTACCTGTTAGAGGAGGTGCTGAAAGCTGGATGTGACAGTGTTGGAAGTGCTTGATGGGAGAATACTGAATGGGGGTATTGTGGGAACCCCTGGATCTCAGTGTACTGCTTTGGAGTGATTTCTGTGGAAAAGCTTTGGTTATCATTATACCTGTAATGGGGGCTTTGGTTGACATTACTTTGAAGGAGATGGGAGCTGGAAGTGGCTCGCTCCCCTCTCTCAGTGCTGAATGTGGCTCGTGGCCCTCTGTCTAAGCTGAATGTGGCTCTCAAGGTCAGAAAGGTTGGAGAGCACTGTTCTAAAGCCCCCTGCACACATAGCGAGATCTCGCTAAAGCGTCACCGATTTTGTGACGCAACAGCGATATCGCTAGCGATCTCGCTACATGTGGCACATACCTGCGACCCGGCTCCCTGCTGGTTATCGCTGATCGCGTGAGATCGTCCTGGTCCATTTCTCATCGCTAGCTTCCTGCTGGCGCCGACGAGCGACTCCATGGACGCGGGAAGAAGTCGTCATCAGAGCTGCCGTCTGACAGGTAAGTAACGACCGCCGACCGCTGCTGCATCGCTGGTGTGATCTGCCTGTTTGGCAGCTCACTAGCGACCATTTAGCGATGCACCAGCGATCCTGACCGGGTTGTATCGTTGTTGGGATCGCTGGTGCATCGCTAAATGTAACGGGACCTTAAAGCATGAAATAAAGCCTGTGATTTAAACAGAGGTGTTGGATCCAATTCTTCTTTCTTTATAAAGATACATAATGCTACATATCAGGCCATCACTGTTGAGGAATGGACACCATGAAACCATATCTGACCCTATACCTCCCGAAAAGGGTTATCTCCTAAAAGCCTCCCCATGACCCATGTACAGGATGGAATGGGGAAACGCCTTGAGGTTGTGGTGATACTGTAGCTATGTGGGGTTTATTTTGTGACAAGCTGGGACCAACTGTGGTTAATTGGATTGTCAGCAAATAGGTATTTTGTTTGTGACAATATTAGTAGCACTTATCAGAGGCACTGACACTTTGTTTTTGTGAATTTTTTTTTCACACTTCAAGGCCATGTTGAAATTAATATCATTTTTCCAAGCACAGTCACTTTATCTCGGCTTGTTTAGGCCTTAATAGTATGTGTAAAATTGGTGATTTGACTTGGTATCTTTGCCTCCTGTGAGGGGTTGTAGTACCTAGGGTTTGCCAGGGAAAAAGCAACGGTGAGCGGGCACGCCGTGAATCGCATGTTTATTTAGGGTGACAACCTCCACTGCAGCTAGAAAGGATCATTTATGAGGGAATATTATTAGGGAAAAGGATTGAGGTTCCCTCCTAAAATAAGTAAATAAATAATTAGCATGCCTATGATAGGGAACATTATGGAAGTTTCTTTTTAAAGGGTATCAATAAAGTATTTTTTCTGTTAGACACGTTTAATATTGTCCACTATGTCCTCGACAGTGTTCAGTCTAATGTCGTACGGGCCACAATATGGGAATGATATAAATATTTCAGCTTTTAGCTCAGAAAGCAAAAAGGCAAAATGCTGCCATGACTATACAGAAAAAAATAATGTGTGTGCAGAAAATGTCTAATAAACAGCCCATGAAGAGCCCTGCACACAACACAGACAGCTCTCTCCCTCACAGAGCCCATTACTGGCGCCGCCGTCTCCTAGTATTAATAACTTGGCGCCTCCCCTCCACTAATAAATGTAAGGGGCGGGGCAAAATTGTGACTGACAGGAGCTGCAACCAATGAGCAGGCCGGTAACAGTGTCTGTCAGGTCTGTCCGGTGTTGCCGGAAGTATGGCCGCGGCTGCTCCTGTGTGAGGTGGTCGCTGAGGGAGTGAGGTATGGCGGCGCCGGGAGGCCGCAGCGGGGATGTCATACACCTCAATGTTGGGGGCAAGAGGTGAGTGTGTAAAAGGGAGGGTGAAATGAGCGCTGCTGGCAGGAAAAGCAGAGGGGCACCATTCAAGTGGCTGTGTGATAATGGTGGGTAGCTCTGGACCTGTGTGTTCCTTATATTATGGCCGCTTGCACTGGGAGAGGATCACGTTTACTTTGTCCTAGAAGTTACTGGAAATGTTGTTTATCTCATTGATACATGGCATATACATATAGACTGTGGATCCCACCAATGGGACCTGCATCTATTGAGGGAATGGGGTCCTGACACGTGCTGCTGTCAGGGGGAGAGGTGGTCAGTCATTTGTATGGGGATTTCCATCAGCCACCTAGACCTATCTACTAGACTAGTATGGTATAGCTTGTGGATATGCTATAAATGTACAAGATGGCAATAATCCTTTAAATCTGCAGCAGGTTTTTATTATTTAGATTTTTCTGTGGCCAAATCCAAATTAATATCTGTGACAAAAAAAAAAGCTTGACGTGCAGGTTTTAGAAGCGGATTTCTAGTGTAATAATTGTATCTGGAGACGCTAGTCTGTCTCCCACGATAAATCCTGGATCAAGTGGGATTGTGACAGGTAAGGCCGATCCATGGAAAGTCAATTGAGGATAGCGCCACCGTTTGCATGACTGTCAGATGACCGGCTGTCAATCAAGAATGGTGGCGCTGGAGCTTTTAGTAGAGCTGGGGGGCTCAGAGTGGGCTTTGTGACTCCGGAAAAGGGGAGTCTTTGCCAGACACCTCTAGTGGTGAATTATCTCACGGGAGGGTAAAATAATCTGGTATGTTCAGATTTCGCACAACCAATCTTTCTGCCATCAGGCACCACCACCAGCTCTGGCTGCCATCCGTCTAATGTGTCGGGCTTTGTACGTCTAGCGATCGCTGGTTTAGTCTGCAGTCTGTACAGTGCTGACATCACAAAAAGAGTAAAGTTGGCAGCAGTCCCACTATTGTGCAGAGGTTTTCCATGAATACAGTTAGGTGGAGATACTTGTCTCAGGAAGCTGCACAGAACCTACACTTATGTGTTTAAACCTCTCCACCCAAGTAGGAAAAATCTACACCTACTCGTAAATGACTAGTCCATGCTGTAATGAAAATGCTGGAAATTACATTTGGATAGGGAATTACAGATTTTGCAGTATTGCAAAACACTCATGTTCTACTCCAGGGGTCCATGAAGCACATATGTTGGGGGGGGACTTTACTCTTTAGTGCTTGGCTGGACAAAGGCCAGGAACTAGTTGGCCATTGCACCTGGAAATTGGCTGCTGGTCAGTTTAGAAAATTTATCTTCATGTAATAGTGAAGGGTCCTCTTCTAACAATTAGGGTGCGGCCAACACAGAGACCCCCCCCCCAGAGTTATTAGTTGTGGGATTTGCATTGTGTAACCGAGAAGGTCTAATGAAATGTCATTATCATCCGCAGGTTCAGCACATCCAGACAGACCCTGACGTGGGTCTCAGACTCCTTTTTCTCCAGGTATTGTATAATGTTCATGTTAAGCCTTTTGCGTTTTTACATCTTTATTTATGGGGTTGTACTAATGTAAGACCAGTACCCTCCAGTTCTACTGAAGCCAGGTTGGCTGTACTAGTTCAGAAACCCAGACATGCAAGCCTTCTTTACAGCATCTCCATAGACAAAAACATGACCAGGCTACACTATGGTGTGGGCAAAAGTCATTGTACAGGTGGAGGAGGAGGCGAGCTGTGGCATCACTTATTGAGAATGGTGGATCCTGTGTTGCCTGCTGTATATAGAGGTGTTATCAGTCATTGTACAGGAGGAGGAGGTGAGTTGTGATATCTAATGTGAATGGTGGGTCCTGTGTTATTACTGTGTATAGAAGTGTTATCAAACATAAAGGAGGGGAAGGAGGTGAGCTCTGACATCACCTATTGTGAATCGTGGATCCTGTGTTATCTACTGTATATCGAGGTGTTATACAGTCATTGTACAGGAGGAGGAGGTGAGCTCTGACATCACCTATTGTGATTGGTGGATCCTGTGTTATCTACTGTATATAGAGGTGTTATCAATCATTGTACAGGAGCAGGTGAGCTGTGACATCACCTATTGAGAATCGTGGATCCTGTGTTGTCTACTGTGTATAGAGGTGTTATTAGTCATTGTAATCCTGTCTGTAATGATAATGAGACTAGTGAAAAGTACTGATCAGGAAGAATGAATCTAATATTAGACTTTGTGATAATTGTGAATATTGAAAGATTTCAAATTTAGCTAATGATATGGAAAATATGATGGCACTTTCTCTTTTTAATTTCATCCTGAAATTGTGCAGCTTTGTCTCAGGCCAGTCATAGATAAATAATAGTATCTGCCTCATTCCTCTCTCCCTGCATAATGACCTCTGCACAGGTAACAGAGCGTGCCCACAACACTCTCCCATAGAAGTGAGCATGTCATCCGCAGGGTATTCATTTGTTTAGTTCATAAGGCTGCTGGTAGGTTGTGTGCACACGCTGCGTTTTGCCTCTGCGGATCCGCAGCAGTTCCGCAGGCAGTGTACAGTGTAATGTTATCCTATGGGTTTTCAAATCCGCAGTGCACATGCTGCGGATTTTTCCGTGCGTAAGAGCTGCGGTTTGAAATCAGCAGCATGTCAATTCTTTCTGCGGATTCCGCTGCGGTTTGACACCTATTCCATTGTCCAGGTGTCAAACCGCAAGAGAAAACCGCTGGCCAATCCGCAGTAAAACCGCAGGTCACTTTACCTGCGGATTTACCTGCAAATCCACGCGGAAAAATCCGCAGGTGAATCCACAGCGTGTGCACGCAGCCTAAAGCAGATCATAAATGCTGTTATTAGATGCCAGGTGCAATGGTTGTCCCCATAATCATGTCCGGAAAATAGGATAAAAAAATTTGCTATTAGAAAAAAAAGATTGTGTCAGCATCTTGCCTTAATTATGAAAACAATCCAATTTCAGAATATTTTTTTGTTGTAGCTCAGATTATGAACACTTATGGGCGATATTAGAAAAAATATTTTCCTTGGCCCTCATTAATGTGTTTTTTTTTTTTTTTTTTATTCTACAGCCTTCTCAGTGGCCGCATTTCCTCCCTAAAAGATGAAACTGGCGCCGTGAGTTTTTGTTGAAATTTTGCAAAAATTGCCATTAAAATGTATTTATACAGAAGTTTCTGTTTTCATAATTCTCCGTTATAAGCTGCACTAAAATTAACCAGCCATGTATTAACACAAAATTTCAGTGCTCCCACTCTGGGATTTGATTACAGCTCTGCGGCTGTTCTGTACATGACACGGGACCATGCCAATCATTAGCCACAGTGGTAATGTCCGTATAGATGGCATAGGACCCCATCAGTAGTTTGGCACGTCATTGCTTCAGCCTGATGACAGCCAGTACAGGGTCATGGAAACCTTGACTCTTCATTTGATGGGTTAACCCCTTCACACCGTAGCCCTTTTTTTGCTCCCCTTATTCCCAGAGCCATGACTTTATTTTTCCATCAATATGGCCATGTGAGGGCTTGTTTTTTGCGGGATGAGTTGTACTTTTGAACGACACCATTGGTTTTACCATGTCGGGTACCCGACAAAAAAAAATTCCAAGTGTGGTGAAACTGCAAAAAAAAGTGCAATTCCACAACTGTTTTTTTGGATTTTTTTTTTTTTACTATGTTTGCTAAAACTGACCTGCCATTATGATTTTGAAAGGTCATTATGAGTTCGTAGATACCAAACTTGTACAGGTTTTTTTTTTTTTTAAATTGTCATTTTCCGATACCTGTAGCGTCTACATTTTTCGGGATCTCGGGTTGGGTGAGGGCTTATTTTTTGTGCGCTGAGCTGACGTTTTTAATGATGCAATTTTGGTGTGGATACGATGTTTTGATCATCTGTTATTGCATTTTAACCCCTTAACGACCGCCGATACGCCTTTTAACGGCGGTAATTAAGGGTACTAAAACCACAGCGCCGTTAATTCACGGCGCTGTGATTTAAGTGAATAGCGCCCCCCAGTGTCGGATTTTCTCCGGGGTCTCGGCTGCCAGGGGTAGCCGAGACCCCAGAGAACATGAATCGGTCGGTTTTTACCGACCCCCGCTTTTGCGATCGCCGTTATTAACCCTATAACGGCGACCGCAAAAAAAAAAAAAAAAAGACGCGATTTTACATTTAATTTCTCTCTCCTCTGATGTGATCGCACATCAGAGGAGAGAGAAATAGGGTCCCCGATCCCCCCCGGTACCTCTCTGTGGCCCTCCGTCCCCTCCCGGTGGTCCCACGTCCCGCCGGCATCCTCCGATGGGCGCCGCCATCTTGAATCTGCCGGCTCCGGCTGGTAGATTCCATTCATTATTTTGATCACTATGATAAACGATCATAGTGATCAAAATAAAAAAAATAGTACATAACCCCCCCGTTTATCACTCCCTTATATAGGCCAATATAATGAAATAAAGAAAATATTTTTTTTTTCAGTTTTCCATTAGGGTTAGGGGTAGGGTTGGGCTAGGGTTAGGGCTAGGGTTAGGGTTAGGGTTGGGCTAGGGTTAGGGTTGGGCTAGGGTTAGGGTTGGGCTAGGGTTAGGGTTGGGCTAGGGTTAGGGTTGGGCTAGGGTTAGAATTAGGGTTAGGGCGAACTAGAATTAGGGTTAGGGCGAACTAGAATTAGGGTTAGGGCGAACTAGAATTAGGGTTAGGGCGAACTAGAATTAGGGTTAGGGCGAACTAGAATTAGGGTTAGGGCGAACTAGAATTAGGGTTAGGGCGAACTAGAATTAGGGTTGGGATTAGGGTTAGGGTTGGGATTAGGGTTAGGGCTGTGTTGGGGTTAGGATTGGAGCAAGAATTGAGGGGTTTCCACTATTTGCCAACTTTGGGGGTCTAAAAATTGGGGTCTAAAAAATCACTTTTGTGGAAATAAAAAAAGACTTTTTATTTTCACGGCTCTGCGTTTATAAACTTTTGTGAAGCGCTTGGGGGTTCAAAGTGCTCACCACACATCTAGATAAGTTCCTTAGGGGGTCTAATTTCCAAAATGGGGTCACTTGTGGGGGGTTTCCACTGTTTAGGCCCATCAGGGGCTCTGCAAGCGCAACATGATGCCCGCAGACCATTCCATCAAAGTCTGCATTCCAAAATGGCACTCCTTCCCTTCCGAGCTCTCCCATGCGCCCAAACAGTGGTTCCCCCCCACATATGGGGTATCAGCGTACTCAGGACAAATCGCATAACAACTGTGCGGGTATGATTTCTCCTGTTACCCTTGTAAAAATAAAAATTTGGAGGCGAAAAGATCATTTTTGTGGAAAGAAATAGATTTCTTATTTTCACGGCTCTACGTTATAAACTTCTGTGAAGCCCTTGGGGGTTCAAAGTGCTCACCACACATCTAGATAAGTTCCTTAATGGGTCTAGTTTCCAAAATGGGGTCACTTGTTGGAGGTTTCAACTGTTTAGGCACATTAAGGGCTCTCCGAATGCAACATGGCATCCAATCTCAATTCCAGCCAATTCTGCGTTGAAAAAGTCAAACGGCGCTCCATCCCTTGCGAGCTCTGCCGTGTGCTGAAAAAGTGGTTTACCCCCACATATAGGGTATCATCGTATTCAGGAGAAATTGTACAACAAATTTTGTGGTTGATTTTCTCTTTTAACACTTGTGGAAATAAAAAAAATTGGTTCTGAAGTAAATTTTTTGCAAAAAAAAGTTAAATGTTAATTTTTTCCTTCCACATTGCTTTAGTTCCTGTGAAGCACTTAAAGGGTTAATAAACTTCTTGAATATGGTTTTGAGCACCTTGAGAGGTCTAGTGTTTAGAATGGTGCCACTTTTGGGTATTTTCTGTCATGTACACCCCTCAAAATGACTTTAAATATGATGTGGTCCCTAAAAAAAAATGGTTTTGTAAATTTTGTTGTAAAAATGAGAAATCGCTGGTCAACTTTTAACCCTTATAACTTCCTAACAAAAAAAATTTTTGCTTCCAAAATTGTGCTGATGTAAAGTAGACATGTGGGAAATGTTATTTTTTAAGAAATTTGTGTGACACATCTCTCTGATTTGAGGGCATAAAAATTTAAAGTTTTAAAATTGCAAAATTTTCAAAATTTTCGCCATATTTCCGTTTTTTTCATAAATAAACACAAGACTTATCGAAGAAATTTTACCACTAACATGAAGTACAATATGTCACGAAAAAACAATCTTAGAATCAGCGGGATCCATTAAAGCGTTCCAGAGTTATAACCTCATAAAGGGACAGTGGTCAGAATTGTAAAAATTGGCCTGGTCATTAAGCTGCAAACTGGCTCTGTCGCTAAGGGGTTAATGAAGTGTTGCGGCTACCAAAAAAACATAATTCTGGCGTTTTGACTTTTTATTGTTTTATTTTGAATGGGACGAAAGGGGGGTGATTTGAACTTTTATTCTTTTTATATTTTTTATATATATATATATATATATATATATATATATATATTTTACTTTTTGCGTCCTTCGAAGCTGCGATAACCCGATCGCCTCTGCTACACACAGGCGATGATCAGATCGCCTGTATGTAGCAGGAATTCTCATCACATTAAATGCCCCTGTCAGAGATTGACAGCGGCGTTTAACGCGATTCCACCCGCTGTGGGGCACAGTTCAGCTGTTCAAAACAGCTGGCGTGCCAGGAAAGATGTGGGCTCAGCGCCGGAGCCCATATCAAAGGGAGGGACACGACACCTACCAGCCAGAATGGTATAAATAACTGGTTAAATTAAATGTTTGAATCGCCCCCCCCTGGAGTCAAACCAAATAGTACATGGTACAATATCACAGTGCTAAATGGCTATTATATGCATGCTGTTCTCTCACCAAAATGCAATAAATAATTAACAAGTGAAATGGCAAATAGTGTACACTATCACTGTTAAATAACAAGGACCAGCATGTGCAAGTAAATAACACAAGAGTACCCCAATGGCTCAAGCAAATAAGCAAGTGTCAAAAAAGTTGTCCTTTTTGGGGAGGTAATAGAAAAAATACCCTCAAGGGACCATAGCAGTGGTCAGTTTATATCTTACATCTAACACTCTAAACCAGTCCCCCTTAGGTCAAGTATACACTGGTCTAGGTAGGTGCTATGACCCACGTGTATTGACATACCCAGGTGTCTTCCTCAAGGTCAGTAGTTTGTAGTGGTGTGTTACCGATCTATATATACATAAAATAGATATCATTAGTTCCTACCTGCTGTGAAGCATGTGATGGCAGGAACCAGGAAGCAAGGTTGAGCGGCGCATCAACACTTCTACTGCGCAGGTCCAGATTAGACCAGTCACAAGAAGTGTAACACAAAAGTCTTTAAAAAGGAAAGTGCGCATGCGCAATAAACCAGTGATACTATGGCAACATAACATGCGTACTGCGCACAAGTAAAATACAGGTGTCTGGCACAGAATTAGAGAGAGCCGAAGGACGTCATAGCAAAACTACTACACGTATCAATGTCCGGTTTGATCATAGGCAAAATAAACAAAATAAAATCCCTTCAATGAAGGGGTGCGCATGTGCACCATAACAGTTGTAATGACGCAGCCAAACATTCATTCCCGTCATACACGCTTGCGCAGAATTAAACAGATATCCCGCTAGGAAGTGCGCAAGTGCTGGATCACAACCTCCCACCACCAATACTGAATAATATGCACCTTTAGACTAAATTGTCCAGTAGTAATGAAGCCCCAAGAAAGGTTATATAAAGATACAGTTCCAGTCCATTGTTATACCTTTTGAACAGATAGCCAAATCACATTATCTCAAACCGTATATATACGTTGTACACAGTAGGAATCAAAACCAGGTCCCATAAGGACCACTGAAAAATGGTGAAGTGGGGAAGTTGAATGATAAATCTAACAAAAGATTTTTTTTTATAAAAAAAAATATTTTTTGCTCAGGATGAAAACAGCATGCATACATGTACAGCACCATGGAATCAATGGTGCTATATAAATAATACATATAAATACTCTAGATGTTAGCTTAAAATCACAAGATTCCAAAAATCTTGTTCTTGATAATTGGTAAGGTTCTTGTCCATCAAAGTAAAGTTCTTGTCGTCCCGGTTACACGGGTCAAGGGTCGAATATTGCAGCAGAAGCCACCGGTCAAGGAATGGTTGCAGACCAAGTATTTCATATGCCACAGTGATGGCTGTTGTTATCGCCTCCTTTCTACAAGTGATGTGGAATCTTCAAAGTATCACCTAGAGCAGTGGTCCCCAAACTTTCTGACCTTGAGAGCCACATTCAGCCCTGAGGGTTGCGAGCCACATCCAGGTACTGCCCCCTCACAGCAGTAGCAACCAAAGCCCCCAGTTTGGGTGCAATGATAACCAAAGCTTTTCCACAGAAATCACCCCGAAGCAAAATACCAGGATCCAAGGGTTCCCACAATATCCCCATTCAGTTTTCTCGCAACACACTGTTACATCCAGCTTCAAGCATCTCCTCTTACAGGTAGTATCATCCTGTTACCAGCCTACCATACTCAAATTATCTCTAAATCCCTGAGACCAGTGTATGCATCCAGATCTGCTCTCCTGTGCAGGGCTACTCACAAAATTCACCATTTTGAGATGTGGTCTTCACACCTGTTTCCTGGACCTGGAGCTAATACTCCAAGCTGGCAGACAGCCGCGAGCTACAATTCATGGGACCGCGAGCCACATGTGGCTCCCGAGCTACAGGTTGGGCTAAAGGGTAACTAGGGGGAAAAAACAAGGAAAAAAAATAAGATCAGAAGAGTAACAAAAGAAATAACAAAGGAAGAATACCCAATAGCTTGGTAGGCTCACAGCTCAAGACCTGCACACTGGGTAATCCACAAAAAGGAGAAAGCCATCCCGCTATGTCCTCTTATAGAAACCCATGTACAGTAACTCTTCATTTAAGCCTCCCGGTGTTATGCTTTTTAATTCATAGATCCAACGAGCTTCTTTTCTCAGAAGCTCGTCTTGTCAACCTACCACCCCTGATGTTCAAGGTAACCCCCTCTAATCCCATATCCCGGAGGGTCCTGGAGCTCCCATTATGCCAGTCTAAGATATGTGCTGCTACTGAGGTGATCTGCTTACCCTTGGATCTATCATTCCTAGCCGTGGATATGTTTGATATGTGCTGTTAAACCCTTCGGCGTAGTTCCTGGGTGGTTTGTCCCACATACACCTTGTTGTAGCCACAAATCAGCCTTTGACTTGAGCTGAAAGGATAAAGATGGTAGTGAGATTCCGGTATCCGATAACATAAATGGACATATCAAGCAACCACCACACGGGAGGGACCCTACGTTTGAATTACCAGACCGAAGTCTGGATATGGGTCATCTAAAGTGACTATTTGTAAGACAGTCCTTTAAGTTTTTAGCCCTTCTGGCTACGACAGTAAGCTTTTCTACAATAAACGGCCTTAATTTTGTCTCACTCAGCAAAATCCCCCCAATTATTTTCCAAAATTTGGTGAATGTCACCCCATTGGTTATTATTTTGGGTTATTAAGCTGAGTGTATTCAATTGGGGTCTCACCTGTGTTCTCAAAACATCCTCCCTCGTATTGTTGTGAGAGTGTTCAAAAGCCCTCAAAATCACCTTTCATGGATAGCCTCGTTCCCGGAAACAATCCATGAGCAGCCGTGACTCTTTCTGGAAATCCGACAGTAAACTACAATTCCTTCTAAGACATAGGAATTGTCCTTTCGGGATATTGTTACGAAGATGGCCCGGATGGAAGCTTGTGTAATGCAGTAAATTATTTGTAGCTGTACTATTATGGTGCATGTCATGAAGGGGTTAATATCTTATTTTTTTTTTTATTTTTAGGAAATTGTACTTTACGGAGCACCATAAAAGCCCTTTAAAGTGAGCCATTGCAGTGTGATAATACCCATTTTGCTTTTTATTTTTTAACAGATCTTTATAGACAGAGACCCCACAGTATTTGCTTCAATACTAAACTTCTTACGAACCAAAGAGTTGGATACCAGGTTAGTAAATGGAGGGAATGCATAGAGGCTCAGTATATAATCTAACCCATATATACAGTATCTGTATTTACCCTCTGGCTATTTTATTATTTTTATTTGGTGTTTTGTAGAGGTGTTAACAGTTCCCTTCTCCTACATGAAGCAGAATTTTATGGGATCACACCGCTAGGTATCATATTTTTTCTTACTTTGTCAGTCTATATTACACTAGAAAGAATATGTAATGGTTACCGTGTGTGATAATTTTATATATATATATATATATATATATATATATATATATATATATATATATATTATTTTTACATTTTTAGTTAGACGCCTACAGCTGTGTGAAGAGCTGGAACGCTCCTCGTGTGGGAGTGTATTATTTAATGGATACCTCCCCCCTCCAGGTAAGAGACTATATAGGACTTTTTTTTTTTTCTTCACCCTCCTGAAACCACTCATACACCACTAGGGGGAGGTTGCTACACAGGAATTTATACAGCTGCCATTGAACTAAATGGTAGACATAAACATCTGAATAGTCTGAGCTCCCCCAAGTGGTTGCCTGTTCCCTACAGCCAAGATTCGGGAACAGGCAATGGAAGATGCAACTTAAGGCCTGCAGCGTTCTCTCCCAGAGTATCTCTAAAGAGCAGAGGAAATATTGTGTGAGTAAAGGATTCTTCAGGAATGCTTTTGGTTGGAAGACCTTGCTCCCTCTGTGCTCAGCACTGCCCGATGCTGCACCTTGGTGAACCATAAGCCCCCTATACAGATTTGACTAAAGTCACTGAAATCTGTTGCATCAGCCAATCATTTAATATGTAAGCGGGTTCTAAAACCTTAAGTTATTTGGAGCTTTTTTTCTTGGGATGTACAAATTCACTATATGTGTCAGCATCATTAGTACTTTCATCCTGCAGCAGGGAGCGACCGATTAAACAAGCCTTGATCATTTCTTTTGCAGTTTTTCCGGCCAAGAAGAGGAATCGTCACAGCGTGTCCGGGCTGCAGGTCAGCTCCCGAAGTGCAGGAAACGAGCGTGCACCTGTTCGGAGGAGTAACACTATGCCCCCCAATTTGGGGGGTGCTGGCATTCTTGGACGTTTGTTGGAAGAGAGGAGCTATGGAAATGGAGGTTGGTTGTTGTAATGTTCATTTTTACAATAGAGAGAGATATGTCTTACATGGATCTGTGCATAGACATTTCACAGATCCTTGTGAACATTGGAAGGATACACGATGGGTCACCAGCCATATTACAAGGACGCCTGCTGTCAGATTGCACATTGAGAACCGCACATAAATCACATGCATAATACATTAGGTGGGAATGCAGACTACTTATAACTCTTGTGTCCCATGGTTTTAGGTCATGCAGAGACAATACAAACCTTCAGTCCTGCTTTACATACGATATTGTACTGAAACATTCTTGACTTGGTTGCTTCTAGGGCTGTCTGGTGACCCTGGCATGGTCAGAATCATTTGTGGACATCATAATTGGATTGCCGTGGCTTTTGCTCAGTTCATAATCTGTTACAGGTAATGTTTAGTATGGAAGGAAGTTGAACTTTTATCATGAGGGAAACCATGGGAGAATTCTGCTGGTATCAGGAGGCTGACCTTAAGAAAAAAGTCTCCTCCCCAGCTGGCTACACTTGCCTACTGGTAGCCACACGTATTTAGCTGCAACTAGGCTGGCACATTGAAGCCCCACCAGTACACATTACTCGCCCACCTGTACATCAGTCGCTGCTCCTTTTGATATTTTTGACGCTGATTGTTTTGCTTTTTGTCTCTGGAGAAAAACGCATCAACATTTAGAAGTTCAACAGGTTATGTCAGGAGAGAATTGCTAGTATTCACAAAGACATTTGATTGTTGGCCGATGCTTCCAAAATCGGTGGGTTTGACTGAGCTTAGTCTTGTGTAATGAGCCCTCAAATGATCAATTTCATTAATTTCATCATTTCAATTTCATCAATAGAAAATGATGGAAAAAAACAGTGAGCGTGAAAGGCCCACTGACTATTGCAACTCTTCTTTGTGCTAATGATTGGAAGGGAACTGATGCCAGACCACCACCTATCACATCTTCTGACATGGAAATATCAACCCAGTGTAACCGGATGAGCGTCATGACACATGGAAGATTGTGTGTGTTTTTTGCATTTTATGATTTTTTAAAATTTATACTTTGATTAAAGTTTAAAAATAATTTAATTACCTTGGATAATGGGATTTTCTTTATCGCCTTATTGGGGGACAAAGATTACCATGGGTGTATGCTGCTGCTGCTAGGAGGCTGACACTATGGCAAAACAAGAAAATTAGCTCCTCCCCGGCAGTATACACCCACCGACAGGCACCAAGTACCTCAGTTTGTGCTTAGTGTCTGTAGGAGGTGGACCGGGAGCTCCCCAGATCCGCATATAACAAATTCTTTTTCCTTTCAGGTTTTAGTTGTGTGCATTAATTTTTTTCAATTTATTTTTCAGATTCAGCATCAGGAAACAGGATGTCAGTTCATCCTGCTTTTCCATATCAGGCGGCTGAGCGAGCATTGTGGTATTGCCCACATCGCAACTCTCAGGACCGCAGGCGGGACCTTCCCCTATCACTCTCGGGTGCTATGGGCTATTGACGGGTGGCCGGTCCTAGCCGATTCCCCTCCTCAGCCCTCTCCCGGGACAGGGCTGAGAGGAAGACGGCGGCCGCCAGCGGTGACGTTTCCCCTGCCAGCATGAGTTTGGCGCTGTCTTCTGCACCATACGGACATGGTGCGGGTACAGAGGATCATCTCTCCCAGCGGCCTGCTCTCTATCGTGGGCCCCTGCGGTCATCCTCTTCAGGGACGTCAGGTAAGCTGATCTGAATGTCTCCTCCAGCCCCGCTCTCAAAAATGGACCCAAGCTGACCCATTCAGCCCCATTACAGGCGGTACAGCGCCCCCTGTTTGAAATACCCACCATGCAGTCTCTCCACATTAATGTTATCAGGATCGGTGCCTCTCAGGGCCGATTTGAATTTCCCGCCCTTTTTTCACCGGGTGCTCTGTCAGACGCGCGCCCCTTCTGCTATCACCGGGGGGTCCAGCGGTGGTTTCCGCGGGCAGCAACCTACCCGGTACCTTCACTGTCCCTGCGGCTTCACTGGCTCCGGGCGTGCCGTCGCATGTTAGTGCACAGGGAAACGCTTTCACTTTCAGTTTGAAAGCTTCCTCTTCCCTCTCTGCACGCGCTTTCTTCGCGCACTTTTTAGCCCATCATAGGGCTGCTTTGACTTCAGCGCTGTCAGTCTGACCTTAACCGCGCCTCCCCTCGGTCCTCTTCCAATCACGCAGCTCGGCGGTTAAGCCCCGCCCACCGCTAGCGTTTCCTGTCATTTCTGGATATCATCTTCTCTCCCTTCACCGGATCTCTTCCTGGGGGACACAACGGTTTTTTGCTCCGCATCTGAACCTCGGTAGGCTCGGCGCTTCTACAGTCTGACGCTATAATTAGCTCTCCACGGCAGTTCCCTATCAGGTAGCGCTACTACCGCATAGACATATGTCCAATCCTGCAGGGGCTCTCTTTTCTAGACCCACCGCTATTCACTACGCCTGCGCGCGCTGTAAAAAGAAGTGGGCATCAGGTCAGTCGTCTCCTTTCTGCCCGTCCTGCAGCCCTTCCACCATGTCTGCCCCTCAGGAGCACTCCGAGCCCCGGAATGAGAGCACCCCACCCCCTGAGTGGGCCGTTGGAATGTCTCAGTCGGTCTCTGATCTGACTAAAGTTTCTCAGTCTCTGGTCCAGGTCATAGAACGGTTACCCCAGGTATCTACAGCCATCTGTGCGCCGACCTCCCCTCATGGTGAGTCGCCTGCACCTGACCGCGACCTTCAGACGGACAGGCCGGGTAGGGGCTCTAGGAAGCGGGTTCTGTCTGGCTCTTCTTCCAGGTTGCAAGGTCCTTCCGCTTTGCCCAGGCTACGCTCCTCGTCTCCCTCATCAGCAAACGACCCTAGGTCCGACGAGGATTCCCAATCTGGATCTGACTCAGAGGCGGACAACATAGCTAGAACTCGGGACATGGTGGATAGTCTCATATCGGCTATATTCCAAACCCTCAAGATAAAGGAGGATAAGGCACCCCCTCAGGAATGCTCTGTTTCTTTTAAGAGAGCGAGGCCTCCCTCTCAAACCTTTCCTAATCACAAGGAGTTCGACACTTCCTTAGCCAATCACTGGCAACATCCTGAGAAACGTTTTTCAGGCCGCAGGTACTTAGATGTGCTATATCCCTTCGATGCGGATCTAGTCACAAAATGGACCAAAGCTCCCGAGGTAGAACCACCAGTTTCCCGTCTGTCTTCTAAGACGGTTCTGTCCCTTCCGGACGGAGATTCGCTTAAAGATCCGACAGACAGGCAAATAGAATCATTGGCGAAGTAAATTTTTGAGGCATCCGGCGCCTCACTCTGTCCTATTTTTGCCTCCGCTTGGGTGGCGAAAGTCATTTCAGCTTGGGCAAAAATTCTTTGCAAGGGCATTTCGACGGCAGCACCTCAGGACGAGCTGGCAGATTTAGCAGACCAGATTAATCATGCGGGTAAATACCTTTTGGCCGCCTCCTTGGACGCGGCTGGGTGCGTAGCAAGAGCTAACAGCAACATAGTAGCCATACGCCGCATCCTTTGGTTGAAGTCGTGGAGTGCGGACACCACCTCAAAAAAAGTCGCTCACCAACCTGACGTTTCACGGCTCTAGGCTCTTTGGCGCCAAGCTGGATCAGATAATCTCGGATGCCACTGGTGGTAAGAGTACTTCCCTTCCTCAGTCCCGGCCTAGAAGGTCTTTTAACAGGAAAGCTTCTCGGCCGTTTTGGTCCTTTCGCGCCTTCTCTCCCGCAGAAGGTTCATCCCAGCAGGACCTGCCCACCGCTTCCAGAGACCGGAGAAAACCATCTTATAAACCCGCCCCCCGCTGGAGATCAAGAGGTCAGCCCTCCAGGTCTTCAGGGCCCCGGTCCGGCAGATTTTCATCTAAGTGACGGGTCACCACCACCTGGAAATCCTTCCAGGGTGGGAGGCAGACTTTCCTCTTTCAAGGACGCATGGCTATCCGTTGTCGACGACGCTTGGGTCAGGGAAATCATCACATCCGGATACAAAATCAAATTTTCTTCCCTCCCAAACAGTCGCTTCTTCCTGTCTCGACCCCCAAGACAGCGGTCCCAGATTCCAGGGTTCCTTCAGGCCTTCTCCTCCCTCCTTTCCGCCGGGGTTATCGTTCCCGTTCCTTCAAACAAACGGTTTTCAGGGTTCTACTTGAATCTCTTCGTAGTCCCGAAAAAAGACGGCTCCCTTCGTCCAATTTTGGACCTCAAGTTGTTCAACCGCCACGTGAGGATCCTCCACTTCAAGATGGAGTCTCTGCGCTTGGTAATAGCCTCGATGGAACCCGGGGAGTTCCTCTGCTCTGTGGACATACAGGATGCATACCTCCACATCCCTATTTGTTTGCAACATCAGAGATATCTCCGCTTTGCGATTCAGGACAATCTCTACCAGTTCACGGCCCTTCCCTTCGACCTAGCCTCCGCTCCCCGTGTCTTTACGAAGGTGATGGCAACAGTCATGGCCATCCTTCGATCCAGGGGGATTCTCATCATCCCTTACCTGGACGTTCTCCTGATCAAGGACTCGTCCCGCCAAGACTGTCTTCAAAGTCTTCAGATAACCCTGGATGCTCTCGTACGCCTCGGATGGATAGTCAACAAGGAGAAGTCCATCCTGCACCCTACCCAGCATCTGACCTTTTTGGGCATGGAATTCGACACGAATCTAGCCCGGGTGTTTCTACCGAGGGACAAGTTTTCAACCCTTTGCAAGGGAATCCAATCCCTAAAACGCTCGAGGATCATGTCCCTTCGGTCCTGCATGAGGGTCCTGGGGAAGATGATAGCTTCCATGGAAGCAGTGCCTTTCGCACAATTTCACTCGCGCCCTCTCCAGCTGTTCCTCCTTTCAGTCTGGGACAAGACTTCTTTTCTCTGGACCGCCCCATCCTCCTTCCGCTCAGAGTCAGACTATCGCTGACTTGGTGGACTTTGTCGGCGCCAGTTCTCCAGGGAAGGTCCTTTCTTCCGCCTCAGTGGCAAGTCATCACCACCGATGCCAGTCTCCTGGGATGGGGGGCAGTTTACCGTCGGAAAACGGCCCAAGGGTGCTGGAGCGCCCAGGAGGCTCTTCTTCCCATCAACCTTCTGGAGATCAGAGCAATCTTCCTTGCTCTCCTTCATTGGCAGCCTCTCCTCGTAGGCAAACCAGTCCGCATTCAGTCAGACAACGCCACCGCCGTGGCGTACATAAACCACCAGGGCGGTACTCACAGCAGGCAGGTAATGTCAGAAGTGGCGAAGATACTGCTTTGGGCAGAGCGTCACGTTCCGGCGATCTCCGCCGTTCACATTCCAGGGGTGGAGAATTGGGCAGCCGACTTCTTAAGTCGCCAGGGTCTAGCATCAGGCGAATGGTCCCTTCATCCCACAGTTTTCAATCAGATATGCCAGCGTTGGGGCACCCCGGACGTCGATCCCATGGCATCTCGGATGAACAACAAAGTTCCTCACTTTGTAGCCAGGTCCAGGGATCCTCTAGCCGTCGGTTGCGACGCCCTGGTAATTCCGTGGTCCCAGTTCCAACTGCCTTACCTGTTTCCTCCCCTTGCCCTAATCCCAAGGGTTGTCAAAAAGATAGTCAGAGGGCATCCCAGTCATTCTGGTGGCTCCAGACTGGCCAAGACGTCCTTGGTACCCGGAGTTGGTGAACATGCACGCGGACGTCCCCTGGAGGCTTCCAGACCGTCCAGATCTTCTCTCACAAGGCCCCCTTTACCACCAGAATTCACAGTCTCTGAGTTTAACGGCGTGGCCGTTGAGGCCGCAATTCTGAGAGAATCAGGGTTTTCCAGCCGGGTCATTCAAACCATGATCAGAGCTAGGAAGCCAGCCTCCTCCCGCATTTACCATAGGTACTGGAAGGCATTTTTCCGTTGGTGCGTTGATAACGATGTTTTTCCATTGTCGTTCTCCATTCCATCCATACTTTGCTTCCTCCAGTCCGGTTTGGATGCGGGCCTGTCTCTCAGTACCCTCAAAGGCCAGGTGTCTGCCCTGGCAATCCTCTTCCAGAAAGAGCTGGCTTCCTTGCCGCTGGTGAAGACCTTTCTCCAAGGAGTCGCCCATGTGGCTCCTCCTCATCATTCTCCGATAGATCCGTGGGATCTCAATCTCGTTCTTCGCGCTCTCCAAAAGGTGCCGTTCGAACCAATCCAGGACATTCCTCTGTCCCTTCTCTCATGGAAGGTGGCTTTTCTAATTGCCATTACATCCATCAGGAGAGTTTCTGAGCTGGCGCCTTTATCCTGTCGTTCCCCGTACCTAATCCTCCACCAAGATAAGGTCGTTCTCAGGCCAGTTCCTTCCTTCCTTCCTTCCTTCCAAAGGTGGTATCCCCCTTTCATATTAACGAAGATATCGTCCTTCCATCGTTTTGTCCTGCGCCTGCTCATCCTCTGGAAAAGTCGCTCCACAAACTGGATGTAGTGAGAGCCTTGCGAGTTTATCTTGCCAGGACCACTTCTTTTCGCCAATCCGACTCCCTGCTTGTCATCTCTGAAGGTCACCGGAAAGGGCTTCCGGCATCCAAATCCACAATTGCTCGCTGGATTCGTTCTACCATCCTGGAAGCCTACCGACTTCAGGAAAAACGCCCCCCTCCGGGAGAGAGAGCCCACTCCACCCGGGCTGTAGGGGCTTCTTGGGCTGTGCGACACCAGGCTTCGGCCTTACAACTTTGCAGAGCCGCGACCTGGTCGTTTTTGCACACCTTTCCGAGGTTCAATAGGGTTCATACCCAGGCCTCGTCTGATGCAGCTCTTGGTAGAAAGGTTCTGCAGGCGGCGGTCGCACATCGGCCGACCTAAGTCCTTCCTTCTTTCGTTCCTTTATGGCTGTTCCCACCCTCGGGACTGCTTTGGAACGTCCCATGGTAATCTGTGTCCCCCAATAAGGCGATAAAGAAAGAGGGATTTTGGGTTCTTACCGTAAAATCTTTCTTGGAGCCTTCATTGGGGGACACAGCACCCTCCCTGTTTAAGTTGTACCGTGTTGGGTCTTCGAGTCCCTTGTTGGGTTGGTACATATGTTCATAGTTTTTGGTTGCTTCTCCTACTGCTTTTTCACCAACTGAGGTACTTGGTGCCTGTCGGTGGGTGTATACTGCCGGGGAGGAGCTAATTTTCTTGTTTTGCATAGTGTCAGCCTCCTAGCAGCAGCAGCATACACCCATGGTAATCTTTGTCCCCCAATGAAGGCTCCAAGAAAGAGATTTTACGGTAAGAACCCAAAATCCCTCTTTTCTGCAACTTTTTTTTAGAATGAAAGAGACTTCTGGATGGCAGCTGATTTTCACTAGCCCTTGCCTGGACTGGGTTATTGAGCGGGTGGCTCTTAATGCCAAGACGATTGGAGGATCCCTGGGAGACCATGACAAAATGCTTGCAGTCTCTTCCTGCAGTGAGATCATCTTGTGGGCAATCACTGCTGATGGCACAGGAAGCGAAATAGGTAAGGCAAGTGTGAACATGGCATCTATAAATGTAACCATGTGCTCAATTGATGCTTTGGAGATTGCAGCATTCTCTGATGAGGAGAAGTCCTAGGTTAGGCTGTTGCTAGTAGCTTACTATTATTATACCTCTTTCAGGGGTCTTTAGTCTCGGGGTCCCTGCTGAAGCCTTGTTCTTTGTGGGAAATCAGCTAATAGCCACCAGCCATACCGGCAAGATAGGCGTGTGGAACGCAGTGACCAAACACTGGCAGGTGGGACTTCTAATTCTGCTCAATGGACACATTTATCTTTGGTTTTTACCTAATTCTGAATGATTTTAATTTTTTTCACACATATTACATTAACATGCAAACCTAAATTCACATTGTATATTATTGTGTGTATAATAATAATAATAATCTTTATTTTTTATATAGCGCTAACATATTCCGCAGCGCTTTACATTTTGCACACATCATCATCACTGTCCCCGATGGGGCTCACAATCTAAATTCCCTATTAGTATGTCTTTAGAATGTGGGAGGAAACCGGAGTGCCCGGAGGAAACCCACGCAAACACGGGGAGAACATACAAACTCCTTGCAGATGTTGTCCTTGGTGGGATTTGAACCCAGGACCCCAGCGCTGCAAGGCTGCAGCGCTAACCACTGAGCCACCGTGCCGCCCTGTATGTATTGCAATGAGTGACTGTTGTGACACTTCACGCATTTCTCCATTTTGGGACAGATCCAGGATGTGGTACCCATAAACAGCTATGACACCGCTGGATCCTTCCTTCTGCTTGGGTGTAATAATGGCTCCATCTACTATGTAGGTAAATTACTTTTATTTTCGCTGGTTAATGATGGGTAGGTACATTTTTTAATTTTTTTCCCTTTCATGTCAAAAATGAAACCCAATTTCATGACTTATTCAACTCCATTCATCCATTATATATTTCTCTACTAAGTTGATGTTGTGTGGTTTTTTACTCTGTCGCCTAATTGGGGGACACAGAACCTTGGGTGTTATGCTGCTGTCCACTAGGAGGCGACACTATGCATAATCTGAAAAAAGATTAACTTTGGCTCCTCCTCTGCAGTATACACCCCTGGACGGCGTCAGCCTTCTCCAGTTTTTGCTTAGTGTCGCAAGGAGGCACACCTTTTTTCTTCCGTTTTTTTCCTTTTTTCACGGAAATACAGATGAAGAAAAGTGGGTCTCCAGCGAGACTCCCGGCATGGCTCCCTCCTCGGTCCCCTATTAGGGGTACCCGGTTGAGGTTGAGGTGGTTTTTTTCCCCATGTCGCTCCCTCCCCAGTCCCTCGGGTCCTGGTTCGAGGTCGAGACCCCCCTCCTTCCCCAACACCCTTAAGGGGTCTGGGTTGAGGTCGAGGCGAGGATGAAGACCCCCTGACGGTGACAGACGCACCCTCCCTAATCCCCCGCAGGGGGTATTAGGTTGAGACGCCTCAGGTAGGGTCGGAGATCAGGCAGCATTCCGCAGCTTCCAGGGACCCCAGGCCGGCTGAGGGATCCTGTGGGGGCCGGGGGAGGGTGCGGACTGGATGGCACAGCAGAAACAGGGCTTTTGCTGCGTCCCTGTCTCTGCAGCAGCAGCGGCTCCATAGCCCTTCAGGGGCCCCCCATACAAAAACCGCTACCCCTGCTACCCCCACCGCTATCCAGTCGACCGTTCTGGGGGGGTCTGGTACAAATCCGCCCCCCCCCCGGACTACCGCGCCGCTCTGGAGCCCTCCTGGGCATCAGGCTTCAAATTTAGACCGCGGCTTCGGCCTAGCTGAAGCCGCCGCCTTTTCCCCGCCCCCCGGCCCGCCCCCCGGATGACCAAAATGACACACTGGAGTGTCATAGAAGGGGCGGATTGAGGCAGAAAGGGCGCGTTTTTACACAGCCCAGCGCGCCCTTTTCAGCTCTCCGCCCCCTCCTCCCTCTCCTCAGAGCCCCGGTGGCCATTTTTTCTGGATGAGATCCAGGAGAGAAGCATCACAGCGGTCTCCGGGGGGCACAGAACTTGGATCTGTCGGCGCTGGACCTAGGGGCACACCGGTGGGGTAAGCTCACAGCTGGGTTCTCATTACTCAGCTGTGAATCTATACTTCCTATAAGGCTTTCTGTGGGTTCCCTCTGCGTAGCCACCCCTGTACGATCCCTTATAGCCAGCCTCTGTGCACTATGCCGGGCTCAAGGAAGAGAACCAGGCAGGAATGTTTCTATGCATTCTGCACAGCCTGCAAAGCCACGCTCCCTAGTGGGAGCACGTATCCGCACTGCCGGGTCTGCATCCAGAACTCTGGGTCAGAACCCCAGGGAGTCCCTACTGACGCTTCAGTGTCACAGGCCACGCCGGAATGGGCAACTCAGATGTCTCAGTCTATGTCACAGTCCATAGACAACCTAACTGCTACATTGCTGCAAGCTCTGCAGAGTCGGACCCCGGCTATGGACGGTACACAGCAAACGGACAGCTTGTCTCAGGAACATGCTGCTTCTGACTCTCACAGACGTAAGCGGACTCACAGGTCTCGATCACCTGAGTCGCACTATAGCAAAAGGTCGTTCCCCTCTAGGGAGAGACAGCGTCATTCCAGGTCTCCTGGGCAGTCCCCTGCCACAGACAGACAGTGCAATTTACCACAGGGATCCCCCACCACAGAAGACCCCCGCCCCAGGTCGCCCTCCAGGGATCACCTTAGTGAGGCACAGGATTCGGAGGGCATCTGTGACTCCGACTCAGATAATGAAACGGTCAGGTCCGTGGTACCTTCTCCCCCTAGCAATACAGCGCTAGTTGAGGACATAATTTCTTCTATTCATCGGGTGCTAAAAATTCCAGAGTCGCCCCCGGAAGTCCCAAAACATAGGATTTGCTTCGAAAGTGTTCAAAAACCACCTAAGGTCTTCCCTAATCACGATGAGTTTGAGAAAATACTTACCAAACAGTTTGCGCAGCCTGACAAAAAATTCACTAATCGCAAATATCTGGAAGCGAAGTACCCTTTCCCACATGAAGACAACAAACAATGGGCAGATCCACCTGAAGTGGACCCTCCGGTTTCTGGGCTAGCAGCGCAGACTTTACTCTCTCTGCCGGATAGCTCAACCCTCAGGGACGCAGCAGACCGGCAAGTAGAACGCATGGCTCGTTCTATTTTCGAAGCGGCAGGCGCCTCTCTGGGCCCTGCGTTTGCTTCAGTTTGGGCAGCCAAGGCCATCCTAGCTTGGGCCAAAAGACTACAGGAGGGTCTTCAGGCTTCAAATCCTGAACTCTCGGACCAAGCGGTCCAGATGGCAGTGGTAGCAGACTACATGATTCATGCAGCCCTGGATTCCGCCAGAGGTGTAGCGGGAATAGCATCAAACGCGATCACGATCCGACGCATCCTCTGGCTGCGAGAATGGAAAGCGGATGCGGCCTCAAAGAAGTCCCTCACGCGACTTCCGTATTCTACTGGTAGACTTTTCGGCGAAAAGTTGGACACCATGATAGCCAATGCCACCGGGGGTAAGAGTACCTCTCTCCCTCAACTAAAACCGAAACGCACGTTCAAACGAAGAAACCAGACGCGATTCCGATCCTTTCGGAATTCCTCGGGCTGGTCCGTTTCGCGCCCAGTGCAAAACCGCAACCGTTCTCCACGCAGAGACAACCCACGGACGCAGCAGCGACCGGACAGGGCTTGGCAGTCGAAAGCAGGCCAAGCGAAACCCAAGGGAGGAAAACCTCAGAACTTCACTTCATCATGACTCGAGACCTCCGGAAGACACCCCACCAGTAGGCGGCCGACTTTTACTCTTTCAGCAAGTCTGGCTGCCTATTACAGAAGACAGGTGGGTCAGGGAAATAGTGTCTTCCGGATACAAGATAGAGTTCACTTCCGTTCCACCGAACCGGTTCTTCCTTTCTGTTCCTCCAACACCACCAGAAAAGGCTCGTGTCTTCCACCAAGCGGTTTCCTCTCTCCTTCAATCAGGAGTTGTGGTGCCGGTTCCCGCGAACGAGAGATTCCGAGGATTCTACTCAAATTTGTTTGTAGTCCCCAAGAAAGGAGGCGGCGTCCGACCCATACTGGACCTAAAACAGCTCAACAATTACGTACGGGTCCGTCATTTCCGCATGGAGTCCCTCCGGTCCATCGTTGCATCCATGGAGCAGGGAGAATTCCTCGCCTCCATAGACATACAGGATGCGTATCTCCACATACCAATTGCTCCCGCCCACCAAAGGTTTCTCAGGTTCGCGGTCAACCAAAACCACTACCAGTTTGTCGCCCTTCCGTTCGGACTCGCCACGGCTCCAAGAACGTTCACCAAAGTCATGGCGGCCACCATGGACGTCCTGCACTCAAGAGGCATTCTAGTCGTCCCGTACCTGGACGACCTCCTCGTCAAGTCTCCCACTTTCAAAGACTGCGAGGTCAGTGTCTCAATCACTCTAGACACTCTGAGTCGCCTGGGATGGCTAGTCAACCTACAGAAATCGTCGACCATCCCAACTCGGACTCTAACATTCCTGGGAATGGTATTCGACACCACCAGGGGCCTGGTGCTCCTTCCCAAGGACAAGACACTGGCCATCCGTCTGGGAGTTTGCACACTCCTTCGCAGTCCTCCTCGATCTCTCCGGTTTGCCATGAGAATCCTCGGCAGGATGGCAGCAGCAATAGAGGCAGTGCCATTTGCCCAGTTTCACCTCAGGGTCCTTCAGCTAGCCATACTCAGATCTTGGGACAGGAACCCCTTCTCCCTCGACAGGGAGTTCAGGTTGACGTCATCGACCAGGAGGTCCCTGCACTGGTGGCTCAAACCAACCTCGCTTACACGAGGGAAGCCATTCCTCTCAGGACAATGGAAGATCCTGACTACCGATGCAAGCCTGACAGGCTGGGGGGCGGTACACCTACATCACAGGGCACAGGGCAAGTGGTCACCGAGGGAAGTGACATTGCCCATCAATGTTCTGGAAATCAGGGCCATTCTCTTGGCACTGAGAGCCTTTCATCACTTGCTTGCAGCCTCGCACATACGGATACAGTCGGACAATGCCACGGCTGTGGCATACGTGAATCACCAAGGCGGGACCCGCAGCTCCCAGGCAATGAGAGAAGTGGCTCATATCCTCCGCTGGGCGGAAGACACAAGGTCGGTTCTTTCTGCGGTACACATTCCGGGTGTAGAAAACTGGGAAGCCGACTTCCTCAGCAGGCAAGGAATGGACTCGGGGGAGTGGTCTCTCCATCCCGAGATTTTTTACCAGATCTGTCAACGATGGGGAACCCCGGATGTGGACCTAATGGCATCCCATCTCAATGCCAAGGTTCCCAATTTCATGGCCAGGACACACGACCCGCGGTCGCTCGGAGCGGATGCCCTGGTCCAGGACTGGTCCCAGTTCCGACTCCTGTACATTTTTCCACCCCTCCCCCTAATAGCCAGGGTCGTGAGGAAGGTCAAGCAAGAGGGAGTTCCGACCATCCTCATCGCGCCAGACTGGCCCAGACGTACTTGGTACGCCGACATCGTCCAACTTACGGCAGACGCCCCCTGGCGTCTACCCGACCGCCACGACCTTCTGTCTCAAGGTCCGTTCTTCCACCAGAATTCAGGGGCCCTCAATTTGACGGCATGGCCCTTGAAACCTGGATTCTAACCCAGGCAGGTTTTTCACCGGCAGTCATTGCAACTATGATCAGGGCAAGGAAGCCTGCCTCTGCCAAGCTCTATTATCGTACCTGGAGAGCCTTCTTTTCTTGGTGCGAATCTCATGGACAAGTCCCACTCCCTTATTACCTCCCGAAGGTACTAGGTTTTCTTCAATCGGGCCTAGATGCCAAGCTATCCTTAAGTTCGCTTAAGAGTCAGGTGTCGGCGCTTTCAGTCCTTTTTCAAAAGCGCATTGCTATTAAACCGCAAGTAAGGACTTTCATCCAGGGAGTTTCCCGATTGGTTCCTCCCTACAAACGTCCGATGGATACGTGGGACCTCAATCTGGTCCTGACAGCATTGCAAGCTCCACCCTTCGAACCTCTTAGAGAAGTTCCACTCTCCATTCTGTCTCAGAAAGTGGTTTTTCTAGTGGCTATCACCTCGTTACGCAGAGTGTCGGAATTGTCAGCACTTTCCTGCAGACGACCTTTCCTAGCCTTTCACCAGGACAAGGTGGTTCTCCGCACGGTACCATCCTTCCTTCCGAAGGTTGTGTCCAACTTTCACCTTAACGAAGAGATTTCACTGCCTTCCCTTTGCCCGGTTCCGGTACATAGAGTGGAGAAGGCTCTGCATACGCTTGACCTAGTCAGGGCATTGCGGATTTACGTGTCCAGGACTGCACCTTTCCGGAAATCCGATTCCCTCTTCATTCTTACGGAAGGTAGTCGCAAGGGGTTGCCGGCTTCCAAGGCTACCCTTGCCAGGTGGATCAAGTCCACCATACATGAGGCCTACCGACTTAACAGTTCCCCTCTTCCGGCCGGTATCACGGCACACTCTACACGGGCAGTAGGGGCCTCCTGGGCCATTCGGCATCAGGCTTCGGCACAACAAGTGTGCAAGGCGGCCACTTGGACTAGCCTACACACGTTTACGAAAAACTACAGTGTTCATACCCAGTCCTCAGCGGATGCGAGCCTGGGTAGACTGGTTCTGCAGGCGGCAGTACCCCAAGTCTAGGGGACTGTCGGCACAATATTCGTCCACTGCTTCCCACCCAGGGACTGCTTTGGGACGTCCCAAGGTTCTGTGTCCCCCAATTAGGCGACAGAGTAAAGGAGATTTTTGTGTACTCACCGTAAAATCTCTTTCTCTTAGCCTTTAATTGGGGGACACAGCTCCCACCCTGTTGCCCTTACGGGCCGTTGTTTCCTGTTGAGTTCTCATATTGTTCTTGAGCTCGTACATAGTAGCCTTCTTACAGGCATGGTTATGTTATTTGGTTACGTTCCTCCTTATGCTTTGGCACAAAACTGGAGAAGGCTGACGCCGTCCAGGGGTGTATACTGCAGAGGAGGAGCCAAAGTTAATCTTTTTTCAGATTATGCATAGTGTCGCCTCCTAGTGGACAGCAGCATAACACCCAAGGTTCTGTGTCCCCCAATTAAAGGCTAAGAGAAAGAGATTTTACGGTGAGTACACAAAAATCTCCTTTTTTTTTTTTTTTTTTTAACCTTCTTTTGGTTTCTCATATTGTGTCTTTTTTCTGTTCTTACACAGATGTCCAGAAGTTTCCTTTGCGAATGAAGGACAATGATCTTCTTGTTACAGAACTTTACCGAGATCCTTCGGAGGATGCCATAACTGCCCTTAGCGTCTATCTCACACCCAAAACAAGTATGAGTTTGCAATCCCCCCCACCCCAATGTTTTTAAGCTTAAAATCTGATCCGATCCAGCCTTTGTCTGATGTTCTCCTCACGTTAAATCGTCCATAAAATCACATCTGACTGTTACATTGGGGAATAAAGATTTTCATCATTAACTTTTTATATATATTTAAGTCCCACTGTGTGTCTCTTCTGACAGAATACGCACATTACTTTCTTACACAGGTGACAGTGGTAATTGGATTGAGATTGCATATGGCACAAGTTCTGGAGTTGTCAGGGTTATAGTTCAGCACCCAGAGACTGTTGGCTCTGGACCTCAACTCTTTCAGACTTTTACAGTCCACCGTAGCCCAGTCACTAAAATCATGCTATCAGAGCGACACCTCATATCAGGTAATTAGTTTTAGTTTTTGCACGTTTAATTTTGATTCTTAATTCTGAAAGTTCATAGCCAGACCGTTGCACGTAAATCTGGCCATAAAGCGCTCTCATTCCTGTCTTTACCTGTGCTGAGTATTTCGGATATGGACAGCCATCCTGTTGCTGTTTCGGCTGTATCCTCTGTACTTTTGTCTCCAATCAGTTTGTGCAGATAATAATCACGTGCGCACGTGGACGGTCACTCGCTTCCGTGGTATGATTTCTACCCAGCCTGGATCCACACCGTTGGCATCTTTCAAAATCCTTTCTCTAGAAGACATTGATGGACACGCGGGCTGCAGCGCTGGGAATGATATTGGTAATATTTGGAAGCATTGCTCTGTGCATAGTCAGAAAGATACTGTAACATTGCTACTACTAAGTGTTACTTATGGAAAATTTTTGATATGCTCGTCAGCATTTATATCTTCCTTTCAAATCTAAAAAATCTATCTTTATTAATTACGACATTGGATTTTTCTAAGACTGGCAACAAAAAGATTTGTGCCTTATCATGACCCAGTGAATGAATATTACTTTTTTTTTTTTTTTTTTAGCTTAATATCATGTTTCTCGTTCGCCTTATTGGGGGACACAGAGACCATGGGGGTGTATGCTGCTGCCACTAGGAGGCTGACACTATGCACAAAAAAGGTTAGCTCCTCCTCCGCCGTATACACCCCACCGACCGGCAGGAAATTCCTCAGTTTAGCTTAGTGTCAGTAGGAGGTGGACACGGGTCTTTTATTAGACCCATATCTACCTCAGTGTGCGTCGTTTCTTTGCAGGTTCCGGAGGGATACGGAGTGAACAGTCACATCCGTACTCCCACAAAGAGACTATGAGTACGGCGTGTACTGCCACCCCGTATCCTCATAGGTCTCCGCAGCAGGACCAGGAGCCTCGCACAAGTAGGTGCCAGCCACACGGACGGTCCTTGCCCCCCGCCTCCCACCCTCTCGCCTACCAGAGCCTGAAGGTTGGATGAGGCGCGGATTTCATAGAGACAGCGTGGGAATTTCAGGTACCTTTATTGTAAGGCCCCCTGCCTGGGTGAGTATGTCAGTCTTCCCCCGGCGTTTTCTCTTGGAGCGGTCGCCAGGGGGACCACGTTGGGGTCCCTGCACTCCCCGCATCCCCCCACGGTCACCGCATCCATGCAGGCCCCGGGTCTTCACGGGCCTCGTTCTGCGCTTCCCCCCCTTTTTTTCCATTTCGGCAGGGGTAGCACTGGAGTCAGGCAGTTCTGGGCAGGGACGTGGCCCGGTGTTGCGACGCGTCTTCCGCGCCGACCCCCTGCTGACAGGCGGCCGCCGCAACTAATTTAGGCCCCGGCTTGTGTTCGGGCCTACCGCAGCGTCGCGGCCACGCCCCCCCGCCCCTTTCTACTAAGCGGGCTTCACTCCCGCTCTCCCCAGGCCCTCCCCCCGCCTTTCCCTCTCCTGCCCAGCATATTATGGCTAGAGGGCAGCAATTATTAACCCTGCGAGGAGCTCCGCCCTTCCCCTTCCCCGGGACCCGCGCTTTTCTACAGGCAGGCGCCATCTTCACAGCCTGCCAGCCGGACGCAGCTGGAGAGGCTCCCCAGCCCCTGAGCAGTTTCTGCAAGCAGCTTTTTGCCTCTTTGGGACGGCCAGCCGGACTTCTCCCTGATCTGCATCCCCGGACAGGTCGAGCAGCATCGCTTTTGGGGACACCGGACCGTGAGTAGCTCTGCACGGCAGACTGACCCTTCTCCGCCCTCTGTCCCCCAACCTTCCGGCACTACCTCAGGTTTTTCACAATGTCTATCCCTAAGCCTGATCGTACCCGCTCTTCGGCCCTCCCCTGCACCCTAGTCAAGTTCTTCGCATGTTCTTCGTGCAACCGCAAACTTCCCTCAGGTCAGTCCTCTCCCCTCTGCCTGGACTGTAGCAATCCAATCCAGCCCGACGCCGCTCAGGAGCCATCCATAGCCCCAGGGGTGAGTGAGCCCCCCTTGCCGGGTTGGGCCTCCTCCCTATCACAGTCGGTGGCAGACCTCACCAAGGTGTCTCAGTCCCTAGTAGCCGTTCTGGATAAGTTGCCCTTGGGAGCTTCTGCGGGACCTAGCACGTCCCAGGACGTCCCATCTGAGCCAGCCAGTGTCAGTCGCAAGAGACCCAGGCAGGATCTCCAGGCGGAGTCCTCTCCTCGCCCTACCTCACCCCATACTCCCCAGCAGTCTCCCTCTCGGGCCTCCTCTCCCGAGTCAGGTGAAGCGCTTTCGGAATCTGAAGGGGTCTTAGAGCTGGATTCGGATCAGGATGCGAACATGAAGGTTACGGTGCAGAACCTCATTGCCGCGATTCACCATACCTTCGACATCACTGACGCCCCTGCGAAATCCTCAGATCAGGAGGTTTCGTTCAGACGGGCGGAAACACCTTCCAGGGTGTTTCCCTTTCATTCCGAGTTTGGGAAGATTTTTACCAAGGAAAGGGAAGATCCGACTAGACGCTTTCAAAGAGGAAAGCGTCTCGGCGTGCTGTATCCGTTCGCTAAAGAGCTCACGGACAACTGGGCTCTCTAATAATACTGTTCTTCCACTGTCGGGTGTAGCGTCTCTAAAAGATTCTAATGACAGAATCATAGAATCCCTAGCAAAGTCTGCCTTCGAGGCGGCATCTGCGGCGGTATGTCCAGTCTTTGCTTCATCTTGGGCAGCAAAGGCTATATCCGCTTGGGCAGAGGACCTTCGGCAGGGCATTCTGGATAAGGCACAATCGGAGCATTTGGCCGATCTCGCCAATCAGATTTCCCATGCGGGGGATTATCTGCTTTCTGCTTCCTTGGATGCCGCATCTTTCGAGGTTCAGGCGTCAAGCAACATCGTGGCAATCCGACGTACAATTTGGCTCAAGGCCTGGCAGGCGGACTTGTCCTCTAAAAAGTCTCTGACTAATCTGCCTTTTCAAGGAGTGCGTCTCTTTGGGACCCAATTGGACCAGATTATTAAGGACGCTACCGGAGGTACGAGTTCTCTTCTCCCCCAATCCAAGCCTCGCAGACCTCCTCCAAGGCGTCAGTTCCGTCCCTTTCGGTCTTTCCGCCGTTTCAATGCGGCGGAAAACCCTTCCAACCAGCAAAGGCCACAAGCACGTCAGGAAAGAAAGAAGGTCTCCTTCAGCCCCACTCCGTCCTGGCGGTCCCACTCTTCCCAGGGAAGACCACCCAGATCTAGATCTGGACGGTCTACGTCCGCATGACTATCATCGGTCTTCCGTGGGTCCCTTCCAATTGGGAGGTCGACTTCTTTTCTTCAGCGACGTCTGGTTCACCTCAGTAGAGGACGCTTGGGTCAGAGAGGTAGTATCGACAGGATACAAAATAGTTCGTTTCTCTTCCACGGGATCGCTTCTTCCAATCCCGTCCGCCACGGGATCCTGCCTTGATCCCGGGGTTCGGTTCGGCCATCGCCTCTCTCCTCAGCTCCGGGGTGATTGTGCTCGTTCCCGAATTGGAACGATTCACAGGGTTTTATTCAAACCTGTTTGTGGTGCCGAAAAAGGACGGGGCGGTTCGACCCATCTTGGATCTCAAGTTACTCAAGAGAGTTCGCTTCCGCCACTTCCGGATGGAGTCGGTTCGCTCGGTGATTGCCTCCATGGAGGAGCAGGAATTCATGTGTTCCATAGACATCCAAGATGCCTATCTACACGTGCCCATATTTTCCGGACATCCGAAGTTCCTGTGGTTTGCGATTCACCACGAACATTATCAGTTCGTCGCGCTCCCTTTTGGGCTCGCCACCGCTCCCAGGGTCTTCACGAAGATTATGGCGGCGTTGATGGCCTTGTTGAGGATCAGAGATCTTGTTCTTTTTCCGTATCTCGATGATATTCTGATCAAGGCTCCCTCCTTTCATCAGGCCCGCCTAAGTGTGGCGATCGTTCTAGACACCCTGTCCAGTTTTGGGTGGATCGTCAACCGGAAAAAGTCCTGTCTGATTCTTCCCCTGCAGCAGGGCGTCCGATCACTACAGATCGCACGGTTTTCATCTCTCAGGACAGCCATGAGGATTCTGGGGAAGATGGTGGCAGCAATAGAGGCAGTTCCCTTTGCTCAGTTTCACGCCAGGTCCCTCCAGCAGGCCATTTTGTCCAGGTGGAACAGGTCGGCTCTGTCTCTGGATCGTCCGGTTCGTCTTTCATGCCGGATCAAGCAGTCTCTCAACTGGTGGTTGACGTCTCTCCTCATTCTCTCGGGGCGGTCCTTTCTTCCCAGATTGGCACAACGGACGCCAGCCTCATCGGCTGGGGTGCAGTGTTCCGCAATCACACTGTTCAGGGTCGATGGTCGACTCGGGAATCAGCTCTGCAGATCAATGTCCTAGAGATACGAGCGATCCTTCTGGCTCTCGTCCACTGGGAACGGCGCCTCAAGGGCCTGCCTGTCAGGATTCAAACAGACAATGCCACAGCGGTGGCGTATATCAACCGACAAGGGGGGACACGGAGTGTCTCAGCCCTGGCGGAAGTGTCCAGAATTCTTCAATGGGCTGAGACCTTTGTTCCAACAATTTCCGCGGTTCACATTCCCGGCGTGGACAACTGGGCCGCCGATTTTCTAAGCCGCGAGGGTCTCGCGGCAGGGGAATGGTCCCTACATCCGGAGGTGTTTCATCTGCTCTGCCGTCGGTGGGGAACCCCGGACGTAGACCTCATGGCGTCTCGCCTCAAAAGGAAGGTACCACAATTCGTGTCCAGGTCTCGGGACCCAATGGCAGTGGGCGCCGACGCTCTGGCCGTTCCTTGGTCACAGTTCGAGCTCCCCTACCTGTTCCCTCCCCTGCCTCTTCTTCTCAAGATGTTGAAGAAAATCAAGGCAGAAGGGATTCCAGTCGTCCTCATCGCCCCGAATTGGCCCACAAGGTCTTGGTTCGCGGACATTGTCAACCTTCTCGCGGACGCCCCCTGGAAGCTTCCCGACAGGGCAGATCTGCTGTCGCAAGGCCCGATTTGCCACCCCCATTCTCGGTCGCTCAATTTAACGGCGTGGCTGTTGAGACCGAGGTTTTGAAACGGGCAGGATTCTCTGATCGAGTGATTCATACCATGATCCGCGCCAGAAAGCCTTCCTCTTCCAAGATCTATTACCGTACTTGGAAAGCCTATTTCTCCTGGTGTGAGGCCAATGACATCGCGGCCATGGTTTTTTCGCTTCCTTCTGTTCTGGCGTTTCTTCAGACAGGGCTGGATGCGGGGCTTGCTCTCAGTTCCTTGAAGGGTCAAGTTTCGGCACTGTCCATTTTATTTCAGAAGATGCTGGCCTCCCGGCCCCAGGTCAAAACCTTTCTTCAGGGTGTGGCTCACACGGTTCCTCCGTACCGAGCGCCCGTGGATCCTTGGGATCTTAATTTCGTTCTTGGGGTTCTGCAAGGTCCTCCTTTTGAACCTCTCAGGGATGTTTCCCTTGCCCTCCTTTCTTGGAAGGTGGCCTTTCTGGTGGCCATTACTTCCATCCGACGTGTGTCAGAATTAGCGGCCCTTTCTTGCCGCTCTCCTTTTTTGGTACTTCATCAGGACAAGGTAGTTCTGCGGCCTCCGCCCTCTTTCCTTCCAAAGGTGGTATCTTCGTTTCACCTCAATGAGGACATTGTTCTGCCATCCTTCTGCCCAAGCCCAGCTCATCCTCGGGAGCGATCCTTGAACAAGCTGGACCTGGTCAGGGCATTGAGAGTCTATCTAGCCAGGACATCTTCCTTGTGGAAGTCAGACTCTGTTTATCATTCCAGACGGTGCAAGGAAAGGTCACCCAGCCTCAAAGGCCACTATTGCTCGCTGGATCAGATCGGCAATTTTGGAGGCATACCGGGTCAAGCATCGTGCAGCTCCTTCAGGGATCAGAGCGCACTCTACCTGGGCGGTGGGTGCCTCCTGGGCGGTGCGCCACAGAGCTTCCGCGCTGCAGCTTTGCAAAGCTGCAACGTGGTCTTCGGTTCACACTTTTGTGAAATTCTACAGGGTCCACACCTACGCTTCGGCGGACGCCAGCCTAGGTAGAAGGATTCTGCAGGCCGCGGTGGTGATTCCACTGGCCTAATGGAAGTTTGTTTCCCACCCCAGGGACTGCTTTGGGACGTCCCATGGTCTGTGTCCCCCAATAAGGCGAACGAGAAAACAGGATTTTTTGGGTTGCTTACCGTAAAATCTGTTTCTCGGAGCCTTCATTGGGGGGGACAGCACCCTCCCATGTTCTACAACTCGTGTTCTTATGTTTGTCGATTTGGTTACAGTTGAGTTGTTCGTTCTGTTTTCAATCTATTCCGTTACTTCTCCTACTGCTTTCTCACTAACTGAGGAATTTCCTGCCGGTCGGTGGGGTGTATACGGCGGAGGAGGAGCTAACCTTTTTTGTGCATAGTGTCAGCCTCCTAGTGGCAGCAGCATACACCCCCATGGTCTCTGTGTCCCCCAATGAAGGCTCCGAGAAACAGATTTTACGGTAAGCAACCCAAAATATCCTGTTTTTGATCTTTCAGGTCCTTTTGGAGAACGAGACGACCAACAGGTATTCATTCAGCGAGTTGTTCCCGATTCTAACATTGTCTACGTCCGTCTGTCTTCCACTGGAAAGAGGTAATTCATTTCTATAATCCATTGTCCCCATTATTATTTCTACTGGGGTTAATCACACCTTGTCTTCTGTAGGATATGCGAGGTTCGTTCTGTGGATGGTTCCCCTATTACTTCTTTCACAGTTCATGAGTGCGAAGGATCTAGCCGGATAGGTTCCCGCCCAAGGCGCTACCTGTTCACGGGACATGCCAGTGGTTGCCTCCAGATGTGGGATCTTACCACTGCCATGGAGGTGGCGAATAAGGGTGAAAATAGAGGTAGGAGCTTTCTTAAGCATTACACTGTCCAGCTTTCCGGTCCATTTGTATCATGGCGCTTTTACATGTGAAAAGGAAAAGGGGTATACATAGAAAACAAATACAGTAATCAGAATAAAATGAGTCTCCGACTGATACAGGGGGAGAGAGGACCCTGCCCGTGAGGGCTCACAATCTACAAGAAGATCTCTTTAAAGGGAACCTGTTATGCAACTTTGGCTGTCCAAACCTTGTTCAGCATAAATCAGGACATCGGCTTCACGAATGCATCCAGGATTTTGATTTTCCTGAAACACTCCGGTATTTCAGAGAATTTATAGATTTTTCCTAGCACCGCTCTATAGGAAAGACCTGTCAGATACCTGGAGTGTTGCTGGCATAAGTCGGCCTAGGACCGTGCTGGACTATTTCCTGGTTGGACCCTCTAACTATATTTTCTCTCAAGCTCCAGAGCGTGTTTTGGCAGCATGAATCAAGTGACAGGTTCCCTGTAACTTTACTATCCTATTGTAGTCTCTGTGGGATCTTTTTAATCACCCCCTATAGCCTTAGAAAATGGTGCCTTTATTATTAGGTCCTTGTCTTTGCATATTCTCAAATTGATTTGAACCACTAAGGGACCCTGACAAAATGCTGCAGCTATATGAGGGAGCATTGACTTTGACTATTTCTAGATTATGGTCACCTTTTGACTTCGGGGGAATTTTTATTTTTTTTACATATATTAGTAGTGGCCTAATAAAATAGCATGTTTCAATCTGCAATCTTTAGTCTTTCATGAATTTTCAGACTCCCTGCTATGCAGACCCAAGTGTTAGATTTTTCTGATGTGGGAGTGTTTCTCCCAGTTATACAGGCTGGATGGGATATCTGTGCTTATTGGGGGGGGGCTACTGTCTTCATCAGCTCAACATCAGCACTGCTTCTAGCCTGCACCTTTTTCATCTCCATGTGCTTTTCTCTCTTTTTTTTTTTTTTTTTTTTTTTTTTTAATTTATGCTCTCTGTCCTCACGTAGACTACGGTAGATAAGGGACTTGTATACACCCTGCAGTAGCAAAATGGTAGAAATGTTTTAATAATTGCATTCAGGAAGTAAATTGACTAAACAAAACTGTAAAGGTCTACTTAGGCTTTAAACTAAGGTGATCACTAGTCTTTCCCATTTTCTCCTCCCTTACAGTGGAGCTGGGGGGTCTTACTCAGGAGGAGCTGCTGGAACAGCTGGAGCAGTGTGACCTGGCTCTGACTCGTACTCCTGAGATGAGCCCGGCCACATCGTTCTCTCACACTGTGAATCCTCGTGCATCCATATCCAGGTACGTATACTGTCGGTATAACACCATGCACCATGTGATCACCTACACGTCCTCTTGTCCTTGACTTTGCACTAAATATATTTAATGTCCCAGGGCCTTGTATGGATCAGTGCAAGACATTCTGTGAACCTGATTAAAAAGTGCAGCTATCGGGAGAAAATTAACTTGTTTCCTCCTGTAAGCCGCTGGCTTTCAGTTTTTGGGGTGTGCACTGCTTACTATGTTGTCTGCAGCAGCTGTAACCATGTCCTGACACTTTGACAGCTGGCTCTGCAGAGAATTTGTATAGAGCGAGCCTTCGATGTGCCGTGGCGTGCTTGCAGGATAGTGAGCGGTGACTGTAGCCGCTCCTTGTATCACCTCGATAACTGAAAGCTGGAGGTTCCCAAGAGGGAAAAAGTTAATTTTTACCCGTTAACCGCACCTTCACTGTGGTGGCCATGAAGCATTGTGACGTCATGTAACTTGCAGAGTAACTCTTCATCTGCAGGTAAATAGCATTTTCCAAGGTGACTGGTTCCCTATAATGACTTTTTAACCTGTTCATGGTTCCTTCCTGCAGCTTACAGTCCCAGCTAAGTGACATCCCACGTGATCGTTTCTCAAGGCTCATGGTGTCCTCTTCACATCGCCCCCAAGCCACATCTGTTCGCCCCTCTGAAGCTTGGGCTTCTCTGTGCAGCTTGCAGCCGCACCTCTCAGGAAGCTTTAATTCATTGCACAAGTCGGACACATTGCCCCGTTCCAACACAAGACCCGGGAAAGTTCAGAACAACCAGCTAAAAGTAGATGCCCAGGGCTCTAATCCACCATCTCCTCATATCAGTGGCAATTTTGTGGAGCGCTGCCAAGAGCTTGCTCGTTTCACAGAGTCCCATCAATCTGACTCCCGTCGATCTAGCATCGACGTGACTGCCAGCAGAGCCAAGCCATCACGGGGCTGCGCATCAGTGAGACGGCCGGCCTCTCCTGCACCCCAGCAGCCACCACCACTGTGCATCGCGCCATCCTCATCTCCTCAATCCTCTGCAGCAGTATTTGATATTCCTACACCTTCACCATCTCCCCCTAAACCCCCACCAAAGCCCAGACTGAATGAGACTTCTTTCTAAGAGTCACAGCGTAAACGAGAAGCCGCCATTAACGAGTGAAGATCATGTGGGCAACACTATTTGATTTCCTCCTGGACCTACTTAAAGTATTAAAGGGTTTGTCCAATGACGCTCTTTTCTGCACCTGTCACAAGGTATTTGCAGACGCGACGTCATCAGAGCCCCTGGATGGCCCTATATGTATTCGTTGCCATTAGTATCGACTGAGAATTCTGTTCCTTTTCCACATTTTCGTTTATTTATTGTGGGTCCACTTTTATAAACTTTTATTCTTGCGTTATACTCCTTTTTTTTTTAAACTAGTAGTAGTAGTAGAAGCAGCAGCAATACGGATTCAAGTCTCAATTTTTCACCTTTTAGATTTGTGCCTTATTAGACGAGCCTGAGGGGTATTACTCAATGGTGCCTTTTCCAAGTGCCATTCTGGCTGTGTCAAAGCCAGATCATTGAATTAAGGTAATATTTTACATCCAACCTTTTATACAATCACTGTGAACAACGAGCACAGGGAATCGTCGTACTGTACGTCTGCTGACATCTCGCCATTGGCATAGTTCGGCACATACATAGGGATATTTATTTAGTATTCTTTATTTTCATTTTCTGGATCAAACCACATCTTGGTTGCAAGGAATTATAGTTTGGAAATGACTGACTTTTTAGTGGAGGAGTTTGGATGCAGTTTTTAATGGGGATGTCCAGGATATGTAGTTTTTCTTTTAAATTTTTTTTTTTTTTTTTTTTTTATACAGAAATGGCACTATTCTTGTTTGTGGGTTTAAGTGAATAATCTAAAGTGCAATACCAGATATAGCTCATAGATAAGAATAGTGTGTTTTTAGAATCCTGGGCAACCTATTTTAAGTGTTGGAGGAATGGCTGCTTTATTTTAGAAACCTTTCTTCTAGGTGTCTGACTTTGCTGCTCAGCCCCATTCAGTTGTAATATCAGACACAAATGATTTGATAGGTGTGGTGCTGTTCTTGGGGAAAAAACACGTTTTTCTAATTCAGTAAACTGCTGGAGTTGAGCCAAAAGATTCCCAGGACCCTAGTCCAGTGACCATGTCAGTAGTCTGTGGCTACTGGACCAGAGCACTGTAAACCTTCTTGCATCATGCCCAGTATCTGCTCTGTCGTGCATGCATTGTGCCACGGTCGTTTAGTAGTGGGAGGTACATGTGACTCTGGTCCAACGGACACAGGTTACCTACATGGCCGCTGGGTCCTCAAAATCTTTTTTTGTTCAACTTTATTAACATCCCTTTGTTTTACCCTATCCAAAAATTGTCTCATCCACTATTTTTATATTTTGTTCAGATTACCTTGCAACCTTCAAGATAGTGTTTGGCCATCGTCCATGCATAAAGTATATACTATGTTTTCAAGTAAAAATATATAACCAAGTTTACACTATGAAAAATGTGCTTTTAAGAGTAATTATACTTCCTTGATGGTCTAGGGCTGTTGGGGGTTAGTATCAGCATTCCTGGTGCTTTAGGTTTGTAAGGGGTTAGTAATATCATTACTGATGATCCTGGGTTGTATTAGCATTCCTAGTGGTCTAGGATTGTAAGGGATTAGAAGTGGCATTCCTGGTAGTCTCGGATTGTAAGTGGTTAGTATTGGCATCCCTGATGATCCTGGGTTTAAAGGGGTTTGTATCTGCTTTCCTTTATGGTCTCGGGTTGTATTAGTATCAACAACATCCCTGGTGGTCTAGGGTTGTAAGGGATTAGTATTAGCATTACTGGTGGTCTAGGGTTGTAAGACGTTAGTTTTAGCATCCATGGTGGTTTAGGATTGTAAGGGGTTAGTATTAGCATCCCTGGTGGTCTAGGATTGAAAGGGTTTAGTTCATTGTATTCACCTTCCTCTTCCATCTTCTCCTCCGTTACGTCAATGAACAGATCTAGTGTTTTATGAATTAGTGAATGTCTTGTACATTACTTGCCCCTGGTTACTGACACTGCTCGGTCCCTCATCTATCTATCTTTTTTTTTTTTTCTTTAATGTAAAAGAGGCATGAAAGTGTTAGGCTGGTTTCACATTTGCATATGGAGGAGCTGCGGACTTCCTCTGTGAAGCTCCGCCCACTGCTGCACCTCCTCCTGTCAGCTCCGCCTCCGTCGGCATGCGTACTGCATGCCCTATCTTTAGCATTAGGTAAGCAGGCCGGGCCGATGTATGTGGATGCAACCAAGATGCAACACGTTGCGTTCGGCGCACCTAATGCTAAAGATGGGGGGCGCAGGCCCCATGCCGACGGAGGCAGAGCGGACCGGAGGAGGTGTGGCCGTGAGCAGAGCTTCACGGAGAAAGTCAGCAGCCCTCCGCAGCTCCTCCATACGGAAATGTGAAACCCGGCTTACAGATGTGTTTGCTACAAGCAATGTGTTTTTATAATTATGACCATTTTTAAGTGCTGTTACTAATATTTTAGTCATTTGAGTGAGCGACTAACGAGCTTTAGTCTGGTATTATAAGACGGCTGTATGTTGGGGGCTTTTCTGAGTGAATGTGAGGGTCTGTGTTTCCTTTCCTAATCCTGTGCAAAAACTGTGAGCGACTTCCAGCAGAAAAAAGTAAAACTTTCCTTAACAGGAACACAGATCTTAGACCTAACAAATCTATAAAAGGGCAAACTAGACACTTTTAGGGTCTGATTTATCTCTTTGCACTTGAAAACTGTTGCACAACACATAATTGGGCAAAATATTGTTTTGTCATTTTTACACCAGCTTTTTGAAAAGGAGCTGGAGTTTAGATACAAAGAGTCGTACCCAGACAGTCATGATCCTTCTGGTTGACTGACAGCGATGGGCGGTTATTAGAGCGGCGGAGAGCAGAGGCTCGGGAAGAGCTTCCATACCTCAAAAGCACTTCAGCCTCATTTGCATGTGGTACACAGGTATTCTGCAGAAATATAAAAATTCACGGCATAACCAGTGTTTTTTCAAAAATTGCTTCTCAAAGTATTGTTCTCATAGGGATGCAGGGCCATGGCCACTACAATCTCTGAAGTTAGACCCCCAACAAAGCAAAAGATATGATAGATATATATACATACACACACCCCCCCCCCCTGGCAAAAATTGAGAGACCACCACATCAAATCCCTGTCATAGGCAGGCCATTCTCCAGACCTGAACCCCATAGAAAACCTCTGGAATGTTATCAAGAGGATGATGGATAGTCACAAGCCATCAAACAAAGAAGAACTGCTTACGTTTTTGTACCAGAAGCAGTGTGAAAGACTGGTGGAAAGCATGACAAGACGGATGAAAGCTGTGACTAAAACTCATGGCTATTCCACAAAATATTGATTTCTGAACTCTTCCTGAGTTAAAACATTAGTATTGTTTCTAAATGATTATGAACTTGTTTTCTTTGCATTATTTGAGGTCTGAAAGCACTGTTGTCTTTTTTGACCATTTTTCTTTGTCAGAAAAAAAATACAAAATTTATTGCTTGAAAATTCAGAGACATGTCAGAAGTTTTAAAAGAACAATTTACATTTTACTCAAAAATATACCTATAGAGAGAAAAATCAGACAAACTGAACATTTTGCAGTGGTCTCTTAATTTTTGCCAGAGCTGTATAATGGATTCTTGGGAAATTTTACATCAATATATTGAACCTTTAAAAAAAGCAGCAGAAATAAACAAAGAAAAAATAGTAAGGCACACATTTGGACATGTTGGAAAAATTGCGGCAGGAGTGACATTTTCTGTAATTTACACAAATGCATTAATAGGTCGGCCTCAACGCTGCAGAACAGGAACCTCTAGACCAAATATCCTGTACATAAAAAACAATATATATATCTTTGCCACGCTGAGAAGTGACGTCTGTTCAGGTCAATGCATTGCATTAATAAAACTCAGTGCCATTATTTTTTATTAAATTTTATATTTCTTTGTTTGACTAATACTTTTGTCACCTGACTTGTATTTTCTTTCTAAAATATTAATAAAAATAAGCTTTCATGTATGTTTTTCGTTATATAATTTTTTTTTATTTTTTTTTTAAACGACTGTGACTTGTTAACTGTGAAGGTTGACCAAAAAACGTCCACACGTGTCCTGCCAGTTCTATTATATTACTGGTCGCTATGAATAGGAACTTGGTGCATATATACATACATTTGAAAAAAAACAAACATGCATACAATATATTGTGTTTTTATTTTTTAATAGACGTGGATTGTTTGCATCCCTCTATTAGTGGATACGGTATTGTTCTATATTGGCGTTATTTCCTAGTTTAGAAGGTGCAGGCGCACACTACTCCTAGGACCATGATATTCCCAATGGTGGCAAGAATGGCAATCCACATCCAAACAGTTTCGCAGGTAATTCTCCCTCTGTCGCCAGGATCTGCTCTGTGCATTGGTCCAGTGCTGAGCGTTGAAAGCGAAGTCTGGAGAGACAGGTCCCCGTTGTAAGAGGCATATAGAAATAACCCACTCATGGCTGAAATCTACAAAGTCAGAACAGACAGTCCATGAGTCATAATAATGACATAATTAATAATAAGTTCATAATTGATTGTGTTGTGTATATTAAATGCACCAGTGCCTAATGCCAAGAGTGAAATATGAGGATTGACCGTCTCATCGCACAATGGCGGTATTTACCAGGGGAACCTCTGATCTTCCCAAATTGCAGGACCTCATGTTGCTACACACCCATGACTCTCGCTTATCTCCCAGTGTACCAAAGGATCTGGTATACAAAAATCCATGTGTTGAGTTTAATGATAATTGTAAAGTGTATCTCCCACTAAAAGGAAACCTGTCAGGTGTTTTCTTGATGTCCCAAACTGTTACCACTACAGTACCCTTTCAAGGAGATGGAAAGATGCTGAGAAATTAAGCTGATCATGCCCTATACTGCCCAATCTCTTATAATTGTATCCCTAGACATTCCCTAATTTGAACTGTACTTTCAATAACTCCTATCTTATCATAACAATACAGTCATGGCCAAATGTTTAGAGAATGAAGCAAATATTAATTTTTACAAAGTCTACTGCTTCATTTTTTCTAATGGCAATTTGCATATACTCCAGAATGTTATAAAGAGTGATCAGCTTAACAGCAATTACTTGCAAAGTCAATATTTGCCTAGAAAATTAACTTTATCCCCCAAAACACATTTCAACGTCATTGCAGCCCTGCCTTAAAAGGACCAGCTAACATCGTTTCAGTGATTGCTCCATTAACACAGGTGTGGGTGTTAATGAGGACAGGGCTGGAGATCAATCTGTCATGGTTAAGTAAGAATGACACCACTGGAAACTTTAAAAGGAGACTGGTGCTTGGCATCATTGTTTCTCTTCTGTTAACCATGGTTATCTCTAAAGAAACGTGCAGTCATCATTGCACTGCACAAAAATGGCCTAACGGAAGAGTATCGCAGCTAGAAAGATTGCACCTCAGTCAACAATCTATCGCATCATCAAGAACTTCAAGGAGAGAGGTTCCCTTGTTGCCAAAAAGGCTCCAGAGCGCCCAAGAAAGACCAGCAAGCGCCAGGACCGTCTCTTAAAAGTGTTTCAGCTGCGGGATCGGGCTACCAGCAGTGCAGAGCTTGCTCAGGAATGGCAGCAGGCAGGTGTGAGTGCATCTGCACGCACTGTGAGGCGGAGACTCTTGGAGCAAGGCCTGGTCTCGAGGGCTGCAAAGAAGCCTCTTCTCTCCAGAAAAAACATCATGGACAGACTGATATTCTGCAAGAGGTACAGGGAGTGGACTGCTGAGGACTGGGGTAAAGTCATTTTCTCTGATGAATCCCCTTTTCTATTGTTTGGGACATCTGGAAAACGGCTTATTCGGAGAAGACCAGGTGAGCGCTACCACCAGTCTTGTCTCGTGCCAACTGTCAAGCATCCTGAAACCATTCATGTGTGGGGTTGTTTCTCAGCCAAGGGAATGGGCTCTTTCTCAGTCTTGCCTAAAAACACAGCCATGAACAAAGAATGGTACCAGAATGTCCTCCAAGAGCAACTTCTCCCAACCATCCAAGAGCAGTTTGGCGATCAACAATGCCTTTTTCAACATGATGGAGCACCTTGCCATAAAGCAAAGGTGATAACTAAATGGCTCAGGGAACAAAACAGAGATTTGGGACCATGGCCTGGAAACTCCCCAGATCTTAATCCCATTGATAACTTGTGGTCAATCATCAAGAGACAGGTGGACAAACAAAAACCTTCAAATTCAGACAAAATAAAAGCATTGATTTTGCAAGAATGGACTGCTATCAGTCAGGATTTGATCCAGAAGTTGATTGAGAGCATGCCAGGGAGAATTGCTGAGGTCCTGAAGAAGAAGGGTCAACACTGCAAATATTGACTTGCTGCATTAACTCATTCTAACTGTCAATATAACCTTTTGCTACTCATAATATGATTGCAATTATATTTCTGTATGTGATAAAAACATCTGACAAACACACATAAAAACCAGAGGGCAGCAGATCATGTGAAAATATAATATTTGTGTCATTCTCTAAACTTTTGGCCATGACTGTACACGTTGCCACCACAGAGAGGTATTAGGTTACAACTATTAAACTCTATGTAGATGGGAAGAAGAGCAGAGGAGAGACAGAGTAAGATTCTGCTGAGCTTTGTAACAAGTCTTTTACCTCACTCCAGAGCTGGACTCACATCTACACTGCTCAGTACTGATATATTTTGTCCTCCATGCTGCTTCTCGCTCTGTGCTAATAAAAAAGAAATCTCTCATGTCTCTGTTATGGGTAAGGGAGACATATCATGGCTGCTTGTCTTCACACCAGCTCAGAGTCCATTGCAAATTAAGAGGTAGAGCCTGCAGAGGAGAAACTGGTAAAAATGCGGGATACAAGTCACATAACAGCCAAATATAGTTATTCTTTTGTTCGTAGACATTGTAGTTTATTCTGAAATGTTAAGTAAAGTTACCTTTTGTTTCTTGCTTCATTGGGGGGACACAGGTTACCATGGGGTGTATGCTGCTGTCGTTAGGAGGCTGACACTATGCAAATAAGAAAAAGTTAGCTCCTCCCCAGTAGTATACACCTACCGACAGGCCCAAATTACCCCAGTTTTTGCTTACTGTCTGAAGGAGGCGGACCTGGATTTAACACCAGATTTGCAGTATTTTTTCCTTACAAGTTTTGTGTGTGTTATTAATCTTTTCACCTTTATTTTTCAGATACAGCTCGTTCGGTAATGGTGCAGATTTCTCACCGTTTTCCCACATTTAAGCGACCGAGAGAGCAGTGTGGTGTCACCCACATCGCCCACTCTCGGGCGCACTGGCATGACTTTGTCCCCTGTCACCCGTCGTGGTGTTTCAGGGCAACTCTCGGTGGCCAGTCCTTGGCCGGTGGTGGCCTTCCCCCTTATTCTTAAGGGGTGACACAGTCTTCTGCGCCGTTGGGACACGGTGCGGGAAGGAGGATTATTTTCCCAGGACCCTCCCCGAGGGCTCCTGATGCCATCCTCAGCTATGAAGAGGAGCCGGATTCAAGAAACAGGCAGTAGGTCACCCCCCCCGACACCGCTAAGCCCCTGCAGCACCCACCAGTATGCCACTGCAGTCCCTGCTTCTCGGATTCAAATTCTGTGCCATTTTTCACATAGCACGCGCTGTCCGACATTTTCTTACAGCCCTATTCCTCCGGGTTGTTCTCCGGTTAGGCCACGCCCCCGCCGGCTCTCACTATCAACCGTCTCTTCTCCCCTGCTCGGGCACGCCTCCTTGTTGGCATCAGCCAATCGGCGCCTTCCTTTCATTTTCCAGCGCTGGGCACGCCCCCCTGCCTGTTCCTAGGTCCCGACTCTCACATTGCGTTCATAGCACGCTGGTCACGCCTCCACAGGTGGGCCAGCCTATCAGGACGCCACTTTCAATTTCTTTGGCCGGACACGCCCCTTCCTTTTGGCTCAGAGTGTACAGCCTCCATCTTATGCTCCTGCAAGTCTTTTCTCTCTGGGACCTCAGATACCAGCCTCCTCATCTGGGTTTCGGCGGGGGACTCGGCTACCTGCGCTACTGCATCGCTGGGTGTCTGGTAGGCTCTGCTTTCCTTACCCTGACGTCTGTTAGCTTACCTCAGCAGTATCACCTCCATAGCGTTCTGCTGCAGTATTCACATAGACTCTACCTATGCCTAATTCTGCAGGGGCCTCTGGCTATATCCCTACGGTAGTTCACTACGCTTGTGCCCGCTGTAAGAGAAAGTGGGCTTCAGGTCAGCCGTCCCCTTTCTGCTCATCCTGCAGTCCTTCCACCATGTCGGCACCTCAGGACTCTAACGCCTGAGATGAGAACACTCCCCCACCCCCTGAGTGGGCTGTTGCCATGTCCCAGTCGGTTTCAGGTCTGACCGTTGTCATGTCTCAGTCAGTTTCAGACGTCACCAAAATTTCACAGTCCCTGGTACAGGTCCTGGAGCGTATGCCGCATCTCTGCCGCCACCGATGCTCCGAACACCTCTCACGGTGATTCGCACGCACCTGACCATGACCTTCCCAGAGACTGATCAGGAGAAAGGACTAGGAAGCGTACTCTGTCTAGCTCCCCAGATTCTGCAGCACCAAGGGTGCCCCTCTCTGCCCGTTCCCCCTCCTCGGAGGCGGATGTCGGGTCAGACGTAGCCTCTCTGTCAGAGTCTGACTCTGACGCAGATCACACCTCTAGAATGCAGGACATGGTAGGTAGCCTTATTTCGGCTATTGTACAAATGCTCGAAATAAAGGAGGAAAATTCTACTGCTCAGGACCAATCAGTTTTATTCAAACAGGTAAAACGTCCTTCCAAGCTTTTTCCCAATCACAACGAGTTTGACATCACTACCTCTAGACACTGGGAAAACCCCGGAAAACACTTCCCGGGAAGAAAACATCTGGACATCCTTTACCCCTTTAGTCCTGACCGCGCCAGCAAATGGTCAGAATCTCCTAAGGTGGACCCGCCGGTTTCATGTTTTACATCTCAAACAGTCCTGTCCATTCCCGATGCGTAATCCCTCAAGGACGCTACGGACAGACAGATTGAGGCCTTAGCCAAATCAGCCTTTGGGGCATCAGGCACTTCCTTTTGCCCTAACTTTGCCTCCTCATGGGTGGCGAAAGCAATATCTGCCTGGGCCAAGATACTCCGTTGAGGCATTGTGGCAGCAGCTCTCACAGAGGAGCTAGCAGATTTGGCAGATCAAATTGCCCATGCTGGTAAATACTTGTTGAATGCCTCCCTGGATGCTGCTTCTTGCTCAGCAAGAGCAAACAGCAACATTATCGCTATTCGCCGCATCCTCTGGCTGAAGGCGTGGAACGCAGATCCGGCTTCCAAAAATTCCCTCACTGGCCTGCCTTTCCAGGGCGCCAGACTCTTTGGGGCCAAGCTAGACCAGATCATTTTGGATGCCACCGGAGGCAAAAGTACTTCTCTGCCCCAATCCAGGCCAAGACACACCTTCAACAGAAAGGGCCCTCAGCCTTTTCGGCCCTTCTCTTCCTCAGGCGGATCCTCTCAACTGGACCATCCCTCCGCTCAGGGAGAAAGAAGGAAACCTTCCTTCAAACTTGCCCCTCGCTGGAGGTCTAGGAGCCGCCCCTCTAAGCCCTCCGGTTCTCACAGCCACAGATTTTCCTCTAAATGATGGATTACCCCCACCTGGGAATCTTTCCACGGTGGGAGGCAGGCTTCTTTTCAAAGAAACTTGGTTGGCGGCGGTCGATGACGCCTGGGGGAGGTTGTCACATCAGGCTGCAAAATAGAATTTTCTTCGCTCCCAAAAGGACATTTCTTTTTTTCTCGCCCACCAAAGCAGCCCTCTCATGCCCCAGGGCTTTCCCAAGCTGTCTCTTCTCTACTAAACTCAGGAGTGATTGTACCCGTTCCTTGGCATGAATGGTTTTCCGGTTTTTACTCAAACCTGTTCGTAGTCCCAAAAAAGGATGGCTCCCTTTGACCGATCTTGGAGCTCAAGCAGTTGAACCGTCACCTTCGAGTTCGCCACTTTCGAATTCAGTCCTTGCGCTCGGTGATCACCTCCATGGAACCGGGGGAATACCTTTGCTCTGTGGACATTCAGGACGCTTACTTGCACGTTCCTGTTTGTGTGCAGCATCAGAAGTTCCTCAGATTTGCCATACAGGCGTGCCATTACCAGTTCACAGCTCTCCCATTTGGTCTGGCGTCCGCCCCCAGAGTCTTCACGAACATCATGGCGGCGGTCATGGCCGTCCTTCGTTCAAAGGGAATTCATATAATCCCTTATCTCGATGATCTCCTGATCAAGGGTCCATCTCGCCGCGACTGCGATCACAGCCTCCAGATCACTCTGGATACGCTGCATCGCCTCGGCTGGATAGTCAACAAAGAGAAGTCGACCCTGATCCCTTCTCAGTGTCTTGTTTTCCTGGGCATGGAATTCGACACCAGCCAAGCTCGAGTGCCTTCCAAAGAAGAAAATTTCTTCCCTCTGACAGGAGATCAAAGCCCTAAAGCGCCTGGTCCCTCTTCCTATTCGGCTCTGCATGAGAGCCCTAGGGAAGATGATTGCTTCCGTCAAAGCAGTGCCGTATGCCCAGTTTCACTCCTGCCCTCTCCAGCTGGCCCTGCTGTCTGCTTGGGACAAGACAACTTTCTCCCTGGACCATCCAGTGCTTCTGCCTCTCAAGGTGAGGCAATCCCTAACCTGGTGGACGCTTCCCACCTCGATCCTACGCGGGAGATCCTTCTTTCCCATTTTATTGCAGGTCATCACCACCGATGCCAGTCTCCTGGGTTGGGGAGCAGGTTTTCTCCACCTCACGGCGCAGGGTCGCTGGGATGCTCAGGAAGCTCTCCTGCCAATCAATCTTTTGGAGATCAGGGCAATCTTTCTTGCCCTCATCCGCTGGCAGTCCATCCTCGCGGGGAAGCCAGTCCGCATCCAGTCGGACAACGCCACGACCATGGCGTACATAAACCACCAAGGCGGAACTCGCAGCAAGCAGATCATGCTGGAGGTGGCAAAGATTCTGCGTTGGGCAGAAAGCCATGTTCCCGCCATATCAGCCGTACACATTCCAGGAGTGGACAACTGGGAAGCCGATTTCCTGAGCCGCGAGTGGTCTCTCAACTCCGATGTCTTCCACCAAATTTGTCTGAGGTGGGGTGTTCCAAATGTCGACCTCATGGCATCTCGAACAAACCACAATGTTCCGCAGTACGTAGCCAGGTCTCGGGATCTGATGGCCATCGGTTGCGACGCTCTTGTGTTTCCGTGGTCCCAGTTTTGCATGCCTTATCTGTTCCCACCTCTTCCCCTGATCCCAAGAATCGTGAAAACGATAAAGGCAGAAGGGGTTCCCGTTCTGTTAGTAGCTCCAGATTGGCCACGATTGGCCTGGTATGCGGAGCTAGGAAACATGCTCTCAGACGTTCCCTGGAGGCTTCCAGACCGTCCGGATCTTCTATCGCAGGGGCCCTTCTTCCACCCAAATTCTCGGTCTCTGAATTTAATGGCATGGCCGTTGAGGCCGCGGTCCTGAGAGATGCAGGTTTTTCCCACAAAGTCATCCAGACCATGATTAAGGCAAGGAAGCCGGCATCATATCGCATCTATCACAAATGTTGGAAAACCTTTTTCGGTGGTGTGAGGATAACTGTGTTTCCTATGACTTTTTCTCTTCCCTCCGTTTTGGGTTTTCTGCAGTCGGGTCTCGACTCCGGCCTTTCCCTCAGTACCTTAAAGGGTCAGGTGTCTGCTCTAGCTATCCTCTTTCAAAGAGATCTGGCTTCTCTTCCCCAGGTGGAGACTTTTCTTCAGGGCGTCGCTCACATAACGCCTCCTTACCAGTCTCCTGTCGATCCATGGGATTTGAATCTTGTTTTGAGCGCCCTCCAGCGTGCGCCTTTCGAGCCGATTCAGGATATTTCTCTTACCCTCCTCTCGTGGAAGGTCGCCTTCCTGGTCGCTATCACCTCTATTTGGAAGGTCTCGGGGTTGGCAGCATTGTTCTGTTGTTCTGCCGTTCCCCTTTCCTGATTTTGCACCAGGATAAGATAGTGCTTAGACCGGTTCCGGACTTTCTGCCTAATGTGGTCTCTGCTTTTCACATCAATGAGGACATTGTTCTTCCCTCTCTGTGTCCCTCTCCAACTCATCCCTTGGAGAGATCCCTGCACAAGTTGAACTTGGTCAGGGCAATTCGAATCTACCTTGCTAGGACTGCTCCCTTCCTTCAGTCCGATTCCGTTTGTCGTCTCGGATGGTCGTCGGAAAGGGTTCCCAGCCTCCAAATTCACCATTGCTCGTTGGATTCGTTCAGCGGTTCTGGAGGCATACCACGTCCAGGACAAACGGCCTCCTCCGGGGGTGAGGGCTCACTCTACCAGGGCTGTAGGAGCTTCCTGAGCCGTTTATCACCAGGCTTCGGCTTTGCAAGTCTGCAAGGCCGCTACTTGGTCGTCACTCCATACCTTTGTGAGGTTCTACAAGGTAGATACTCACGCCTCTGCTGATACAGGCTTGGGCAGGAAGATACTGCAGGCGGCGGTCTCCCACCGGCCGACCTAAGTTTCCTTCTCTCAGCATTTCTTTCCCACCCTTGGGACTGCTTTTGGACGTCCCATGGTAACCTGTGTCCCCCAATGAAGCGAGAAAGAAAGGGGGATTTTTGGTACTTACCGTAAAATCTCTTTCTTGGAGCCTTCATTGGGGGACACCCTCCCTTAATGTACCGTGTTGGCCAATGTGCCTTTGGTTGGTACATAGGTTGAGTTTCTTATAGTAGCTCCTTATACTGCTTTGGCACCAACTGAGGTAATTTGGGCCTGTTGGTAGGTGTATACTGCTGGAGAGGAGCTAACTTTTTCTTATTTGCATAGTGTCAGCCTCCTAGCGACAGCAGCATACACCCCATGGTAACCTGTGTCCCCCAATGAAGGCTCCAAGAAAGAGATTTTATGGTAAGTACCAAAAATCCCCCTTTCTAATGATAAAATATTGCTACTTTCTCATATAAACCCTGCCTGAATTCTGCATTTAGCCCCAAGCCTGCAAGGATCTAAGGGAGATAAAGATGAATTTGTAATGCACAAAGGGGGACCATAAATTGCAATAGCATGTTATGGCCCCATTTAAAAAGCCTACTTATACAGTGTCTATGCTTTAGAAGTGTTCAATCACTAAGAAGTGGAAGACACCTTGCTTCTGTGAAACACCCACATGGCTGCCCGCCTCCTCTCTGCTTGCAAGTAATGCAAGCTTCTACTAGATATTAAAGTAATCCGTAATGGTATACTTGACCCAAAATGCTGAAAAATAAACTGGACATACGCTTGAAAAAAAATACCATTATGTAATTATTCACTATTGCAAGGTATTACCTTATTTAATATAATGGTAATCCCGATGCTTCGTATTATAACCATAATATACAAACATATAATAAAGCTGTCTCTATCCCGTTGTAGTCCAAGCACTGTCCACTGAAGAAAAGCCTTCTGAAAATATCAGAGAATTCTGAGTTATTCTAGGGGGTCTCTTGTTCAGGACCCTCATTAGCTACAGTGGAGGACAGCTTTATAGAATATTTCTTGCTTTGGAGCTGCAGCAAAGTCCATGAATTACATGGACCGCACATTTGTTTCAATGTATAATTCTTCATGGCCCTTTAGATGGTGCTGCAGAAAAATTTAAAGGGTTATTTAAAAAAAATTGAATAAGGTAGGGGATAACTTACCCCTGGGATCTCATCCTGCATGGCGCTGAGGTCGAGCATATGCATCTCTGCTCCATTCAGGACACGGCTGCAGAGCTCCGATTAGTACTGATCGCTGGAGGTCCCAGTGGTTGGACCTCCAGCAATCAGCAAGTTATCCCCTATCCAACTTATAGGGAAAAGCTTGAATTTGTTAGTAAGTTTTGCAACTTCACACTCCTCCTCACAGATTACTACAGGGTCTCAGCTGATTGCCAAAAAGGGATTGTGCAAAACAGACCACCCATTTAATGTCTCCAGATAGATCAATTATCCAAATTTGGGCGTTTAAGGTATGAGAAACTCCTCAAAATATACCACCTAATTGTTTGGGCTCTTATTATCTAGACATGTTATATGGTGATTTGCTTCCTACCTGCTCATCCACCAGTGAAAAATCCATTGTTATATCGTGTCCTGACGCCAGTCACAATAACTTCATCTGCTGCTATAAGCAGTGAACAGTCCATCAATCCAGTGTAAGTAATTGTATATCAGCAGTATCGCTCTCGCTGCCCATCCAAGTGTAATCGCAGTCTGTGTGCGCAGGGAACGAGACTTTAATTTGTTAAATCTCTCCAGATGTTCGGGGTCTGATTGTGTTTTGTTTGCCAATAGGATTAGAACGTGTATTTCTGGCCCTCTCTGAATGCCTGATCCTGGCACTGTATCCATGGGCAGAGGGCAGAGACCAGAGGGCGCTGTGATGAGAGGTGATGCTCTTAGGCTGGAGTCACATATAGCAACTCACCAGCGATCCTGGCAATGATATCAATGTGTCAGGATCGCTGGTGAGCTGTCAGACAGTTTCACCAGCGATCAGCACAGCGACGCTGTGCACGTTAAAACCACGTTAAAATGTGCGTGCCTAGATACCCGATGTGTACGTTAGTTACCAACTCCCTGCATCAGCGCGCTGGTAACTAACGTACACATCGGGTATCTAAAGGACGCACGTCCCTTGGATACCCGATGTGTACATTAGTTACCAGCAGATCGCTGGTCTCCCGCCTGTCACACTCACAGTGACCAAAAAAAGTCCTGGCCTTTCCTGCAGCGATCAGCGATACCGGCAGGGGGGCCGATCGCTGTCACACACAGCGATCTCGCTGGTGAGATCGCTGTTGTGTCACAAAAATTGTGACTCAGCAGCGATCTCGCTATGTGTGACGGGGCCTTTAGACTCAATTCAGTAGATCACTAGGACAAGAAGAAAACTAGAAACTCAGCTATTAAATGCAGGACAGGGGCAGGGAGATACTTGACTATTAAAGGACTTTCCTTGTGGGGCAGGGGTGGACATACCTTTGAGGGCCCAAGAGGTAAATGTGTTCAATGAACACATGCGGAATCACCACGTGTACAAAAGGGGGCAGCGCTTTGGGCGGAGCCGGGTATCCGCAGCATCCAAAGCACTGCAGATCCGCCCCATGGACACATATCCTTAGGGTGTGTGCACACATTGCAGATTCTGCTGCGGAATTTTAGTCTATGTAAATTGAAAAACGCAGTGCCCATGGTGTGGAATTTTCTGCGGATTTAAATCTGCAGCATGTCAATTCTTTGTGCGGAATCCGCAGCGATTTGGCACCTGTTCCATGACAGGTGTCAAACCGCAGGGGAAAAACACAGGCTAATCCGCAATAAATCCGCAGATAAACCGCAGGTCTTTTGACCTGCGGATTTAGACAAATCCGCGCAAAAATTCCGCAGCAGAATCCGCAACATGTGCACACACCTTAGAGTACTTGAATCTTGTTCTACATGCTGCAATAAATTCTGCAAAATGACAGAATGGGCTTCACAGAGAACAAAGATGGCAGCTGTTGGACCCATCAGCAGGTCCTATGCTTCCATGGAAGCCCATCGACCTGTTGGTAACAGGTGTGCATCGGTGATCGTGCTGTTTAAATGACACTGTCAGTAATTGACAGCGGCATTTAAATGGCTAAACAGACAATTCGGATTCGTTCCCAGATGTATGAACTACTTTTATGTCACATGCCGATTAGAGGATAAAGGGTCTGCCAGAAGAAACCAGGAAACTTAGATTTCAGGCTATGTTCACATGTTGCGTTTTTTTAAATTCAAATTAAAAGCTGCATTTTACAGTATCAGCAAAAGCTGCGAGATTTCAGAAATCTCGTGCACAGTTTTTTTTCCCTTACTGAATTGGAAGACTGCTGAGTTTTTGAAAACTGCAGCATGTCACTTCTTTCAGCATTTTTGCAGATTTTTTTTCACCCTTAGAAAGCAGCAAGTGCAAAAACGCAGCAAAAAACGCAGGTATCAGGTTTGGCTGTGTTTTTGGTGCAAAAAACTCAGGAAGTTGCATCATGATTTTTTATTTTTTTTTGGGGGGGGGGGCGCTAAACGTTATCAGCATTCACAAGAGACAAATGTATCCGATAAAAACGGTGCAAAAAAACCAGCAAATATGGAGCAAAAAAATACAGAAAAATCTGCTTTTTGTAAGCAGCTTCTTTACTGCCAAGACAGAGCATGTTTTGCCAGAAAAAAAAAATGCAGCAAAAACAAAATCAAAAAAGTTCTTTAATTTTTTTTTTTCAACTAGTTTTTGAGACATTTTAGCGCAAAAAGTCACAAATCCTATTTTTTTTTATAGTGCCTAAATGAAAACTCTGCCAGAAACTACTCCAGGCAGGGACTTCAGTGAGATAAAAATTACATTTCATGACTCTGTCTATTACGTCTGGATAGGCAAAGTTCTCAAGGAAATAAAGTGTCACAAAACTTGTAGAGAATGAAAGGTAAATACTAAAACCACAAAACAAAAGGAGCAAATTACTCCAGGAAAGTGGAGGATAAACAATCATGAATTGGGACCAATATGTGCATCATCCAAGCGGAATTCCTAAGGTAGGGACCAGGACAGGAAAACATCTAAAGAATGAAGTTGTCACAAGAGAGCATGTAACGTGTTTATCCACAAGGGGGCACTTTAGAACCATTACTGAGGTCTTATGATATTCTATGTTGGGTCTCGTGGACCCCCACTGATCTGCTTCTAATTATAAGGGTACTGAAATATGTAGAAAAAAAAAAAAACATACTCTTTAGGATAAAAGTTAACTTTATTATGTGACCTAGTTACGGCCCCCTGCTCAGCTCAGATAGATCTCATTGCTTAAATAAAATATTCCTCATTTTATGGTAAACTTGATTTTACTGTTTGAGTTCAGAACTCTTTTTTTTCTCTAATACAAGAGGTTTTAATGCTCCATTTCCTATAGTTAGTATGTCATTATTTTCTGGGATTTGTAAACTTTCAGGTAACTTTAAAAAAAAGCGCAGTGGGCAAGTGATTTCTATGGGACTTGAGCATAGGACTGTAAAAATTGGATGAGTGCTATCCATGGTTTTGACGGACAGCAATCGTCTCACGTTATTCAATAAGGCAAGTGCGATTTTTCCTCTCACCAAGTGGTTCAAAGTAAAACAATTGCAGCATGAATGATTTCCTCCCGATTCTTGGATCACACTCGTCCATTTAGGTCTTTGGGTCCGTGGAAAACATCGGACTGCACGCTAATGACATCTGAGTGCAGGCCGATTTTCATGGACAGACTGAATGGAGAAGGTGAAGAAACTTTTTTTTTCTCCACTTTTGAGAAAATCCGTTTATATTCTGATCACACTCTGATTAGAGATTGATTAGCATGATCGGACCGATTTTCTCAGATGTGGAGAAATCGGGCATGTGACCTTAGCCCAAGTCCCACTCACTTTGCTGGAACTGTAAGATGCTGTGAGTATGATGCAGAAAATATATGCAGCATCAAACACTCACCGAAAACTCATCGTGTGCACACAGCCTTACTAAATCTTAAACCGTTGGCAATGAACTGTCTGGGAGTAGTAGGTTAACAGCAGCTCAACAGTATGCAGAGGTTTAATCACCATTCATATTCATTCATTTTCTCCTGGACCCAGCTCCACAGCTCCAGAATGGAAAAGACAGTGTTATTATGCACCTTCACTTACACCGGTGTCCACCGCTCACCAGCTCCTGTAATGATTAGCAAAAGGTTCTAACGATCTCTACTAATTAACAAACACATCATCTTAATTTGGGGCCTTCGATTCTCTATCAGTTTACGCGTTGATTCTTAACTATTTGGTCTCCTCATACTAGCATTGCTTTCTTCTGTTCTCATTTTTTTGCATTACCTTGCAATACCTAATGTATCATGTTAGCGTTCGGTCTTCCTAAGAGAATAGGACAGGGATGTCACTATTTGGTGCAGAGGTTGTGATCACATTCTTATTTTGGAATCTGAGTGGTTCCAAAGGCTTCTCTGCCCCAATGCTGCACAATTTCTGCCAGGTGTGTTTTTACATGGGTTATAAAATGCCGGCTGGTGGGGCAGGAGGCCAGAGAGATGTGATTGACAGGTGTCTCTTTATATACAATCAATCACGAGGGGCAGAGAAAAACAGGCTGGGGGGGCAGGAGGCCAGAGAGATGTGATTGACAGGTCTCTCCTTATATACAATCAATCACAAGGGGCAGAGAGAAGCCAGCTGGGGGGGCAGGAGGCCAGAGAGATGTGATTGACAGGTGTCTCTTTATATACAATCAATCACGAGGGGCAGAGAAAAACAGGCTGGGGGGGCAGGAGGCCAGAGAGATGTGATTGACAGGTCTCTCCTTATATACAATCAATCACAAGGGGTAGAGAGAAGCCAGCTGGGGGGCAGGAGGCCAGAGAGATGTGATTGACAGGTCTCTCCTTATATACAATCAATCACGAGGGGCAGAGAAAAGCCGGCTGGGGGGCAGGAGGCCAGAGAGATGTGATTGACAGGTCTCTCCTTATATACAATCAATCACAAGGGGCAGAGAGAAGCCAGCTGGGGGGCAGGAGGCCAGAGAGATGTGATTGACAGGTCTCTCCTTATGTACAATCAATCACAAGAGGCAGAGACAAGTCAGCTGAATTCTTATCCTCAGCTATGTAGATGAAGCTCAAGCACATCCATCAGCCAAATATGTTAAAATAGCCAATACTTAAAATTTAAAGTGCCCAATTCTTTGAGGAGTTTGGAAGGATTGACATTACAAGATTCATGTTTAATTTAGTACTTCATGTTCTGAGTGAGAAATATGGAAAAGATAACAATTAGGAGTAAATTCACTTTTTTTGTATACTTTGAGCATTTCTATATGTGTTTGTTCACTGATGATGGCACCTTGGAAAGAACACTCATCCATAAAATAGAAGGCTTAGATGTTAAAAATAAAAGGGGCAACAATCATCCCAACAATCATCCCTCCTCATTTCCTGCCCTCATGAGGATCTAGGGGAGCTCTTTTTAAGCTGCAGAAGAAGACCAAGGAAAGAATTAGAGCCAGAGCCTCCCATACTTCACCTACTCAACAGTAGCATCTTGCCCAAGTGGAAGCCTCCTTAGTAGTTGATTGCCAGTCTAGCTCCTGCATTCCTACATTCTGTGCTTCTGGAGTAGCAGGTGAGGCAATAGTTAAGGGTTGTCTACCTCTGATGTGTTGTCAGTCAGCTTTTGTAAGAAAGCCATTGACAGTAGCCCAAGTGCTCACTTACAATAGAGGAAGCAGAGACAGCATTTTTGCAAAGATTGGTAGTCCAATTCCCTGATGTTGGGTTTCCAATGACATTTTGTATTGGGCACCAGTGGAATACTAAAGCTGCCAAACACACTAGATGAATGTTGGACAAACTTGATGATTTCAGCATGACTGTTTATAGAGTTTTTCCAACTTCCCCCTATCCCACCCATGGGGAAAGGGTCATTTATGCCGTATTACTTCCCTCTCTCCATTGAGTACACATGCATGTGTGTGCGGGTTGGAATAAATAGCTGCCGGCTTGCTGCTTTTGGAAGTGTAGGGAAAGCTTTAGGGCTTGCGGAAAAACCACATGATTTTACAGTACCAGGAAAATGAATTACATTTCTGAAATCTCATTTTGAACCATCAAAGTGTTGTTTGTTTTTTTCCAATCAGCGACATGTGAATTCTTTCAGCCTTTTTACAACATGTTTCGCTAATTTAAAAGAATGGGAAGAAAATGCATCAAAAACCAGGCAAAAATGCAGCATAACATGCCAACATTGTAGATTGTGTGCACAAAACTCTTAGGCCAGTTTCAAACATCAGTGTCTTACGGTCCCAGTGCTGACTGGCCTTGGGTCCCCTGACCCAGACTCAACTGACTAACGAATGTCTATGAGGTTGTTGAATTCCGCTCAGCAGACCCATGGTTAAGAATGAACTTGGACAAGGAAACACGAATGTATGAAACCGGCCTTAGGCTGATGTTGAGTTATTACATGTTGGCCCTTTCCCATTTCTGGCCAGTTGTCTTACCAATTGTTCACATATGTTTGCTGCCAGTGAGTGAGGAGGTGACAATTGCCCAAATAGCAAACATTTTAGTTCAATAAACATTGAGAAAAAAAAAATCTCGGCTTCAAGTTGTGCACCATTATTTCTATTTTACACATTTTTCTGTACAGAATGATACAAGAAATTAAGTAGAGGGGTTAGCCGGATCGTTTTTTTTTTTTACCTAATGGGGATAAGCACTTATCGTCAGGTAGTTACTTCACGTCGACAGAGGAGTTCCTTCTCTTCGGCTCTACTTTATTGACAGGGTGTCACTGCTGACATCAAGCTATTTAACAGCCAGCCCCTCACAGTTAAGCAGTGGGGAGCTGGTTGTCAATCAACATGACATGGGCAGTGACTCGCCGTCAACAGAACCCAGCGGAAGAGAAGGAATTGCTCTGCTGACGTCACAGGAAGCAGGAGAAGCGATCGTGTCTGCTCTGAGCCAGCAGAGATAGTCACGGGGCAGAACAAACAGGTAGCTAGCAACTACCTACCAATAAGTGCTTAGCCACATAGAGAAAATATAAAAAAGTCACAGATGGTTAACCCCTTTAAGTATACTCTACAAACTTCATTATTGGACACATACAATGGACATAAAAATTGATGAAGATCTAACTAGACACAACTCAAATTTTTGTACAGTTCATTATTCTGGTGGTATGGCCCAAAACCCATTGATCATGAGAACATTGAAACCTGATAGTGCTAGAATATGTATACTACACATCATATCTTTATACAGATGCAAAGAAATGAGCGTACAGTACGATCTTCAGTCCTTCTAGAAGTTTTTGTTTAGACTTGTTCCTTACAGAATTGCTGTGCTCCAGTTAGGTATCCTGAAAACAGCGATGGTCTCTGGTCAGTATATCACCCAATATGTCTTCCAGGCTTCGAAAATCTCTGATCGTATTCAGTCTCAAGTAAATGTTTTCAGATATATTGATACTTTTGTGAAGCTGCTGTGTGGTGTCCACATATGACGGGTTCACGTTCTATTGTTGGAGCCTGAGCAATCACATCTTGGCATCCAGCATTTCCAAGAAAAGTTTATGCATTGGGATCCTCCCTTCCAACCGGATCTGACAGAAAGTGCGGACAGCTTCATTTGCCGTCTGACGGAGTAGTGGTAAAGTCATGAGAAGTTTGCCAGACCGGTGGGGATCCTCAGAGTGTTGCTCCTTCTCGTAGTCCTGTAGGGCCTCATGAAGGCGATCTTGAAGGTGCAGAACAGACTCCACGTTTTCGATACTACTAGAATCTGAATAAGAAACAAGGATTGGTCAAATGTCAACCCCGAAGAAGAATCACAGATCACTCTATCATTAAAAAGGTGTCCAACTCTTCCTGGAGTCCAGGAGGTCTTTCCTATTTCCTGAAGGCTTCTGGACTCTCCAGGAGAGTTGGCAAGTGTGAGTTATCATCAATGACTCAGAAAGACAGCCCCTTTTAGGTATACGTACACAGAGAAGGGGGTTCTCACATCTTTTAGGTTTGATTCACACGTCTGTACTTGTACTGCAATAGTCAGCCCCTCAGCAGCTTTCCTAACCTGTAATAACCATTTCATGTCATATATTCTACCTCTCTGGCCCAGACATCACCTCTCTGCTGTCCAGAATCCCGGAGTCTCTATCAGCCATATCCTCCTTCTTCTCCTCTCGCTTCCTCAAGCTCAATGTGGACAAATCCGAACTCATCATCTTTCCTCCATCTCACAGATCTTCCTTACCTGACCTATCTATCACAATTAATGACATCACGCTTTCCCCAGTACCGGAAGTTTGCTGCCTCGGAGTAACCCTTGACTCTGCCCTGTCCTTCAAACCACACATCCAAGCTCTTTCTACCTCCTGTTGCCTCCAGCTCAAAAATATTTCCAGAATCCATCCTTTCCTCAACCCTCAATCTAGTAAAATGCTTGTGCACGCCCTCATCATCTCCTGCTTCGACTACTGCAACATCCTTTTCTGTGGTCTCCCTGCTAACACCCTCAAACCTCCCCAGTCCATCCTTAACTCTGCTGCCCGACTAATCCATCTCTGTCCTCACTACTCCTCCGCTTCTCCCCTCTGCAAATCTCTTCACTGGATTCCATTCCCTCAGTGTATCCAGTTCAAATTACTAATACTGACCTACAAGGCCATCTATAACCTGTCTCCCCCATATGTCTCTGAACTAATCTCCCGATACCTTCCCTCATGTAATCTCCAATCCTCCCAAGACCACCTTCTCTCCTCCACACTTATTCACTCCTCACCCAACCGCCTCCAAGACTTCTCCCAAATAGCACCCATCCTCTGGAATTCTTTGCCCCAACATGTCCGATATTAACCACATTCGGATCCTTCAGATGGAACCTGAAAACCCACCTCTTCAAGAAAGCCTACAGCCTGCAATGACCCCACTACCTCCTCACCACTACTGGAGATATCACCTCAACCAACACCGGAACTGCTGCAACCCCCCTCCCTCCTGTCTCCTTCCCCACCATCCTGTAGCATGTAAGCCCGAAAAGGCAGGGTCCTCTTCCCTCTGTATCAGTTTGTCATTGTAAATTTGTTTACTGTAAGTGATATCTGTAATTTGTATGTAACCCCTTCTTATGTACAGCACCATGGAATCAATGGTGCTATATAAATAAATAATAATAATAATATTCCTAGTAAGCTGGTATTTCAGGCTTTGAGACCTGTGGTTGGCCAGGTATTGTGGTCTGAGTATGGACCGCGTATTCCAGAAGTATGAATAAAGGCATAGGCCAGTTTCACATGTCCGACATTTACGGTCCAAGTACGGACCATTATTTCTAGATTGGCTGAGGTTGTCCTGACACAAACTCAACACTCATAAGCATATATGAGACTTTTGTATCAGGAGTCCGAGAAAAAAGGACAGCACACGGATGTGACATACAGATGTGTGAATGTAGCCTTAAGCAGAGTGAAAAGCCGCTCACATGGTTGCTCTCAATATTGTAAATGCTATAGTGAAGTAACAGGGGAGATGTGGTCAACTACCCCCTTCACTAGGATTTTCAGAACCGGCACCATAGAAATCAATTTATTGCCAGAGCGTCTTTATTTGAGACACATAAAAAAGGGCCGTCCATACCAGTTTTTTGTCTGTAAGGAGAACATAAGAAAAGTGATTTATAGTTATATTATAGAGATATTAGAAACTTTCAAACACAAACCTTATGACACTTTCTGATGAGACATCAGCATCATAGGATAAATGATGTTTACATTGACCCATCCCCCACATTTCATTTCCTATTACTTTTCCATTATTATTTACTTAATCTTTTACACTCACTTTTCTTGTAATAAGTAGGAGGGGACGGCTGATGTAAAGAGCAGCCTATTAGGAATTCACTGATCAATATAGCTGATGGATTATTTCATTATGAGATGATCAGTCTTGTGGCTGTACATGCAGTAATCACTCCTGCGGCAAGACACAATTACAGCAACAAGGCAGATGACCACAAACCGCTCCCAAATTTTTTCGACATACCAATTTTTTTTTTACCCTTTACAAACATTACACATGATACATTTAAACCTGATAAGACATTGTTAATATGGATAATGTACATGATTAAACTCCCCCAGTGACAAAGATCGGTCCAGTGCTGTAGAAATTTGAGGTGCAAGACAAATTTTTAGGAGATTTTATCATATAATCAATGAAATGTCAGTATACAATGCATAGAAAAGAGAGGTTGCCACCCAGTAGTTCCAGGCATTGCCCCCAAAAATGTGTAATGCTTCATTTATCCTGTGGAGGCACTGCAGGGAAATGTCACGCCTACTGCATGACAGATTATAACTGATTGCAGAGGATCCCAGTATCAGAATGTCTGGTGATCATTTTTTCCATTGGTTGACACTTTGAACCAGATAATATTCATTTGTGAACTCACCCTTTAAGGATATTACACATAAAATAAAATTTTAATTTTAGCATTAATTGGGTATTGTCAAATTAGATAGATACCGGCTCTATTGACAAGGGGAATAGTAACACCCGGTTTTTAATGAATTCATGCATTTCCAGGAGCAATAACAGAGGAACGGCACAATGAAAAAATAAACTAGAATTTCTATTTTATGGGGAATGCAAGTATTTATTAAAAAACAGACACATCGTGTGAGTTACTCCCCTGAGCCCGAATTTAAAGTTTCCAGTAACTAAAGCTCAGCTCAAATTTTCCTATAGAAGTTTTGCAGCTTTCTAAGCTTTAGGGTCAATTCTTCATATTTCCAAGATCTGTTTGCTGTAAATTAATGGACAATTTTTTTGTATTTTGTCTTATTTTTTTACGTATAGATGTTGAAACCTTCTGAGTTTTCTGCAATTATAATTGCAACCACTTATTGGCTATGGTTTTGCTGGAGCTGGCTGTGTAAAGCGGTTGGCTAACTCTAGCAAAACCATAGCCAATAAATGGAGAAAAGGTGTGTATGCTCAACTGCTGCGATCCCTATTGATCGTGCGAATGAGGCTGTTTCTCAATGTCTCAAAGAGCCTATTTCTTAATGCAGCGAAGGTTAACCATGCGCACCTTTGCTCCATTTATTGTCTTTGGCACTGCCAGAGATAGCCAAGGTGCTGTACACAATCATCTCTGGCAGACTGATAAAAAACGAATGAATGGAGCGGAGGTGCGCATGGTTAACCTCTGCTGCTCTACCCTACATGGGCTCTACCCTGGCCTGTTTGAGCAGTCAATAGGGGTCTCAGTGGTTGTGCATGTGCACCTTTGCTCCACTTATTGTCTATGGTATTGCTGGAGATAGCCAAGTGCTTCACACAACCATCTCTGGCAGACAAATAGAGAACAAATAGAGCTGAGGTGTGCATGCTTAACCTCTGCATTGAGCGGTCCTTGGGATCCCTGATCAAGGAAAACATTTTTCTGTAAAGCATAGGATCTTAATTTGGTCCACACATTTCTCGAGACTGATGCAATGTCTGAAGGTTGGGATGCACCAGAATCCTCATCTTCCTAACAAGCATATACCTAATGGGTGTTACCTCCCTCCACTCCCAAGATCTTATTGTGTACTGTGAATACCTAGGACCTGATTTATACCAAGCTGGAATTCCAGTGAATTTCTGAATATTTGCTGTTACAAAAACCTTCAGTAGATCGGTACTTTGTATTCTTTTTACATCTATCCCATATGCATCAATAGTTATTACATTTTTTAAGATCTTAAAAACAAGTGAAAATTGTTAAGGTGGGTACACACTCCATATAAATTGTTATAAAAAACCGATCAATATATAATCCAACTCAAACATGGGGTCCATTGTGTCAGGTGAGGGTTAATGTAATGGGGCACTTAGGTGCCGGTGAGCAGGGCATCTATACATCGGGCCGCCTGACAGAATCTATTCCATATCCAGCTCAGATCATTACAGCTACAAACTGAAATCCAAAGTTACAGAAAGAGTCTGTGGCCAAATAAAGCAACTGACACAAATCTAAATTAAGCAAATCCATTTACTGCATGGATCGCTCCAGGCTTCAAAGCATTTGCTTACTCCGCGAGGAGCAAACCCCCACCCTTTCTGCCCTCTTTTGTTCCGATCCATCCCACACACAAAACACCTCGGGACATTATTGATTGTCCATGCCAGACTCCAAGAGGCGGCCATCGATAACGCAGCGCTTGTCTATTTCTAAGAGCCTGTGACAGCTGTCAGTGGGATCATCTTGTGGCTCGGGTCTCGCAGATCAGGGATGAATTTTATGGGAATAGTAGGAAAAGTCTCAGAATAAATGAGAAGGCCATAGGATAACCTTAACCTGATGAACTAACCATGGCTGATGATGAGAATAAAAGGGATCAGATTGGAAAAAAACATTTATTTTGCACCATTTTTGAATGTTGTAGTGAATCACAGCCAAGTCCTGTTATAAAGAGCTGCATCAGAGGAAATATACACCGTGTGGGCATGCCTCCTGATTTTTCCTGGCAAAGACAGCTCAGCTGAATGTCCATCTTACCATCAGGTGATCCATCTCAAAAACTGGGTTTCTCCCATGTTGGCAACAATGAGCAGTGCCACCAAACACTCAAGCTATGGTGAACTAAGGAGATGTGCCCACTCTGTTGTGGCTATTGTTGGGCATGTAAGTCCATAAAGTAGCCACTGCCTAGATAAATGCCATCTCATCTGTCCACCATTAAACCCGTTGCTGAAAAAAAGCCATAAGAAGGCAATAAGGACAGACTTTTGTCCTAGTCCGTTCAATTATGGCTTTTCTCAATTCCCGAACCTTCTGATCATCTAAATGGCCTTCTGACAATCCCACCTTCTACCTCAACAGTAGATGTTGAGGCAAAAAGGATTGGGTTATTGTATTTCAGCAGGGAATGTAAGGGGGTGAGATATAATGTTCTTCTTGCTTCCTTTTCTTCTGTTTGCCCTCTGATTGATAATGTTTACATATTGCTAATTTATTATGTATATGTCGAGTGCTTGCGGTACTGCTACATAGAAATATGTATTATCGCTCATCTTTTATGGTATTGCCACATGTATGTATGTGTTACCATTCTGTATAAAACTGTATTATAATGTTTTGTGTTCTTTTAATATAATATAATGTGACTAATGTTCATGTACAGTTAGGGTAAGTCAGTGCATCTTTTTGGGGACATTAGAGGAGGGCACTTTAGTATATAGTTCTTATACATAGGGTAAGTGTATTTCTGTTGTGGGCCACTAGATGGGGGACATACTAGGGGGCCATATAGGTATAGCTGATGGGATGGTTATAGAGGGTTAACTGTAGGAGGGGCTGCCGGGTAGTAAGAGAGAAGTTTTTAGGAAGTTAAGTTAGACGGGGCCAGGGTGCCCTAGTGTCCACATGGGCTATAGATCTGGACAGCTTGGCAGCCGCGCAACATTCAAGCGCTGTAGCCCACATTACCCATGGCCACTGTGTGAGAAAGCAGTGGGCCAGAACAGGAAAGGAAAGATGTAGCGACTTATCGCCTAGGCAGATGCTTTTAGGGCAGGAGTCGGTTGGACAGCTGAGATCAAGGAAGTTGGAGCTTCAACGAGATCGGTACAGACGGGTCGGATGCTTTACCAGAGGCAACCAAACCTGGTGACTGATTATTTCGAGTCTGGGGCGAAACAGGCAGAACATCATGGCGAGGTCAGGCCAGGAAGGGACTGGGGAGCAGTCTAGGAAAGTCTGGTCCGGGCGTGTACTGCACAGAAGCGACAGCCAGAAAGGGAAAGGTGAAGAAACCAGTAAATGTCACGATGTACCAACTGTGGATGTAACGTGTGAAGTACTCAGTAAAGAAAGTGTTAAAGTTAACTTGGACTGTGTCTCCATTGCTGGGGGTCGCCTGAAAAAAGGACTGTCGTCACCTGGGAAGTGCCCAGAGGAAGCTGAATCTGGATATGCAGATATGTTGAACAGAAGAGAATAGTTTTCTGTAGAGGAAGGACAGGACATAGATATTGCGGTTATTCAGGTCACGACTACAGTCCTGTCCCTCCCTTACATTTGGCGTAGTCGGCAGGATGCGACTACCTCGCCATGCGGAGAGCCCGCTGCAAAATGTTGATGAAGATGTGTGTGCGACTGCTGTGCCCCTGGAAGATGACCGGGAGGAAGAGCAAGTAGTTGCTGTATCTGAAGTAGAAATTGCAAATGAAACACTGGATTTGGCTACTACCAATTTTGTGACAACACCGGACTTGACTACTGAATTGAACTTGACTGACTGGAGAAGAAAATCTGTGTCAAATATAGCGTGGCACTACCGCAGGGTGCGCAAGTAGGTTACCCAGACCAAAGTGAATAATAAAGTAACTTGGCACTCAACTGAATAATCCTTTGCAAATTAGATTTATTTTATAATTTATTGCAGTCCTGGAAACGTTTCGGCCTATTATCGGCCTTCCTCAGTCTGCCGACTGCTATCGCGAAATACTAATCCGGTACCCAAGTAAGGATTCCTATGGAGATCTACTTCAGAAGGTCATGTTGATCTAAATGGTATCTCCTATTATTATAAGAGTGGATATACTGATTTAAATGCCTTGTTTAGATATGGAGGTGGCATACACAGGTGGGACGCGGTATTCCCCCGCACGGCCAGCTGACGAGCGGGGGAATACCGCGTCCCACCTGTGTATGCCATCTCCATATCTAAACAAGGCATTTAAATCAGTATTTCCACTCTTATAATAATAGGAGATACCATTTAGATCAACATGACCTTCTGAAGTAGATCTCCATAGGAATCCTTACTTGGGTACCGGATTAGTATTTCGCGATAGCAGTCGGCAGACTGAGGAAGGCCGATAATAGGCCAAAACGTTTCCAGGACTGCAATAAATTATAAAATAAATCTAATCTGCAAAGGATTATTCAGTGGAGAAGAAAATCTGACATGTCTACTATGACCAAGATGGCGGCTGTGAGAATGGCAGAAGATGGTGAAGAAGCAAACAACAAGGAAAACCACATCCTTCGTGGGCATTGCCGTCATCTCTTGGCCCCAAAACGTGCCTGTCATTATGCCCTGTCCGCCCCTGGTAGGTGCGGATGAAGAGGAGAAGGCCTTGCCCCCTGCCACTGACCAACAACGGAGGGGTGGAGCAACTGGAGGCGGTCCCACATGGTGACAGGCAGGACTCAGAAGATAACCCTGGAAAGAGCTGTGCAGCACCATCTTGTACACTTGAACCGGCCACGATGCAGCATTCGTGCACTCATAGCTGACAGGGCATGGGCCGCATTGAGTGGAGGTGGTGGCACGAAAAAGCGAGAGCAGAGCCTCCCGAAGTCAGCGAGGAACCAGTGGAGACTCCCATCTGTCCGTCTGAGGAGTTGCCTTGACTACGGAGTGTCCAGCTGACGGAGTTACCACCTTTCCAGAGGTGGGATACTGGACGTGCGGAACCAGCGGTGCAGCGTCAGACCCGAGGATCGGGTGAACCGGAGCCTCCCCTGTTTGCTCAGCAGGGACCGGAACTGGCAACTGCCCAGGAGGAACCACGGCTGGAAGTTGAGCATGAACCGGCACTCCAGTTGACCATCAGGCGCGCGGGCGTTCCTGCGGAAGGAACCAAGGTGCCGGGGAGTGCCGCGTCCATCTCCACCTCATCGGAACGGGTGAGTGTGCCCTTGTCTCCGACCCCGGAAGGGAGGCCCTCCCCGCAAAACTCCCTCCCAGAGGCCGTCGTCCGTCCCCGCGTTCCCATGGGGGAGCCAATCCCTCCGCCCCAACCGTCAGAGGTCCAGCCGGTCTCCCACTCAGCTGCAGCTCTGGGGGCCACACATTCCCACCCGGCAGCAGAGGGTCTCTTTCCCATGCCCAGGCAGGCCGCCTGGATGGAAGGAGTGATCCACGACAAGAAGCAGCGGGAGAGGGAGGTTTGGAAGGAACTGCGGCGGCCTGGCGGGAGCGCTCTGGCGGGGCGACGCACCAATGGCTGGTTAGTGTATACAGACACTGACAGGGCTATGGCTTCATTAGTGAAGAAGGAATGGACATCAAGGTGTACGTCAACGTGGCGTCCGTCAACATGGCGTCCATTGCTGGGGGTCGCCTGAAAGGACCGTCATCACCTGGGAAGTGCCCAGAGGAAGGTAAATCTGGAGATGCAGGTATGCTGAAGAGAAGAGTACAGTTTTCAGTAGGGGAAGGACTGGACATAGATATTTTGGTTATTCAGGTCACGACTACAGTCCTGTCCCTCCCTTACACATACATATGGGGGTGTTGGGAGAGAAGTAACATGTTTGTCCAAGCTGGGGTAATGTACCTTTGTAATTGTGCTTTTATAGAGATGAAAGGTCTCCACAGCAAAAATGAAAATGGGGTTCACTTCTAGACTTGGTTATCAGCACCATATTCCTCACCACCTTGGAAAGGATGACTAGGTGATTGTTCATGATCTTTCAGAATTGCTTAAACTCTTGTTTTTGTAGGATCTATGGAGAGGAGATCCCTGCAGATGTTCTCACGAACCATTAAAATGATGAATGCAGCCAATACAGAGTGGGTGCATCCTCTGTATCGAAGCCCCATATCAAGCTGCATGGTGGGCTTCTATGGTGCCATGTCCTGTATGGGTGCCGTTTTCCCTGGAAAGGAAATGCATTTCCACATCTTATTGTTAAAAATACCAAAATTTCCAAGTACAGACTGCACATTCATGCTAAGTGCCATTGGTAGAGATTTTTCATAGGTCGCGCACATGGGTCCATATGGTCTCTGAGGCCTGTTCAGATACACAGGGGTTTGGGTACATAGACGACTGGATTATTTGGGACACTGTTTACATAAGAAAATTGGAGGGCATTACTGTGCACTGAGCTCTTGATCACATAAAGGGTGCATCAAAACACCCTCATTTTATATGAAACAAAAGCTAATTTTCCTGCAACTCCCGCAACTCCTGCAACTCCCGCACTAAAATGTATCTTGATGGTATGATTAGCTCTGACAGACTGACAGCGCTTCCCAGTGAGTCCTATGCTTACATTTTCCTAAACAACCCCTTAATCGTCTTGGCACATATATCAGCCCAGACAGATTGTTGATGAATACCTGAGTTAGCGAGAGCCATGGCCTTCAGGGTGACAAATTCTTCCTTGTCCAGCTTTGTTTTTCGATATTTCCTAACCAGCTGAAGCAGAACCGAATGGAGGTTTAGAAGTCCTGAACTGCGGCATTGTTCTCTGCCCAGCAAGAAGTTCTCTGCCACTGCCAGCTCATCATTCATCGGTAGTGAGCGATTAACAATGCCCAGGACCAGGATTTCCATCCACGCGCTCTGCAGTAGTGCCATCTGGTCCACCAAGGAGAGGACTGAGAAGCCTAAGGGGATGATTAGACATTGTGTTAATTGTATAGGATCAGGAAGAGGGTATATTTGGGTAAGGTCAATATTGGCAAAGATAAGCGTCACTACAGGTGTCTAGGAACCTCATTGTACCCTCTCCCCATTGAAAGCACATGCACGCTCCGCAGAACATGTATGTGTGTAAGGGTTTTGGGAGTAATAGCAGACGGCCAATGGAGAGTTTGGCTGACAACTATCAAAGTTGTACAGGATACTGACAATGCAGTAGGGGAAGTCATATGCAGAACTATAGCTTGCAAAGACTCAACTAATCGCTTGCAAAGACTCAACTCATCTAGTTGGAGCGCCCCCGATCCTGAGAAAAAACTCAGAAATGCCCAAGTACAAAGGAGCAAATGGTGGCCGTACATGCATGCCAACACTCTATTAATTGTACAGTTATGCTCAAAAGTTTACATACCTCGGAATAATTTTTGCTTTCTTGGCATTTTTTCAGAGAATATGAATGATAACACCAAAACCTTTTCTCCACTCATGGTTAGTGGTTGGGTGAAGACATTAATTGTCAAACTACTGTGGTTTCTCTTTTTAAATCATAATGACAACCCAAAACATCCAAATGACGGATCGAACGTTCAAATACCCCATTTCTTAATACCGTGTATTGCCCCCTCTAACATCAATTACAGAGTGAAGTCTTTTGTGGTAGTTGTGAATGAGGTTCTTTATTTTCTTAGATGGTAAAGATGCCCACTTGTCACGATATGTGACGACCCAAAGTGGGGGGGTCGGTCGGTGGACGGCACGACACACACACAACAGGATGGTAAAGGGGTGAGGAAGGCCCTACCAATAGGGGAATGAAGAATGGTGACCTCCTGCTCAAACCTGAGCCTTACCCTGCACTGCCCTAATGTCCTAAGTGGGTCCTTCCTCCCACCGCCGTCATGAACCTCGTCCCTTGCTGTCACCTCACACTGCCCTGACTAATGCACTGACCGGCAAGGGTGCTAGTCTCACCACTGCAGATAGGTACAACACAGGGGACAGTGATAAACATGAGACTGACAGAGTAATAACACAACTTAGCTTTACAACTTCCTCTGCTGCAAAGCACCGCACAGCAGAAGAAAGGCGCCAGGATCACAAACTCACAAAACCAGCTGACACACCACAGCAGCCAGCGAGCTCCTTACTCCAGGCTTGGTCACTGTAGATTGCGCTATCACCGACAGTCAGCTGATGCATCAGGTGATCATTTAACCCCTTCATGACCTGAGGTAATTTCATTTTTGCGTTTTCGCTTTTTGCTCCCCTTCTTCCCAGAGCCATAACTTTTTTATTTTTTCATCAACATGGCCATGTGAGGGCTTGTTTTTTGTGGGACGAGTTGTAGTTTTGAATTACTCCATTGGTGCCGTGAAATTGCAAAAAAGTGCAATCCTACACCTGTTTTTTGTTTGGATTTTTTGCTAGGTTCACTAAATGCTAAATCTGACCTGCCATTATGATTCCCCAGGTCATTATGAGTTCATAGAAACAAAACATGTTTAGGTTCTTTTTATCTAAGTGGTGAGAATAAAATTTCAAACTTTGCTAGAAAAAAAAAAGCGCCATTTTCCGAGACGGTAGTGTCTCCATTTTTTGTGATCTCAGGTTGGGTGAGGACGTATTTTTTGCACTCTGAGCTGACGTTTTTAGTGATACCATTTTGGTGCAGATACGTTCTTTTGATCGCCTGTTATTGCATTTTAATGCAAGGTCACAGCGACCAAAAAAACGTAATTATGGCATTTTGAATTTTTTTCTCGCTACTCCATTTAGCGATCGGGTTAATCCTTTTTTTAATTGATAGATTGGGCGATTCTGAACGCGGCGATACCTAATATGTGTATGTGTGATCTTTTTTTATTGTTTTATTTTGAATGGGGTCAGCGGGGGGTGATTTAAACGTTTATATTTTTTTTCATATTTTTAAACTTTTTTTTTTTACTTTTGCCATGCTTCAATAGTCTCCATGGGAGACTAGAAGCTGGCACAACTAGATCGGCTTTGCTACATAGAGGCGATGAGCAGATCGCCTCTATGTAGCAGAACTACTGACTTGCTATGAGGGCCGACCACTGAGTGGCGCTCATAGCATTTTGGCACTGACAACTATAGAGGTCTCCAGGAGTCCTCGCGCTGTCATGCCGAAGCACTGGTGACCCGCGATCACGTGATGGAAGCGCCATTTAAATGCCGCTGTCAGAGTTTGACAGTGGCATTTAACTAGATAATAGCCACGGGTGGATTGCGATTAGACCCGCGACTATTGCGGGCACTTGTCAGCTGTTCAAAACAGCTGACATGTCCCAGAAAAGGTGTGGGCTTATCGCCGGAGCCCACATAAATGGGAGGGATACCAACATCGGTGTACTATTACGCCCGATGTCAGTAAGGGGTTAGAGGATGGTGGGAGTGGTCACCACCCACATCAGCTGACCTAGCAACTAGGCAGTTTCAGAAAGCTGTCAGCAAGGGAAACTGACATTAACCCCCGCTGTTCTGAAAGGAAAAAAGCAACATTTAAATCATAGTAGAACCAGAGCTGCCACAAATCCAAAATGGATCGTGACAGTACTCCCCTTTTATTGAGGGGCCTCTGGACCCTCAACACCAGGCCTCACAGGAAACGACGTATGGTGAGGATGCCTCGATCCACAAAGATTCACCTCCGCAGTCACATGATCCTCAGGTTTAAGGCAAATGCAGCGCAAAGGAGATGGCAATAACATAGGCTCCAGAGGCGGAACAATTCTCCAGCGCCGACCTGTGAAATATGTTGTGTACGTGCATTACTGGGGGTAACTCCAGATGGAAAGTCCCCAGGTTGAGAATGGCTGACACCCGATATGGCCCGATCACTCTAGAACTCCAAGTCCCAGTTGTGTACTTCCACCTGATGTCTTTGGTGGACACTCACACGTACTCATTCACACACAGGTTCGGACCTGAACGTATATTTCCATGCATGCGTTTGTCAAAGGATGGTGAACTCTTTGAGGAACCAACAACAGAGGCATCCCTCTGTGTCACCAATCTCATACTCTCACTACTCACAGTGGGAACCACCACACTCCCCTGATCCCTTCTCCCTGGAGGACACCGAGACTCTGGATTTACCTGTGGTAAGGGTTGACTCCTGCCCCTACTCCCAGGTAGCGGCTTTTGAGATGGTGTACATACTTTGGTGCGAGCTGGGCAGACATTGATGTAATGATCCGTAAGTCCACAGTAGAAACATGTCCCCATACCACGGTGAACTGTGGACAACACCGTCTGAGAAAGACTCCTGCCACTTGCATAGGTTTGTCCGTCTGCACTGGTGTGTCCTCCTCCCTAGAAAGAACAGGGGGCAGATTTGGTGTATGTCTCTCCATGAGGCGTCTATCCACCTGGATAGCAAGGGCCATGGCAGCTTCCAATGACCCAGGAGTAGCGTACTGCACCAGAGTATCCTGTAGCCTAGGTGACAGACCCTGACAAAAATGACTCCTAAGAGCAGAGTCGTTCCACTGCGTGTCAATGGTCCATCTCCTAAACTTCTCAGCTGCCCGGCCCCCCTGCTTGGTTTTACGGAGTCTAGACTCAGCCAGGGAGACGCAATCAGGATCCCCATACACAAGCATCAATGCCGCAAAAAACTTGTCCACCAACCGCAAAGATGGTGAATCGGTCGGCAGGGAAAAGGCCCACTCTTCTTGGCAAAAAGTCTCCAGCTCCTGTAAATTCCTGGGCTATCTAGCATGAACTGTGCGCTTGAGATCTCCCCAGAGTGGCTCAATGATAATGAGGTCAGGAGACTGAGATGGCCACTCCAGAACCTTCACTTTGATCTGCTGTAGCCAATGACACGTCGACTAGGCCTTGTGCTTTGGATCGTTATCATGTTGGAACGTCCAAGTCCGTCCAATGCGCAGCAGTATTTGCTGATAACGTGCTGCATTCATCTTTCCTTCAACTTTGACCAAGTTTCCTGTGCCTTTATAGCTCACACATCCCCAAAACATCAGCGATCAACCTCCGTGCTTTACAGTAGGAATGGTGTTCCTTTCATCATAAGTCTTGTTGACCTCTCTCCAAATGGAACGTTAATGGTTGTGGCTAAAAAGTTCAATTTTGGTCTCATCACTCCAAATTACCTTGTTCCAGAAGTTTTGAGATGTGTCTCTGTGCTGTTTTATGTATTGTAGGCGAGGTACGAGGTACTTTGTGGCACTTGCGCAGTAATGGCTTTCTTCTGGCGACTCAACCAAGCAGCCTATTTCTCTTCAAGTGCCTCCTTATTGTGCATCTTGAAACAGCCACACCGCTAGGTTTCAGAGAGTCCTGTATTTGAGCTGATGTTATTTGCGGGTTTTTCTTTGCATCCCGAACAATTTTCCTGGCAATTGTGGGAGAAATTTTTGTTGGTCTAACTTACTGTGGTTTTTTTTTTATAGAGCCCCTGATTTTCCATTTGTTAATCACAGTTTGAACGCTGCTGACTGGCATTATCAATTCCTTGGATATCTTTTTGTACCTTTTTCCATAGATCCATTGACAATTATTTTGCTTTCCCCATGACTCACAATCCAGGATAGTCAGTGGCTGGATGAAAGATGCAAGAGTCTATTTGGATCCCAGAAACTCACTCAGTTTTTATGCACGCACACACACTGATTACAAGCAAACAGGTCACAGGTGAGGATGTTACCTTTTGTAGCCATTCAAACCCATTTGTGTTAACTTCTGTGCATGTTATCAGGCCAAAACACCAGGGGATGTGAACTTTTGATCAGGGTCATTTGGATGTTTTGGGCTGTCATTATGATTTAAAAAGAGAAAACATAGTAGTTTGACAATAAATAGCTTCACCCAACCACTAGCCATGAGTGGAGAAAAAGTTTTGCTATCATTCATATTCTGGAAAATGCCAAGAAAGCAAAAGTTCTGCCGGGGTATGTAAACTTTTGAGCACAACTGTATATAGGTTTGTCTGCAAGAAATGTTCGAATACAGCACTTGACTTGCTCCAGTAGTCCCCTAGACAATGAATGGCCAAAGCTACGGTATATTCCAAGAGGCTTTTCAAATACACATTTTCAAAGTGGGACAACCTATACATATATTTGTGGGTACAAATGCAAAATCTGAATCAGTGCCCTCCATTTACCACGTGCCAGTTATAATGCGCTATCTGTTCTCATATGTCCTTTGTAGTGACCGTTACCTCTGCGACCCCTTTTGACATTGTCCTGGTCATAGCCGATTCCACCTTCTCCAGTAACCTTCACTGTGATCTGGGTGTGTTTCGTGCTGAATATCAGCAGGAACCTCCTGCCCTGTCACGCTCTCCCGTTCCTTTAAATTAGCTCCTCTTTGTGGTGTCAGCCTCCATTACCTGTCTTTTTCACACTATGGCAATACAATTGTTTCTTTATATATTGAGTGCTCTGTTTAATTGGGAAATATTGGAGATTGCTATCACTGGAGGAGGAGGCTCCGCCATGTCACAATTGGAGAAGGGACCCAGAATACCATTAATTTGGAGATGATAATCTGCGTCCTTCTTGCAGCCACTCAATAGATGCTGGGTTTGATAGCACACAACCCAACGTGGAGGGGAGTCAGATGCTGCCACAAAATGTCTTGGTTATCAGATGCTTTTTAAGGCAAAGCATTGTGGATCCAGCCAGGCAAATTGTCTGCATCACAATTTATAGTTTTACTTGGAAAACTGAAATTTTCATTAAAAAAAATGATGGTTTACTGCCGCTTGTAATATCTTTTATAGCAAAGATCCATATAAAGTATTACATGAGGAATTACATTATTATTAATTCTCCTTTATACATCCATTGTTATCTATCCATTTCCCCGCTGGGGGATTTTGCACCAAATACATCAATTTGCATGCACAACGAAGAATTTGAGCAAATTCAAAGATGCTTATTTTTTTCCCCCCTTTTGCTTTTTTTATTTTAGAGTGAAATTTGCAAGATCCTTTCAAAAATCTTCAAAATGTTGCACATTATTCTTCAGCTGCACCAGAAAGAATTAAACAGACTATGTAATCTGTATAATCAAAACCGCTAGCTCCTAAGATGCTGCACAATGAAAATATATAAAAAAAAAAATGAATAATGAATATAATAAATAAAGTTAACTTAGAAAAGGCACAGGTAGCAGAGCTTTTTTTTTACTCTAGGACTATGACACAAAAACAATGATAAATTGGCCCCTATAGTTTTATTTAGCTTTATTTTTGGGGGGCTTGTAAGAAACATCACAGATTATATGCATTTCATTTTACAAGCTTTTTAAGTGCTTTTTTAGAAAAATTTTTAGATATTTTTTACATTTTACAGAACAGTGCATTTTAAGCTGTTTATAGAACATTTAATCCTATTGACTTTTAGCTGCAGTGTTCTTTGCAAAAAAAATGCTGGAAAAACACCATAAAAAAATGGAGAAATAACTGCAGCATTTTTCTTTCTAAAAACACTGGGGCCCAGATTTATCAAAGTGAATATGCCAAAATTAAATCTCTTTGAAAAGTCTTACATTTTTTGCGCAACGTGGAATTGTGCAAGAGTTTTGCAACTTTTGACGTTTTCACGCCAGTTTTGTCTAGCTGGGCGGAGACAGGGGGCACGATGAGGGCTTATTAATAATATTTTTTATCTGCTGTTACCGTATGGTGTCTACATTGTAGCAGGCAGTTGTGGTTATCTCAACACCATATACAATACAAGCAAATATGTGTCGTGCTTCAGTCCCTTAGGTGACCTTTAAATGCCATCAAGGGTGGGAAAGATGCATCAGGACACCTAAAATAATATATTTTCACAGTCCTGTTATTATTGGTGTCCCACAGAGGATCATGACTGTCACACTGTGGTGATACTGGCACATTGGGTATCTTTGAATTGCCATTAATAGGTAACCTAGCATTGTACCTGGAACATGTTTGGCCCATCCGATGGTGACCAGCAGCTCTCGGTTGATGAGCTCACACAGGGTCGTCAGGATGCGCAGATCTCCATCTTGAAGGTCAAGATCAGGACTAGCAAATATCTCCCCGGGCTCCACCAAGACCAAATGAGACACTACTTTGTTTGCTGTTAGGAAACAGAGAGGGGAATTTAGAGTAAGTATATTGTTCCCCGGTCCCATCTGTTATCATAATATTTGCTGTAAACCTACTTGTCTTCTTTCCTTGGAATGGATGGTGAGCAGTGAGGTAAGAGCAAGGATCTGGAGTCTCCACTTCCACTGGACGTCTGTACTTCTGTCTACCACCTCGGACACGATCCAGCCTCACACCTAATATCGGAATTTCATATATGTAATCAAGGACAGATTCATGTATCTGAGTTAGATATGTTGTGTTAATAAACAATTTCCCTTAAATAAAAAATCTTTTTCGTTTTTACATTTGTTAAAATTTTGTATTCAGCTGTTATATTGCTTGGCTTTCAAGCAGCACATTGACGTTGAGTAGAACTCACATGTTTGCCTTATGTATATGGTTTGTAGGTTTTGTGAAAATTACTGTGAAAGGGAACCCATGACATATGTGATATGCTGTGGATATTCTAACCAGATTATTCAGTGTACAGTAGGAGCAAAGTGGGTGAAAATGTACAAAATCTTATCCATACGTTGCATTAAAAAAATCTTTAAATTCCCAGAGTACAAATTTTCAGCACATTTTTTTTACCCTTACAATGCACAAAATGAAATCTGCTGCAAATCTGCAGCATAAGCACAAGTGACACATGCATATTTTGCAGCAGACTGGTTGTCATTACCATATTTGCTCCTAGAAAAGCCAGTGTCAATGCTTCACAATCAAGATTAGACTCTCAAGAGTGAGAAATATTACATGGCCAGCTTACAGGAATGGCTAACCACCTGAGAGAAGGGGGGAGCAATATGCAAAATGCTAATTGCCCCCCACTTTGGATAATGGAGGGTCTGTAGGGTCCTCATTTTTGCTTTGTGTACAATGCAGCCTATATACCAGAATGAGATTTAGGACTAATATTATTACCAAGTTGACTTCTCAACATATTTCCACAGAATAAGTAAAAAATGTATGATTGCGTGGGGTCTGACCAATGGCGCCCACACCAATCACTAGAACAGGGGTTCCAATGTCTACTGTGTGAAAGGAGCAGCAGTGAGCATGTGCAACCACTGCATCTTTCACCGTCTATAGAAGCAGTGGTCGCACATGCACAGTACTACTCCATTCATACAGGGAACTTTTGGCCTTTCATTCTTAGGATGGGTGAGCAACTCAGTATCCTGACCACCAGCAATCATACATTTACCTCTCAACAGGATGGATTATATAAATTGTTTATGGGACATCCTCTTTAAATTAATTTACATAATTTAAGCAATGGATTAACAATACAAGAACAAATTAGGATACCATAGGGCATTGTTGATGAATTATGGTCAAAAGTGTTAAGTTTTCTTGCATGTACCTTCCTTCATCATCCCAACTTTCAGGCACTTGCGGAAGCGGCAGGCTTGACAAGACTTCCTTCTCCTCTTGGTAATTTCACAGTCATTCACCACAGGACAGCTGTATTCAATGTTACCTGTGGAAAAGACAAGTACGATACCGAGGACACATAGAAAATCCTTAAATCACACTAATTAAAAGGGTTATCCAAAATAGAATAAAGGGTCTGCTTCCTGTCCAAGAGATATTGTCAAGTTTTGGCTGAGGTCTGGTAATCAAGCTCAGCCTTAGTCACTTAGTGGGGAAGGGGGGGGGATTTGATTCGTGAAAGAAATTTATGGCATATCCGAGATATCTCCCATATTTGTCCAACAGGTGCAGGTCCTAGAACCTATCAGACAAATATGGGAGATCTTTCTTCCCCTCCAATGATGGAGGACTGGGGAACCGTTGTTCTGGAGATAAGTTCTAGGACCTGCACCTATCTCCAGAACAATGGTTCCCCAATCCTCCATGATTGGAGGGGAAGAAAGATCTCCCATATTTGTCTGATAGGTTCTAGACCTGCACCTGTCTCCAGAATGGTGGTCCCACAATCTTCCATGATTGGAGGTGAAAACTCATGCCCCATTAAATGCGCTAGCTTGTGTTTGGAACTCCAGTGGTAATGAATGGAAAGAAGTAATACATGTGCCACAACCTCTCCACTCTCTGTTGGTGGGATGTCAGCCGGAACGGGGGGGGGGGGGGGACGAATCCGGGGATACATAGCAAATCCCATAGGTATGCTATAAATGACTCTTGTGAGGTATAAACTCTTGAAATTGGGCTAAACTTCAATACTAGACCCAAAGCATGGGCAAAAGTGGTGCCAGTTCTTGGATAAAAACCCAAGAAGTCAATGCTTAGAACTGGATGCCATATTATCACAGTTGGTGGAGTAGACTAGCCCCTATTCAATACATGTATACATGGGATGTATCTTTTAAGGGTGTTAGTCAATTGCCAATTTTTTTAACAATAGATGTTGCTATGTCTCTCAGTTCTTGAAGTAATTTTCTTTCAGAGACTCCTGAAGCACCAAGTCTATGGGCTCATGACACCCAGTAATGTTGAGGACAACTCCACCACATAATGGAGTCTCGATCGCCAGTGCTATGGAGTTATAACCATCACTTATTACCCCCACAAGGGGCTTATCCACTGCAGTATTATGAGCCTTTGTGCACATACTCTGAAGAATATGCTGCAATTGGATATATTGGTTTCAGATTCTTCTGCAAAATCCGCAGTGACAAAACAGTCATGGGTTTGGAAATGGTGCGTTGCAAAGAATGAAATCTCTGACAAGATCTATGTCATATATTGACATTCTGCATATTTTAATATCATAACGTCGTATTTTCTCTGCAGAGTGTGGATGATTTTGTTTGTGAATTACACAATAGATTTTCCACCCGAAAATCTGGTCAGAAAATCCTGCGCATATATACCTAAGTAGATGTCACCAGCTAGAAGATGAATGGAGTGCGAATTATCAGTCATACATGAAAATGAGAATGTACTGATGAATTTAAAGCTTTTGGGTTACAGGATGGAGGAACGCAAATCGGGGGACGCTCAAGTTTATGATGAAACGGTCTATATGGACATCTGCAATGGTGACAGCAACAGTAAGACAGATGTAAACATGGCATAACGGCTCATCTCTCCCCTCTCTAATCTTCCCCTCTCACTCCTTTGGGGTATTTGCAGCTTATTTAATTACAAATTAGAATAAACAGAGAGAAAGTGGAGGAGAGGCAGCGCCCGCTGTATAACGACAGCGTGTCCCTAGGGGGACCCCATGTTAGGATGCGAGGGGATGCTCTGCCACTCAAAGCTTACACACACTAATGAATATTGACTGCTCTCTTTTGCCTGACAGATTCCTCCTCGGGTCCATGTGTGAGGATGGAGGGGAGACCAACCCTGTGGAAACTTGGCACTACCTCCCATCAATACTTCAATTAGCCGTGGTGGCCTCAATTGCAGGATGGTATTAAGGAGTTAAAGCAGAAATTATTATGAATGAGTGGACTACGGTCAGGACATATGGTCAAGTGGACATATGCGTTTTCGATTTCTCTAAGCGGCCCCTTTTCCCAGAGCATTTTCACGTAATACATGTTATATAAGCCTATACTGAGCCATATTGGAATCAAATAAAGTATAAAGTGACATATATGTTATCTAAGTCAGGCTGCTGATGTTTTATTTTTGAGAGAGGAATGGTTGTCAAATAACGGCAGTTCCTAAACTTACTTCTACTCCAAAACTGACTTCTTCACCTAAACTTACTTCGTCACCTAAACTTACTTCTTCTCCTAAACTTACTTTTTCACCTAAACTTACTTCACCAAAACTTACTTCCTCACTTAAAATTATTTCTTCTCCTAAACTTACTTCTTCACCTAAACTTACTATTTCTCCTAAACTTACTTCTTCTCCTAAACTTACTTCTTCTCCTAAACTTACTTCATCACCTAAATTTACTTCCCCTAAAATTACGTCTTCACCTAAACTTACATCTTCTTCTAAAATTACTTCTTCTCCTGGAACTCCAGTATATTGCCATAAATTCAAGACTGGATCATGGAGCAAGGGTGCACTTATTATAGAGACGAGAGAGGGTCGATTCCAGGTTGTTCTGGCCCCTGTTGCTTGTGGTGAGACCTTCAACAGAGATGTACTATCCACAGGTGGTAGAAATATTTGGAAATGTACCCAAAAATGATACTGGGGCGCCAAGTGGTTGGGAGTTGTGTGATGGTGTCAAGAAGCAACTAAAAGGGCACTTATTTTTATCTTTGCTAAGGAGGTTTTTAAATATGAACCTTACACCTACAGTATTTGGACAGCCAAATCTACACTTGGTGGAGCTCCAATCACTTTACCTTCCACTCCACACAACTCACCCTAAAAACTACACCCATGTGGATACATAGAAGGCAACTTACTAACATCTGCTGGCTACAGGGATAGGGGTAACTTGAAGCTCGTGGAGCCTAATACAAAACTTCCAACAGGACCTCCAACTTACATGGGTCTTTAGTAGTGTTGTTCTTCTTCTATGGCCAAAGGAATATTTTGGCCCCCCTAGGCTGCAGGGTTCTGATGGGACTGTAATCCCTGCACTCACTATAGTTGCGCCCCTACCATGTCTATAAACCTAACCCTAAATTAATTTTTCAATATATTTTTTCTTTTTCCACCTGTTCTTCAAAGTCTCTTCGGGCAAAAAAAAAAAGCTAAACAATTCATCATAAGAACAGCATAGTGGATTTCCCATAGAAATAAATTGGAAGAGTTTTCCAAGAGTTTTTGAAGCAGTTTTTGAGCATAAGGAGCTGCTCAGAAAAACTCCTAAAAAAGCTCAGTGTGAACATAGCCTTTACATTTCAAGCTCAATAATAAGGTCCCATACATAATGAGTCTAATAATAACTGCCCAAATAGATCATCTTAAAAAAATAATGAAAACATTTCATAGATTTGTTTGTCTGATCTCCTCAGCTTTCGTTTGCAGAACTCCTTTCTCAAGGCTTCATCGATGAAGGAGAGGGTGACACCGGAGCTGTGTAACGCCTTTTCCCTTTTACATATTGAGCCTTCACACACAGATCAATGGAGATTATCCAACCAATTTAAGGCCTTGACTCACACACAACATATTTCACAGGATCCATAGCCTTCCAAGGGCTAAAAGAAATTTATGTGATTATTATACATTGTGCTTTCACCCCATCTGGCTACTTGCAGCTGACCCGTCACCCCTATGTCTCACAGATGCCCAGTGACACCAATGGACTCATTAAATTTAGGAAATACTTGTAGAATTCGTTTCTTTATTACCGGATCAGACATCTCTACTCATGGCACCATCTACAGACTTCCATTTGGACCTCCACATGAAAATATCTTCCTTTTTCTGAGACTTAATTTCTATATATCGTTGACTCTATTCACACTCATCATTTTGTGTCACCAGGTTTACATTGTCCCTGAATAAAATAGTCTGCATAGTGACAAAAAAACGGAAACCTAAGGGTATGTTCACACAATGTCTTTTTCAGGTGGGCCGGCCCCGAAACCGCCTGAAAAACACTTTGAAAAAGCTCAAAATAATGAGTCTATGTGAAAACAACTCGCTGTTCATATGTTCAGTCTTTTAACAGTTTCATGTTTCCAAAGTCGACAAGTGGTTAAATCAAGTGATCTGTCCAATCTTCAGGCGTTTTCCACTTGGAAAATACCAAAAACAGTACAATAGAAGTCAATGTGAAGGCTTAAAAGATGCCTGGAAAATGCCTGGGGGTCTTTTTGATAGTTTTGACATCGGTTTTGCTTGCTTTCTTCATTGTTAAATGGAGTTAAATAAAAAAAAAAAAAGCCACCAGAAAACACCAGCAAAAAGATGTGATTGACAGCTCCTCAGTGTGCCTCCTCTGCTGAGATCTGAAACTGCTCAGTACAAGCTGCCGCTGTCAGTTAAACTGGGTTTGCAGGGACTGAATACACTTGGACTCGAGCTCTCCCACACTTTAGCTGGACTCATAAAATACACATTTTAATAAAAGGATTAGACAGACATTCTGACATGGATTTTAAAAGTAAGTGCATCAGCCTCATCAGGTCTAAGAGACCTCCTAATCAAGGTCATTTGGATATATTTTTATTTTCAGGGTGTAAAGAAGAATGTTCTCGTTCACTGACAACAAGCAAATATCTTGAAAATGGCGAATTCAAATATAAAGGAAATATGAAACGTGTAGAATATTTTATTATACTAATGATTAATGGGGATCTGGCTTCTAGTATATACAGTGCAGTATGTATAAGGAGAAGGGGTTAATGCCGGGCTGTCTTATCCCACGGTGATCGGGGATTACTCTTTACCTGTTTAGTTATGAAGATTAATCAATAAAGATTTAATTATGTTGTTATAACCTCTGGCCTCGTCCATCAGGGAGCTGCCAAATAACATTGTGTCTGTAGGAGTCCAGGGGAGGGCAAAATGGCTCTAGGATCACTCCAGAATTACAGATATAGACAGGCTGCCATGTTACTCAATGCATGATTAATATTCATCACTATTCCCCAAACACTCTCCACAGTATTGTGCTGTAGGGCTGATACCTGCTGCCGCTATGTGTAATGGAGACTCCAGTCATGTGATGTGCATGATCTGCCTATATGTCCTAGGAGCGGAGTATAATAATGGCAGTGAGGTATATAATGGGTCAGTCCTTCCTATGACCGGAGTATAATAATGGCAGTGATGAGTATAATAGATCAGTCCTTCCTAGGACCGGAGTATAATAATGGCAGTGATGCGTATAAAAGATTAGTCCTTCCTAGGACTGGAGTATAATAATGGCAGTGATGAGTATAATAGATCAGTCCTTCCTAGGACCGGAGTATAATAATGGCAGTGATGAGTATAATAGATCAGTCCTTCCTAGCACCGGAGTATAATAATGGCAGTGATGAGTATAATAGATCAGTCCTTCCTAGGACCGGAGTATAATAATGGCAGTGATGAGTATAATAGATCAGTCCTTCCTAGGACCGAAGTATAATAATGGCAGTGATGAGTATAATAGATCAGTCCTTCCTAGGACCGGAGTATAATAATGGCAGTGATGAGTATAATAGATTAGTCCTTCCTAGGACCGGAGTATAATAATGGCAGTGATGCGTATAATAGATCAGTCCTTCCTAGGACAGGAGTATAATAATGGGAGTGATGAGTATAATAGATTAGTCCTTCCTAGGACCAGAGTATAATAATGGCAGTGATGCGTATAATAGATCAGTCCTTCCTAGGACCGGAGTATAATAATGGCAGTGATGAGTATAATAGATCAGTCCTTCCTAGGACCGGAGTATAATAATGGCATTGATCACTATAATAGAGCAGTCTTTCCTAGGACCGGAGTATAATAATGGCAGTGATGCGTATAATAGATCAGTCCTTCCTAGGACCGGAGTATAATAATGGCAGTGATGAGTATAATAGATTAGTCCTTCCTAGGACCGGAGTATAATAATGGGAGTGATGAGTATAATAGATTAGTCCTTCCTAGGACCAGAGTATAATAATGGCAGTGATGCGTATAATAGATCAGTCCTTCCTAGGACCGGAGTATAATAATGGCAGTGATGAGTATAATAGATCAGTCCTTCCTAGGACCGGAGTATAATAATGGCATTGATCACTATAATAGAGCAGTCTTTCCTAGGACCCGAGTATAATAATGGCAGTGATGAGTATAATAGATCAGTCCTTCCTAGGACCGGAGTATAATAATGGCAGTGATGTGTATCATAGATCAGTCCTTCCTAGGACAGGAGTATAATAATGGCAGTGATGAGTATAATAGATTAGTCCTTCCTAGGACCGGAGTATAATAATGGGAGTGATGAGTATAATAGATTAGTCCTTCCTAGGACCAGAGTATAATAATGGCAGTGATGCGTATAATAGATCAGTCCTTCCTAGGACCGGAGTATAATAATGGCAGTGATGAGTATAATAGATCAGTCCTTCCTAGGACCGGAGTATAATAATGGTAGTGATGTGATGTGTAAACCTGTAACTCACTGATTCTTACCTTGGATGGTGCGCTTAAAAAATGCTTTGCATGCCTCACAAGATGCCACCCCATAATGATATCCGGAAGCTGTGTCGCCACATACCAGGCACAGTCGCTTGGGGACAGACCTCAAAACACATTGCATGGTGGGGTCATCGCTCAGAGATGGGGGGCTGTCAACAAAAAGCTTCTCCCCATTATCATAAAATCCAAGTAAAGCAATAGGAGAATCCAGTCCTTGAGACTGTCCTCCTACAGACAGTCCATAGCTGCTGCTGGTGTCCGACATGCCTCCGGGACTACAATATCCCCCAGTGTCCATCTGTAGAGTCGGGCTGGTTGGTTCAGCTTTAACCTGAAGGTTCAGATTGTGCGATATCCCACACAGATACCTGAAAGAGAAAGGATGAGGGTCACCAAGCGTCATCCATGTGTTTTCATACCAAAATATAGTAATTATTGGATCTGATTTATTTAAACAAAAAAAATATATGATTTTTTTTAAAGGTTTTTGTTTCATGTAATTCACACGTGTGTGGTTTCCTACGATTGTCTTTCATCCTATTGATAAAACAATATGAACATATACAGGTGCATCTCACAAAATTAGAATATCATCATAGAGTTAATTTATTTCAGTTCTTCAATACACAAAGTGAAACTCATATATTATATAGAGTCATTACAAACAGAGTGATCTATTTCACGTGTTTATTTCTGTTAATGTTGATTATGACTTACAGCCATTGAAAACCCAGTAAATGCACTCAATACTTGGTCGGGGCTCCTTTTGCATCAATTACTGCATCAATGCGGCGTGGCATGGAGGCGATCAGCCTGTGGCTCTGCTGAGGTGTTATGGAAGCCCAGGTTGCTTAAGCAGCTTGGATTGTGGCCTCTCCACTCTTCCTCCAGACTCTGGGACCTTGATTTCCAAGGTCTAGTGTGAAGTTTCCACAATCAGTGTTGGTTTGGGGAGCCATGTCATCTGCTGGTGTAGGTCCACTGTGTTTTATCAAGACAAAAGTCAACAAAAAAAGAAAAAAGGACCCAGCATATAAAGCGCACACCAAGGCAATAAAGTATGTGACCAATACATGTAAATTTTATTGAGAGACAAACAGGTATACAGAATAAAACATTTAAAAAGGAAGGCACACCCCCAAATGTCCCAAACAGATCTAATAATAAATGCTGATACGTGGTCTTTGCCTATGGAAAATTACACAAAATTCACCAAAATGTACATAATAATACATAGGGCATGACCCAACAACCCCGAATCTGGGCGTCCACAGAGAAATGTAGCTATTTACTCAAAATATTTATATTTATAGATAGACCAAAAGGTACTATAAGCAAGGTGACCATCCATTATAAGAATAGAGGGGATATCATACCAACACTCACTCCAGAAGACCCCATAAGATCTGAGGAGCCGTGTAAATAGCCCTGATATAGGAGGGAGCAGGGAACCATCCAATATGAGGATGGTTAGGAGATCTAGACCCAAATAGAATATTGAGGGCAAGAAAGGAAAAAAAAAAAAAAGTTGAAGATAAATGTGGGTCGCCCTCGCGCCCAGGGTGGCGGGGTACTCGGTACCGTGCCCGCAGATCTCCACGAGTGGGGTTGTTGTCACGGCAGCTATGACCCGGTCCGTGGCCCTGGGCACCCATTGTAAATAGCAGAAATGTTCGTTGAATGATTCGTGACGCCACCTGTGGTGTTCGGCAAGAAAGGTGTTAAGCCGACGCTGCAGACAGATCCTCTGGGACAGATGGTGTAGTGCAGCAATGATGTTGTGGCCCTCCACAGGTAGGGCTGTAGTCCCAGGGCAGTGTAGGTGAAGAGATAGGGGAGAGACGTAGATGGTGCAGTGTCAGGCACAGAGATGTAGCAGTGATGAGGGTGTTGGCGCAGAAATAAGCGGAGGACACCAGGGCATGTAGTTCCAAAGCTTTACTCACAGTCTGTTGAGCATACAGGTGCCCGCATCCGTGCCGTGTCCTCCGGGTCAGGAGCTCAGCCAACTTCCAGGCAAGATGAAGTACTCCGTTCCAACACTCCGCCAACATATGTGCCTTTTCTGAACGTCTCCCTTTTGCGCCTATAGTGAAGTACTCTCAGTACTGAGTTACACTGGAGTTCCTCCTGTCAGATGTTCCTATGAACTCGACTTGTACGGCAGACAGCTGTAGCCTGCTTCGGGGACTCCTTGCTTCTAAGTCCCGGCTCACTCACGTTACTGTTGTGCCCCCAAGTCTTGTGTGGGAATAAAGTGGTGACAACTTCTATTCCTCCGGTGTCTGCTGCAGGACCATTAGTATCCATACAACCTCGGGGACCGGACTCCAGCCTTGCGCTGTGAACTTGGGAAGGGTTCTGCTCTAACCCTAATCCTCAGTCCTCCTTTTCTCCTTACGTTCCGTTCAAATCTATCTTTCTTATGAAGAGTCAGGCTTTCAATCAATGTCTCTTTCCTGTGCCAGCAGACCCAGGTCACTGAGGTCCGCTGCAGCACTTCATCCGTCCATCCCTCTCCGGGGATCTTCTCTCACAGACTGACCCCGACTGACTGACTGAGTCAGACTGACTGACCAAATCCTAAACTCTTCCCAATCTTTTGGTGCAGACTAGGCTCCACCCACCTTCCAGCACTCTTCGTGTTCCAAGCAGGGAGCCACCAAAGGGTGCTTTGCTACACTACCAAGTTGTGTGGGATGCAGGTGTTTGAGTGTGGTCAGGTGTCTCCACCTTACCTGAATGGTGGGGAACCACACCTCAGGAGGAGGTGCAGTACCTCTGTGGCGACTGAACCCTCAGGGGCACCACAAATGCCACAGTATATAGTAGAAAGTAAAGAAATGGTCACCATAAGGAGTAGTCCAAAATGGAACGTCGGGGGTCAGGTCGTCAGGAAAAGGTGGTCCCCGGACAGGGGAGGTGTGGGGAGCCCCACGCGTATCGCTGCTGGGTGCAGCTTCGCCAGGGGAAGACAAAAGTCAGCGCAGTCGTCTACCAGGAAATTTGAGAGCACTTCATGCTTGCCTCTGTCGACAAGCTTCTTGGAGATGAAAATTTCATTCTCCAGCAGGACTTGACACCTGTTCACACTGCCAAAAGTACCAATACCTGGTTTACAAACAACAGTATCACTGTGCTCGATTGGCCAGCAAACTCGCCTGACCTTAACCCCAGAGAGAATCTATGTGGTATTGTCAAGAGGAAGATGAGAGACACCAGACCCAACAATGCAGACAAGCTGAAGGCTGCTATCAAAGCAACCTGGGCTTCCATAACCCCTCAGCAGTGCCACAGGTTGATCACCTCCATGCCATGCCTCATTGATGCAATAATTGATGCAAAAGGAGCCCCGACCAAGTACTGAGTGCATTTACTGAACATACATTTCAGTAGGCCAACATTTCAGATTTTAAAATCATTTTTTCAAGCTGGTGTTATAAAGTATTCTAGTTTACTGAGATAATGACTTTTGGGTTTTCATTGACTGTAAGCCATAATCAGCAGCATTAACAGAAATAAACACGTGAAATAGATCACTCTGTCTGTAATCATTCTATATAATATATGAGTTTCACTTTTTATATTGAAGAACTGAAATAAATTAACTTTTTGATGATATCCTAATTTTGTGAGATGCACCCGTATTAAAATCCATCACACCTAAACCATGTTGTTGCTGGAGAAAAAAAGGCAAGGAACCCCACCAAAAATCGATGACACCCAGTGTGATAAAATACCACAAAAAAGCGTGCTTTATTTTTTTAATTTCCCCATTGACATGCAACCAACATATGGCCACAGTGCTCATTGCTGCAAAAAGGCAGGAGAGACACCTAAAAAATGCAAACTTCATTACAGTGCAGTAAGTGGAACCACCCTAAGGCTATGTTCACACTGAGTCTTTTTACTGAGTTTTTTTGAGCAGAAACTTCAATTTTTAGGGCAGATTTGGAGAGTTTCTGCTAAGTTTCTGCTATAAAAACGCCTAAAAAACCCCTCAGTGTGAACACACCCTTAGGCGGATTTTTTTTTTTTTAGACCAACAAGTCGAACATGGTTTTCAAAAGAAATCCATGAGGTTTTAGACAAGTAACCTAATTCATCATTTGCACTTTTTTAAGTCACTTTGTTTTTGTCTCAGGATATTTGCTAAAGTTTCTGTACCAAATTCATCAATAGGTGCAAGCGGTTCATGAATTTTGCGTAAAATTGAAAATGGACTTATCACTTCTTTAGCCTTTTTTACAGACTTTTAGTGCAAAAAAAATCGAACGTTTCGCAAAAAAAGGAAAATGTGCAAAAAATTCTGACATACATAAAATAACTTCAGGGTTGGGACTAGGAGTGCATTTGCACAAAATTTTTGCAACTTTTCAAAGAGTCTCAATTGATTAATCAGGCGACAAGACCTGGAAACCCCTAAACCACACTGACAATGCCAAACATCAAAAATCTAACAGTACAGGCAAATAAATAAGTGACTTCAAAAAGGGCGCAAATGAAAAGATGAACATGACAAAAAAAACATAAAAAACGCACAAAGCTAGACAAGAAAAGGAGCAAAAGCAATGATGACTCGTCCCCATGGTTTTAGATCAGACACTCTTTTCTAATGATTTTTTATGATGTTTTTAAAAGGTATTTTGAAGCTTTTATTTCCCAACTAGGTTCTTTTTGAAGCTTTTTCGTCTGAACAGTGTCAACTTTGGAGTGAATTCTGTTCATAACATCAACCATGATGAATCGGAGCCTGTATGTTTACTATGGGGCCTGTAGAGACGGACCAAGATATAGAGATTCTCAGGCTGCGCCCCTTAGACATTTACCCAGACAGTCTAAAACAAGAGCAATCTATTGCCCATAGCAACCAATCACAGCCCAGCTTTAATTTCACTAGGGCTGTTTTAGGCTGGTTTCACACTTGTGTCTTTTTGTGCTGTTGTTAAGCGCAAAAAACCGCATGCGTCTTTTTCCCCATACTTTAACATGGGTGCGCATACACTTGTGTTTGTACGCGTTTGTATGCGTATGCGTTTTTTTGTAGTGTGCGCTCGGGCGCACAAAATGCATCCTGTTGCATTTTTTGTGCGTCCGACTTGCCCCCAAAAAGCGCATGCGCACGTAATGCGTTTTTTTTTTACAGCAAAACACCCATTATATTCTATGGGTGCGCATACAATGCGCACGTATATGCAAGAACAAAGAAACAGGGATGGGCTATATGCGGGGGATCACCACAGACAATTATTCGGCTTTTAGGTAGACAGTTTTATTGAACATGTATAGACCACACATAGGTTAAAAACATAAAAAAGTCACACATGTGACTTGACAAAGACAAACTGGCTCACAATAGAACCCACACCCTATAGGTACCCTCCACAAGAGACCTGTCTATATATAAACAGCATACCAGTTGGTGGATGGTTGTGGTGATTTGAGATGGAATAAGTGGGCTTACAATAATGCCCGTCTATCTGAAAAGAAGAAAATCACCGTTATACAGATAACAATGTACTCCCTAAAATAGGTTCCATATGTATGACACATCACCGTAATCCACAATGCCCATCAAAGAAATATGTATGCGTATGCCCATGAATGAATAAGTATATCCTAAACCCCATATAGGGGACGACAAGGCACAACACCAATGATAGGTGGAGACAAAAGCCCCATGAATGTTGATATATCAAATAGCATTAAAATACAAAGCCCATGTGGAGTGACCTGGGGAGAGAAGATACCCGACGCGTGTCGCCACCCGCAGTGGCTTCGTCAGGGGTACTGAGTGCAGCTATAACACGTCATTAAATACATGAAGTTTGATGATTAGTGATCAAACATACCGGCTCACATGGCACTCAGGTGTTGTGACGGACTTCCGGTTGCCACATGCCGGCGCTTGTGCAGGGCTTTTTGATTACGGCTGATCACCGGCGCCTGTGTCTACAAGATGCCTATCTTCTTCTATGTTAGCCTGGTAAGCGACGCAGCTGTGCGTCACTAATCATCAAACTTCATGTATTTAATGACGTGTTATAGCTGCACTCAGTACCCCTGACGAAGCCACTGCGGGTGGCGACACGCGTCGGGTATCTTCTCTCCCCAGGTCACTCCACATGGGCTTTGTATTTTAATGCTATTTGATATATCAACATTCATGGGGCTTTTGTCTCCACCTATCATTGGTGTTGTGCCTTGTTGTCCCCTATATGGGGTTTAGGATATACTTATTCATTCATGGGCATTCGCATACATATTTCTTTGATGGGCATTGTGGATTACGGTGATGTGTCATACATAGGGAACCTATTTTAGGGAGTACATTGTTATCTGTATAACGGTGATTTTCTTCTTTTCAGATAGACGGGCATTATTGTAAGCCCACTTATTCCATCTCAAATCACCACATCCATCCACCAACTGGTATGCTGTTTATATATAGACAGGTCTCTTGTGGAGGGTACCTATAGGGTGTGGGTTCTATTGTGAGCCAGTTTGTCTTTGTCAAGTCACATGTGTGACTTTTTTATGTTTTTAACCTATGTGTGGTCTATACATGTTCAATAAAACTGTCTACCTAAAAGCCGAATTATTGTCTGTGGTGATCCCCCGCATATAGCCCATCCCTGTTTCTTTGTTCTTGCATATACATTCTCTTTGAATGGGCTGGGTTGGATCCCACTATATTATTCATTGATGGTGGTGCCCCTACCCGTGGTTTGCATGTTACAATGCGCACGTATGCGCAAAAAAAGCATGTTTTTAAAAAAAACGCACCAAAACCCGCAAAAAAACCGCACACAAACGCATGACGCGTTTGTGTGCGCAAAAAGCGCGCAGCAGAAAGACGCAAGTGTGAAAGTAGCCTTAGAAATGGAAGCCGTACTGTGATTGGTTGCTAGGAGACAGTTTTTGTTTTGGAGAGTTTTGATAAATGAGAATTGCTTTACCTGGAATACTCCTTTAAGGATTATCCCTTTAAATTATTACTGAGTGTTCACAGTGATTGTCCAACCTAAAGAAGCCATATGATAAATGATGACTATAAGGCCGGAGTCACACTACAGCGAGATTCGGCCGAGTCTCGCAGGTTAAAACCAAGCTCTGGCACCAGCACTCTGGAGCGCAGCGTGCAGCCGCACAGCAATACATGGAGCTGCACGCTGCGCTCCGGAGTGCCGGCGCCAGGGCTTGGTTTTAACCTGCGAGACTCGGCCGTATCTCGCTGTGTGTGATCACGGCCTAAGGGCCTTTATTGTTTGGCTCAATAGATGTCAACGGAAGTCTCAACAAATGCAACTTTATCACTATTCTCGAATGCTTTGTGTGAACAGGGATTTGCAGGGTGGTATCATCTCATCTATCCTCTCCATTAATTACATTATATCTAGGCCGCTACCAGATGTAGATAAGAAATGTAAGGAACCTTGGGCCGTAGGGTATGGCGGACCCCACACATTCTCATGATTGTCTGTGGTCAGCAGACCCCATTCCAATGGGACTTGACACAGAGGAGGTGGAAATGATATTGATAGCAGGGAAGGAGTCAGACCCCATTATAAAAGCTGACATGAAAGGAGAACCTGTTTCTCGCCTTCTTCCCTTGACATCTCGATCAATACCGCTCAATGGCCTTTGAAAGAGATGCTTAACATAGATTCTTTCCATTTGACTGTCAGCCCCCCTAGAGAATATTTGTAGGTAGGGACAGGAACCACCTAATCTCTCAGAACATCACAGCCCCCATTTTGTTTATATGATCGGCCACACGTCATTCCTTCTCAGCTACGATGAAATCAGTACTAGGACTGATCGGTGGGACCCCCCAGAACCACCACCAGCAGATACCTTAATATTATATTGTTCATCATCAGATAGAAATTCTTTGGGCACAGGGCTCATTACATTTGTGTACATTGCCGACACCAGACAGTGTCCAATGGTGGGCGCTAAAGTTTTTAATGGGTGTATATTCTTTGGGAAGTGCCGTGTGCACTGCTAGACATGTCTGACAGCTAAGTTAAGAGAAGGGGCCACAGAAGGACCAAATTGGGTCTCTTGTATGAGGAAATATTTTAACAGCTAGACATTAAAGGGGTTGTCTGGTTATTATGCTTTGCTTATATAGCGCCATCATATTTCGCAGCGCTTTACGGACGTTATCATTGCTGTCCCCAATGAGGCTCTCAATCTAAATTCCTTATTGGCATGTCTGGTAAAGATAAATGATCACCTAATCACTGGATAGGTGGGGTCCAACAACTAGGATCTTCACTGATCAGCAGAATGGGACACTTTTATCCTCATTCGAATTGAGCGTCAGTGCGCATGTTGGACCACCGCTCCAATTATTCTTTATGGGACTGCTGAGGCTGAGCATAGCGCTCGGCTTTGTCGGCAGTCCCATAGTGAAGGAATGGAGCGGTGGTCAGGAATATGTTCTGACTTTCAATTCTGATAGGGATAAAAGTGCCTCATACTGCCAATCGATAGGGGTCCCACTCCATATTAACAGAATCAGATGACTTTCAAATGTGTATGAGGGCCACCTGACAAATGTCGTTTGAGGAGAAAAGGATCTGGCCTATTGGATAACCAATGGTTTTGTTCAGCATCAAGATAAGCTGCTGGCAGAGGAATCTAGCAGAAGCTCCCTCACAACACATAGATGCTCGGCCGAACACCCCTGTGTATGGGGGAGTTGGGAGAGATAGCTGTCAGTCAAACGATCATTCCACTGTAAGGAGAAAGACCTGGCTGCGGGTACCTGTACCAAGCCGGGTCCAGAACTATTGAGGCTGCCTCCCCTGTTGCCAGGGGGAAGAAATGAGGAGCCAGACTGACCTCATGACCCGGGGAGGCGGAGTTACATAAAAAGAAAAGTGCGCACAGCAGCAAGCAGTTTGGCGCCAACTCATAGCAGCGCCCGGGCACCAGCGCTGCGACAGGCTGCATTGTTTGTGCCCCGCCGCCTGCAGAGGGACCGCTGCACAGGGAGGTGTCGGGTGCTCAGTAACTGCTGGAAAGAGAGGTGCCGTGCACTCTGTGACTGTGAGTACTGTGTGGCGCCCCTGAGGGCTCAGTCGCCACAGAGGTATGCACCTCCTCCTGAGGTGTGGTACCCCACCATTCAGGTAAGGTGGAGACCCCTGACCACACTCCAACACCTGCATCCCACACAACACAGTAGTGTAGCAAAGCACCCTTTGGTGGCTCCCTGCTTGGAACACGAAGCGTGCTGGGAGGCGGGTGGAGTTTAGTTTGCACTAAAGAGCGGGAAGAGGATAGAATAGAGTTAGTCACAGGAGTCTGACGAGGTCGGACCTGTGTAAGGAGATCCCCTGAGAGGGATGAAGGAGGGAAAGTGCTGCAGCCGACCTCAGTGATCTGAGTCCGCTGGCACAGGAAAGGAACACTGAAAGAAAGCCTGACTCTCCGTAAGAAGGAAATGATTAGTACGGAACGTGTGGAGAGAAAGAGAACAGATGATTGAGGGTTAGAGGAGAACCCCACTCAAATTCTAGGCGCAAGGCCGGGGTCCGGTCCCCGAGGTTGTTTGGATACTTATGGTCCCGCAACAGACACCGGAGGAATAGAAGTTTGTCATCACTTTATTCCCACACAAGACTTAGGGGCACAACAGCAACGAGATAGAGAGCCGGGGCTTAGAAGCAGAGAGTCCCCGAAGCAGACTACAGCTGTCTGCCATACAAGTATAGTTCATAGGAACATCGGACAGGAGGAACTCCAGTGTAACTCAGTACTAGGAGTACTTCACTTAAAGGCGCTAAGAGGGAGACGTTCAGAAAAGGCAATAAGTTGGAGGAGTGTTGGAAAGGTGTGCTTCATCTTGCCTGGAGGTTGGCTGGGCTCCTGACCCAGAGGACATGGCACCGATGTGGGCTCTTGAGCCACCACAGACTGTGAGTAAAGCTTTGGAACTACATTCCCTGGTGTCCACCACTTATTCCTGCGTCAATCTGCCCAGCACTGCTACATCCTTGCGCCCGACAATACACCATCTAAGTGTCGCTACATCCACTCTGCCCTGGGACTCCAGCCCTGCCTGTGGAGGGCTATACCATCACTGCTGCACCGCACCATCTGTCCCAGAGGAACTGTCTGCAGCGTCGGCTTAACATCTACATTGCCGAACACCACAGGTGGCGTCACGACTTACACATTCACACCGAACATTTACAATGGGCGCCCAGGGCCACGGACCGGGTCACCGCTACTGTGACACTTCCCTGTGAGATACCGGCCTGGTACCGAGTACCCCACAGCCCTGGGTGTGAGGGCGACCCAACTGCGCACGTGCAAAGGAGGGAAAGCCGAGTACCGGAAGGACTCCTACGGCCTTCCCTGCCACTTGCTCCACAACCGTTCCCATTGGACTCCAAAGGTGCTGCGGCCTCGTTTGCTCCGTCCGCACGTGTTTATGGACTAGGGGCTCAGCAAAAGGTACCAGAGACCGACTGCTGCCGCCAGAAGACGGCCCACCGAGTAAAGGACCCCATCTGAGGACATCACCCCCCCTCGAACTCTGCCGGAGTTATAATAACCCCTGCAGGATCATCTGCAGAGAATCATACAGGTCACGATAAGTTCTTTCTTTGGGCTACCCTTGTTTTACATTTATTATTCCTACCATTCACCCTTTAACCATTTACCTCCCTGTGAGGAGTGAAAACCCTGTTCTATTAAATTGTTACCTTTTGATAACCCTTGCTCTGTCTCCTGCCTGTCACTGCATCTCGCAACCTGCTTACACCATCAGTAACTATATATTGTGTATGGGGGGGATTAAGCTTTCCTACTCCAGGGCCTGGTGTCACCCGGCTTCCCATGATTTGATTTTCAGATCAAATTCCAATTCTCATTCCCTAGCCATGCTTCTCTTCAGTAGATGGGAGTCCTGCACCTATTACCAAATAGATGTAAGGAGTAGACAGATTTGGGACCCTCTATCCACAGGTCCTGTAACAGCTGAATGGGTTGTCTAGAATTAAATGGTAGCCAGAACCCCTTTTTTTTTTTTTTTTTTTTACTCTTGCCGGAGTAAGCTTTTAGCTGTCAGGGTGAAAAGCAATCAGAATTGCATTAACGAAGGGCAAGAAACCAAAGCAGCCATCTACAGATGTGTGTACTTTTTTTTTGGAAGACAACTCCGGTTTGGCTAAAATATCCCAAGGCAAGTCTTGTCAAAGGGGCTGACATTGACTTTTAGGGTTCCTACTTCCTATAGGTGTCACTAGAGAGCCAGCTTGCTTCATCTTGGAGGAGAGCTTATCTGCATACCATTTTCCCAGGGAGCATTGCTTGACCCATTATTCTTTCTACTCCACCTTGGGGTCTCCTCAAGGGAAAACAGTAACCCCCCTATGTGAAGTATCTCACTCCTCTAATATTCTGTTGACCACTCTGGATACGTCCATTATAAAATCAAGTCTCAAAACAATATCTGAAACTCCTGATTTTCCCAGTCAATATTTAAAGGGAATATTTACATTCTGAAAGTAAAAAGCCATTTTGTAAAATGAATCAATATTTTAAAATGGGTTGTCTGCCTTTTGGGGACTTTTTTTTAATGTTAATATATTTTGGGCAAAAATTATTTTTACAATTTGGTTTCATTAAAATTTTGCACCATTTGGCTTTTATAGCCTCCGCATTACACACTCCAATTCTGACTGCAGAATGAGCTTTTTCTGAAGATCTGACAGGAGAGTTTGTAACTCTTATCTATTTTTTCTAAGCTGAGCTTTGGAATACAAGATATTCCTGATTTCTACTATGGGATGTTCAGAGGAATGCATCAGATCATTGCTTAACTAGCAATTCCACCATATACTCTCCATAAGGCTGGAGTCACACACAATGTAGGTCTGCACAGGCGCCCCGGCTAACCGGAGATGAACTGATGAGCGTGGGAAAGTTTCTGAACTTTTTCCCACGCTGTCAGTTCATCTTGGGTCAGCCGGGGACTCCGCGCAGCCTCACTGACTACCGCTGACGTCACTGAGGCTGCTCGGAGTCCCCGGCTGACCTGAGGTGAACTCAGGAGCGTGGGAAAAAGTTCACAAACTTTCCCACGCTAATCATTTATAGCCTCCGCATTCCACACTCCAATTCTGACTGCAGAATGAGCTTTTTCTGAAGATCTGACAGGAGAGTTTGTAACTCTTATCTATTTTTTCTAAGCTGAGCTTTGGAATACAAGATATTCCTGATTTCTACTATGGGATGTTCAGAGGAATGCATCAGATCATTGCTTAACTAGCAATTCCACCATATACTCTCCATAAGGCTGGAATCACACACAATGTAGGTCTGCACAGGCGCCCCGGCTAACCGGAGATGAACTGATGAGCGTGGGAAAGTTTCTGAACTTTTTCCCATGCTGTCAGTTCACCTTGGGTCAGCTGGGGACTCCGCGCAGCCTCACTGACTACCGATGACGTCACTGAGGCTGCTCGGAGTCCCCGGCTGACCTGAGGTGAACTCAGGAGCATGGGAAAAAGTTCACAAACTTTCCCACGCTAATCATTTCATCTCCGGTCAGCCGAGACGCCTGCGCAGACATGATTTCATTTATTCTGCAGTGGTTTACAGCCGGGCCGGTAGTATTAGCATGGGACCCGTTTGTAAACTAGTTAACCCCTTGTGATGGATTGCAGCGGGGGACCTGACTCAACTGCGGAGACGTATGGATATTGTTGTTTTTTATTTTTTTGTTACAGGAGAACAAGGGATTCTGTTGGATTGGCAGCATAATAAATTTGGTCAAAAACTTTGTGTAATTATTTCATTAAAATAATTTTTAATTAATGTGTGTGTCTTTCTTAACCCTTTACTACTATAGGATTAATAATGGATAGGTGTCTTATTGACATGTCTCCATTATTAACCTGGCCTAATGTCACCTTTCAATAGCAAGGTGACATTAACCCCTTATTAACCCATGAGCCACCGCTAAAGGCAATGGAATAGAGAGCCTAAGTGTCAGGAAAGGCGCATCTTATAGATGCACCTTTTCTGGGGTGGCTGGGGGCAGATGTTTTTAGCCGGGGGGGTATAACCATGGTCCCTTCCTATTAATATCTGTCCTCAGTCACTGGCTTTCCTTCTCTGGCCGAGAAAATTGCGCGGGAGCCCACACAATTTTTTTCCGCGATTATAGCCTTAAATTTAACTCCTAGAGTTCCAAATTTTTCCTAACACAAACTAATAAATGTATTAAACACTGACATATATAAATTGTTTTGATATGACATGGTTTACTGTATGTAAACCATGTGTCATATCATGTCGGGTTCTGTAATGATTTTACAGAAGCTGGCAATTGATTTAGCGGCTATTATGCTATGTAGAACTCTATGAACTATAAATATATACTGTATGAATATATATACAGTCATGGCCAAAAGTTTTGAGAATGACACAAATATTATATTTTCACATGATCTGCTGGCCTCTGGTTTTTATGTGTGTTTGTCAGATGTTTTTATCACATACAGAAATATAATTGCAATCATATTATGAGTAGCAAAAGGTTATATTGACAGTTAGAATGAGTTAATGCAGCAAGTCAATATTTGCAGGGTTGACCCTTCTTCTTCAGGACCTCAGCAATTCTCCCTGGCATGCTCTCAATCAACTTCTGGATCAAATCCTGACTGATAGCAGTCCATTCTTGCAAAATCAATGCTTTTATTTTGTCTGAATTTGAAGGTTTTTGTTTGTTCACCCGTCTCTTGATGATTGACCACAAGTTCTCAATGGGATTAAGATCTGGGGAGTTTCCAGGCCATGGTCCCAAAATCTCTATGTTTTGTTCCCTGAGCCATTTAGTTATCACCTTTGCTTTATGGCAAGGTGCTCCATCATGTTGAAAAAGGCATTGTTGATCGCCAAACTGCTCTTGGATGGTTGGGAGAAGTTGCTCTTGGAGGACATTCTGGTACCATTCTTTATTCATGGCTGTGTTTTTAGGCAAGACTGAGAGAGACCCCATTCCCTTGGCTGAGAAGCAACCCCACACATGAATGGTTTCAGGATGCTTGACAGTTGGCATGAGACAAGACTGGTGGTAGCGCTCACCTGGTCTTCTCCGAATAAGCCATTTTCCAGATATCCCAAACAATCGAAAAGGGGATTCATCAGAGAAAATGACTTTACCCCAGTCCTCAGCAGTCCACTCCCTGTACCTCTTGCAGAATATCAGTCTGTCCATGATGTTTTTCCTGGAGAGAAGTGGCTTCTTTGCTGCCCTCCTTGAGACCAGGCCTTGCTCCAAGAGTCTCCGCCTCACAGTGCGTGCAGATGCACTCACACCTGCCTGCTGCCATTCCTGAGCAAGCTCTGCACTGCTGGGAGCCCGATCCCGCAGCTGAAACACTTTTAAGAGACGGTCCTGGCGCTTGCTGGTCTTTCTTGGGCGCCCTGGAGCCTTTTGGCAACAAGGGAACCTCTCTCCTTGAAGTTCTTGATGATGCAATAGATTGTTGACTGAGGTGCAATCTTTCTAGCTGCGATACTCTTCCCTGTTAGGCCATTTTTGTGCAGTGCAATGATGACTGCACGTGTTTCTTTAGAGATAACCATGGTTAACAGAAGAGAAACAATGATGCCAAGCACCAGCCTCCTTTTAAAGTGTCCAGTGGTGTCATTCTTACTTAATCATGACAGATTGATCTCCAGCCCTGTCCTCATCAACACCCACATCTGTGTTAATGGAGCAATCACTGAAACGATGTTAGCTGGTCCTTTTAAGGCAGGGCTGCAATGATGTTGAAATGTGTTTTGGGGGATAAAGTTCATTTTCTAGGCAAATATTGACTTTGCAAGTAATTGCTGTTAAGCTGATCACTCTTTATAACATTCTGGAGGATATGCAAATTGCCATTAGAAAAAATGAAGCAGTAGACTTTGTAAAAATTAATATTTGTGTCATTCTCAAAACTTTTCACCATGACTGTATATATATATATATATATATATATATATACACACACACACACACACACATGTTTCAATATCTCTATTCTTTCTATTCTTTATTAAACCTGTCAGTGTGATTTTACAGTATAGCGCAAAGAATTGCCGGCTTTTCTAAAGGACACCGGTGCGTATTTCTCTCAGGTCACAATTGTGGTCCGTGTGTAATCCGTTTTTTTCTCGCACCCATAGACTTGCATTGGCATTTTTCAGGCGTAATACAGTGCAAATTGCAGCATGCTGCGATTTCACCCGCATGTATAATACGGGCGAGAAAAAAAATCGGCTGATGGGAGCTGCTCCATAGATTAACATTGGGACGAGTGCAAAGCGATTTATTTGCGCATTGCACTCGTCCGTATTTCTCTCTAGTGTGACTCCGGCCTAACTCTTATTATTGCCAGCACTAAGGAACAGGAACAGTGTGAAGGAGCTGTGAATCTATTGACCTGTCTACCATGGGAAATCACATTCACTAAACAGCATCCAGGAGCATCTAAATGAGATCCAGACTACAGACAGACATAAAGGCCATCGATTGATTGGAGCAACGTTTAAAGGCGATCTCCAGACTCGCGCTGACAGAGGATGAGTCCTCCTTTTTCATGCCTTTTTCCTGCTATGGTGTCTCGACGTCTCACCCCCACTCTAATGATTTCCTAGTGTGCTTGTGATGGGCTTGTGCTATATACCCAACAGCCGATCAGAACAAGCAGAGCCGCAGTGTAAAGCATGGACAGAGCAGGAGTCTGAGCCTCTGAAACAGCGAACAACACAGCTAAACACTGGCGGACACTGACAGAAGTGGGTCCCTGTGCAAGAACATAATGTGCAGTCCAATAGTTCATCATAATACACAATACCTACTGCTTTTAAGGTAAAAGTGGACCCCCCTTACCTCTTGGACTCCTGTGCAGCTGCACGGGTTGCACCAATGATATATTCGCCCATGCAGGTAAAGTCAGGTCACTGGGACACTAACATTACCATAATAAGTTTCTTAAAGTTCCTAAAATCCTAAAAGGAGTCACACGGTTACCACCATCTCATTGTTAGGCAGTTCTATAATATGCTCCCTGAATGGCAGATTTTTTCATGTGACTTGGAAACAGACCGGCTCACATTTGTTTTCCTTGTATATCCCCCATATACAATAATGGGTAAAACTGAGCAACCTTTCCTGGCTTGTCCTCCACTTTGCAGAGAGGGGAAAGGAGGCACAGGTCCTCCATTCTCCTGATGTGTGGATGTTACAGGTAAAGGCCATCAGTGACAGACTTTTTTTTAAGAACTAGGTAACGGTGAAAAGGTGAAAAATGACAGAATGACCTGAGGATAGGCAAGGAGAGACCTCATTTGTATCATCAAATCGATAGATAGATGAAATGAGATAAATATTAGATGGACAGATAGATTTTAGATTGACTGATAGATAACTGGATATATAGTTATTACATGGTAGATAGATAATTAGATTGATAGATAAATATTGGATAGATGAGAGATGGGTAGTCAGAAAAAGCATTGCATGGATTGATAGATGGATAAATAAATAGATACTAGACTGATAGATACACACGTGGTCAAAATTGTTGGTACCCCTCGTTTAATGACAGAAAAACCCACAATGGTGACAGAAATATCTTGAATCTGACAAAAGTAACAATAAATCATAAATATAAGAAAATGAACAAATGAAACTCAGACATTGCTTTTCAACCATGCTTCCACTGATTTAAAAAAAAAAAAATGAAACTCATGAAATAGGCCTGTACAGAAATGATGGTACCCCTTAAAATAATGTGACAAAAGGCATGTTAAATCAAGGTATGTCCACTAATTAGCATCACAGGTGTCTACACTCTTGGAATCACTGAGTGGGCCTGTATAGAGGGCTACAGATACTCACTGTGCTGTTTGGTGGCATGGTGTGTATCACACTCAACATGGACCAGAGGAAGCAAAGGAAAGAGTTGTCTCAGGAGATTAGAAAATTATAGACAAACATGTTAAAGGTAAAAGTTATAAGACCATCTCTAAGCAGCTTGATGTTCCTGTGACTACAGTTGCACCTATTATTCAGAAATTTAAGCTCCATGGGACTGTAGCCAACCTCCCTGGACGTGACCGCAGGAGGAAAATTGATGTCAAATCAAAGAGACGGATAATATGAATGGTAACAAAAGAGCCCAGAAAAACTTCTAAACAGATTAAAGGTGAACTTCAAGCTCAAGGAACATCAGTGTCAGATCACACCATCCGTCGTTGTATGAGCCAAAGTGGACTTCATGGGAGACAACCAAGGAGGACACCATTGTTGAGTAAAATCATAAAAAAGACAGACTGGAATTTGCCAAACTACATGTTGACAAGCCACAAAGCTTCTGGGAGAAAGTCCTATGGACAGGTGAGACAAAAATGGAACTTTTTGGCAAGGTACATCAGTTCTATGTTCACAGATGGAAAAATTAAGCATATCAAGAAAAGAACACTGTCCCTACTGTGAAACATGGAGGCGTCTCTGTTATGTTCTGGGGCTGCTTTGCTGCATCTGGCACAGGGTTTCTAGAATCTGTGCAGGGTACAATGAAATCTGAAGACTATCAAGGGATTCCAGAGAGAACTGTGCTGCCCAGTGTCAGAAAGCTTGATCTCAGTCGCAGATCATGGGTCTTGCAACAGGATAATGACCCAAAAAACACAGCTAAAAACACCCAAGAATGGCTAAGAGGAAAACACTGGACTATTCTGAAGTGGCCTTCTATGAGCCCTGCCCTAAATCCTATTGAACATCTTTGGAAAGAGCTGAAACATGCCGTCTGAAAAAGGCAACCTTCAAACACGAGACAACTGGAGCAGTTTGCTTTTGAGGAGTGGGCCAAAATACCTGTCGAGAGGTGCAGAAGTCTCATTGACAGTTACAGGAATCGTTTGTTTGCAGTGATTGCCTCAAAAGGTTGTGCAACAAAATATTAAGTTAAGGTACCATCATTTCTGTCCAGGCCTACTTCATGAGTTTTATTTATTTTTTTTAATTCTGTGGAAGCATGGTTGAAAAGCAATGTCTGACTTTCATTTGTTCATTTTCATAGAGTTTTGATTTATTATTACTTTTGTCACATTCAAGTTATTTCTGTGACCATTGTGGGTTTTTCTGTCATTAAACGAGGGGTAACAACAATTTTGAGCATGTGTGTAAATATTCGATTGATCAATAAATATTAGATAGATATATAAATATTAAACAGATCTGTAGATAGATGGGTAGATATTTGATAGGTGTATATTAGATGGATATATATTAGATTAATAATAAAATAAATATTAGATAGATAAATAGATAATAGTTGGCTGTAAAGATACATATTAGATTTATTGATAGAGAAATATTAGATGGATTGATATATGCATTTAATAGATCTATAGATAATAGCATTGATAAACAGATAGATAATAGATAAATAGATATAAGGAAAGATAGATGGATAGATAGATAGATAGATAAGTATATGATAGATAATAGATAGACAGACAGACCACATCTCGCTATCACATCCTCTTGGTGTGTTCCCTGTGTTCTCACTGTATGTGATCAATCAGGAATAGTGGATTTTGTAATTAACTAGATATAAAGTCCCTGGCCTCCATGATCAGACCCATTGATGAGGGGCGAGGGGTATGAATTCCTTAGTATATCTAAAGGTGACTGGCTTTCTATGACATTTATGTGACTTTTTTCCGCAGCATGTGAATGGATGTCTGCACAAATGGGATCGTCACACACATTTCCCAGATATCCGATACATTATAACCCTCATCTGAAGCAAAAAGCCCCAGGGATTAATACCGGAGCCAGGGCCCTCAGATATGACTTTTCTGCAGATCCTTAGGGAGAGCATCATTTTCTATTCATATTGCTCACCGATGGGAGATTCGGGATCCAGTTACCCCTTTATTGCCCTGCATACAAATCTAATAAAAATAGATGTTCCCTTTAGTAGAAAGCACCCAGAATATACCAACATTTTCAGACTAGGCGTCCGTAGCATATATTACTCATCCATATCCTATTATATATGGGGCAATGTTCATCCCCTACAGCAAATGATAAGGATAGTAAGTCACCTGCTACCTCTGTGACCACAATAAAGTGTAAGGTACAGGCTACGTACAAGTCACAGGACTCCTAATAAGCTTCCTAATTTATATTGGGGGGGGGGGGGGCATTATTCTTTATAGTCTCAGCTGCTGCAGAACCTCTTGATGAATAATGGGGGTGAAAAACAAACATTTCTAATGCATAATACACTTAAGGTGGTATTCCAATCTCGGACATTGATTGCATAGCCTCAGGATATGATATAAAGGTCTGATACATGTGGGTCCCGCACCTATGGGGGCTATGGCTGTCACCACTAGGAACGGAAAGGTGAGGAACTCTTCACTCACATTCACTTCCAATATGGGAGCCCCCTTTAACACTTTTATGATATCAGTCAGACATCAGAGAATTGTAATCACCTCTCGTTCCAATTCCTGAAATTAATGGGAGGTATGGAAGCCTCTTTTCTAGGGGGATCAATGATGAACCCCCACTGATTGCATTTTCATCACCTGTTTGATTGACAAGTCATACAATTGTGTAGTGGAAAACCCCTTTAAAAGAGGCTGCGTGCAAATATTTGGGACTAAAATATTTTTACAATTGGGTTTCATTATAAATGTTTGCTTTCCGTAGCCTCTGGATTGCACTCAATGAGTCAACCGAAAATCTGTCAGTGAGCTCGTTCTGACGTGGAGTTTGTAGCTATTTTATCTGCCATTTTCTAAGCTCTCCTCTAGGCCAATTTATGATCACAGGCCAACATCAATGTTGAATGTGCATTAAAACAAAGAGCATTTAAAAGCAAAACGGTGCAACAACTGTAATGAAACACAACTGCAAAAAAGATTTTTAGCACTAAATACTTGCACTTAAGTAAAACAAAATAATATTTTTTTCCCGGACGCGGTCAAACCCATTAAGGGTTCAGTGAACATTTGGAACATGTAAGTTTTATATGGATGTAGCAGAGCTCAGTTTGTAACTTGATTCTACGGAGCAATCCTACAAAGGTGGGAAAGCCCAGAACCTCATATATGACCATCTGGTGTCATATGAAATTGGCCATAGAGTCTGTCATCATAAAACGTGATGATTAGTGATGAGCGGGTATACTCGTTGCTCGGGTTTTCCTGAACATTCTCAGGTGTATTCCGAGAGATGATCTTTGACCCCCAATTTGGCAAACCCCATTCTTAGAGTTGTAGAGAAAGTTCCCAGCCGAGGTGGTGACATACAGGTACTTACGGAGGTGACGGATGCTTGTCCTGTTGGCTCTCTGGCATATCGAGCCAAGATAATTCTAGGTAATCCATGTGCTGGGAAGACATAGGATGCTTTCTGGATGGAGAAGACCCCAAGCTGTGAAGTGTCTCCAGCACTGAGATGTGGGAGAGCCGGACCACTCACCCCCCTCCTCCATCCTCTCTATGGATTTGCATAGAGAAAGCGCCGTAAGGGGGGAGATGGGACACATAATTGCAGACACACACAGGGGTCTACTGGGAAATATTAACTGGCATAATAGTAATAATAATAATGACAGCGTATAAATTAGCAGCATCCCCCTCCTCCCCCATCTGCATGCGGGATGGATGTTTATGGAAAAATGGACTGTCACCTCTAACCCCATCATATTATATATGATGAATTATTTTTTTTTGCGGTCCGATGAGACGGACACATTCAAGTCTACGGGTACGAGAAAAAAAAAATCGGATCTCACACGGAGCACGCACGTGGCCTCCAATTTTTACGGATAGATTTCTATTATAAACCCAGGAAACTGTATGCGATCATGTTTTAGTATAGTTGTATCAAGATGGATCGTACAGAAATGTCACAAAAAAAAAAATGACTAGATGGCACATGGAGGAAAACTAGAAAAAAATTGTCAGAGTTTTCTGGATGAAACTTGGACGAATTTTTCATACACTTGTCTGCAGGTTTCCTTGGCTTCCTTCATGTACACTTATTTTATTGCCAGTGGGTTTTATTTAAACATAAGAAATAACCAAAAATAATCGAGGTCTATGATAAAAAAAAAGACAAAAAGGGTGAGAAAAACAATCCCAAACCATACAATGATTTTACATGATATAATATTTCCTACTAACTCCCAGGAAACAGCTGTAGCTGGGGATTTTTTTGTTGTGAAAACGCATTAAAACAGCCAGAAAAAACACAATTAAAAGCAGCTTAAGGCTATGTGCCCACGTTAGCGTTTTTAAATGCTCAGAAAACCGGACTCCTTCCCAGAAAACGCGTGTTTTATGATTTTTGCACAAAAACCGCGCGTTTTTGATGCTTTTTTCCGCACGTTTTTTGGGAACATTGGAAACAGCTAAAAACGCGGACCTATGCGGAAAATATTGAGCATGCTGCGTTTTTAGCCACTAAGTGTTTTCTGAGCGGAAAAAAACGCATGCATTGGCACAAGAAGGAAGCTTATTTTAAGTGTTTCTTAAGCGTCTGATCCGGCACAAACACTTCAAAAACGCTTAAAAAAACGCAACGTGGGCACACAGCCATAAAGAGTAAAAAAGCAACAAGCAATGAACAAATGAAATATGGCATATAGATAGACACAAAGATAGATGCTGCAAGTTAGATAGATAGATAGATAGATGGAATGAGATAGATAGATAGATAGATAGATCAATAGAGTGATGGATAGATGATAGATAGATAGATGATAGATAGATAATAGATCTATAGATAGATAGATAAATAGACAGATAATAGATAGATAGATCGATAGATAGATGATAGATAGATAGATAATAGATATAGATAGATACAGTTGTGGCCAAAAGTATTGACACCCCTGCAATTCTGTCAGATAATACTCAGTTTCTTCCTGAAAATGATTGCAAACACAAATTCTTTGGTATTATTATCTTCATTTAATTTGTCTTAAATGAAAAAACACAAAAAGAATTGTCCTAAAGCCAAATTGGATATAATTCCACACCAAACATAAAAAAAGAGGGTGGACAAAAGTATTGGCACTGTTCGAAAAATCATGTGCTGCTTCTCTAATTTGTGTAATTAACAGCACCTGTAACTTACCTGTGGCACCTAACAGGTGTTGGCAATAACTAAATCACACTTGCAGCCAGTTGACATGGAATAAAGTTGACTCAACCTCTGTCCTGTGTCCTTGTGTGTACCACATTGAGCATGGAGAAAAGAAAGAAGACCAAAGAACTGTCTGAGGACTTGAGAAACCAAATTGTGAGGAAGCATGAGCAATCTCAAGGCTACAAGTCCATCTCCAAAGACCTGAATGTTCCTGTGTCTACCGTGCGCAGTGTCATCAAGAAGTTTAAAGCCCATGGCACTGTGGCTAACCTCCCTAGATGTGGACGGAAAAGAAAAATCGACAAGAGATTTCAACGCAAGATTGTGCGGATGTTGGATAAAGAACCTCGACTAACATCCAAACAAGTTCAAGCTGCCCTGCAGTCCGAGGGTACAACAGTGTCAACCCGTACTATCCGTCGGCGTCTGACTGAAAAGGGACAGTATGGTAGGAGACCCAGGAGGACCCCACTTCTTACCCCGAGACATAAAAAAGCCAGGCTGGAGTTTGCCAAAACTTACCTGAAAAAGCCTAAAACATTTTGGAAGAATGTTCTCTGGTCAGATGAGACAAAAGTAGAGCTTTTTGGGCAAAGGTATCAACATAGAGTTTACAGGAGAAAAAAAGAGGCATTCAAAGAAAAGAACACGGTCCCTACAGTCAAACATGGCGGAGGTTCCCTGATGTTTTGGGGTTGCTTGCGGCCTCTGGCACTGGACTGCTTGACCGTGTGCATGGCATTATGAAGTCAGAAGACTACCAACAAATTTTGCTGCATAATGTAGGGCCCAGTGTGAGAAAGCTGGGTCTCCCTCAGAGGTCATGGGTCTTCCAGCAGGACAATGACTCAAAACACACTTCAAAAAGCACTAGAAAATGGTTTGAGAGAAAGCACTGGAGACTTCTAAGGTGGCCAGCAATGAGTCCAGACCTGAATCCCATAGAACACCTGTGGAGAGATCTAAAAATGGCAGTTTGGAGAAGGCACCCTTCAAATATCAGGAACCTGGAGCAGTTTGCCAAAGAAGAATGGTCTAAAATTCCAGCAGAGCATTGTGCTACTTTCACACATCAGGTTTTCGGCGTCAGACGCGATCCGGCGTCGTGCCGGAATGCCGGATCCGGCAAATGTTTTGTAAAACCTGAAGTGCCGGAACCGGTTTTCTGCCGGATCCGTCTTGTTCTTGACAGACAAAACCGGATCCGTCTCATCCGGTTCATCCGTTTTTCTATCCATTTTTCTATCCGTTTTTCGACGGATTACGCCGGATCCGGTTTTTAAAATTGACCCTTGTGGCCTTCCGAACGGGATTGGCTACTGGAAAACTAGATATAGCATGTTCCTACAGCCCTTCTTTGACAGGTTGTAGAGAAGAAAGTGCAGGTTGGAGAGAAGAGCAAGTTACTGGCGAAGATGGATGTTGTCATTGGAAATATTACCACTAGAAGTTCTGTGACGGTTTCAGGGACAATTTTGCACTATACTTTATGTCACCTCAAGGCAGAGTACACTGGGATGACAGAGTGTGAAAGATTTGTGCCCTAAACTTGTGTACCTTCTGGACCAACAGTATATACCTTTGCCAACCAAAGTTGGCTATCTTGTCATGGTCTTACTATTTTTACCTTTAGGCCACAGGTGCGTACCTGGTTGTGTTTTATGCAAAGTATTTCACCTTTTAACAAAAGTTGTGTACATTGGTAGGAAATCACCAACAATAAACACAATTTTTTAGGTGAAATACTTTGCTTCAAACACAACCAGGAACACAACTGTGGCAAAAAGCTAAAATTTACCCACAGTTATATACCTGGTTTTGAATACCTTTTTACCTTTGAAATACCCTGTATTTAACCTTTTTTTTAAACATAGTTCGCCGCAGAAAGAAATGACAGACAACCATTGTGAAACGATAATTTAACTTTTATTTAAATTTTTTTTTTTTTTTTTTTTTTAAAGTGCAAAAAACTTTTTTAATAAAGGTTTTAAACCAAATGGGCATTTTTATTACAAAAAAAAAACATTACAAATCGGTATACTGTGGGGTGGAAATACTGCTGGAGGGGCTGCGGGACACTTCGACACTGGGAGTGTGGAGAGAGGACTGGGATCGTGGTGGGGAAGGAACAGTTAGAGGTGAAGGTGTGGAAAAAGCTACAGAAAGGGTGGACATGTGGGAGGCAGAAGAGGTGGTGGGCGGTGGAGTGGAGGGTTGGGCAGGGACTGTAGGAGCAGATGATGTTGATGGAAAGTTGTATGGGGAAGGAGTTTGGTACGGGGAAGGAGTTTGGTACGGGGAAGGAGTTTGGTACGGGGCAGGTTGCTGGAAGTGGGGAGATGTCTGGTACTGGTGAGGTTGCTGGTATGTAATAGGAGGGGGAGGATGGAAAGTGGCTGGAGGTGGTGCAGATGTAATAGGAGGGGGAGGATGGAAAGTGGCTGGAGGGGGTGCAGATGTAATAGGAGGGGGAGGATGGAAAGTGGCTGGAGGGGGTGCAGGTGGAGGAACTACAGTGGTGGGAGGTGGAGGTTGGGAGGTAACCTGCTGTAGAGCAAAGTGGCACGAATGCATTACATGCATCTGCTGGGTAGGAGATAGTGTTGCCATGCGCTCCACAACAGACCTGAAAAAGGTGTGGTTTGGCGAAGATCTTGCTTCTGAATGCATGGTTTGCAGAAGTGTCTTCACCTCCAGAATGCTGGAGTTGATCTGCTGAAAGCCTGCGGAGATTTGCTCTGACAAGACTTTGAGACAGTTCTGGAAAGATGCATTCAGATGCAAGAACTCTTGCGCATAACTCTTTTCCTGACCCCTCTGCCGCTGCCGCCCAGTACCCGCAGGTGTACTAGAGGTGGCAGGGGCAGAAGGGTGGGGTAAAGGGAAAGCGATCTCCTCACCAGCAGCTTCATGTAATGTAGGCGGCCACGATGCTCCTGTGCTGGTGGATGGGACAGATGGGTCGAATGTGTGGGAAGGCTGGGAAGGTGCAGATGTACCGGGGCGGTCGAAGTGTCCCTCGGTGCCGGTCTCCTCAGGGATCGCCTCAGAAGGGTCCAATCGTGCAGGCTCCCGAGTGCTGCTCACCGTGCTGTGGAATAAAGAGAAAAAAAAACAATTAAAATACTGACATGGTATGGCCCTGGCTGAAAAAAAAAAGTTACATCTAACATTTTTTTCACATGTGGTGTGTAATATTTACCTTCTGGTAAGCATTGTTTCCCGGAGGAACGACAGGGCTTGTGCGTACTTGTACTTGCTCCTGCGTCCTCCAGATCCACTCGGGGCCCGCATCTCTTTATTGAACTCCTTCTTGAAACGATCCCTCACAGACCGCCACCGATTCACAATTCTGTTCCCTGAAACGAGAAAGGAGTGGTTAGTATACAACATCAGTGTTTCACAAACTCCAGTCCTCATGGTCCCCAGGGGTCATGTTTTCAGGATTTCCATAGTAAATAGAAATCCTGAACACATGATCCGTGGGGACCACGAGGACTGGAGTTCGGGAAACACTGGTTTACATCAAGCAACCAGTACTGTATATACTTACGCTCTTTAATCTGGGCCCGAGCTTCGAGGTCCTCCCAGCGGCCCACAAGGAGAGAACAGATTTCCTCCCAGAGTCGTCGGGTAACAATCAGGTCAGCGTGGCAGCGGTCAGCCATATTCCAGAGCAGCTCCCTTTCTCTGACGAGATCGATGAGGCGGTCCACATCAATCCCTCCATCCTCACCGTCAGAGTCGGGAGCACGCTGTGAAGGCTGTTAAAGAAAAAGACAAAAATAACATAATTAGCCTCCACAAAAGAAATGAAATAAAAAGTGCAAAAAAAACAAAGCAAAAATATTTATACTTACACGCTGGTGACCGCCGCATTGCTGTCGCCGACGACCCTGGGAGGCACTGCGAGGACCTCTTGGCCGAGCACCAGATTGGGAAGACTAGAGAAGAAAACAAAAAATGTTATGTCTTTGGATGTAGGCATTTGTTTGCTGTGTGTGGTCTGCAGAACATTGTTTTCTATGTGTTGTGTGTAGTGTGATGTTGTGTTTCTGCGTTTGATGCAAAAAACTTACCAATTGTGAGCCCACTCCAGGTGTCTGTCCACCCCTTCCTTCTTCTTCTGGGAGCTCCTCTTCATCTTGTGATTCCTGTTTTGAAATAAAAGGCAATGAATAGACATATATTACAGAGATGATGGATTTTGGAAATAAAAACTTACCGTCAAACGCTGACGATGCGAGGGAGGGCTCCCAGAAGAAGATGTGCTGTCCTGTTGATGGCCAGACTCCATGGCTGTGGGTATTGCTGCTGCCAGTGATGCCATTTCTGCTGCTGCTGCTGCTGCATCTCTTTGGCGGCTGTTGAATAAAGAGAAACAAAGGGCCAATGAATATCTTGATATTCCATGGCCCTAGTTTGGAGGAATGGGGGATTTGATAATTACCGTCTCTCATCTGCTTCTGGACTCCCCTCCCGTTGTTCAGCATGCTGCTCCATTTGGGGTGGTGCTGATGGTGCTGCTGCTGCAGATGTCTGCTGCCTTCTCCTGCTCCTGGTTCTTGGCTTGGGTGGCATGTTGGGTGTGGCTGAGGGTCCCATTGTCTTGCTTTTATATATCTCCTGTGGGCAGAGCTACTGAGCATGCTCAGACCAAAAAACCGGATCCGGCCGCCGGATCAGGCTTTCGCCGGATCCGGCACATTGCGGCGCTCATAGGCTTTCATTGTGTGAAAAAGCCGGACGCGCCGGATTCGGCGGGTACGGCTTTTTCGCCGGAGACAAAAAACGTTACAGTAGACGTTTTTTCCAGACGCCGGATCGCGACACATTGCGACACATTGCCGGATCCGGCGAAAACCGGATGAAACGCATGGCCATCCGGCGCGATCCGGCGCAAATGCAAGTCAATGGGGGGGAAACCGGATCCGGCATTGCATTTCGCCGGATCCGGTTTCTGTCAAAAGCGCCGGATCGCGCCTGACGGCGAAAACCTGATGTTTGAAAGAGGCCTTAGAAACTCACTGATGGTTACCGGAAGCGGTTGTTCGCAGTTATTTTGGCTAAAGGTTGTGCAACCAAGTATTAGGTTGAGGGTGCCAATACTTTTTTCTGGCCCATTTTTGGAGTTTTGTGTGAAATGATCAATGTTTTGCTTTTTGCTGCATTCTCTTTTGTGTTTTTTCATTTAAGACAAATTAAATGAAGATAATAATACCAAAGAATTTGTGTTTGCAATCATTTTCAGTATTATCTGACAAAATTGCAGGGGTGTCAATACTTTTGGCCACAACTGTATCTATAGATCTATCTATTTATCTATAATCTATCTATTATCTACAGTTGTGGCCAAAAGTATTGACACCCCTGCAATTCTGTCAGATAATACTCAGTTTCTTCCTGAAAATGATTGCAAACACAAATTCTTTGGTATTATTATCTTCATTTAATATGTCTTAAATGAAAAAACACATATGCCTAATGGGGACATTTGCCTGCCTATTGGGGACCTATGCTGCCTAATGGGGACCTGTGCTGCCTAATGGGGACCTGTGCTGCCTATTGGGGATCTGTGCTGCCTAATGTGGACATTTGCCTGCCTATTGGGGACCTATGCTGCCTAATGGTGCCATGTGCTGCCTAATGGGGACATGTGCTGCCTAATGGGGACCTTTGCTGCCTATTGGGGAGATGTGCTGCCTAATGGGGACCTATGCTGCCTAATGGGGACCTGTGCTGCCTATTGGGGACCTCTGCTGCCTAATGGGGACATGTGCTGCCTAATGGGGACATTTGCCTGCCTATTGGGGACCTATGCTGCCTAATGGGGCCATGTGCTGCCTAATGGGGACCTGTGCTGCCTAATGGGGACATGTGCTGCCTAATGGGGACATGTGCTGCCTAATGGGGACCTGTGCTGCCTATTGGGGAGATGTGCTGCCTAATGGGGACCTATGCTGCCTAATGGGAACGTATGCTGCCTAATGGGGACCTGTGCTGCCTATTGGGGACCTGAGCTGCCTAATGGGGACATTTGCCTGCCCATTGGGGACCTATGCTGCCTAATGAGCACCTGTGCTGCCTATTGGGGACATTTTCCTGCCTATTGGGGACCTGTGCTGCTTAATGGGGACATTTACCTGCCTATTGGGGACATTTTCCTGCCTATTGGGGACCTGTGCTGCCTAATGGGGACCTGTGCTGCCTAATGGGGACATTTACCTGCCTATTGGGGACATTTTCCTGCCTATTGGGAGCCTGTGCTGCTAATGGGGACCTGTGCTGCCTAATGGAAACATTTTCCTGCCTATTGGGGACAGTTACCTACCTATTGGGGACCTGTGCTGCCTATTGGGGGCCTATACTGCCTATTGGGCACCTGTGCTGTCTAATGGGGACCTGTGCTGCCTAATGGTGACATGCCTGCCTATTGGGGACCTATGCTGCCTAATGGGGACCTGTGCTGCCTAATGGGGACATTTACCTGCCTATTGGGGACATTTTCCTGCCTATTGGGAGCCTGTGCTGCCTAATGGGGACCTGTTCTGCCTAATGGGGACATTTTCCTGCCTATTGGGGACAGTTACCTGCCTTATGGGGACCTGTGGACCTGTGCTGCCTATTGGGGACTTATACTGCCTATTGGGGACCTATACTGCCTATTGGGCACCTGTGCTGTCTAATGGGGACCTGTGCTGCCTAATGGTGACATTTGCCTGCCTATTGGGGACCTATGCTGCCTAATGGGGACCTGTGCTGCCTATTGGGGACATTTTCCTGCCTAATGGGGACCTGTGCTGCCTAATGGGGCCATTTACCTGCCTATTGGGGACATTTTCCTGCCTATTGGGGACGTTAACTGCCTATTGGGGACCTGTGCTGCCTATTGGGGACCTATACTGCCTATTGGGGACCTGTGCTGCCTATTGGGGACCTGTGCTGCCTAATGGTGACATTTGCCTGCCTGTTGGGGACCTATACTGCCTAATGGGGACCTGTGCTGCCTAATGGGGCCATTTACCTGCCTATTGGGGCCATTTTCCTGCCTATTGGGGACAGTTACCTGCCTATTGGGGGACCTGTGCTGCCTATTGGGGACCTGTGCTGCCTAATGGTGACATTTGCCTGCATATTGGGACCTATGCTGCCTAATGGGGACCTGTGCTGCCTAATGGGGACATTTTCATGCCTATTGGGGGCAGTTACCTGCCTATTGGGGACCTGTGCTGCCTAATGGGGACCTGTGCTGCCTAATATTGACATTTGCCTGTCTATTGGGAACATTTACCTGCCTATTGGGGACCTCAGAGATTTAGTTTTCGTCGCCTCAGCTGCATGATTTATGAATGCCTGTTTGTTAAGGAATCCCCACATGTTTTCAGGCTGACCAGCAGCTGCAAATGATGCAGCTGAGGCAACAAAAACTAAATCTCTGAGTACGCTAAAATACTCAGAGGACACCCGAGCATGCTCGGAAAAACCCGAGCAATGAGTATACTCGCTCATCATTAGTAATAATTTTATGCGGCCCCCGAACGCTATTATAAAATTCCAAATGGCCCTCGGCAGAAAAAAGGTTCCCCACCCCTGATATATAGGATAGATAGATAATAGATAGATAGATTAGATAGATGATAGATAGATAGATATAAATAGATGATAGATAATAGATGATAGAGAGAGAGATAATAGATAGATAATAGATGATAGATAATAGATAGATAGATAATAGATGATAGAGAGATAATAGATAGATAATAGATAGATGGATAGATATAGATAATAGATAGATAATAGAGTGAGAGATAGATAATAGATAGATAATAGATGACAGAGAGAGATAATAGATAGATGATAGATAGATAATAGATAGATACATAATAGATAATAGATAGGTAATAGATAGATAGATAATAGATATATTAGATAGATGATAGATAGATAATAGATAGATGATAGATAGATAGATAGATAGAGTGAGAGATAGATAATAGATAGATGATAGATAGATGACAGATAGATAGATTAGATAATATATAAATAGATGATAGATAGATAGATAATAGATAGATAGATAGATAGATAATAGCAAAAAAAGTGACCAGGTGCAAGATGCAGTGATTGCAGCACTACATGTGAGCCCAATAGTACTGATCACATCTACAATGGGGTACAGCTATTCAGAACAGGCGGGCACACACGTTTTATATGTATAGTCAATATAACAGTAATCCTGTTCCATAATTATTATTATTACTAGCTGAAGAGCCCGGCGTTGCCCGGGCATAGTAACTAACTACGGTTAGTTATAACAAAATATAATTATATCTATATATATAAAGCTGAGTGTAGAGCCCCTCCCACTCCGCATAGCCACATTCACTATAATATCCCACATCATCGCATCAGCCAGAGCTACCAGACTACTACTCCTAATATCCCACATCATCCCGTCAGCCAGAGCCACCGGACAACTACCACTAATATCCCACATCATCCCGTCAGCCAGAGCCACCGGACAACTACCCCTAATATCTCACATCATCCCGTCAGCCAGAGCCACTGGACAACTACCACTAATATCCCACATCATCCCGTCAGCCAGAGCCACTGGACAACTACCACTAATATCCCACATCATCCCGTCAGCCAGAGCTACCGGACTACTACCCCTAATATCCCACATCATCCCATCAGCCAGAGCCACCGGACTACTACCCCTAATATCCCACATCATCCCGTCAGCCAGAGCCACTGGACAACTACCACTAATATTCCACATCATCCCGTCAGCCAGAGCTACCGGACTACTACCCCTAATAGCCCACATCATCCCGTCAGTCAGAGCCACTGGACAACTACCACTAATATCCCACATCATCCCGTCAGCCAGAGCTACCGGACTACTACCCCTAATATCCCACATCATCCCATCAGCCAGAGCCACCGGCCAACTACCACTAATATCCCACATCATCCCGTCAGCCAGAGCCACTGGACAACTACCACTAATATCCCACATCATCCCGTCAGCCAGAGCTACCGGACTATTACCCCTAATATCCCACATCATCCCATCAGCCAGAGCCACCGGACAACTACAACTAATATTTCACATCATCCCGTCAGCCAGAGCTACCGGACTACTACCCATAATATCCCACATCATCCCGTCAGCCAGAGCCACTGGACTACTGCCCCCAATGTCCCACATCATCCCATCAGCCAGAGCCACCGGACAACTACCACTAATATCCCACATCATCCCATCAGCCAGAGCCGGACAACTACCACTAATATCCCACATCATCCCGTCAGCCAGAGCTACCGGACTACTACCCCTAATATCCCACATCATCCCGTCAGCCAGAGCCACTGGACTACTACCCCTAATATCCCATACCGTCCCGTCAGTCAGAGCCATCGGACTACTACTCCTAATATCCCACATCATCCCATCAGCCAGAGCCACTGGACAACTACCACTAATATCCCACATCATCCCGTCAGCCAGAGCCACTGGACTACTACTCCTAATGTCCCACATCATCCCATCAGCCAAAGCTACCGGACTACTACCAATAATATCCCACATCATCCCGTCAGTCAGAGCCACTGGACTACTACCCCCAATGTCCCACATCATCCCATCAGCCAGAGCCACCGGACAGCTACCACTAATATCCCACATCATCCCGTCAGCCAGAGCTACCGAACTACTACCCCTAATATCCCACATCATCCCGTCAGCCACAGCCACTGGACTACTACTCCTAATATCCCACATCAACCCGTCAGCCAGAGCCACTGGACTACTACCCCTAATATCCCACATCATCCCATCAGCCAGATCCACCGGACTACTACCACTAATATCTCACATCATCCCGTCAGTCAGAGCCACTGGACTACTAATCCTAATATCCCACATCATCCCATCAGCCAGAGGCACTGGACTACTACTCCTAATATCCCACATCAACCCGTCAGCCAGAGCCACTGGACTACTACCCCTAATATCCCACATCATCCCGTCAGCCAGAGCTACCGGACTACTACCCCTAATATCCCACATCATCCCGTCAGCCAGAGCCACTGGACTACTACCCCTAAGATCCCATACCGTCCCGTCAGTCAGAGCCATCGGACTACTACTCCTAATATCCCACATCATCCCATCAGCCAGAGCCACTGGACAACTACCATTAATATCCCACTTCATCCCGTCAGCCAGAGCCACTGGACTACTAATCCTAATATCCCACATCATCCCATCAGCCAGAGCCACCGGACAACTACCACTAATATCCCACATCATCCCGTCAGCCAGAGCTACCGGACTACTACCCCTAATATCCCACATCATCCCATCAGCCAGAGCCACTGGACTACTACCCTTAAGATCCCATACCGTCCCGTTAGTCAGAGCCATCGTACTACTACTCCTAATATCCCACATCATCCCATCAGCCAGAGCCACCGGACAGCTACCACTAATATCCCACATCATCCCGTCAGCCAGAGCTACCGAACTACTACCCCTAATATCCCACATCATCCCATCACCCAGAGCCACTGGACTACTACTCCTAATATCCCACATCAACCCGTCAGCCAGAGCCACTGGACTACTACCCCTAATATCCCACATCATCCCATCAGCCAGATCCACCGGACTACTACCACTAATATCTCACATCATCCCGTCAGCCAGAGCCACTGGACTACTAATCCTAATATCCCACATCATCCCATCAGCCAGAGCCACTGGACAACTACTCCTAATATCCCACATCATCCCGTCAGCCAGAGCTGCCGGACTACTACTCATAATATCCCACATTGTCCCATCAGCCAGAGCCATCGGACTACTACCCCTAATATCCCACATCAATCCGTCAGCCAAAGCCACTGGACTACTACCCCTAATATCCCACATCATCCCGTCAGCCAGAGCTACCGGACTACTACCCCTAATATCCTACATCATCCCGTCAGCCAGAGCCACTGGACTACTAATCCTAATATCTCACATCATCCCATCAGCCAGAGCCACCGGACAACTACCACTAATATCCCACATCAACCCTTCAGCCAGAGCTACCGGACTACTACCCCTAATATCCCACATCATCCCGTCAGCCAGAGCCACTGGACAACTACCACTAATATCTCACATCATCCCGTCAACCAGAGCTACCGGACTACTACCCATAATATCCCACATCATCCCGTCAGCCAGAGCTACTGGACTACTACCCCCAATGTCCCACATCATCCCATCAGCCAGAGCCACCGGACAACTACCACTAATATCCCACATCATCCCGTCAGCCAGAGCCACTGGACTACTACCCCCAATGTCCCACATCATCCCATCAGCCAGAGCCGGACAACTACCACTAATATCCCACATCATCCCGTCAGCCAGAGCTACCGGACTACTACCCCTAATATCCCACATCAGCCCGTCAGCCAGAGCCACTGGACTACGACCCCTAATATCCCATACCGTCCCGTCAGTCAGAGCCATCGGACTACTACTCCTAATATCCCACATCATCCCATCAGCCAGAGCCACTGGACAACTACCACTAATATCCCACATCATCCCGTCAGCCAGAGCAACCGGACTACTACCCCTAATATCCCACATCATCCCGTCAGCCAGAGCCACTGGACTACTAATCCTAATATCTCACATCATCCCATCAGCCAGAGCCACTGGACAACTACCACTAATATCCCACATCATCCCGTCAGCCAGAGCTACCGGACTACTACCCCTAATATCCCACATCATCCCGTCAGCCAGAGCTACCGGACTACTACTCATAATATCCCACATCGTCCCATCAGCCAGAGCCACTGGACTACTACCCCTAATATCCCACATCATCCCGTCAGCCAGAGCTACTGGACTACTACCACTAATATCCCACATCATCCCTTCAGCCAGAGCCACTGGACTACTAATCCTAATATCCCACATCATCCCATCAGCCAGAGCCACCGGACAACTACCACTAATATCCCACATAATCCCATCACAGCCGCTGGACTACTACCCCTAATATCCCACATCATCCCGTCAGTCAGAGCTACCGGACTACTACCCCTAATATCCCACATCATCCCGTCAGCCAGAGCTACCGGACTACTACCCCTAATATCCCACATCATCCTGTCAGCCAGAGCCACTGGACTACTACCCCTAATATCCCACATCGTCCCGTCAGCCAGAGCTACCGGACTACTACCCCTAATATCCCACATCATCCCGTCAGCCAGAGCCACTGGACTACTACCCCCAATGTCCCACATCATCCCATCAGCCAGAGCCACTGGACAACTACCACTAATATCCCACATAATCCCATCACAGCCACTGGACTACTACCCCTAATATTCCACATCATCCCGTCAGTCAGAGCTACCGGACTACTACCCCTAATATCCCACATCATCCCGTCAGCCAGAGCTACCAGACTACTACCCCTAATATCCCACATCATCCTGTCAGCCAGAGCCACTGGACTACTACCCCTAATATCCCACATCGTCCCGTCAGCCAGAGCTACCGGACTACTACCCCTAATATCCCACATCATCCTGCCAGCCAGAGCCACTGGACTACTACCCCCAATGTCCCACATCATCCCATCAGCCAGAGCCACCAGAAAACTACCACTAATATCCCACATAATCCCATCACAGCTGCTGGACTACTACCCCTAATATCCCACATCATCCCGTCAGCCAGAGCTACCGGACTACTACCCCTAATATCCCACATCATCCTGTCAGCCAGAGCCACTGGACTACTACCCCTAATATCCCACATCGTCCCGTCAGCCAGAGCTACCGGACTACTACCCCTAATATCCCACATCATCCCGTCAGCCAGAGCTACCATACTACTACTCATAATATCCCACATTGTCCCATCAGCCAGAGCCATCGGACTACTACCACTAATATCCCACATCATCCCGTCAGCCAGAGCCACTGGACTACTACCCCCAATGTCCCACATCATCCCATCAGCCAGAGCCACCGGACAACTACCACTAATATCCCACATCATCCCGTCAGCCAGAGCCACAGGACTACTACCCCCAATGTCCCACATCATCCCATCAGCCAGAGCCGGACAACTACCACTAATATCCCACATCATCCCGTCAGCCAGAGCTACCGGACTACTACCCCTAATATCCCACATCAGCCCGTCAGCCAGAGCCACTGGACTACTACCCCTAATATCCCATACCGTCCCGTCAGTCAGAGCCATCGGACTACTACTCCTAATATCCCACATCATCCCATCAGCCAGAGCCACTGGACAACTACCACTAATATCCCACATCATCCCGTCAGCCAGAGCTACCGGTCTACTACCCCTAATATCCCACATCATCCCATCAGCCAGAGCCACTGGACAACTACCACTAATATCCCACATCATCCCGTCAGCCAGAGCTACCGGACTACTACTCATAATATCCCACATCGTCCCATCAGCCAGAGCCACTGGACTACTACCCCTAATATCCCACATCATCCCGTCAGCCAGAGCTACTGGACTACTACCACTAATATCCCACATCATCCCATCAGCCAGAGCCACCGGACAACTACCACTAATATCCCACATAATCCCATCACAGCCGCTGGACTACTACCCCTAATATCCCACCTCATCCCGTCAGTCAGAGCTACCGGACTACTACCCCTAATATCCCACATCATCCCGTCAGCCAGAGCTACCGGACTACTACCCCTAATATCCCACATCGTCCCGTCAGCCAGAGCTACCGGACTACTACCCCTAATATCCCACATCATCCCGTCAGCCAGAGCCACTGGACTACTACCCCCAATGTCCCACATCATCCCATCAGCCAGAGCCACTGGACAACTACCACTAATATCCCACATAATCCCATCACAGCCACTGGACTACTACCCCTAATATTCCACATCATCCCGTCAGTCAGAGCTACCGGACTACTACCCCTAATATCCCACATCATCCCGTCAGCCAGAGCTACCAGACTACTACCCCTAATATCCCACATCATCCTGTCAGCCAGAGCCACTGGACTACTACCCCTAATATCCCACATCGTCCCGTCAGCCAGAGCTACCGGACTACTACCCCTAATATCCCACATCATCCCGCCAGCCAGAGCCACTGGACTACTACCCCCAATGTCCCACATCATCCCATCAGCCAGAGCCACCGGACAACTACCACTAATATCCCACATAATCCCATCACAGCTGCTGGACTACTACCCCTAATATCCCACATCATCCCGTCAGCCAGAGCTACCGGACTACTACCCCTAATATCCCACATCATCCCGTCAGCCAGAGCTACCGGACTACTACCCCTAATATCCCACATCATCCTGTCAGCCAGAGCCACTGGACTACTACCCCTAATATCCCACATCGTCCCGTCAGCCAGAGCTACCGGACTACTACCCCTAATATCCCACATCATCCCGTCAGCCAGAGCTACCATACTACTACTCATAATATCCCACATTGTCCCATCAGCCAGAGCCATCGGACTACTACCACTAATATCCCACATCATCCCGTCAGCCAGAGCCACTGGACTACTACCCCCAATGTCCCACATCATCCCATCAGCCAGAGCCACCGGACAACTACCACTAATATCCCACATCATCCCGTCAGCCAGAGCCACAGGACTACTACCCCCAATGTCCCACATCATCCCATCAGCCAGAGCCGGACAACTACCACTAATATCCCACATCATCCCGTCAGCCAGAGCTACCGGACTACTACCCCTAATATCCCACATCAGCCCGTCAGCCAGAGCCACTGGACTACTACCCCTAATATCCCATACCGTCCCGTCAGTCAGAGCCATCGGACTACTACTCCTAATATCCCACATCATCCCATCAGCCAGAGCCACTGGACAACTACCACTAATATCCCACATCATCCCGTCAGCCAGAGCTACCGGACTACTACCGCTAATATCCCACATCATCCCGTCAGCCAGAGCCACTGGACTACTAATCCTAATATCTCACATCATCCCATCAGCCAGAGCCACTGGACAACTACCACTAATATCCCACATCATCCCGTCAGCCAGAGCTACCGGTCTACTACCCCTAATATCCCACATCATCCCATCAGCCAGAGCCACTGGACAACTACCACTAATATCCCACATCATCCCGTCAGCCAGAGCTACCGGACTACTACTCATAATATCCCACATCGTCCCATCAGCCAGAGCCACTGGACTACTACCCCTAATATCCCACATCATCCCGTCAGCCAGAGCTACTGGACTACTACCACTAATATCCCACATCATCCCTTCAGCCAGAGCCACTGGACTACTAATCCTAATATCCCACATCATCCCATCAGCCAGAGCCACCGGACAACTACCACTAATATCCCACATAATCCCATCACAGCCGCTGGACTACTACCCCTAATATCCCACCTCATCCCGTCAGTCAGAGCTACCGGACTACTACCCCTAATATCCCACATCATCCCGTCAGCCAGAGCTACCGGACTACTACCCCTAATATCCCACATCATCCTGTCAGCCAGAGCCACTGGACTACTACCCCTAATATCCCACATCGTCCCGTCAGCCAGAGCTACCGGACTACTACCCCTAATATCCCACATCATCCCGTCAGCCAGAGCCACTGGACTACTACCCCCAATGTCCCACATCATCCCATCAGCCAGAGCCACCGGACAACTACCACTAATATCCCACATAATCCCATCACAGCCGCTGGACTACTACCCCTAATATCCCACATCATCCCGTCAGTCAGAACTACCGGACTACTACCCCTAATATCCCACATCATCCCGTCAGCCAGAGCTACCGGACTACTACCCCTAATATCCCACATCGTCCCGTCAGCCAGAGCTACCGGACTACTACCCCTAATATCCCACATCATCCCGTCAGCCAGAGCCACTGGACTACTACCCCCAATGTCCCACATCATCCCATCAGCCAGAGCCACTGGACAACTACCACTAATATCCCACATAATCCCATCACAGCTGCTGGACTACTACCCCTAATATCCCACATCATCCCGTCAGCCAGAGCTACCGGACTACTACCCCTAATATCCCACATCATCCCGTCAGCCAGAGCTCCCGGACTACTACCCCTAATATCCCACATCATCCTGTCAGCCAGAGCCACTGGACTACTACCCCTAATATCCCACATCATCCCGTCAGCCAGAGCTACCGGACTACTACCCCTAATATCCCACATCATCCCGTCAGCCAGAGCTACCGGACTACTACTCATAATATCCCACATTTTCCCATCAGCCAGAGCCATCGGACTACTACCACTAATATCCCACATCATCCCATCAGCCAGAGCCACCGGACTACTACACCTAATATCCCACATCATCACGTCAGCCAGAGCTACTGGACTACTACCCCTAATATCCCACATCGTCCCATCAGCCAGAGCCACCGGACTACTACCCCTAATATTCCACATCATCCCGTCAGCCTGGCGTCAGAACCAGAGGGCTGAGTGGATTTGCCCTGACTTCCATACCAATGATCCCTTTAATAGAAGCCTGGGGTGAGAATCAGGGTGCTGAGGGATTTACCCTAACTTCCGTACCGAGGATCCCTTTAAGAGGGGACTTGGGTCAGAACCAGAGCGCTGAGTGGATTTGCCCTAACTTCCATACCGGGGATCCCTTTAAGAGAGCCTGGGATCAGAACCAGAGCGTTGAGTGGTTTTGCCCTGACTTGCATACCAATGATCCCTTTAATAGAACCGTGGGGTCAGAGTCAGAGCGCCGAGGGATTTTCACTAACTTCCATGCAGGAGATCCCTTTAAGAGAGCCTGAGGTCAGTACCAGAGCATTTGAAGGCAATTGCCCTGACTTCCATACTGGGGATCCCTTTAATAGAAGCCTGGGATCAGAATTAAAGCACTGGATCGATTTGCCCTGACTTCCATACCAATGATCCCTTTAAGAAGGGCCTGGGGTCAGTACCAAAGCGCAGAGTAGATTTGCCCTAAATTCCATACCAATGATCCCTTTAAGAGACCCTGGGGTCAGAACCACAGAGCTCAGTGGAACAGTCCTAACTTCCATACCAGGGATCCCGTTAATAGAAGCTTGGGGTCAGAATCAGAGCACTGAGGGATTTGCCCTAACTTCCATACCAGGGATCCCTTTAAGAGAGGCCTGGGGTCAGTACCAAAGCGCTGGATGGATTTGCTCTGACTTCCATACCAATGATCCCTTTAAGTGGGAAGATGTGCCTATATGATGGAGGATGTGTGATGTGCATATGGGCACAGGAGGGGGGATTCATTTCTGTCATGTGCTCTGTGCTCCTTTCAGGGGGGCAGACAATGACTGGGAGCTTATGTTCCCAGGGATGCTAGATTTCCCCCACCATGTCAGTGTCTGCTGAGTTATTGTCAAGTGGGAAAACTGTTGGTCATAGCAACCAATCACAGCTCAGCTTCTTTTAACCAGCTCTGGTGAAATGAGAGATGCTTATTGATTGGTTGCAAGGAAAACTGTTGCTCATAGCAACCAATCACAGCTCAGCTTCTTTTGAACAGCTCTGGTAAAATGAAAGATGCTTCGTGATTGTTTGGTGATACACACATACCTCCATTTTTATATATAGAGATTTATTATGTTTGCTTATATAGCACCATCATATTCCGCAGCACTTTACAGACTATCATCTCTGTCCCCAATGCGGCTCACAGTCTACATCCCCTATCAGTATATCATATTTATTATTACACATACCTTCGCACGCAGCTGCCAGTGTTTGTTTGAAGATAGATTAGATAAACATTAGATAAACATTTGCACTTCTGCATTATTTCCATATTATTATTATTTTTTTAATATATGCCGTATACATACAGTATATTTATCTGGATTATTAGTAGGTGGGTAATTAATCATTTAGATCTGGACAATAATTAAGGTAATCCCCTATCCTTACATTGCAGTGCAGCAAATCCACCTCACCCGTATCTCACCCCCGTGGCATTAAGGGACCACAGCCGGCTTACTCCAGCAGATTAGGGTCACTCACAATGATTAGGGTTTATCTCCAGGTCATAGCCCTATAGGTCGGCTGCTAGGTCTTCAACAATCCAGGGACAACTACTTCATGCCCCAAAACTGGTTTATCCATTATCAACACTTAGGAACTAATCCACTGGTAGATACTGTAAGTGTCTGATTCCTTGGGTCCCACTGATCACTAGAACAGATAAGTGCCTGATTCCTGGGGGTCCCACTGGTCACTAGAACAGAAATGCTTGATTCCTGGGGGTCCCACTGATCACTAGAACAGATAAGTGTCTGATTCCCGGGGGTCCCACTGGTCACTAGAACAGAAATGTCGGATTCCTGGGGGTCCCACTGATCACTAGAACAGATAAGTGTCTGATTCCCGGGGGTCCCACTGATCACTAGAACAGATCAGTGACTGAATCCTGGGGGTCCTACTGATCACTAGATCAGATAAGTGACTGATTTATGGGGGTCCCCCTGATCACTAGAACACATAAGTGTCTGATTCCTGGGGTCCTACTGAAATCACTAGAACATTCCTGGGGGTCTAGAACAGATAAGTGTCTGATTGTTGGGGGAGTCCCACTTATCACTAGAACAGATAAGTGTCTGATTCCTGGGGGTCCTACTGATCACTAGAACAGATAAGTTTCTGATTCCTGGAGGTCTAGAACAGATAAGTGTCTGATTGTTGGGGGAGTCCCACTTATCACTAGAACACATAAGCGTCTGCTTCCTGGGGGTTCCACTGATCACTAGAACAGATGTGTCTGATTCCTGGGGGTCCCCCTGATCACTAGAACAGAAGTGACTGATTCCTGGGGGTGCCACTGATCACTAGAACAGAAGTGTCTGATTCCTGGGGGTCCCACTGATCACTAGAAGAGAAGTGTCTGATTCCTGGGGGTCCCACTGATCACTAGAACAGATAAGTGCCTGATTCCTGGGGGTCCCATTGATCACTAGAACAGATAAGTGTCTGATTCCCGGCAATCCCACTGGTCACTAGAACAGAAGTGACTGATTCCTGGGGGTCCCACTGATCACTACAACAGATAAGTGTCTGATTCCCGGGGGTCCCACTGATCACTAGAACAGATAAGTGCCTGATTCCTGGGGGTCCCATTGATCACTAGAACAGATAAGTGTCTGATTCCCGGGGATCCCACTGGTCACTAGAACAGAAGTGTTTGATTCCTGGGGGTCCCACTGATCACTAGAACAGATAAGTGTCTGATTCCCGGGGGTCCCACTGGTCACTAGAACAGAAATGTCGGATTCCTGGGGGTCCCACTGATCACTAGAACAGATAAGTGTCTGATTCCCGGGGGTCCCCCTGATCACTAGAACAGATCAGTGACTGAATCCTGGGGGTCCTACTGATCACTAGATCAGATAAGTGACTGATTTATGGGGGTCCCCCTGATCACTAGAACACATAAGTGTCTGATTCCTGGGGGTCCTACTGAAATCACTAGAACATTCCTGGGGGTCTAGAACAGATAAGTGTCTGATTGTTGGGGGAGTCCCACTTATCACTAGAACAGATAAGTGTCTGATTCCTGGGGGTCCTACTGATCACTAGAACAGATAAGTGTCTGATTCCTGGAGGTCTAGAACAGATAAGTGTCTGATTGTTGGGGGAGTCCCACTTATCACTAGAACACATAAGCGTCTGCTTCCTGGGGGTTCCACTGATCACTAGAACAGATGTGTCTGGTACCTGGGGGTCCCCCTGATCACTAGAACAGAAGTGACTGATTCCTGGGGGTGCCACTGATCACTAGAACAGAAGTGTCTGATTCCTGGGGGTCCCACTGATCACTAGAAGAGAAGTGTCTGATTCCTGGGGGTCCCACTGATCACTAGAACAGATAAGTGTCTGATTCCTGGGGGTCCCACTGATCATTAGAACAGATAAGTGCCTGAGTATTGGGGGTCCCACTGATCATTAGAATAGATAAGTGTCTGATTGCTGGGGGGTCCCACTTATCAATAGAACAGATAAGTGTCTGATTCATGGGGTCCCACTGATCACTAGAACAGAAGTGTCTGATTTCCGGGGGTCCCCCTGATCACTAGAAGAGATAAGTGTCTGATTCCTGGGGGTCCCACTGATCACTAGAACAGATAAGTGTCTGATTCCTGGAGGTCTAGAACAGATAAGTGTCTGATTGTTGGGGGAGTCCCACTTATCACTAGAACACATAAGTGTCTGCTTCCTGGGGGTCCCACTGATCACTAGAACAGATGTGTCTGATTCCTGGGGGTCCCCCTGATCACTAGAACAGATAAGTTTCTGATTCCTGGGGGTCCCACTGATCACTAGAACAGAAGTGACTGATTCCTGGGGGTGCCACTGATCACTAGAACAGAAGTGTCTGATTCCTGGGGGTCCCACTGATCACTAGAAGAGAAGTGTCTGATTCCTGGGGGTCCCACTGATCACTAGAACAGATAAGTGTCTGATTCCTGGGGGTCCCACTGATCATTAGAACAGATAAGTGCCTGAGTATTGGGGGGTCCCACTGATCATTAGAACAGATAAGTGTCTGATTGCTGGGGGGTCCCACTTATCAATAGAACAGATAAGTGTCTGATTCATGGGGTCCCACTGATCACTAGAACAGAAGTGTCTGATTTCCGGGGGTCCCCCTGATCACTAGAAGAGATAAGTGTCTGATTCCTGGGGGTCCCACTGATCATTAGAACAGATAAGTGCCTGATTGTTGGGGGGTCCCACTGATCATTAGAACAGATAAGTGCCTGATTGTTGGGGGGTCCCACTTATCAATAGAACAGATAAGTGTCTGATTCCTGGGCGTTCCACTGATCACTAGAACAGATACTGTAAGTGTCTGATTCCTGGGGGTCCTACTGATCACTAGAACAGATAAGTGTCTGATTGTTGGGGGGGTCCCACTTATCACTAGAACACATATGTGTCTGCTTCCTGGGGGTTCCACTGATCACTAGAACAGATGTGTCTGATTCCTGGGGGTCCCCCTGATCACTAGAACAGATAAGTGTCTGATTCCTGGGGGTCCCACTGATCAATAGAACAGAAGTGACTGATTCCTGGGGGTCCCACTGATCACTAGAACAGAAGTGTCTGATTCCTGGGGGTCGCACTGATCACTAGAACAGATAAGTGTCTGATTCCTGGGGGTCCCACTGATCATTAGAACAGATAAGTGCCTGAGTATTGGGGGGTCCCACTGATCATTAGAACAGATAAGTGTCTGATTGCTGGGGGTCCCACTGATCACTAGAACAGAAGTGTCTGATTTCCGGGGGTCCCACTGATCACTAGAACAGATAAGTGTCTGATTCCAGGGGGTCCCACTGATCACTAGAAAAGATAAGTGTCTGATTCCTGGGGGTCCCACTGATCATTAGAACAGATAAGTGCCTGAGTATTGGGGGGTCCCACTGATCATTAGAACAGATAAGTGTCTGATTGCTGGGGGGTCCCACTGATCACTAGAACAGAAGTGTCTGATTTCCGGGGGTCCCACAGATCACTAGAACAGATAAGTGTCTGATTCCTGGGGGTCCCACTGATCACTAGAACAGATAAGTGCCTGATTGTTGGGGGGTCCCACTGATCATTAGAACAGATAAGTGCCTGATTGTTGGGGGGTCCCACTTATCAATAGAACAGATAAGTGTCTGATTCCTGGGGGTCCCACTGATCATTAGAACAGATAAGTGCCTGATTGTTGGGGGGTCCCACTTATCAATAGAACAGATAAGTGTCTGATTCCTGGGGGTCCCACTGATCACTAGAACAGATAAGTGTTTGATTGTTGGGGGTCCCACTGATCACTAGAAGAGATAAGTATCTGATTATTGGGGGTACCACTGATCACTGGAACAGATAAGTGTCTGATTATTGGGGGTACCACTGATCACTGGAACAGATAAGTGTCTGATTATTGGGGGTACCACTGATCACTGGAACAGATAAGTGTTTGATTGTTGGGGGTTCCATTGATCACTGGAACAGATAAGTGTTTGATTGTTGGGGGTCCCATTGATCACTAGAACAGATAAGTGTTTGATTGTTGGGGGTTCCATTGATCACTGGAACAGATAAGTGTTTGATTGTTGGGGGTCCCATTGATCACTAGAACAGATAAGTGTTTGATTGTTGGGGGTTCCATTGATCACTGGAACAATCACTCACCTGATGTATAGTGTTCAAGGGCCGATCCTAAAAGATCTGATTGAAATTAGAAAATAAACTACCGTATTCTCCCCATGGAAACAGTGCCTCTCCTGTCCAATGGCTACATCTGGTAATGCAGTTTAAGGGAGCGAATTGGTGGTTAGAGCAGTGGCTAAAGTCTGATCATCAGATTTCCTTTGGTTGTATAGATATCAGTATTTTTGCAGTACTAATATCAGGATCCATGTTAGTTGTCACATTCGATTATTTTTTTCTGTAATTTGTCATTTTTTACAGATCGAAGATGCTGAGCAAATGACAACTAGTCATCAGTTTCTGAGCAGCTAATTAGGGGATGGTAAATATGGCTTCACTTCCTCCTGTCACTCTTGCAAGAAAGGTTGTCAAAGTCTGAAGCGAGCTATTCTTCCCAAGCCTCTACACACATGCACACTCAGTTTGGTTGCGCGATCATATGTTTGCAGTAGAAAAAGGGCAGTAAGCTGCTGCCAGACCCTACTCATAGCAGCTTATCTCCCCAAAGAACAAAAGACTATGTTATATTGAAATTCAACATGTCCCATCCCTCTATCAGCCCCATCCAGTCTGTTTACTAGTCACACAGCTTTGTGTATTATCTTTATGGCAGCTAATATGTTACCTGTATGGGTCAGTCACCTCCTTCCAGAGAACCGGTCACCTCTGAAAACCCCTAGCCAATCAAGGGAGCAGAGCTGCAGGAGGGAGAGGGTGGAGCTGTAAGGACATGGCCGATCCCCTCAGTTGCGCCCTCTCCTGCTGTGTGACCCCCTGTGCACTTCTTATGTACACGTTATGTCCCTGTAAAGTTTTATATGTGTTCTATGCTTTGTATTTCAATGCATATGTTTCTCCTTTAAATGCCATAAGAGCTAGGGATAGCAATGGTTAAACAAGGGACTGGGTCTGCAGCCACAAGGAAGCTAATGCTTCCTCAGAACTGCTGGAATCATTGACCAGTGCAGACCTACAGACAGACGGGGCACTGCCAGACCGCCCCAGATGGAAGAGGTCTGTTGTCCCAGGTTAAATATTACTAAGGACTAAAAGGACTACAACACAGGCTCTCTGGACTTTAGAGGGGCTTTCGCTGAAGGGGACTCAGGCACCCAGATTCCAGCGGTTGGACCACTGTGATCCTTGGCTGCTGCGGCCGTTGTGGGTACCACTGCAGCAAATGTCAGGGCGAGAGCAGGAACTCCAGTGATGAAAATTGTCTTTTATGTCCATCCTTTATCCTCTGTTCAATAAAAAGTTATGTTTTCCCTGTTGGAGTACAGCTGCATCTCTGGACTCATAGTTGCCTAGACTGCTGTGGCCTGAGGAGAAAAGGTAACTCTGTTTGGGGGGGGAAAGACTGAATCCATTCCAGATTGCATGTACAAGGGGCCAGGGTGTCTACAGACTGTGTTTAGTGGATGAGCTCAGTCCGGACTACTACGCCAGTGCCCCGTGTCTTATAGAGCAACAGCCTGAACCAATGATGAGATACCAATGTTACAGGCCCCCTGTATGCACTGCAGCTACATTGTAGTCACCGATCTGAGTTAACATTTAGGCAAGCAGAAAAATTCTTGAGGCGAGTAAAGAGCAGATGTTAATCCCCTATAGGTATTGATATACATATAATTTCTCAGTACCTGATTGGGAAGTCACTTTAAATGGAAAAAAAAATCTAACCGCCTGAAGCTGCTACAAGATGGCGCTCACTGCATACACTGCCTCTATTAAGGCCTGTGAGAGCGATATAGACTTGCAGCAAGCTTCTTCTCGTGCCTTGCAGCCATTTCAGGATAGCAGGCTGCTCTGCTAGAAGTTTGGCAAAGTCCACAATGTTAGAAGAGGAGACGCATATGTGCTAATGGCCAACATATAGTGCACCCCCTTCTGGCGAGACTCTATAACTACTTGTATGTGCGCAGTCAGTTTTACAGATCTGTACTTTATGTAAAATAGGTCATGTGGAAAATACATTTTAATAGCATAAAAATATCCTGGATAATCCAGACAGGTTTAAGAGACTAAAGAAAAACAATCAGATAAATATTCTCGTACAATTTTTATTTTTCTTATTTAATTCTGTAACAAGGTATAAGACACCCCGAAATATGCTAAAATATCTGCCGTAATAGGTGGCATCTGCTGAACATGCCACTGGACAGAACAAAATGTCTGCAACAACCCTGCCCTCTTGTGGCCAAAGTAATAATTGCAGAAAAAGTTGTAAAAATTAAAAACAAATAAATAAATCAATAAACGTTTATCAAATATACATTTATTTTATGTCAGTGTGGTCTGATACTCTCATATACAGCACAAGCACAAAGGTGCCACAGTGTAATGGGAATTGTAGTTTTGTAACAACTGGACAGCAATAAAGTAAAAATCACTTCTATACAGACTCTCCTGAAATCATTTACCCCACTGACTACCAAAATTGTAGCGAGAAAACAAATTGTCCAGGATCAGAAAAACATGGCTGCATTCTTTCAGAAATAGCACCGTACCTGACCATGCGTGGTAGCTCAATTCAATGAAGCTGAGTTGCAATACCAGAGACAACCCATAATTAGGTGTGGCGCTGTTTTTAAAAGAAAGTAGCCATGTTTTCCTAAACCCAGACAATAAAATCCTAATGGTATGAAAAGGAAATACATTTAATCCTGGTATTTGAGTGTCTGAAAATAAAAAATATCTAAAAAAGTAAAAAAATAATAGATTTAATATTTTCTGAAAAGAGGGAAAAAAAATACCACAAATATACAATAAGACAATAATAAAAAAAAATATAATATATACATTTTTAAAAACTGATAAACAGATTAAATTTAAAAATAAGAATCTTAACATTTCCTAAAAGGTACATTAAAAAAACACAGTAAAAGAAATAAAATAGAAATAAAAAATAAAATAAACTAAAAATACATTTTTTTTTTCATTTTAGGACGCTGGGTTATAAGTTACTACTGGATAGTATGCCACCAATCAATATTCTATATATTCACAGACGTAAAACAGTTAGGTCATACAAAAAAATAAAGAAAAAAATTGTAAAAAGAAGAATAAAAAAGTGATCGTTTCTCATTTATTAATATACCATAGTAGAAAATATTTTTAAAAAATGGTCTCTGGCTATAAAAGTATAACAAAATTTGAAAAAAAAATGAAATTGACTTACATGGTCTGTATGTGGCTATCGCGATGCCGAGGTGACTTTTTTTTGGATATTCTCTGCACGGTGATGGGGTGCACGCTACACAGGAAGGTGCTAAGCTAGTGGCAGTATATTAACCTACAAGCATGGCCGACATTTGTGAGGGCCACAAGAAGATGTCAGACTCCAATATTGAGGACTAACGGGGTCCTTGAGCCCAACGCTTCTTCTTGGGGTCAATGATCGCAGCGGGCTGTGGTGAATGTAAGGCCATGGAGTTTGTAGACTAGTCCGCCGATTTCCTTGATTTGTCTGGAGCCACCATATCAGCCCTGCATGTGCCGCAGTGAAAGTTTCTTCTCTGAAGCAGGTCAGTGGGGTGAGGAAGGGATAATCCGAGAGATTAAAGTTACCTCTGGGAGATGAGAGGCCGATGGCGTTTTATGCTGAGCCAGCCACTCAGCCCCCACCATCAATATACCTTATAATCTACACTATATGAGTAAAAGTATATGCCCCCTGTACATGACCCCGACAGGGGCTTTTATAACACCCCATTCTAAATCCATACACATTAATATGGTCTCCTGTAAGAAGATAGTAGACACCAGTAGGGAGTCTGGTGAGAACTGGGACATGAGTGGTGGAGATATTTTACTTTATTTTTTTTGGTTATAAATCTGGAACCCCTTTAAAAATGGAATCTCCTTGACACAAGCTGCTAAATTCAGGTCCTTCACTGGGATCTCTGGGGCTCAGAACAAAAACACTACAGTCACACCGCCATTAATTTGAAAATATTTTTGGCCACATCATTGCTGTGAATTGTGGCTGTACCTTACGGCTACGGGACTGGGATGTGGGCACAATCTCAACGAAAACTATATCTTTTTCTCATTATCAATGTTTCGGAGTAAGCATAATGTATAAATTTCTTTCTCGAGGTTGAAAAAAAACCCTTTTTTTTTCCCTGGGCTTTTCTTTCCAGCATTAAATATACGAGGCCTATATTGATGACCTATCGGCGGGGGAGGTCTGACACCAGGCACCTCCCCCGATGAGCTCTTGTCAGCTCCAACATCTATCAGAGCTAACCAGGGTGTGGGCAGGAACAGTGCAGCTCCATACACAGCCTAGTGGCTATTCCCTTAGGCTGTGTGCCCACATAAGCATTTTTTTAAGCGTTTTTACCAGCAAAAATGCTTAAAAATCACTCAAAAGAAGCATCCCATTCATTTTAATGCATTTTGCACTTTTTGTGCATATTGATGCATTTTTTTTCCGCAAAAAAACGCTTTGCGGTAGAAAACGCAGCATGCTCATTAATTTTGTGGAAAAGTCCGCGTTTTTAGCTATTTTCTATTTGTCTGGGGATGCGTGGAAAACGCGCAAAAAACGAGCGGAAAAAATGTGCGTTTTCTGGGAAGGAGTCCGGTTTTCATGCAGAAATTTTCTGCATAAGTGGGCACATAGCCTTAGTGTTAGAACCAGAGCTATTGTGACAGTCCATCGGTCATGTCGATAATCTGTGGCCCACAGATGGCATCTCCTGTTCCTCGTTTGATAAGCTGACCTGGGGAGACATCATTATTGCGGCATGACGTACATGCAATGTCACACCGATTTATCAAAAGAAGTGCCATCACTGATGCCATCTACCGTAGCTGATAGACTGGGTCCTGCCAATCAATTCGCACCAACTCTAGTTAGGACACCATTAATCTAATATGTACGGCCAGTGACAAGTGAGCACATGCTGTCAATTCTAGCACAAGCAGATGTTTACCGATTCATCATGCCCTGGCCCGGTCCTCTATGGCTGCTGGATCAGGGCAGTTTATTTCTGCACTTGGGTAACCCCAAATTTTTTATTTTTACAAGAGTAATAGGAGAAAATAGACCCTAAAATTTGCTGAACAATTTCTCCTGAGCAGGCCATGCCCCTTATGTTTGAAAAAAAAAGTATTGATTGGGCACATAGCAGGGTCCAGAAGGGAAGGAGCACAGTTTGACTTTTTGAACGCAAAAATGGCTGGAATCAAGAGCGGTTGCCATGTCGCGTTTGGAGACCCCCTGATGTGCCTAAACAGTGTAAACCACCCCACAAGTGACCTCATTTTGGAATCTAGAACCACTCAAAGAATTCAACTATGAGGTGTACAGAACATTTTTAACCTACAGGTGATTCCAAAAACTTTATAACATTTAGATGTGAGAACAAATAGTGTAATTTTTGTATTTGTTGCAAATTTGTCAGGTACACAAGGGTTAATAGGTGAAACTGGACCCTATAATTTATTGCACAATTTCTCCCGAACTCAATGCTGCCCCATATTTTGTCAGAAATTACTGTTAGGCCACACGTCAGGGCTGAGAAGGAAGGAGCGCTGTTTGGCTTTTGGAGCACACATTTTGCTAAAATAGTTTGCGAGTGACATTTGCAAAGCCCTGAAGATGCCAGAACAGCAGAAAAACACAAAAAGTGACCTCATTGTAGAAACTAGAGCAGCAGTGACTATTTTGTAACATCCACGCCGTGCTTTATTCTGGATAATTGCAAATCTGCCAGTCTAGTACCCATACATTGTGTCCAGGGTCGGTCTAGCCTGGCGGGAAATCGGGGAAATTCTCAGTGGGCCCTTGCAGTGGACCATGGAGATGGCGGGGGGAAGGAGAGAAGAAAAAAAAAAAATGCGTTTTTTAGGGGCACGGGCCCTTTAAAAGTGCAGGCATAGTCTGTGCAGGGGGGCGTGCACGCAGCGTTCATTACCTGAACCGCCGCGGCGCACGTCCCGATCAACACTGAGTAGTGTGCGCCTGTCGTCACAGACGTATGACGTCAGTGTCTTGCGCCGCAAGCGACGGGCGCACAAAAGTTAGGCGTCGACCTCTGCTAGGTCAGTGGCCATCTTAATATACGAGCGCACCGGACTGCAGAGGGAAAGGATGCCGCCCGGCGCAGGGAGTGTGGGCAGGTAAGAGGAATCTTTTTTTTTTTTTCCTTCTGTCCATGCAGCCAGGATAAGGGACCAGGGTGGATATATGAGGGAGTGGGGGAGAGCAGCACAAAAGGCCTTGGTAGATCTATTGGGGGGCTCACATGGGCCTATGAAATATGGGGGGAAAGCAGCACAAGGGACCAGGATGGAAATATGGGGGGGAGCAGCACATGGGTCCATGATTGATACATGGGGGGAGCAGCACAAGGGACCAGGTTTTGATACATGGGGGGGGGAGCAGCACAAGGGACCAGGTTGCCTATATGGGGGGAGCAGCACATGGGTCCATAATTCGTGTATGGAGTGGAGCAACACAAGGGACCGGGATGGATATATGGAGGGGGGCGCCACCAAGGACTGGGATGGATATATTGGGGGGGGGGGGTGGCAGCACAAAAGGCCTGGATAGATATATGGGGGTGGCAGCACAAGGGACCAGGATGGATATATAGAGGGGAGCAGTACAAGGGGCCAGAATGGATATATGGGGGGGGCGGGGGGGGGAAGAGTAGCACAAGGGGCCAGGATGAATATATGGGGGGGATTGCAGCACGAAGGACCAATATGGATATCTGGGGGGGAGCAGCACAATGGACCAGGATGGATATATTGGGGGATGGCAGCACAAAGGACCAGGATGGATATATGGGGGGGGGGGGAGCAGCACATGGGCCCTTGATTGATATATGGGGGGATGGGGCAGCACAAGGGACCAGGATGGATATATGGGGGGGTGGCAGCACAAAAGGCCTGGATGTATATATGGGAGTGGCAGCACAAGGGACCAGGATGGATATATGGAGGGGAGCAATACAAGGGGCCAGAATGGATATATGGGGGGGGGGGGGGGGAGTAGCGCAAGGGGCCAGGATGAATATATATTGGGGGATTGCAGCACAAAGGACCAATATGGATATCTGGGGGGAGCAGCACAAGGGACCAGGATGTATATATGGGGGGAATCAGCACAAAAGGCCAGGATGGATATATGGGGGGGTGACAGCACAAAGGACCAGGATGGATAAAGGGGGAGGGGAGCAGCACATGGGCCTATAATTGTTACATGGGGGCACACCACAAAGGACCAGGATGGATATATATGGGGAGCAGCACAAGGGACCAGGATAGATATATGGGGGGAGGAGCACATGGGGCCATGATTGATATATGGAAGGGAGCAGCACAAGGGACCAGGACAGATATATGGGGAAGCAGCACAAGGGCCGGGATGGATATATGGTGGGGAGCAGCACAAGGGACCAGGATAGATATATGGTGGGGAGCAGCACAAGGAATCAGGATAGATATATGGGGGGGGAGGAGCACATGGGGCCATGATTGATATATGGAGGGGAGCAGCACAAGGGACCAGGATAGATATATGGGAGGAGCACATGGGGCCATGATTGATATATGGAGGGGAGCAGCACAAGGGACCAGGATATATGGGGAAGCAGCACAAGGGCCAGGATGGATATATGGTGGGGAGCAGCACAAGGGACCAGGATAAATATATGAGGTGAGCATGGGGCCATGATTGATATATGGAAGCCAGAACAAGGGACTATGTTGGATATATGGGGGGGGCCAGGATAGATAAATAGGGAAGCAGGACAAGGGACATATGGAGTCCTGTATGGAGAGCTGGGGGGGGGGAAGGATAGATAGCTGGGGCCCAGGCTGCAGATATTGGGGCTAGGCTAGACAAATGACATGGGGTCCAGGCTAGGGCATATTATAAAATAAAGGGTGACAGGCAGGGCTAGATTATTAAATAAAGAGTGCCAGGGACTTAACTACTGTTTGGGGGCCAGAATGAGGAACATGCTTTATTAGTTATGGTGACAAGTGAAGATAATTATTACTGCTGTAAAATAATTTACTTTTTAAGAAACTGTTTTCCATGGAGGGAACAAAAGGGAGGTCCTGTTAGTGTGCAGTGTGGCACTAAGTCGCTTTTTTTCTTCATCAGACGTAGTGTAGAAGTCAGGGAAAAAGTGGGGAAAGTGCTCTGGAAGCGATCAGCTATTGCTGACTTGTGTTATTTTTTGCAGAGACGAGTCCTGGCTGGAAGAAAAATATTCAGGATTGAGAGTCCTCAGTAGTTGATACCTTTTAATGGCTAACTGAAAAGATGGTAACACATTGCAAGCTTTCCAGACTACTCAGGTCTCTTCATCAGGCATAGACTAATACAAAATCTGAAGTCATATATTTATGCACAATACAGCCTAGAAAAAATGCAATAGATAAGACAAGTGACGTGAAGCAGAATTATCAATATGGGAGAGGGAGAAACATAAATATAAACATTGGACCAGTTCATAGATAAGGAGTCTGGATGTTTTATGGTCCTCTGATTGGGGTCTAGTTCTGTGTTGCCCCTGTGTTGGCTGGAAGAAGTGATGGGCAGTCTTATGGATCTTTCTTGGATGCATTATCCTGTGAAGTGAGCTAGCTTAAAAATTTCCATGTACAAACTCTTTATAACATGTGGTGGGTTCCTGCTGTCAATTTTGTGGATTCCCACTTTATAATAACCTTTTCTGTCTTTTTGAAAATAAAATTGTGTTTTTTATTACGACTGGTTCTTTTGTAGATTTTTGCTTTTTCTGATTCTACCATATTGTACTGAACCCTATGTAGGTCCATTTTTGTTTGGCACATTATCATTATTTCTTACATATTGTATTTGGTGTATTTTGATTTGATGCCCTAATTATTGACCCAACTCCTCCATATTGGCAAAGTGATAATGTATTGATTGGTGGGGATCTGACTGCTTGGACCCATGCAGCAAAATGTGGTACTTTTTATCCCCATTAGACTGGAGTGACATGTCTGACTTGACCACTGATCCATTCCCTCAGTGGCTGCACTTGGTTTTTTTTTCCTGGAAGCCCGAAAGAGAATGAATGGAGCTGCGGTCAGATATCCCACTGAATTTTAAAGTGTCCTATCAACGATAAAACTTGCTCATTCTTCCGATCGTTGTAGTCCCTAATGCTTGGACCTAAGTTATCACCTATCCTGTGGAGCCCATGGATCGGAGATAACTTGTTTTAACCAAAGAACCCCATTAATGAAAACTACAGTAATTAAATATCCCAGTTTTAGGGGCGCACAGTAGATGTGCAGGAGCCTCCTGTGTTTTACAGCCGATGCTCCTCTATGTATAACGGGGATAATGACTAAATATTTGCATATAGCTGTAGGGTGGGCCCCAGCCACCCCAGTCCGACCCAGATTGTGTCACTATACAGTTTAACGCCACATTGTGCCCAGCTTGGGCTTCTGCGGATATGCACCCATAAATTAAGTGCCTTCTCTGCATTACAATAATGCCAAACATGTAGCTGCTTAGTGTGGTTTAGGCACAGTGGGGCATTTGGCAGCGCAGAATTCACTGGATATAATTTCAGGGGGTGGGAGTGAGCCATGTCACTTTTCCAGAGTCTTTGCTCTAACAGTAACGTGGGAACACCCTAAAGTTCCAGTGACAGACCTGAGTGGGGGCTGCTTTTGTGCAGGATAAATTAGGGTTTTATTGGTAACATTTTGGCGTACATAACATTTTTCGATTGCTTCCACAATAAGACTGGATCACATTCTTGTGTTCTATGCTGACCACTTACCTCAGGGTTTCTGTGTAAATTCCACAAAAACATGATTCAGACGAAGCCACCCAAAAGGCAGATGGAGACACTTCGCACTCCGTTTGGCGTCTGCTCCGGCCGTCTCCATCTTTTTAGGCGTGTACAGATCTGTGGTCGACCACACTTGAGCACTAAAAAGACGCTTAAAATGATGGGACACTGCTGGAACATAAGCCAGTCTAAAGTGACTCCATCTGCCTCATAAGCGAGTGGTTCCATCCAGGATTTTGTCTGAATCGCAGTTTTGGTGAATTTATACGGTAACTCCGAAATAAGCACTCAGCGGAGAACACAGGATAAATGTGAACTGAGCCTTATTCTGATTTTTGGGAGGTAGAATGAACAAATGGACAGCAGTACAAGAATAGTTCTTATTTTTGCGCTGTTCACAGTGCAGTATAAATGAGGCAGATTTATTCTTCGGGTTGTTGCGATTACAGTGATAACCAGATTTACTGTATATCGGGTTTTTTTAAGTTTTGCTGCTATCACACAGTAAAAATGTTAGTTTTTTTTATATACAAAGTAGGTTTTTTTTATCACCATAGTCTGAAAGCTGTAACTTATTTTTGACGAGCAAAGCTGTATGAGGGCTAATTTTTTGCGGGACTTGTTGCATATTTGTTTGGTACATAATATTTTTTGATCACTTTTTATTCAGATTTAAGAAACATTTATGAACACACCCCAGCAATTCAGTTATTGTTTTCATTTTTTTGCGTCGTTCACTGTACGGTTAAAGTGAGGAGACCAATTTGTTTGTTGGGTCGGTACGATTGCAGCGATACCAGATTTATATTTTTATGCTTAGCTATTTTCACAGACTAAAAACAATATTTTACAAATATTAATTTTTTTTGCATCGCCATACTGAGAGCTGTAACTTGTTTTTCATGCCGAATAAGCCATATTATTGCTCGGCGTACAACTGGTTTTTTTTTCACTTCTCGAGTCAGTATGATGAAAAAGCGACTTTTTTTTTTAATTTATTGTTTCGGTGCCCACCATACAGAATATAAAAAAAAAAAAAAGTACCAGTTTTATAGAGTGTGTTGTTCCGGACGCGGAGATACCAATTGTGCATTTTTTTTTTTGTTTCATCACAAAAGCTGCACTATGGGTGGTGAAACGGACTTTAGTGATTTTTTTATTTTTATTTTACTTAGTCCCACTGTGGGACATGTATAATTTTCAGTTTGATCACTGGTCTCATACACTGCAGTACTTGTGTACTGCAGTGCATGAGACTATCAGTGTTTCACTGACTGTGCCTGTGAGACTCAGCTTATAATATTCCTTAGGCCTGTTTCACACTTCAGTTTTTTTGACGTCAGTTGAAATCCGCCAAGGATTAAAAAAAAACAAAAAAACGGATCTGTTTCCGTTTGACAAACGGATGCACCGGATCCGTTTTTTGACAGATCCGTTTGAGCCACCAATGACTGAAATTTAAAGCAATAGGACTCTGGAAAAGGAGAGAGATTAGAGATATTTTACCAGAACGGGGTTTGGGGTTAAATTTCATGAAAGGAAGTTCTTCCGGGCATGCTCAGTATAAAAAGGTGGATCCGTTGGCGGATTCCGTCAATTAACGGGTGGAAACGGATCCGTCGCCCATAGGCGTCCATTATAACAGATGGCGGACAGCGACGGTTCCGTTGCTATCTGCTATTTTAATGCAGGCAAAAAACGTTTCATTGTCAGTCCACTCCAGACAGTGGACGCCAATATTATGACGGATCCGTCAAAAAACGGAAGCAGCGGATGATAATCCGTCAAAATCCACCGCAAATGCAAGTCAATAGGAAAGAAAACGGATCCGCAAAAAAAATGGTGGATCCTTTTTTTTTTGCAAAACGGCGGATTTTGACTGATGTCAAAAAACTGAAGTGTGAAACAGGCCTTAGTCGCCTGCTTCCTTCTTATGCTGTACAGATCATAAATCTGCAAAGATCTGCGGACCAGGATAGTAATGAGGGACAATAAGAGATATTATAAAATAAAAAAAAATATCCATCCTTTATTAACAAATTGGTAAGAGATAGCACCGCATACAATAGGTGTCCGCACCGTGCAATCAAAAAATAATATATCAAAAAGAATAAAAACAATGTTAAAAAAACCAACCCTGAGGTAACACAATATACATATAAATTTCTACATATGCCTTATTATGCATTGTGCCCAAGACACAATATAAATATATCGTTAAAGATGTAAATAACAATATATTGCAAAAATGCCCAAAACAATTGGAATATAAAGTGTGCAAAAATAAATCACATCAAGTATATATGATATATATGATAATAGTGACCCAAGATAATGTTCAAGTGAAAAAGTGGGTGCAAACAAAAGATTAAGTGTTGGTGTTTAACAAATGTATTATTTTTTTATTTCACGGCGCGGATATATATATATTTTTTTTTTTTTCCCCTAGTCCCTCATTACTTTGATCACAGGTTCGGTTTCTTGTTTTTCCTCGGTCTTCACTTCCTTTCCGAAGGGTCAACCATTCCTCTATTAAGCGGATATATACCACTTATTTTATAACTTGACATATTGATAATCGGGTATATATAATTGCTGTGTCCAGTATTTTCTATGGACCAGGACAGTTGCAGAGACCACTGCTGCCTACAACAGCATGGCCGCCGTCCAGCAGATTACATGATCACTTGCACAGTGGCATATGGTATACATAAAATCCTTCTATCTCGTTAAAGGATGTACCTGTGTAACCGGGAGCTGTTTACAGCCCACGTATCCTGCCCTAGTGGCCTATTTTTAAGCAAGTCTTCCTTTGATAACGTTACGACATCTGCGCACAGCGATGCACTCGTACGGCGTTGGAATAAACACTTCTAGCATTTTTTTCTTACTATTAGATCAAATTGTGCTGAAAGAACATTTTCCTTTAGTCAAGACCCCGGGCTGGCAGCGAGCTGCAATAGAAAGACACAGGTATTATCTTTTAGTTTTACTGTGCGACTGAAGACCCCATACACATTAGATAAAAGTGGGCCGAGGTCACGGAATTCTGACAATAATCTAATGTATAGGGGGGCTGGTGGACTTCATCTGTTGAAGGAGATAATTTAATCACCCGCTCCATCAGTCTGGCAACTGCTTACACCGTGATCCCCATAGAGAGAACATGGACGCTCAACTGAGCCAAGTGTTCATATGTATAGGGGACAGAGAGATAGAGCTGTTGGCTGACAGTTACACAGGTTGTTTTGGCACCTTATTAGAGGTAGAAAAAAATTTTTAAAAAAAGTGGGAGCACAGTCAGCTACTATCAGATTGAGTGACAGGTCTCTGCATATAGGATGGGGCTTTATTAGTCAAGCTAGCCAGCCAGCCGTATCTCCGTGTTTTTCTTTCCTGTAATGTTGTAGTGTTTCAAAGAAGAAGAAAAAAAACCTTGATATGTCAGAAAATAGTACAGGGAAGGAAATTAATTGTTGAAGACAATTTGGTTTCATTTGGTGGCAAAGCAGTGAGGTTTACAGAACTGGAAATAGCCAAGGCTCCATTCCGGTGCGCGGTGGGTGACATATTAACCCTAATCTTTTTTACTGTAGCCCACATGTATGTACTTTTTCCAGACTGGAAGGTGGAAAAAAGTATTTTTCTTTCGCAAGAAAAAGGCATCAGAATTATTACCTTCACATTAATGCATAATAATAGACAAGAGCATGGTACTCCAATAGCTCTGGGTGAGGGTGAGCGTGCGGCGCAGGATCCCAGTTTTCCTTACAACATCCCAATACAAATCAGCTCAGCAGAATATGCAAAACACTCCGGGAAGGGAATGCTGAGATGAGCGGAGAATACACAGGGCTCATTTTAACAAGATGCAGAGGATTTACCTTAGGTGATCAGCATATAGGCCGGGTTTCCCTTATTTGGTTCAGAATATTTAATGGGATAAAAAAAAAGAAAAAAAAAATCTGACCCAGATGTAAAATGGCAACAAGCAACACATTCACATATTCTAATAAAATATTTAATTACAAAAAGACAAAATCACTGCAGCCATTACCTCCAAGTAATAAATGGTGGCAGTGAAAGTATACGGCTGTCCTTCAATGCAGCCTAAAACAAGTCCATATAGCCAATAAGAATAAACCTCTGAAACGTTTAGCTACGAGACAACAGAACTGTGTATTCCAACTGACAATGGGGTCTCAAACCACCAAACAGGCATAAAAACGCAACCAAGTGTATTTCATACAGATTTCCTCCCCAACCGCTTAAAGACACTGACGCTCCCAGTGTTGTCCATCTGAGCGCTGCTGATGTCACTGGAACTGGTCACACGGGCGGTGGTCCCTACAGTCCTCTTGATGGTAAACGGCAGCTTAAATGCCACTTTTGGGGTCTTGCTGCTGCTGACTTTGCTGTCCTGAGCGACGACTTGCTGTTTCCCCAGTCGCTGTGCCAAGGCAGCGGACGGCTTCTTTTGCTTCCTTTCCTGCTCTATGTTCACTCGTTGAACGGTGCCCAATCTCTGTGCCAGGGTGATCTTTGTTGTGGCTAGTTTAGGGGGTGCACTTGCAGAGATTTTGGGAGCGAGTCTCTTTATGGTGGTGGTGGGTGGCTTCTGCTCTGAACTGGTGGCTTTCGCCTTAATGGTAATCCCTGGGATTATTTTCTCTCTGGAGACTGAAGCACTCACTTTTTTGAGAACACCTGCATACTGTAAAACGCTAGTGTCTTCATCACTATCTGCAGACTTTTCTTCCTCGTGGGGATCCCCTAATCGACTAAACACTCCTGTGGGCTGTAAAGGACGGAAATATTATCAAAAAATGGCTGCAAATCATAAAGGCACTCCCAAGCCAAAATGCCCCTAGCTCACCTTTGCTCCTGCTGTTGTGTCGGCTTTACTTTCTGCCCCCAGTCTGTCAAAGACAGACGTTCTGCTCGTACCTGGGCGAGTTAAAAAGTAGAGGTCATGCGTTAATTTTTACATGAATCCCATTATTGTATTGTGCACCACTTGTTCAGTGGGATGCAATATTTCACCCACCTTTTGCAGCTTGTTCCTCCAGGATCTTCTTCGTCCGTGCAGTGGTTCCTTTGGGCATATTAATGATATACTTCCCTTCCATCTCAGCAGTCACCCTGCGGCGTTTCACAGGAACCTCAGCACTAGCGTCCTCTGCTGGGGAAGACAAGGCTGGAACAAAAGGGAGGCCATGAGCATCATGTTATACTGGTCCAAAGAGGTTTCAAGCAAAAACTCTCTCGACAGTCCTATTCGCAAAACACAAGGAGTGCAAACACCAGACACACAAGCGTAATCTTAAATGGCAAAAATCAACAAGGTTTGCACTTTTTTTTAAAAAAGGGAAAACACAAGGTTTGCATACATTTTATCCATCTGAGAATGCTTGGGTGTTATCCAAGAATCTTGGCTGTGCTTGAATACTATGCTCGAGTCCCTGCAGCTGCATGATTTGTAGTTGTTAAGACAGATACAAAACATGTGGAGATTGCCCGTTAGGGAATCCCTGAATGTGTTACTGATGTCTAACAATAGCAAAACATGCAGCTGCAGGGACTCGAACATATTAGTTCAGCACGCCCAAGATACTCTGATAACACTCGACCATGCTCGACTAACACATTACCCAAGCATGTTCACTCATCACTTATCTAAAACTTAATAATTACAACACCATTCCTATTTCTTCCGGAACGTGTCACATGGATGACAAATACTTAAAAAAAACGGAAGCGCCGCGGAAGGCATCTAACGTGGTTGATGGACTGGGTCACACTGCCTTCTTCAGCTCAAAAAAAAAGAAAAAAGAAATCCAGATAAAACCAGTAAAAACGAAAAGCCGAAAAAGCACTCAGGATAAGACAACAAAAAAGAAAATGTCAGCTTTAAAAAAAAAAAAAATAATAAAAAAAAAAAAAAATAATAGACTTCAGCTTTTCAAAACACCAGCAAGAATTAGCGATTCTGGAAGCGTCTTCTCCTTGAAAAACAGTAATTTTTGACTGCCAGAAAAAGACACATTGTGAATACACATTAGTTGTGAGACTTCCAGTCTTGGAAGGCCCCTTGTCAGGTCCATGGGGGTCTCTGTGGTCAGATCCCAACAAATAAGCACATTATTTATTATTCCTATAATTTTGTCTTGCAGTCAAAAGGAGAAAGAAAGAAAAATATCGGGGGGGAAAAATAAAGTTATTTTTCTTTCTTTCCTGACTAAAAGGGAAAGAAGCAGACAATACACAGTGTAAGATGGCCGCCGGACAGGTCCTTGAGGGAAGATATGTGTCATCGCGGCTATTAGCAGCGGTGATGTCAGCTAGGAAGTATGCTCCAGCACATAGAGAGGATTGTTTGAGCCATTCCAGGGCCAGGTTTTATGAGCGGTCATAAGAGATGGTTGGGAATGACCGCTCACATATGCCACCCCAGGGGCATGTTTTGCTGAATAAAATGGAGGCCAATTGCCTCATTCAGTGTCTGTGGCTGGAGGTGTGGAGACCTCCATTGTGTGTGTTGTAAAAGACACTGACCTATATGGGAGGATCCGCTGTACTACATGGACTGTGTATTTTTTCTGTTTGTTACTCTGTGCCAGGAAAGGCTATTCATTTGTTTTTTTTCTAACCCGAGACGTTTATGCCGTTTGAATGAACTTGCTGGGACACTTCAGTGATACGGCTTCCTGTGCCTACCTCATCGGCAGCTGAGTGAGCACAGATCCCTACAACATGTAGAAAGGACTACCTGCTAGAGATTTCTTCAGAGCCACTTTATTGGACACGGTCACTGAGATATTGGATGTACTTGTCTCCGGCCTGCAGACAGGTGTGGACGGGGGAGAATCCCGACTGAGGCTATTGGCAATCATCCTTGTGGCAGCTAAAAAGACATGTGGATTAAGATTAAAACTGCCTGGGTCAGCGAAAGATTAGCAAAGACAAAACCTAAATGATCCCAAACCTATAGATATTGTGAGAGAAGACCTGTGGCACGTAGGTAATTGCATCAAATCTCATAATAAAGGAAGGCGAGAAAAACTGAGCATAAGACTGAAAATAATAAAGTTTTATTACATCAATAATTACGGTTCAATTAAAGTGAGGAAGAAATATGGCTGAGAACATATAAAGGGAAGATGGAATTACCCTAAAGGGCCTGTCACACTAAGTGATATCGCTAGCAATATCGCTATAACGTCACTGGTTTTTGTGAAGTTATAGCGATATTGCTAGCGATATCGCTATGTCTGATACTTACCTCTGACCGCTCCCCCGCTGGTTATCGCTGATCGCGCGAGAACGTCCTGGGCCGTTTCTCGTCGTCAGCTTCCTGCTGTGGAGATGAGCGACGCGTGGAGCCGGGCGGGAGGACATCAGGATCGCCTCGTCTGACAGGTAAGTAGCGACCCCCGACCCCTGCGATGTCGCTGGTGAGATCTGCCTGTGTGGCAGCTCACTAGCGACCACTTAGCGATGTACCAGCGATCCTGACCGCGTCATATCGCTAGTCGGGATCGCTGGTACATTGCTAAGTGTGACAGTACCTTTAGATAAGAGGCAAAAAGGGAAGGGAAAAAACCCCCCACACAATTTATGCGCCAGAACACAATAGTGGCAGTAGATGACCAAAGACCAGTATACCGGGTCTGATGCTGAACCAATACATGTACAATTATATTTACATTTTATTTAATTTATCATTCACTGCAGTAAGTTCTGTATTGTGCGACAGGTCTGATACACTAGGGCAGGGGTGGGGAACCTTTTTCCAGCCAGGGGCCATTTGGAAGTTTCTATCATCATTCGGGGGCCACACAAAAAAGATCACCTTGAAAATGACCCCGGTATAATTAGTCAAACAATTAATTACGGTAACTCACCCTTAATGTGACAGCTGGAGCTGCTTCTCTTTGGTGCAGCTGTGATGTTAGGTGATACTGATCATGTTGCTTCTCACAGCTGCTTTTCCAGGTTTGTGTCGGCCAGGAGAGCAGTCAACTTTTTGTCATTAGTTTTGAAAATCATATACATCACATAGGAGATGCTGAGAAAGCTGTATAAGCATCTCATAGGAGACATTGTGTCTGTCTATACATCACAGGAGAAGCTGAGACTGCTGTTTATACATCACAGACGCTGGGACTGCTGTACATACATAACATACTGGGGAGGCTGGGGGGGAATAGACATCACTGAGGGGCTATATACACATGACTACGAAGCATAGACCGCACTGGGTGTATATATGTCCCTGGGGGAATATACATCACTGGTGGGGCCACATACATCACGGGGGGGGGGGGGGGAATATACAGTACTCAGCGGGATATACAGCACTTCTGGGGCACATAGCTGTGGGGCACAAATTTCAGGGGGGCACATAGCTGGGGCCACAAAGATCACAGGGGGCACAGAGATCACATGGGGGCACATAGCTGGAGGGGCACAGATCACCAGCAGAAAGGCACAGAGCTGCGGACACAGAAGTCACCAGCAGACAGACAGGCACAGAGAGCTGCCGGCACACAGAGATCGCTCTGGACTCTACTATGGCAGCAGCTCCTTTTCCCGGACAGGAGCGTATTGGGCGCTAACCCCGCCCACCCTGATGAGGTCATCATTCATGTGCATTAGAAGAACACTGTGAGCACTAGTGGAAAAGGGTGCCCGGGTAAGTTCCCAAACCTTGAAGAAATAAAACAAACCAAGGACTCAACTTAATATTGTAAGGAAGAACTTTAATTCAGTCCCATAATGTAGCACAGCAAAAAAACGTTTTGGTCGCCTGGATACCGCGTCCGATGTGGATGCATACGAGCCATCCCGGTCTCTTAAGAACATCATCCATACTGGCAAGTTTTGTTACCACCACTGACCACAGAATAGTCCCAACTGTAACTGATGAAGGTCCAGGCAACTGAAACGTTTTTTGCTGTACTACATTACGAGACTGAATTAAAGTTCTCCCTCACAGTATTAAAGGGAATCTGTCACCCCTTTTTTGAGATATCATATAATGATATCATTCAATTGTGTGTCACATAAGGATTCTCTTAGTACTTTTGCTTCCACCTGACCCCGCACCTTTCATGCATAAATACATCTGAACCGATATAAAAAAAGGTATTTATGCATGAAAGGTGCGGGGTCAGGGGGAAGCAAAAGTACTAAGAGAATCCTAATGTGACACACAATGGAATGATATCATTATATGATATCTCAAAAAAGGGGTGACAGATTCCCTTTAAGTTTAGTGCCGGGTTTATGTTTTATCATCCATGTGCAGGAAGGCAGCTGACAGGACACGGCTGCCGCTCGAGGATTGCGGACTCCGAGGACCTGCCCACGGGCGCATGAAAAGTCACCGCGGGCTGCAGGTTCCCCACCCCTGCGCTAGGGTAACCTTTTCTTTGCATCACAAAATACAGAATTTACTGCAGTGAATGATCAATGAAAATAATATAGATATAATTGTACACTTAATTGTTCAGCATCAGGCCCAATATACCGTACTGGTCTTTGAAAGTGGCAGTAGATGAGCAATGTGTTCTGCAGCGTAAATTGTTTTTTATTTCTTTTTTGCCTCTTTATCTAAGGGTAATTCCATCTTCTCTTTATATGTTTTTAGCTGTATTTCTTCCTCACTTTATTTGTACGGTAATTAGTCATGTAATAAAACTATCATTATTTTCAGTCTTATGCTCAGTTTTTTTTCATCCTCCCCTATTATAAGGTTTCATGCAATAAATTCTGTCATATATCCTCTGAAACACAGTGTTCGTGTGAATGACATTAAGTAAAAGTTTAGTACAAGGCCAAAATTACAAGATTATTATTGTGAGAGATATATATATATATATATATTATATATATATATATATATATATATATATAATGTATATTTATTAGTGATGTGAAAAAATAAATCATATTTAAAGACCGGTCTTTTTCTGATGACATTCCTTTTCAAATCCACAGTTATGTAGATGGCAAGGCTGTACTTACGGCTGTTGGCGGTCCTCCTGAGCTCGCTCTGCATGCTCGTTCCGCTTGACAAGTCTGTCAGAGCTTTACATATATCCTGATGGAAACAGAGGCACGGAAACGCAATCAGACCACGTTGCTTCACTGGCATAGATCTGCCGTAATTAGACGTTTCTGCAGTGAGAGAAATAAGGGACGGCAGCAAAGGCTTTCTGCCTGGTAGGGTTGACTTTGGATACAGCACGGGCTGGGCAGTGCCGTAGTCCATGTTGGCTACGGTGGGCAACCGTCTACAGACTCAAGTTTAGATAGACAATTCTGTGCAATGTACGTTTCCTCCTGGAAATGCAATAAATAGTTACCATTCCCCCACGGTACGTCCTTAGACAGTCAGACATAGTCACTGGACCATGGTAGACTGTAGGGGCAACACAAACATCTGGTAACACGAGGGAGGAAGATTTATTTTTTTTTACTATATTGTAACTTTTATTTGTGACGATTGAAGTAATGAGAAGCATCTTTGGCATGCTGCAGACGATCGATCGTTTTATAACCTAACAAGTGCATATAGGAGTCTTCTCACCTGTCTGTGGACAACTTTGGCATGCTTCAGGATGGCGATGACATCCCCCACTGCCGTTATACCCAGTTCATTAATTATATCTTTATTGAGATCCATCAGCATGGACTTCTGGATCCTGGAATAAAAACCAACAAAAACATTAAATTATGCCTGTCAAAATAACGTCGCTACATTAAAGTTCTTAATGCATTTTTCTTTATACAGAAATGTAAAAAGTAAAAAAAAAATAAAAACAAAAAAACAACCAAAACCTACCAAGCCCCACCTGTCCTCCTCTAACCATGCCAGGTCCCTTGTGGTCTCCCCATACTTCCTTTTCTAGCAGGGACGGGCATATGACCACCTTAGTCCCCATAGCAGCCAACGCAAAAGTCACGTGAAGTACTGGCCTGACGACGGTCATGGGCAAATATTAATTTATACACATTTTTTTAAAGTTTCTAATTTTTGGAAAGGCAAAAATGAAGTCTGACGTTGCCATAATCGTACTAATAATCAGGTTTCAGATCATTTTTCCTGCACACTGAACACCCAAAACAAGAAATCCCAAAAATAATAATAATTTTTTTTTCCCCCAACACAGTTGGAATTTTTTTTCCTGTTTTTTTGGGTAAACTTTATGGTAAGGAGAAATGTCATCTCTTGAAAGAAATGAAGGAAAAAAAAGGCACAAAAGCATCTTTACAGCATGAATACCAGGGCTGTGGAGTCGGAGTTAGTTTTGGTTGGAGTCGGAGTCGGTAGAAATGTACCGACTCCAGCTTTAAAAAAAAATGTATTAATATTTCATAATTGAACTTTCATATGAATTTTATAAATGTTACTCAAATATATATGTTCTATCAAACTATGAACAACAGTGATAAGCAGTTCTGCTGGAGATAGAGACATTTCTTACTTCTTGTGTGTCACTGTTCTCCACTGCCCTTATCTAATCTTATACTTGGTTAACCTCATGCTGCCCCAACCCCCCTACTTACAATGTATGAAACTGAAAGTGAAAATGTGTTGCAAATTCTTAGTAGTAAAACTCCTCCTCTAGACTAGATCATACTAGGTGTGCGTCTTCCAAGCATCTCACAGCTGCCTGCTACTCAGAAGAGGAAGACTGTAAGAAGTATTATCCTTTCAACAAACTTTGCATCAGTTAACTGTGAGTACATGAGGAATAATAACAGTATTACTGACCACTATATCAGTTGTACGACCTGGCAATAATTTTGTACAATTGTTTTTAGGAAAAACAATTGTCATTTGGATTGTGAATGCAGAATTAAAAACCTGAGAATGTCAAAGAAGCATCACATTAAATCAGCTGTATTTGAACATTTCACCATCACTCAAGATAGAAAACATTATGTCTGTCAGTGTATGACAAATGATCCAGACGAAAACAAATGCTGTGAAGCCAAGATGAGTGCATATTCAGGCAAAGATAAAAATGCTCCTACCAGAGCTTCTAATCTAAAGAGACATTTACAGCGCTTTCATCCAGACGTACTGAAAGCAGTGGATGACAAAGACTGCATCCAAACCATTGAACCAGTGCCCAGCTCTTCCAGCCAAACAAAGGAGCAGAGAACTTTGCAGCCATCAGTTGCAAGATATTTTGTCAGTGACAAAGTTACTGTGACAATGACAGTAGATACATTTAAAAAACAGATCATAGAGCTTGTTGTAAAGGATAGTGTGCCTATTTCATTATTTTCACGACCAGCTTTTATGTGTCTGAATGGGGAAATGGCCCTCAAGCTTGGTGTTTCTCTGGAGAGAGAGAGAGTATTAGAAAATTAGTAATCGAAGAAGCTTTTAAACAAAAGGAAGAACTTAAAAAAACTCTCAAGGGACGCTTTCTGTTTCTTAAAATGGATGCCTGCACACGTCACAGAGTGAACTATTTTGCCATCAATATCCGATTTGTTTGTGACAAAAATGAAATAGTTACCAAGACATTGGCAGTAAAAGACACCAAAGCTCATCACACCAGTGAGTTTCTCCAGGTCTTGGTGGAAAAGGTTCTGCAAGACTATGAACTTAAAAAAGAGCAAGTTCTTTCTGTCGTAACTGACAATGCTTCAAATATGATAAGTACTATTAAGCTAATGAATGAGAGTAATGATGGTGACCAGCAGCTAGAAGAACATTCTGGGTCCACAGACACAGAAATGTTTGAAATAGAGGAACACAGTATTGTAACTGAGGAGCAAACTGAAGTTGCTTCAGATGAACAGCAACATGATAGTTTAGATCTTGTTGAAACTGTGTCAATATGTTTTCATTCATCACATGCGGTGTGTTGTGCATACGCTACAGTTGGCTATAAGAGACAGTCTGCAAGAAGGACATGCTGCTGCACTGATTGGCAAGGTGAGAAAATTGGCTACTGTTGCCAGAACCCCTAAAGTTGACTCAATTTTGAAGAGACGTGCTGGAAAAGGGGCAATTATTGATCAAGCCACACGATGGGGCAGTACTTACTTAATGATTCAGCGCTTGGTTGAACTGAAAACCTTTCTTGTAGACATGGCTAACCCTCAACTGACGCTAAATGAAAGTCAGTGGAATCAGGTGACTGAGCTGGAAAAATTGCTAGAGCACCCATTTACAGTGACTAAAAAATTACAAGCAGAGGACTTAACTCCAGGTATTTTCTTAAAGGAGTGGAAGAACCTGACGTTTCGCCTGTCCCAAAGAGGAGGGTTAATTGCAAGTGGCATTACTACATCAATGAAACGGAGAGAGGAGCTACTATTACAAAATAACATTCTTTTGGCAGCTGTTTATGTAGACCCAATGCATCGGATTCTTCTAGATGATCAACAGCTAAGTAAAGGAAAAGAAGCTCTGTTTGAAATAGCAGTAAGGATGAAAGGGTTGCAGAACAGTCAGGAGGAACAAGAAGAATTTGGTCATCCTGCCACATCTTCACCCTCATCATCAACTGATGAAGAATTTAATTTCGAAAAATATTTGGATCACAAGGACCGTGCAAAGCGTTCCCGCATAGAAGAGTCATCCCCAAATTGAGAAATTTGACCGTTCATCAAAAATAACAGTGCAACAAGCGATTCCTCTGTATCCTGACATTGTCAGAGATGTTGCCCGAGTGGTTACTGCTTTGCCACCAACACAAGTTAGTGTAGAGAGGTTGTTCTCTGCTCTCAAAATAATTAGATCAGATTTGAGGGCATCCATGAAGGAGGATCTGACAGAGGCAATACTTTTTCTGAGGACAAATTTATAGATTTCTTCTTATTAACTGCATAAAAGTGTTTATTGCATATTTACTTACAATTTAGAAAAGTTTATAAAAGTTATTTGCTATATTCTAATTGTATTCTAATAAATGTAGTTTTTGCTCTAAGGCCTCTTTCACACATCAGGTTTTCGCCGTCAGGCGCGATCCGGCGCTTTTGACAGAAACCGGATCCGGCGAAATGCAATGCCGGATCCTGTTTCCCCCCCATTGACTTGCATTTGCGCCGGATCGCGCCGTATGGCCATGCGTTTCATCCGGTTTTCGCCGGATCCGGCAATGTGTCGCGATCCGGCGTCTGGAAAAAAACGGCTACTGTAACGTTTCTGGTCTCCGGCGAAAAAGCCGGACACGCCGGATCCGGCACGTCCGGCTTTTTCACACAATGAAAGCCTATGAGCGCCGCAATGCGCCTGATCCGGCGAAAGCCGGATCCGGTTTTTTTGGTCTGAGCATGCTCAGTAGCTCTGCCCACAAGACATATACAGTGGGGAAAAAAAGTATTTAGTCAGTCAGCAATAGTGCAAGTTCCACCACTTAAAAAGATGAGAGGCGTCTGTAATTTACATCATAGGTAGACCTCAACTATGGGAGACAAACTGAGAAAAAGAAATCCAGAAAATCACATTGTCTGTTTTTTTTTCATTTTATTTGCATATTATGGTGGAAAATAAGTATTTGGTCAGAAACAAGCAATCAAGATTTCTGGCTCTCACAGACCTGTAACTTCTTCTTTAAGAGTCTCCTCTTTCCTCCACTCATTACCTGTAGTAATGGCACCTGTTTAAACTTGTTATCAGTATAAAAAGACACCTGTGCACACCCTCAAACAGTGACTCCAAACTCCACTATGGTGAAGACCAAAGAGCTGTCAAAGGACACCAGAAACAAAATTGTAGCCCTGCACCAGGCTGGGAAGACTGAATCTGCAATAGCCAACCAGCTTGGAGTGAAGAAATCAACTGTGGGAGCAATAATTAGAAAATGGAAGACATACAAGACCACTGATAATCTCCCTCGATCTGGTGCTCCACGCAAAATCCCACCCCGTGGGGTCAGAATGATCACAAGAACGGTGAGCAAAAATCCCAGAACCACGCGGGGGGACCTAGTGAATGAACTGCAGAGAGCTGGGACCAATGTAACAAGGCCTACCGTAAGTAACACACTACGCCACCATGGACTCAGATCCTGCAGTGCCAGACGTGTCCCACTGCTTAAGCCTGTACATGTCCGGGCCCGTCTGAAGTTTGCTAGAGAGCATTTGGATGATCCAGAGGAGTTTTGGGAGAATGTCCTATGGTCTGATGAAACCAAACTGGAACTGTTTGGTAGAAACACAACTTGTCGTGTTTGGAGGAAAAAGAATACTGAGTTGCATCCATCAAACACCATACCTACTGTAAAGCATGGTGGTGGAAACATCATGCTTTGGGGCTGTTTCTCTGCAAAGGGGCCAGGACGACTGATCCGGGTACATGAAAGAATGAATGGGGCCATGTATCGTGAGATTTTGAGTGCAAACCTCCTTCCATCAGCAAGGGCATTGAAGATGAAACGTGGCTGGGTCTTTCAACATGACAATGATCCAAAGCACACCGCCAGGGCAACGAAGGAGTGGCTTCGTAAGAAGCATTTCAAGGTCCTGGAGTGGCCTAGCCAGTCTCCAGATCTCAACCCTATAGAAAACCTTTGGAGGGAGTTGAAAGTCCGTGTTGCTAAGCGAAAAGCCAAAAACATCACTGCTCTAGAGGAGATCTGCATGGAGGAATGGGCCAACATACCAACAACAGTGTGTGGCAACCTTGTGAAGACTTACAGAAAACGATTGACCTCTGTCATTGCCAACAAAGGATATATCACAAAGTATTGAGATGAAATTTTGTTTCTGACCAAATACTTATTTTCCACCATAATATGCAAATAAAATGAAAAAAAAAACAGACAATGTGATTTTCTGGATTTTTTTTTCTCAGTTTGTCTCCCATAGTTGAGGTCTACCTATGATGTAAATTACAGACGCCTCTCATCTTTTTAAGTGGTGGAACTTGCACTATTGCTGACTGACTAAATACTTTTTTTCCCCACTGTATAAAAGCAAGACAGTGGGACCCACAGCCACACCCAACATGCCACCCAAGAAAGCAACCAAGCGAAGCAGGAGAAGGCAGGAGACCACTGCAGCACCATCAGCACCACCACCACCCCAAATGGAGCAGCAAATGGAACATGCTGAGGAGGGGAGGCCAGCAGCAGATGAGAGACGGTAATTATCAAATCCCCCATTCCTCCAAACTAGGGCTATTGAATATCAAGATATTCATTGGCCCTTTGTTTCTCTTTATTCAACAGCCGCCCAATAGATGCAGCAGCAGCAATGGCAGCAGCTGGAACACCACCCACAGGCATGGAGTCTGGCCAGCAGGAAGACAGCACATCATCTTCTGGGAGCCCTCCCTCGCATCGTCAGCGTTTGACGGTAAGTTTTTATTTCCAAAATCCATCATCTCTGTAATATATGTCTATTCATTGCCTTTTATTTCAAAACAGTATTCACAAGATGAAGAGGAGCTCCCAGAAGAAGAAGGAAGGGGTGGACAGACACCTGGAGTGGGCTCACAATTGGTAAGTTTTTTGCATCAAACGCAGAAACACAACATCACACTACACACAACACATAGAAAACAATGTTCTGCAGACCACACACAGCAAACAAATGCCTACATCCAAAGACATAACATTTTTTGTTTTCTTCTCTAGTCTTCCCAATCTGGTGCTCGGCCAAGAGGTCCTCGCAGTGCCTCCCAGGGTCGTCGGCGACAGCAACGCGGCGGTCACCAGCGTGTAAGTATAAATATTTTTGCTTTGTTTTTTTGCACTTTTTATTTCATTTCTTTTGTGGAGGCTAATTATGTTATTTTTGTCTTTTTCTTTAACAGCCTTCACAGCGTGCTCCCGACTCTGACGGTGAGGATGGAGGACTCGATGTGGACCACCTCATCGATCTCGTCAGAGAAAGGGAGCCGCTCTGGAATATGGCTGACCGCCGCCACGCTGACCTTATCGTTACCCGACGACTCTGGGAGGAAATCTGTTCGCTCCTTGTGGGCCGCTGGGAGGACCTCGATGTTCGGGCCCAGATTAAAGAGCGTAAGTATATACAGTACCGGTTGCTTGATGTAAACCAGTGTTTCCCGAACTCCAGTCCTCGTGGTCCCCACGGATCATGTGTTCAGGATTTCTATTTCTATTTACTATGGAAATCCTGAAAACATGACCCCTGGGGACCATGAGGACTGGAGTTTGGGAAACACTGATGTTGTATACTAACCACTCCTTTCTCGTTTCAGGGAACAGAATTGTGAATCGGTGGCGGTCTGTGAGGGATCGTTTCAAGAAGGAGTTCAATAAAGAGATGCGGGCCCCGAGTGGATCTGGAGGACGCAGGAGCAAGTACAAGTACGCAGAAGCCCTGTCGTTCCTCCGGGAAACAATGGTCACTAGAAGGTAAATATTACACACCACATGTGAAAAAAAATGTTAGATGTAAATTTTTTTTTTCAGCCAGGGCCATACCATGTCAGTATTTTAATTGTTTTTTTTTTCTCTTTATTCCACAGCACGGTGAGCAGCACTCGGGAGCCTGCACGATTGGACCCTTCTGAGGCGATCCCTGAGGAGACCGGCACCGAGGGACACTTCGACCGCCCCGGTACATCTGCACCTTCCCACACATTCGACCCATCTGTCCCATCCACCAGCACAGGAGCATCGTGGCCGCCTACATTACATGAAGCTGCTGGTGAGGAGATCGCTTTCCCTTTACCCCACCCTTCTGCCCCTGCCACCTCTAGTACACCTGCGGGTACTGGGCGGCAGCGGCAGAGGGGTCAGGAAAAGACTTATGCGCCAGAGTTCTTGCATCTGAATGCATCTTTCCAGAACTGTCTAAAAGTCTTGTCAGAGCAAATCACCGCAGGCTATCAGCAGATCAACTCCAGCATTCTGGAGGTGAAGACACTTCTGCAAACCATGCATTCAGAAGCAAGATCTTCGCCAAACCACACCTTTTTCAGGTCTGTTGTGGAGCGCATGGAAACGCTCTCTCCTGCCCAGCAGATGCATGTAATGCATTCATGCCACGCTGCTCTCCAGCAAGTTACCTCCCAACCTCCTCCCACCACAGTAGTTCCTCCACCTGCACCCCCTCCAGCCACTTTCCATCCTCCCCCTCCTATTACATACCATCCACCTCCCCAGCACCAGCAACCTCCCCAGCACCAGCAACCTCCCCAGCACCAGCAACCTCCCCAGCACCAGCAACCTCCCCAGCACCAGCAACCTGCCCCGTACCAAACTCCTTCCCCATACAACTTGCCATCAACATCATCTGCTCCTACAGTCCCTGCCCAACCCTCCACTCCACCACCCACCACCTCTTCTGCTTCCCACATGTCCACCCATTCTGTAGTTTTTTCCACACCTTCACCTCTAAGGCCTCTTTCACACATCAGTTTTTTGCCTTCAGGCGCGATCCGGCTTTTTTTGGAAAAAACGGATCCGGCAAAATGCAATGCCGGATCCGGTTTTTCCCCATTGACTTGCATTAGCGCCGGATCGTGCCGGATGGCATTGCGTTTCATCCGTTTTTTGCCGGATCCGGCAACTTGTCTCATTCCGGCGTCTTGAAAAAACGTCTACTGTAACGTTTTTTGTCTCCGGCGAAAAAGCCGGAAGCGCCGGATCCGGCGCTTCCAGCTTTTTGCTACAATGAAAGTCTATGGGCGCCGGATCCAGAAAAAGACGGATCCAGCAACCGGACCCGGTTTTTTTAAGTCTGCGCATGCTCAGATCCAATTGGCCAGCCTCCAGGAACAGAGACGGATCCAGCAAAAAAACGGATCCGTTTCTACAGTTCTCAAAAATTTATGCTGGATCCGTTTTTTCTAAAAAAAGCCGGATCATGCCTGACAGCAAAAAACTGATGTGTGAAAGTAGCCTAACTGTTCCTTCCCCACCACGATCCCAGTCCTCTCTCCACACTCCGTGTCGAAGTGTCCCGCAGCCCCTACAGCAGTATTTCCACCACACACTACACAGATTTATAATGTGTGTATTTAAATAAAAAATGACCAGTTTTATGGTTTCAGTTTTATAGTTTCAAAGCTTTATTAAACAAGTTTATTAAAATTTTAAAAAAAGTTTACTAAAAAAAACATTTTTCAATAAAAGTTAAATTATTTTACACTGGTTGTCTGTCATTTCTTTCTGCGGCGAAAAAGGTTAAATACAGGGTATTTAAAAGGTGAAATGGTATTCAAAACTAGGTATATAACTGTGGGTAAATTTTAGCTTTTTGCCACAGTTGTGTTCCTGGTTGTGTTTGAAGCAAAGTATTTCACCTAAAAAGTTGTGTTTATTGTTGGTGATTTCCTAACAATGTACACAACTTTTGTTAAAAGGTGAAATACTTTGCATAAAACACAACCAGGTACACACCTGTGGCCTAAAGCTAAAAATAGAGACCATGACAAGATAGTCAACTTTGGTTGGCAAAGGTATATACTGTTGGTACAGAAGGTACACAAGTTTGGTTAGGGCACAAATCTTTCACACTCTGTCATCCTGCCAGTGTACTCTGCCTTGAGGTGACATAAAGTATAGTGCAAAATTGTCCCTCATTACTGAAACCGTCACAGAACTTCTAGTGGTAATGTCATGGTAATCTTGCAAGGTGGTTTCTTCAGAGGTGTCCTCAATGGAAATGGGTTCCTTGCAGATAACAAAATTGTGGAGTACCACGCACGCTTTGATCACCTCGTCCACAGTTTCTGTCTTGAGGTTGATCGCAGTCAATAGGACCCGCCATTTGGCTGTCAGAATACCAAAGGTACATTCAACCATTCTTCTTGCTCTTGTGAGGCGGTAATTAAAAATGCGTTTTGGTCTTGTCAATCCTCTGCTAGAGTACGGTTTCAAAAGGTGTTCTGACAGCTGGAAGGCTTCATCCCCTACACAGACAAATGGCATAGGTGGACCAGATGTTTGCGGCAGCGGTCTAGGTGGTGGGAACTGGAAGGTGTTTCCATACAGTTTACGCCCCATGGCAGACAGTTTGAAAACTTGAGAGTCATTGGAGCGGCCATAGGCCCCAATATCAACCGCAATAAATTTGTATTCCGCGTCAGCGATGGCCATGAGGACAATTGAAAAATATTTCTTGTAATTGAAATATTCCGATCCCGATCCAGCTGGCTTTACAATGCGGATATGTTTCCCGTCCACAGCGCCCAAGCAGTTTGGAAACTGACATATCTGTTGAAACTTGTCAGCAATTTCAATCCACCTCTGTTGTGGGCTCTGGTAAAAACTCTTCAGCTAAGGAGTCCCACAGTGCACGGCATGTGTACTTCACAATTCCAGATATGGTGGAAATCAGGAGTCTGTACTGGAAATGCAGTGACGAAAGGGATTCTCCAGTTGCAAGAAATCTGTGGGGAATTAAAAAACAATAAATTAGTTTTAAATCACAGCATTACATACCAAAACTGACCTATAACACTTGGAGATACAAACTACCACCAACAAGATTGCAGTGAAAGTGTGCTCTGATGCGAGCATATCCAATAAATGTGGCTTACCTTAAAGTCACCATCAGACGCTCTGCGGGTGAAACAGAGAAGCGGCAATAGGTGTCCGCTTTTCTTATGAGGTGTGCAATGCGCTCCACCATATCCAAAAAATTTATCCGGGTTTCGTCGAAGGTCCATGCAGAGTGTAGAATAGACCCCACGCGTCATTCTCTTGGCTGTGATGGGGTGGATCCACAAACGTCGTCTACGATGCCTGATGCGCTGCTGTCTCGCTCTCTCCTTCTCCAGAACAATCACCCTCAAACGATTCGCCTCCGCTATAAAATCCGCCAAATTCTTCAAAATATTTCCAATGACAACATCCATCTTCGCCAGTAACTTGCTCTTCTCTCCAACCTGCACTTTCTCCTCTACAACCTGTCAAAGAAGGGCTGTAGGAACATGCTATATATAGTTTTCCAGTAGCCAATCCCGTTCGGAAGGCCACAAGGGTCAATTTTAAAAACCGGATCCGGCGTAATCCGTCGAAAAACGGATAGAAAATCGGATGAACCGGATGAGACGGATCCGGTTTTGTCTGTCAAGAAAAAGACGGATCCGGCAGAAAACCGGATCCGTCACATCCGGTTTTACGAAACATTTGCCGGATCCGGCGTTCCGACACGACGCCGGATCGCGCCTGACGCCGAAAACCTGATGTGTGAAAGTAGCCTAAGTGGTCTGATTACTTATATGATGGTGAGAAACTGAATAAGCACGATGTTTAATATTTTACAACAGTAAATTTGTTGTTATGAATTGGCCATTTATGAAGGAGTCGGAGCCGGAGTCGGAGCCTGATAAAATCCAGGAGTCGGAGTCGCAACTGTGGCTTACCGACTCCACAGCCCTGATGAATACACCAAGGAAAAGGGCGATTATGTGATCACCAGTGCCAGGGATCAAACCCCAAACACACGGCTGAGAGTGGACGGGACAAGTAACAGTACAGCGCGTTTGTGCCCCAGGATGACTTCTGTCATGGCGAGTCACGCGCCAAATAAAATGAATAAGTGTCACGTAGCGGTGACCTTGCAGTGAAATAGAATTGTAAATGTCATATGAGATCATCGTCACTTTGTCCAACATGCAATGTGCACCTTTACGCTTTTACGCCACTTTGGATGACGCACATTTAGAGTCACAGTGTAGGCAAACCTCCAAGCGAAAATCCAGCTACAGAAGGGTTAACAGAGATAGTTTTCCAGCCAGACTGAAGCTTGTGCATATATCTATCAGGTAGAACTGGCGACACATTCTTGTTGTAATCGTCTAGCAGAGATGAAGGACCTCACAAAGAGAAAAACCCTGACGCTACTTAACCCCTTCAACTTTCATGCTTTATTTTTTCCTTTTTTTCTTCCAAGAGCCATAACTTTTTATTTCTGTAAATGTAGACAGATGAGGGACTTGTTTGTGGCTGGACGGGTTGTAGTTTTTAAAGACCTCTTTCAGTTTATCACACAAAGTGCTGAAAAAAAATGGGGGATGGGTGGGGTGGGGTAAACAAATGCGATGAAATAGCGATAGTCAAACATCAAAACTGCAATTTCACCATTTTTTGATATTTTGTGGTTTTTTTTTTTTTTTTTTTTTTTTATAGTGTTCATTGGGCAGCACAATTCTCCAGGTCAGTATGATTCTAGGGACAAGAAATTAAATAACAGCAACTCCGGAGTTTTGCCTTCGGTTTTCCTCTCTATGGCATTTAACTTATGAGCCAATTGATTTCTTATTTTGATAGATTGAACTTTTACGGACGTAACGCTATAGTAATATATTTCTTTATATTTAAGCTGGGAAAAGAATGGGATTGAGAGTGAATCAAATGTTATTTTTTTAACCTCCATTTCTAGTCTCCATAGTGGACCTGATCCTATGAGCCTTCGAATGCTTGTTCACCGTATCAGAATATTGCTGTATATAGAGAAATATGACGTGGCACCCCAGAATTGTGATGGGAGTCAATGCACACGTCGACAGCCAGCAAGATATTAGTAGCAGCATTTAAAAGGTTAAATAACAGCGATTGGAGCTAGCTCTGGTTACTGCTGTTAGAGGCGGATAAAGGCTATATAAAACAGTAAAACAATCAGCACATGCTCTCGATGGAACGCTTACGTTCTATGTTGGGAAAGGGTTAAAGAGCAGTGTGTAGGGTCTGCTTGCTCTCTTTGCCCCCATGCAGGCAGCTCTCATCTGCTCACCTGTTGTCCACAAACATCACAGCGTAGTTGACAGCCGGCCCAGCAGGGATCCCGGCTTCTTTGAAGAAGTTGATCCATTCAGATGTGGCTTTAAAAAAAAAAAAAAAAAAGAAAAAAAAAGTGGATAGATTTAAAGGTAACCAAATCTATGCACAATCAAATGATAGCACCGGACACCGGGAAAATAAACGTAAATGTCTTACCCATCGTGACGGACACCATGATGGGAGCCTCAAAGATGATTGACAGCTGCAAAGAAACCACATGAGATTATTGTCTGCCTGGGACGGAACATTGTTTCTAGTCTGCCGGCATCAGATTCGATAAGTTCCTATGTGAAATGTTGGATGATCTGCTAGATCAGGATGGAGAGGACACAGCGGGTGGGATGAGCTGGTCGGCCCTACCCTATCATTCCCCACGAAGCAGCTGGGAGCCAGAAATAGCTCCTGACTTCACACCAGGCCGCGCTCTATTTATGGCCCCCGTGTAAGACGCAGGTGGGCGCCGTACAATCCAGCGCTGATAAGACAACACATCCATTCACCTTAAAGTGCACAGAGATCCCGTGTTTTACAGCCAGGCTCACGGGCTGGGCTGGCATCAATGATCCTAGAAGTCATCTCATCCCAGCAAAATGCAAGGGCAGAGATTGCCACGAGGGGCTCCTCCACTGCACCTGTCTCTTGCTCCACTTCTGAACTAGTTTTGACAAACCTTCCCCACTTTTGTTCTCTAAAAAAAGAGCATTTATCATCTAGCAAGTAAAGTTGCGAAAAAAAAAAGCAAACCAAATGCTACAACATTGGGCAGAAATGAGAGGGAGCTCACCACCTAATACACATAAAGGATAATGTGAACAGATTCCTCGGTTTCAAGCCTCAGAGGAAGCAGTCATTTGTAGGGCGAAACCCTGGCTCGGGCTATGCATTCAGCACCTGCCATGATTTGGACTGCTTCATGCATTTATTCTTAATGACTACTGTGAGTATAATAAATACTTTTCACTGGTTATCCAGTCTAGTGGCTCCACGCTATATTCCATTTTATCAGATTAGGCACCTTGCCACCTGGATTTAGACACTTTACATCATAAGAATTGCGACATTTACAAGGATACCTGCTGTTTCATTGCAGAATTTGTACTTGGAAACCAAGGACTCTGTTCACACTATCCTTTATCTATATTAGATGGTGAGCTCTCTCCATATCAGCAAAATGTACCAGTGTTTTTTTTCTTCCAATTTTATTTGTTTAACCTTTGGGATTGAAGGACTCATCCACAAAACAGCATCAGCTCCATTGGGATTTTGTTGGGATTGATGCTTTATTCATCATCTATCCATTAGATCAGTGGGGGACCAACTTTGCACAATCCATAAAGGACAGAAGCACGGGTGAAACGCGCGTCGGGGTGCGAGGAGACAGCGTTCACCTGGTGTTCAGAACGGCTACATCACAGACTCCGGTAATATGTGTCTGGCCTTTTCTTTCTTTATTTGTTCATAATGATTGGTAATTCATATAGAAATGGGGGAGGTCATGGTAATACAGCCAGAGATATGTGTATGCCATTTCATGGCCATATTGAGATGCCTATTAAAATGAACCGTGGCAAGTGAAAAATAATTCCATTTGGGGTCTTTATTAATTATTTTGCAAAACCTGGTTCATTGCATATCTATGAAGGATTAACCTTTTGTGTTATGAATTGGCATAGCATGTGTGTATACTGGAGTTTATCTGAATGCATAAGACAATTTTAATAGTAGTCAGTCTTTTTTGGTGGCACGGATTTGGTATGCCTTGTATAAATATTAAAGTTTATTGGCTTACACTTGGCACTTTATTTATAGTTAGTATTCACCCTTTGGATATTAATATGTAGCCCCTGTAAATAAGATTGTACTTTTCACTTATGGTATCCTCCCTAAAAACTAAATAATTTTATGCAGATAATTGTTACCAACGTTAGGAACAAATTTATCAATAGATATATAATATGAAGCACAGTGATATTGTATAAAAATTTGTGTATCCTGTCACTGCTGTTCTCCTTGCTTATGCATTATTTGGTTTGAGGCGTTTTGTTTAAATTTTCTAATAATTTCTTCAATGTTATATAAAAAATTGTAGACACTCTTGATCCATGTCACTCAGGAATGTCATGATCTTGTGATATATCAGTTTGATGGAGTGTTGCCTGTTCCCTGCTGGGATAAAAGGCTTGGGTATTGTGCTTACAATCCATAAAGTGGTGGAAATACCTGCACCATCAGACCATGCACATGTATTAAGGCTATGTGCACACGTTGCAGATTCTGCTGTGGAATTTTCTGGGCAGATTTTGCTAAATCCGCAGGTAAAATGACTTGCGCTTTACCTGCGGATTTACTGCGGATTTTCTGCAGTTTTTGAGCGGATTTCCCCTGCGTTTTGAGACCTGAGGATTCCTATAATGGAGCAGGTGTCAAAACACTGCGGATCTGCACAAAAGAAGTGACATGCTGCAGTTTTAAATCTGCGTGGAAAAATCTGCAGCATGTGCACTGCGTTTTTTTTCTTTAATAGGATAGAATGGTACTGTACATCACTTGCAGTTCTGCTGCGGCTCCGCAGCAGAAACTGCAACGTGTGCACAGACCCTAAATGTGCAAAAAAAAAAAAAAAAGAAGCTGTGTGCAACAGACAAGGGCTAGTTCTGGCAGGAGTACCACTTTTAAAGGGGTGATGCACCGCCTCTAACTTCTGCATTGGGGGGGGCGAGACATTAAGGCACATTAATTACAAGGACAGGGGCACAATTCGTGCCCATCATGCACGAGGCAAATTACACAGTCTAATGCAATGCACGGCACGAGATCAGAGCATTGCACTGAACAACGGCCTTACCTGGGAGGACATCTACCCCAGTGACATTCCTCATGCAATTTGCCTACAGCCTTCATAATACATGAAAGCCGGGCCCCGTAATGGTATGTTCACTCAAGGAGGGTACGCTGCAGATCTCTTTTTGGAACCTGATGCAGGGTATTACAGTACCAATAATTAACATTTGGCACAGATATTAGATTCACGGACAGATGTCCCATGTGGTTTGCACACTATGCAATGTATAGCATGAAGTCTTTTGCAAATCCACAATAGTAATACAAAAAATCCCACCTCATGTGGAATACACCCTCAGGGTATGTTTCAGTGTTTTTTTCTGCAAAAATAAACCACTTAAAAAAAAACAAGTTTTTTTTCCCCACACTTGTTTTTATACAGTTTGTGCACAGGGAGTTTTTCTGCTTCAAATGATTCAGCAGCCATACTTGGAGCAGTCATTCCAGCAGAGTCACTTCTAGGATTGACAGGTTCTCGTCATTAAGATGTTCGTGTAACATGGTCCAAGCACAGACTGGCGGAGGGTGTCCAAACCAAAGCAGGACAGTCTCACAGAAAAACAGGAGGCTGTCACACTCCGGATGCGAGACCCACAGACAGTCCATGCTCGGACCGTGTTCCCACTGAAATAAAAAAGAAGCTTATTCCTATAGGAAGTGAATTCTCCCAACATGTAAACCTAGTCTCATCATCTAAGTGGCCGTGGATGACACCTCTTAAATACCACACCCACTTGGCTAGACAAATAATTTTTATACAGGGAAGAAGGAACCAAATCACAAGCATTGAGAGGCGCAGAAATAAAGGAAAAACGTCCCCGAAGATAGGAGAACAGCGGGCAATTCTTGCAGTTCTTCATAAACGTTCCTATCTCCAGAACATGGGAGACTTCCTCCACCAAGATGACGTCGACAGACCTAAATTACGCCAGGGTGAGGGTGTGATTACAGAATTTGTGGACGGGCTAGTTTCGGGGGCAGCGACGTCCCACGGGATTAGTCTTGGCGGGCCAGATGGGTTTTCCTTAAAGGGGTTATTCCCATCTTCACAGATGGATGTTGTTGGATTGAGCTTGTAAAATCGAGCACTTTTGCAATTTACTGCTTACTAAAATTTTCAGTCGTTAGTGAGATATTAACACTTTTCTTTATCGCTCGTTGCCTAGGAGACCAACCACGGCTATTGTCTAAGTCAGTAAGCATTGCTCTGAAGCTGGCCAGGATTTAGAGCTAGCTGCACCCTCCAGCGGATCCTGGCCAGCTTCAAAATGATGCTCACAAGAGCAAATTAAGAGCTTGTAAGCACAGGGCATGTTCTGCTGTTTAGCAGCGGTGGTCGGTCTCCAAGGCAACGAGCTGTAAGCCACAGAAATGTGTTAATATCTCAGGCACGGCCGAACATTTCAATAGGCAGTAAATGACAAAATTGGTCGCACGTCCAAGCACTATCCCACTATGAAAAAGGGTGCAACCATTTAAAGGGATTGTCCAACTCTTTGCAGCACTGGGGTGTAAGTGCTGCTATCAAATCCAATGCAATTGGAATCAATGAAATCAGAGTCTAACCAAGTCCAAAAGAAGAAGACCCCCTTATAGAGGACAGTTCACACATGCAATTTTCACACAAGCAGCAGTACAGACTTATGGATTTAAAATGACTTAACAATGTGTCAAAATTGTGATATGAAATCATGGACGGCTGCTCATGACAACGAGCCACTTCTACCTCCACAGCAATCCTTACAGTACAGGGTGCAGCCATAACCAGCACAAACCTCACCCCCGTCCTCTCCACTGCAGCCTCCGCTCTCCCCGAGACCCTCTTCCGTTCTGCCCGCACCCGGATTCTACATCATTCACACTCAGCCAACCAGCAAGCACTCTGCTAAAATGAGACACGCTGATTGGTGTACACAGACTCGTGACCGCCAATTGCATACAGAGGCCTTTTGGGAATTGTAGTTTTGTGTGAAGCACTGTTTGCGTGCTGACGTCATCCACAGCGTGGGTGCGGGATACCTGGTGAATAAACGCGGGACCCAAACAATTCCTGTGGGGTAGGAGATATATTATCTGCAGTCACTGTTCACATTGCTCCTAGCTGGCGATGTGCAGCATGTTAATAATGGAGTCATATACATGATGGGAGTTATGGTTTTATTCCCTTAAAGGGATTGTCCACTACTGGATGTCTCCAGTATGCTGAATTAAAAAAGGGGCTTTAAGAACACAATGTATGTACTTTTTCTTCCATGATCTCTCGATATTTTTCTGTCCCCACCTCTGAGGCCTGTGTGACGAGTGGGGCGCAATGGTGATGTGGGGGTCTGTTCTCACCTCATTCATTATGCAGTAAAAATGACCTGACAATACGATTCTCCAGGACAGGATGATTGCAGCGATAACACATTTTTGTTTTTTTTTATTTCTTTTGTACAAAATTCTGATTTTTTTTTAAGCCACCGATGTAATAATAACAAAAAAAGTCACCCAAAATAACTATTTTGGCGTTTTCCCATTTTTTATGAGGAGGCGAGCTATGACGTCACCTATTGGGAATGATAGAGCCAGTGTTATCTGCTGTATATACAGGTGTTATCTGTCATTGTACAGGAGGAGGTGAGCTGTGACATCACCTATTGGGAATGATAGAGCCAGTGTTATCTGCTGTATATACAGGTGTTATCTGTCATTGTACAGGAGGAGGTGAGCTGTGACATCACCTATTGGGAATGGTACAGTTGTGGCCAAAAGTATTGACACCCCTGCAATTTTGTCAGATAATACTCAGTTTCTTCCTGAAAATGATTGCAAACACAAATTCTTTGGTATTATTATCTTCATTTAATTTGTCTTAAATGAAAAAACACAAAAAGAATTGTCCTAAAGCCAAATTGGATATAATTCCACACCAAACATAACAAAGAGGGTGGACAAAAGTATTGGCACTGTTCGAAAAATCATGTGATGCTTCTCTAATTTGTGTAATTAACAGCACCTGTAACTTACCTGTGGCACCTAACAGGTGTTGGCAATAACTAAATCACACTTGCAGCCAGTTGACATGGATTAAAGTTGACTCAACCTCTGTCCTGTGTCCTTGTGTGTACCACATTGAGCATGGAGAAAAGAAAGAAGACCAAAGAACTGTCTGAGGACTTGAGAAACCAAATTGTGAGGAAGCATGAGCAATCTCAAGGCTACAAGTCCATCTCCAAAGACCTGAATGTTCCTGTGTCTACCGTGCGCAATGTCATCAAGAAGTTTAAAGCCCATGGCACTGTGGCTAACCTCCCTAGATGTGGACGGAAAAGAAAAATTGACAAGAGATTTCAACGCAAGATTGTGCGGATGTTGGATAAAGAACCTCGACTAACATCCAAACAAGTTCAAGCTGCCCTGCAGTCCGAGGGTACAACGGTGTCAACCCGTACTATCCGTCGGCGTCTGAATGAAAAGGGACTGTATGGTAGGAGACCCAGGAAGACCCCACTTCTTACCCCGAGACATAAAAAAGCCAGGCTGGAGTTTGCCAAAACTTACCTGAAAAAGCCTAAAACGTTTTGGAAGAATGTTCTCTGGTCAGATGAGACAAAAGTAGAGCTTTTTGGGCAAAGGCATCAACATAGAGTTTACAGGAGAAAAAGAGGCATTCAAAGAAAAGAACATGGTCCCTACAGTCAAACATGGCAGAAGCTCCCTGATGTTTTGGGGTTGCTTTGCTGCCTCTGGCACTGGACTGCTTGACCGTGTGCATGGCATTATGAAGTCAGAATACTACCAACAAATTTTGCAGCATAATGTAGGGCCCAGTGTGAGAAAGCTGGGTCTCCCTCAGAGGTCATAGGTCTTCCAGCAGGACAATGACCCAAAACACACTTCAAAAAGCACTAGAAAATGGTTTGAGAGAAAGCACTGGAGACTTCTAAGGTGGCCAGCAATGAGTCCAGACCTGAATCCCATAGAACACCTGTGGAGAGATCTAAAAATGGCAGTTTGGAGAAGGCACCCTTCAAATATCAGGGACCTGGAGCAGTTTGCCAAAGAAGAATGGTCTAAACTTCCAGCAGAGCATTGTAAGAAACTCATTGATGGTTACCGGAAGCGGTTGGTCACAGTTATTTTGGCTAAAGGTTGTGCAACCAAGTATTAGGCTGAGGGTGCCAATACTTTTGTCTGGCCCATTTTTAGAGTTTTGTGTGAAATGATCAATGTTTTGCTTTTTGCTTCATTCTCTTTTGTGTTTTTTCATTTTAGGCTATGTGCACACGTACCGGAACTCTCGTGGAAATTACCGCGAGAATTCTGGAATTCCATTCCGCGGGAAAATCGCATTTTGCAAGCGTATTTAGCTTGCAAAATGCTAGCGTTTTCCTAGCGATCTGTAGCATCGCTTGGAGAACTGATTGACAGGTTGGTCACACTCGTCAAACATAGTGTTTGACGAGTGTGACCAACTTTTTACTACTGAGGCCGCCTATGTGGCATCAGTAGTAAAAGATAAAATGCAAAAAAAATAAGTGGTGTTATTCTTACCTTCCGACGTCCCGCGCAGCCTTCCCGCTTCTCTCCACGCTCTTGTTCCCAGTAATCCTTTGCGAAAATGCCCGCGATGACGTCCGTTCTCGCGGGATCGCGATGTCTCGCGGTCATTCGCGATCCCGCGAGAACGGACGCCATCGCAGACATTTTCGCAAAGGATTACTGGGAACGGCTGCGCGGGACGCCGGAAGGTAAGAATAACAATATTTTTTATTTTAAATTCTATTTTTTTACAGGGATATGGTACCCAAAGCCCGGAGGACAGTCTCCTCTCCTCCGGACCGTGGGTACCATCCGCAAATGTTCTGCTTACTTTTCGCATGGTGTGCACAGCCACATGCGGGAAGTAAGCAAAACAATGCATTCCTATGGGTGCGGGATCACCGCGATTCCGCAAAATTAATGAGCATGCTGCGTTTTTTACCGCGAAGCGATTCCGCCGCGGTAAAAACCGCAGCATTAGCACAGCATTGCGGAATCCCATAGGAATGCATGGGATGCTTATTTTTTGCGTTTTCACGGCAAAATCGCGCAGTTAAAACCGCCGCGGAAACGCGAAAAAAACGCCACGTGTGAACCCAGCCTAAGACAAATTAAATGAAGATATTAATACCAAACAATTTGTGTTTGCAATCATTTTCAGGAAGAAACTGAGTATTATCTGACAGAATTGCAGGGGTGTCAATACTTTTGGCCACAACTGTAGATCCTGTGTTATCTACTGTATATAGAGGTGTTATCAGTCATTGTACAGGAGGAGAAGGTGAGCTGTGATATCACCTATTGTAAATGGTGGATCCTGTGTTACCTACTGTATATAGAGGTGTTATTAGTCATTGTACAGGAGGAGGTGAGCTGTAACATCACCTATTGTCAGTAGTGGATCCTGTGTTATCTACTGTGTATGGAGATGTTATTAGTCATTGTGCAGGAGGAGGTGAGCTGTGACATCACCTACTGTGAATGGTGGATCCTGTGTTATCTACTGTATATAGAGGTGTTATCAGTAATTGTACAGGAGGAGGTGAGCTGTGATATCACCTATTGTAAATGGTGGATCCTGTGTTATCTACTGTATATAGAGGTGTTATCTGTCATTGTACAGGAGGAGGTGAGCTGTGACGTCACCTATTGTCAATGGTGGATCCTGTGTTATCCACTATATAAGGAGGTGTTATCAGTCATTGTGCAGGAGGAGGAGGTGAGTTGTGACGTCACCTATTGTGAATGGTGTATCTTGTGTTATGTACTGTAAAGTGTAAAGTGCTGCGGAATATGTTGGCGCTATAAAAATAAAATTTATTATTATTATTGAGATGTTATCAGTTATTGTACATGAGGAGGAAGTGAGCTGTGACATCACCTATTGTGAATGGTGGATCCTGTATTATCTACTGTATATAGAGGTGTTATCAGTCATTGCACAGGAGGGAGGATGAGGAGGTGAGCTATGACCTCCTATTGTGATTGTTGTCTACTGTATATAGAGATGTTATGAATCATTGTACAGGAGAGGAAGGAGTTAAGCTGTGACATCATCTATTGTGAGTGGTGGATCCTGTGTTATCTACTGTATATAGAGGTGTTTATCAGTTATTGTAGAGGAGGAGGAGGTGAGCTGTGACATCACCTATTGTGAATGGTGGATCCTGTGTTATCTACTGTATATAGAGGTGTTATCAGTCATTGCACAGGAGGGAGGATGAGGAGGTGAGCTTTGACATCCTATTGTGAATGGTGGGTCCTGTGTTATCAACTGTATATAGAGATGTTATGAATCATTGTACAGCAGGAGGAGGTGAGCTGTGACATCACCTATTGTGAATAGTGGATCCTGTGTTATCTACTGTATATAGAGGTGTTATCAGTCATTGCACAGGAGGGAGGATGATGAGGTGAGCTATGACATCCTATTGTGATTGGTGGATCCTGTGTTGTCTGCAGTATATAGAGATGTTATGAATCATTGTACAGGAGAGGAAGGAGTTAAGCTGTGCCGTCACCTATTGTGAATGGAGGATCCTGTGTTATCTACTGTATATAGAGGTGTTATCTGTCATTGTACAGGAGAAGGAAGAGGTGAGCTGAGACAACACCTATTGTGAATGGTGGATACTGTGTTACCTATTGTATATAGAGGACTTATTATCAGTCATTGTACAGGAAGAGGTGGGGGTGAGCTGTGACATATCCTATTGTTAAAAAAGGTAATAGTTTTTGGAAGGTGGGTATGAAAAAATGGAAATGTGGGGAAGTTTAAGACACTGAAAAGGCAACTCATCATGAACCCAAGTGACTTCTCTGGTCTCTGCAGCCCTGGGATTAGATAACCACTCCTACATCAGGAAGCCACAGCTGCACAGGCCCCTCCTGGCCATGTCCTGCCCTGCCCCCAGTTCGGCCCCCTGTACACTAGGCCTGTCTGGGCAGATGCTGTGTATTGCACAGATGACCGGGGAGGAGGACGCTGCCTGCTGAGCTCTGGGTAGGTTTCACTGCTACTTTGCCTGAGTTGTATGGCTACAAGGAGGGATCCCTATCGTCCTGCACCCCTCCTCTGTGAGACATGCTGCCACTCGTCTCCTAATATCCTTCTGATTCACCCTTTTCTGAGCCACAGTCCTTGTATCCGGACCCTGAGTTCTCTATGTGAGATATAAACCCCAGCGATATCTAGTGATGTCCGTCATACAGTGCAGTAATCGCACCGCGACACCCAATAAAAGGACGCCGTATAGAAAAGTGATGCACGTCCAAAGGTTCTCACTGCAGTTATTGCGGCACATTATGTTGTGGTGAACGTATATTGTAGTATTTATATGTAATGGGGTAAAAAATGAGTCTCTGCTTTTATTGCGCTTTTTTTTTTTTTTAAATTAAACTCAATGATCGAAACAAAAAAAACAAAAAATTTTTTTTTTAAAAGTTGGATTGTTTTCCATAATGTTACAGGGTTATTACAAAAATCCTTGCAAAGTTCTTGCAAAAACAATCAACTTTGCAATTTATTCAATATTAAAAATGATCTCCAATCTTAAAAAACAAAGCTATTTTTAACTGTTGTTTGCTGATCCAGGTTACCCGCCACCACTGCAGTCTATCAGCAGCGGCCGGTCTCCTAGGCAATGAGCGCAGCTCTTACAAGCTATTTTTACCAGTTTGCGAGTGCTGCTCTGACGCTACACCGAGTTCCAGCACTGCTTTTCTCCTCCGATGCTGCATGGGAGATTGCATAGTGACCGCTCGAACCAGCGGCATAATCGAGCTACTGATCCAATCAATCGGAAAGTCGTGAGGTAGAGCAGTGGTGTGCTCCTGAAAATCAATCATGGAACATCCCATTAAGACCTCGGGTCCTCCCTTTTTTGCATTTTGTTTTTTAAGCATTTTTATTTTTCCATCAACTTCATTCTGGCTTTTGCAACATTTGTATTTTTATAATTCTTTTCCACTTCTTGTCATTTTTAAGTTTCTCGCCGTATACTCAGAAGCACTTGCTCGGACGACCGCTCCTGTGTTCTCTTTTGAAAAGCCGCTGGCGGATCATCTTCGGAATTTGGACATGTCCCTGTACACATGAGAGCGTCGTCTGCACCCGTTAATATCGGCCAAAGTTATTCTAATATATATGGGGTCCTTTACATGCAACATTTTAAAGCTTAGTGATGTGGTCAAAAATGCACTGATATAGTAAAAGGAAAGACATTTTAATTCAAGCCAAATTATTCCTGCTCTATTTTACCAGTGCAAAAAAAGGTAGATTAAAAATATTATTAAAAAAACCAAAACCTGCTGATGAAGAATAGTGGCGTAAGGCTGGGATGACACTACCATGTGTGATGCGAGAAACTCGCACGATTCTCTTGCATCAACACCCGGCACTCAGGACCGGAGCTGCGGCTTCATAGAAAGACATGTAGCCGCAGCTCCGGTCCTGAGTGCCGGCGGCAGCGCTGGGTATTAATGCGAGAGATTCGTGCGAGTTTATTGCATCACACATGGTATTGTGATCCCGGCCTAAGTCCCATTATCATTGGATATTTGTCTTGATCTGTAAGTTGCTGTTGATTCCATATTGCAAAAGTGCAGTGAATGTGTGATTGTCTGGTCTCCATTTAATATGTTAAAAAAAGCCATCTATTGTTTCCTGTTATCAGCTGAACAATTGAAATGTTCTTCAGTATTATAGTAAAGAAAACCCACCCTGCTCCATAGTTACTGCATAGTTACTTCTCCAGTTCTCACCATCCCCCCTGATAATGACAAATAATAGCAGTTATTAGCAGCCGGGAGGTTTCACAATACAATACAATGTGCTGGAGGGATTACGACATGTCAGCGCGGCTTGTGCTTCCTTGGTAAACAATGTGAAGTCTGCCTTGCTATGTACTCCTGCATTTCATGTACTTATGTCTGGACGGCCCTTGGGAAGGTGACGTGTCCTCGGATCTTCATGGTGAAAAAAACAAGCAGGAAAAATAGGGACCAGCTCCCCATAATATCCGATGAGAATAAGAAGACCATACAGCAATAATAATAAGAGTACCGTGTTCTGTTAGTATAGCTGTGGCCAGGCTTTCCTTCACCCAGGATAGAGGGTTAAATGTGTTGCCCTCCCCATATATCCAAGTACTCCAGCCCTGAATAATCATCACTGACATCCAGCACCCAAATGTCTCGTTTGTCCCCTCTACTATTAGACTGTATTCAGAAAGAAGACCTAATTTTCTGACGTTTTTTAGACTCCCTTTAGAAAATATTAGTAACCACCCTGAGGTCCGACGCCACCGATCACTGGCTCAGCCAGTGATTGGCTGCAGCATGTCCCTATGTCGGGACGTCACCGTCGAAATGGAAATAGTATTTATTTTTTCTATACCAATTTTTTATTTTTTTGGGGGGAATAGTTGAGGGGTTAATAAGTTATAGATATGTGTATATAGTGTAGCGATTCTACTCGCTCAGGTGCGGCGGGAGACAGTCAGGAGGCAGGTTTCTTTAAAGTTCATGTGGTTTATTACCTTCAGGTAGCAAGTAACCTAGCAAGTAGCCTTCAGTTGAGACAAAAACAAGCCAAAACGTCCGTTAACTCAGGCTCAGACCTGGAGTTTCAGTACACACGGGGGGCTTAGACCTCCCCACCTACAGCCCCTGGTTCAGGAGCAGACCACATTATAAGGGTGTAGCCACACCCATGAACCCAGCAGCTGACTGCTCGCAATATCTATTATGCCTTACATTATGGAGACAAGCCATCTCTGAGACACGTATCTCCCGTCAATTACACAACCCGTTGCCACACCACATACCTCCCCCCTCTGCCTAAAGCCGTGTGGCTTGGCACTTTCACCTACCAGGCAAGGGATTCTTGAGAGGGCATCGGCATTCCCATGTGGCTTCCCGGCCCTATGCTCTACATGGAAGCTGAAGTGTTGTAGGGCTAAGACCCAGCGGGTGACCCTAGCATTCTTACCCTTTGTTTCCCTCATCCATCTGAGCGGGGCATGGTCGGATATTAATCTGAACTTCGGTCCCACCAGGTAGTATCGTAATGTATCCACTGCCCATTTTATGGCCAAACATTCCTTCTCTACAACTGAGTAATTTTTCTCACAAGAAGACAACTTCCTACTCAAGTAGAGAACAGGATGCTCCTCCCCACGTATCTCTTGGGAAAGGACTGCTCCTACCCCGACATCTGAGGCTTCTGTCTGGAGGACAAATTCACGTTTAAAGTCTAGGGCCACCAAAACGGGTTGCTTACATAAAGCTCCTGTCATTTCTTGGAAGACTGACTCCGCCTCTTTGGACCAACTGATCATCACTGACTTTGTCCCCTTATGCAGATCAGTTAGAGGTGCAGCCATAGTGGCGAAGTTTGGGATGAACCTCCTGTAATATCCCACGATCCCCAGGAAGACTTTAACTTGCTTCTTTGACAGAGGCCTCGGCCTTGTTTGAATTGCCTCCACTTTATTGATTTGGGGTTTGATCTCGCCACGCCCAACTACATATCCGAGGTACTTGGCTTCTTCTCTACCCAAGACACACTTCTTCGGATTTATTGTAAACCCCGCCTCTCTTAGCACATCAAACACTGCTTGAACCTTTTCCAGGTGAGTCTCCCAGTCCGGGGTAAAGATGACAATATCATCCAGGTACGCGGCAGTGTATAGCTTATGAGGCGCGAGGATTCTATCCATAGCCCTCTGGAAGGTTGCCGGAGGTCCCTGCAGGCCATACAGCATCCGGACATACTGGAAGCACCCGTCTGGTGTGGAAAACGCTGTCTTCTCCTTGGCTTCCAGATCCAAGGTGGTTATATATATGGCAGGTCCAAGTCTCTCGATGAGCTCATCAACGCGTGGCATGGGATAAGCATCGAACTTGGAGACCTCATTCAGCTTCCGGTAAACGTTGCAGAACCTCCATTCACCATCCGGTTTTTGGACCAGGACAATCGGGCTCGACCAGCCGCTCTTGGATTCCTCAATGACCCCGAGCTTCAACATACGCTGGACTTCCTTGGAGATTACCTCTCGACCGGCCTCAGGAATTCGATAAGGCTACACGTTCACCCGCACATGGGGCTCGGTCAGAACTTCGTGCTCCACAACCTTCGTGCACCCCGGCAACTCTGAAAACAGGTCCCTGTTTTTCTGGAGTAACTCCCGGCACTGCTGTTTCTGGGCCTTCGATAGTGTCTCCGCTATGGTAACTGCTCCAACCTCCCCTGCTAGGTTGCCCAGCAGGCGCGGAGTTACCGCTGGCTCTCTATCTTGCCACGGCTTGATGAGGTTGACATGGTAAACCTGGTATGGCTTCCGTCTTCCGAGTTGATGGATCTTGTAGTTTACGTCTCCAAGCTTCTCCACCATCTCATACGGCCCTTGCCACTTGTCCAAGAACTTACTTTTCACCGTCGGGATTAACACGAGAACTCGTTCTCCCGGATTGAACTGCCTCACTCTTGCTGACCGGTTGTAGACCCTGGCCTGAGCCTCTTGTGCCTGGCGGAGATGTTCTTTAACAATGGGCATCACCTTCGCAACCCTCTGTTGCATCAGTGCCACATGCTCAATAACTCTTCTATGGGGCGTGACTTCAGCTTCCCAGGTTTCCTTGGCTATATCTAGGAGACCTCGCGGATATCGGCCGTACAGGAGCTCGAAGGGCGAGAACCCTGTGGGGGACTTCACGGATAGAAAACAGCAGATACGGTAAGATACAATCCCAGTCTCTACCATCTTTCTCTATGACTTTTCTTAGCATGTTCTTCAGTGTCTTGTTAAACCACTCAACAATCTGACTGCGGATGGTACACTGAAGTCCTCAGCTGGGAGATTTGCAGGACTCTGCACAATTCCCTCATCACCTTGCTCGTAAAAGGTGTCCCCTGGTCAGTCAGGATCTCCTTCGGCAGACCCGTCCGGGAAAACACATGGACCAGCTCGCGGGCTATACTCTTCGCGGAGGAGTTTCTTGGGGGAATTGCCTCAGGATAGTGCGTGGCATAGTCCAGGATGATTAATATATACTGATGGCCCCGAGCTGATTTAACTAAGGGACCGACCAAGTCCATGGCAATTCTCTCAAATGGCACCTCAATAATGGGCAGTGGCACAAGGGGGTTCCGAAAATGAGATGTGGGGGCAGTTAACCGACATGTCGGGCAGGACCTGCAATAGTTAGCTATTTTTCTGGTGACGCCCAGGCCAATACAATCCGTTCCTGCGTTTGTTCACCCCCAGGTGTCCCCCCAAGATGTGTGAATGGGCCATGTCCAACACTTTCCGTCTATAGGGGCCTGGTACTATTAACTGCTCCACCACCTCTCCCTTATTTTCGTGACCCGGTATAACAAGTCCCCACTCAACATAAAATAGGGAAACCTTGTGTCTGCTTCCTGCTCTTGTGCAACCCCATTAATGACGGTGACATTGTTGAAGGCCTCCCACAGCATGGGGTCCCTATGTTGGGCTGTCCCAAAATTCTCACCGGCCACCCCTAACTCCGGAATGTCAGATACAGGGGGCCCTTCCTCCTCATCCCCAACAAGGACACATAAAGGAAACCTGTCTTCCTCTGATGGTGGTGATACCTTATTAAGGTTCATGGGTTCCCTGCTCTTGTTAGCAATCTCAGAACCCTTACCCCACAGATCCCAAAACAGACAGAAATCCCGGCCTATAATTATCGGATGCAACAAGTCCCGAACGACTGCAAATAAATATACCAGCAAGGGTCCTTAATTAAATACCCATTTTATATGGCGACTCAAATATAACAATGCGAGCAAGGAGAAACAATGAGTATATGTTGCCAAAGTTGTATCAAAAAATTATGTAATTTATTAATTAACAGAATATTATACAAAAATGCATAAAATACCTATCACACAAGTTACATGGGTTTATTTTCAATCTTGTAACTAAATCCATAGGTTAGAGATGACCAAAGGGTACAAGACAGGGTAAAATTATGACACATGCAAGTGAATAATATCGTTGCATACGGATTCCATATCCTTCCAAAATGGAAAAACATGTGCCAACCAATACAGTGAAACAAAGTGGATTGAAAATTCCAGTGCTGTGACTACTGCATATCCACCAAACACTATACCGCTTCATGTACATAATATAAAAATGTGAGAGATAAAGTTTATAAGAGGTAATTTTACCCATAAGTGTTCAGAAGTCCCGTCCTGACCCAGGTCACATACCCCATGCACCGAACGCCAACCCTATTCCCCGGGAGTAGGTTGAGAGGAAAATTGGCCCTTACAAGGGTCATCAAGCTCCCGGAGTCAGGAAGCGTCATTGCTGCTCGACCGTTCACCTTTATGGGACAGGATTGTGGCCCCTCGTTAGGTGGCGAGTTCACACTGCGAGCTGGATATGCATAGTATGAACTATGGCATCCCATGCTGCAGTCCATCTGCTCAGAGGTCTAGGCACAACGGGCAGCTATATGTCCTGGCCCGTGGCACTTCCAGCAAATAATATCACCCGTGGGGACCTTGGGCACCGCCTCCCCCGCCCCTTTTGACCTTGGACGCGCCACCCCTTTTTGGGACTCCACCCCCTGCTGGGACCCCCTATACGGAATGGGCTGCTTCCCCAAGGAACCTTCCATCCCCTGGTATCTCTCGACCAGCCCAACCAGTTCATCGGCATTTTGGGGATCACCCTGGGCAACCCAAGTCTGTAGGGGTCTCAGCAGAGAATGCACAAACCGATCCATCACTACTCGCTCTACCATCTGTGCCGGGGAAGACGACTCTGGCTGCAGCCATTTCTGGACCAGGTGCAACAGGTCGAACATTTGGGAGCACGGCGGTTTGTCCCGGTGATAGGCTCAGCGAAGAACTCGCTGTGCCCTGGTAGTCATTATCACCCCCAAACGTGCGAGAATTTCCGCTTTTAGTTTGGGATACTCCTTGGCGTCTTGTACAGTTAAGTCATAGTACGCCTTCTGGGGCTCCCCCGTCAGGTATGGGGCCAGTACCTCTGCCCACTGTTCTGGCTGAAGTTTTTCCCTCTCAGCCACCCTCTCAAACACCGTCAGGAAGGCCTCAACATCATCCTCAGGGGTCAGTTTTTGTAATGCGCATCTTACCGCCTTCCCAACGGGGTTGGCATCAGCCAGACCTGGGTTTGGGGGGCTCATCCTGCCCTCCTGGATGACGGTTGCCAGAAGCTGCATCTGCTGCTGTTGCTCCTGCAGGCTCTGCTGCCGTTGCTCCTGCTGGCTCTGCTGGAACTGCTGCAGTTGCTCCTGCTGGCTCTGCTGGAACTGCTGTACTAACAGCCTGTTGGGCTCCTGTTACTGTGCCTGGATAGCCTTCAGCTGAGACAAAAACAAGCCAAAACGTCCGTTAACTCAGGCTCAGACCTGGAGCTTCAGAACACACGAAAGGCTTAGACCTCCCCACCTACAGCCACTGGTTCAGGAGCAGGCCACATTATAAGGGTGTAGCCAAACCCACAAACCCAGCAGCTGACTGGTCACGTGACTGTGACCTCACCACAGGTCCTTGCAATAAAGCAATATCTATTATGCCTTACATTATGGAGACAAGCCATCTCTGAGACACATATATTTCCCGTCAGTTACACAACCCTTTGCCACGCCACAATAGTTTCTGTAGAGGAAGGGTAGAATAAGATCCTACAGCCACATGTAGCAGCCAGGCTGTGCAATCCCAACCGTATGCTGCTTACACATATCCAACATTCGCGCTATGAGCGTTAACCACAATGTCAAGTTGGCCAGTGGCCTTGTTACCATAGGAATATATTAGGGTGTTGCGTTCTGGTCCGGAGATCCTCGTTTGGTCCAGACATCGCAGTCCGTACTCGGGCCTTGAATGTCGGAAGTGGGAAACCAACCTAAGGTGTATTTACACAAGTCATTTTTGCTACCCATTATCCAGTACTGGCGTATAGAGATGGCTGAGTTGCTCTCGGTAGAGTTCAAGGGTTTGTCCGGTAAAAAAACAAAACGGGGTAGGTGATAACTTACTGATCGGTGTAGGTCCAAGTGCTGCAACTTGCCCCGATCAAAAAAAGATAATTGAATTTCCCATGTCAGATCTCACCCTGTGATTTATTTAGGGCAGTCCTGCTCATGGCGCTACATTATCCTTGCCCTACATGAAACCTGTCAAACACCTCACCCGTGTGAATCACAGCTCTGCAATGTAGGTCAGTACACTGCTGCTCAGCCTCGCATTATGGAACCCAAATAAGCAGCCAGCAAATTTAGAAGTCAAATGCTCCTGTATCCCCAATCGTCACTAGTAATGTCAGCTTTTATTGTAAATGGTGGGGTGGCACTTTTCCCCGATATTTGGTGAGAAAGGGATTGGGCAGTTGCATTTCAATACGCCCAATCCCTTTGTTCTTAGAGAAGCCGACATCAGAGGTGTCTGGTAGCAGGTTATGTCCGTTTCTCTGGACAGAACACGTGTGGTGCCTATACTCCTTCCATAGCTGTCGGGCTGTGCCCTTTTCTTCTGAACCACCTTCTACTATTTGCATTCCTGCTTGGTTTGGTCAAGCCTGTATGTGTCCTCATTGGGGAGAGGTAATTAAGAAGCTGCTAGTCTTCTCTGATGGGAGCTTGTCTCCAGGGAGGAAAAGAAAAGGATCACACGTCCATCATTTATATGGTCACAGGTCTCTTAACCTGATCGCCAAAGACTCTTACATACCACTCAGCCTTGACCAAAGTATTTTAATAATGGTTTTGGGCGGCTCACTGAATGTTTTCCTTTTTGTGACTTTTTTTTTTTTTTTTAAATAAATCTTCTTAATTTGAATGCAGCCTGTCTTCTGTGGCACGTGACTGCTGTCGTCGTCAAAAAAGTTGCCGAACATTAGATTTCCAATCTAGCTGAATGTTCCTGAATAGTTGGAAGATCAGCAAAAAACCCTCGCATTTTGTGAATCATGGTGACTAGTCACATGCTGGGCTCTTCTGTCTAAAACTCGATTACACAGCCTGGCCTTCAGAAACTTCTGCAATCTGTGGGGTTGTACCTAAAGCCATCTCTGAAAACAAGGAGCACATCAGGAGGAACAGTTGTGGTCAGGAATTGCCGAAATTAGTGACCACACATTTGGCTGATATTAAATATTAGATGACCTATTACTAAGCCAAATACTCATCACACCGCATGTCCTTGACCCGGATCCTTTAGCTGGACTGAATGCTTGAGTAATGTGAAATTCTGAACAGTTTGTGATCAAATAGTAATTCTTGCCTCCTTTTTTCTTGATCAGAACTTTTGTGACTTTAGAGAACCGGGTCAACAATGAAACCAAAACTTGTCTACAAACCAGTGAGTACATAGTTTAATGCACATTTTCATCCATTGTTACTGATTTCAGCCTCACTAACAGTTGCAATCTCTCAACATACTTCACCACCACTTTGTAATTGTGGCCTGTTATGGAGACAGGTCCAACACAGATGACGTTGAAAATATGGGAACGTTTGGCTGAAAAAAGCCTTCCGTGAATATAGCGGATCATTAGTTATGTGCTGAGGTCTGCTGACGTGTCTGTCAATGGGAACGGGATGTGGAGAAGCCACCAGGGCTAGTCATCGGGGACACATTGTCCTCTGCGGGTTTTTTCTGAGTGTTTTATCTGAAACTCCGCAGCATTTCGGTGTAAAACCTACACGGCTGCAATAAAGAAGCTCATGGTTTGGGCATCATGAATCAGATGACAAGTTCCCTTTAAAAATCTGAACCACAGGGCAGTTTACAAAGGGATATCGTTTTTCAGTGGTTGGATGTGATTTGGTAAAATCTCGTCGACTTTGCTCCTACTGTAACATGCTACAGATTTTCTGCACCTAAATCCAGACAGAAATCTGCCATTATGTGAATGAAGGCTTCATTAGGGAAACGTTCCATCTTTTCACCCTAGCTCAGTTTCCTGACATCCAACATTTATCTATCAAAACAAATGATGAATTATGAGACTTTTTTTGGATTGATCTATCTAGATCTAAGGAATATCCCTGTACTTATGTGTGGGGTGTGTGTTTTTTCTCCAGATATCCTCCCCGGAGGAGGCAGAAGAACATCTGGTATATATGGGCCATTTACAGAACAGTGCTCGCAGGGTATGTCTATCTTCGAATCTCAAACTTATGTAGCCGGGGTTTTGGTAATGTAGAAATCTGTGTGCACACAGCATTGTATACAGAAGATACTCCATCAGGCTATACCTTTTTTATTAGTAAGTGCTTGTTATAAATATGGTATTTGCAGTTTACATTACTGTATGCATCAAAAAAGTAATTAACACGTATGTTAAAATGGATCCATAAACCTTAGGGAGCAAATTTTTATTTATTTTTCTTTGTGTAGAAGTCTTATTTTTACTGCTTTCTGCCACATTACACTAATATTTGGAATTTCTCTACCGTACTTTATTTTTGGGGTATTTTCTAGGCACTCTATGTTCCGGTATAAGTGGTAAAATAACATATACTCTTTCTTGCAGTACTATCAGTGTGCTTTGGTCATTGCCACTGTGGTCACTGTGCTGTTCTGTCTCATGGCCGCTCAGCTTCTGCTATTCCCATTGCTCTGTGCAAGCTCGACTGAGAAGATGAAGATCTTGGTGAAGCAAGACAACAGCTGCAGTGATCCATGCAAGTGAGTCAACAATTGACGGGTTTTTCCTTTTATTTTATTTTTTTTTTTTTATAATTTGGAGCTGGTGTCAGGTTGATGGGAGGAAAAAAATATATAATCACATACATATTTTTAATGCTTTGTACCCTATTCTTTCAATTTCATCTGTACTCCAGCCTGTAGGTGTGCGCCAGCTTGCTGTACACTTCTCGGGGGGGGGGGGTAGTCTATTGCAAGATTGGTGAGGGTATCAGGACTCCGAGTCGCACCAATCGGCAGGTATGAGGGTATTAGGACTCTGCTCCCCGCTAATCTGCAGGTATGAGGGGATCAGGACTCTGACCCCCCCCACCAAACTGCAGGTATGAGGTTACCAGGACTCTGATCCCCCACCAATCTGCAGGTATGAGGGTATCAGGACTCTGCTCCCCGCCAGTCTGCAGGTATGAGGGTATCAGGACTCTGACCCCCCCACCAAACTGCAGGTATGAGGTTATCAGGACTCTGATCCCCCACCAATCTGCAGGTATGAGGGTATCAGGACTCAGAGCCGCACCAATCTGCAGGTATGAGGGTATCAGGACTCAGAGCCGCACCAATCTGCAGGTATGAGGGTATCAGGACTCAGAGCCGCACCAATCTGCAGGTATGAGGGTATCAGGACTCAGAGCCGCACCAATCTGCAGGTATGAGGGTATCAGGACTCAGAGCCGCACCAATCTGCAGGTATGAGGGTATCAGGACTCTGATTCCCCACCAATCTGCAGGTATGAGGGTATCAGGACTCTGATTCCCCACCAATCTGCAGGTATGAGGGTATCAGGACTCAGAGCCGCACCAATCTGCAGGTATGAGGGTATCAGGACTCTGACCTCCCCCCACCAAACTGCAGGTATGAGGTTATCAGGACTCTGATTCCCCACCAATCTGCAGGTATGAGGGTATCAGGACTCAGAGCCGCACCAATCTGCAGGTATGAGGGCATCAGGACTCAAATCCCCACCAGTCTGCAGGTATGAGGGAATCGGGACATGGACCCCCACCAATCTCCCAGTATGAAGGCAACAGGTTTTTTTTAAATAGGTTAATTAGGTAAAAAAATATTTTTTTTCGACACAGTTTTATAATTCATGTGATTTCCTGAGACATTTTATGCAGTTAGTATAGCTGTTGTACATTTTATTTGTTATTAAGAGACAGTTTAACAGCTTTCGATAATAATTTAACATATTTTAGCATATTCTTTATCACCTGCTACCTTATTGTCCCCCAATCCTCCCAACTGTAGAATAAATATGGATCGGACATGCCTGATAATTTCCACTTTCAAAAGATGAGCTGGCAACACAATTCCCAGTATCCTTCATTCAAATTGCACATATGGGCAGATCGGAGCGATATGGACATGTGGTTACTTGCTGCAGAGTAGCTGTGGTTGGATGTGTATCACCTCTTTTTATATCGTAGTATCGTTCTAGTGGAAAGCATCCCTGAAGGGCTGGAATATTCTCCCAACTCCACCATCAATCCTTCAGTATTTCAGAGCTGGATGACCCTCCTAAGCCAAGCTGAGAGCAGTGTGGACATCGCATCTTTCTACTGGACCCTGACCAATAATGACACCCACACCAAGCATCCCTCCGCTCAAGAGGTAAAAATATGTCTGCAGCTTCTGTAAAGCGCTTATGTCACACTGTAACTGCTTATATTTGTGGTCTGTCTTATAAGCTATATTGTGGCCAAACAGGTTTTCTTTCTAAAGTAAAAATATCAGGATTTTCACGTTTTATGAAAGCTTAATGATTCTGCAATGACAAGTTCGTCTCATTCACTGACAACAAACAGATCTCGATGACGGAAATAAAATGGAAAGTAGTTGAAAATTTTCCAAAACTTTTTTTTTTTTTATATATATATATATATAATTTTCAGGGGATCAGGCAGATCAAGTCAATATAATTGGAAGTGATCCACAAATAATCCGTTTTTTTAGCCCTATTTTGGGGTTGTATACATGGGACAGGAACACAGCAAAAATCTTTTGCACATAATTTGTAGAAAATGTGCAGCAAAAAATCCAAGACAAAATATGCTTTTATATATATATATTAGTACAGACCAAAAGTTTGGACACACCTTCTCATTCAAAGAGTTTAAACGCAAACCGGATGGAATAGCATGCCGCTGCAAGATGCTGTGGTAGCCATGCTGGTTCAGTATGCCTTCAATTTTGAATGAATCCCCAAACAGTGTCACCAACAAAGCACCCCCACACCATCATATCTCCTCCTCCATGCTTCACAGTGGGAACCAGGCATGTAGAGGCCATCCGTTCACCTTTTCTGCGTCATTTGGACTCATCAGACCAAAGCACAGATTTCCACTGGTCTAATATCCATTCCTTGTGTTCTTTAGCCCAAACAAGTCTCTTCTGCTTGTTGCCTGTCCTTAGCAGAGGTTTCCTAGCAGCTATTTTATCATGAAGGCCTGCTGCACAAAGTCTCTTCTTAACAGTTGTAGAGATGTGTCTGCTGCTAGAACTCTGTGGCATTGACCTGGTCTCTAATCTGAGCTACTGTCAACCTGCGATTTCTGAGGCTGGTGACTCGGATGAACTTATCCGCCGCAGCAGAGGTGACTCTTGGTCTTCCTTTCCTGGGGCAGTCCTCATGTTAGCCAGTTTCTTTGTAGCGCTTGATGGTTTTTGCCACTGCACTTGGGGACACTTTCAAAGTTTTCCTAATTTTTCGGACTGACTGACCTTCATTTCTTAAAGTAGTGATGGCCACTCGTTTTTCTTTACTCAGCTGCTTTTTTCTTGCCATAATACAAATTCTAACAGTCTATTCAGTAGGACTATCAGCTGTGTATCCACCAGACTTCTACACAACTGATGGTCCCAACCCCATTTATAAGGCAAGAAATCCCACTTATTAAACCTGACAGGGCACACCTGTGAAAACCATTTCCGGTGACTACCTCTTGAAGCTCATCAAGAGAATGCACATGTGTTAATTCATAGTTTTGATGCCTTCAGAGTGAATCTACAGTTTTCATAGTCATGAAAATAAAGAAAACTCTTTGAATGAGAAGGTGTGTCAAAACTTTTGGTCTGTACTGTGTGTGTGTGTGTGTGTGTGTGTGTGTGTGTGTGTGTATATATATATATATATATATATATATATATATATATATATATATATATATATATATATATATATATATATATAGTGCCTACAAGTAGTAGGCACTATATTTAGCAGGTTTGATAAGATGCAAATAAGTTAGAGCCTTCAAACTTCACACAAGAGCAGGATTTATTAACAGATGCATAAATCTTACACACCAAAAAGTTATGTTGCTCAGTTAAATTTTAATAAATTTTAAACATACAAGTGTGGGTCAATTATTATTCAACCCCTAGGTTTAATATTTTGTGGAATAACCCTTGTTTGCAATTACAGCTAATAATCGTCTTTTATAAGACCTGATCAGGCCGGCACAGGTCTCTGGAGTTATCTTGGCCCACTCCTCCATGCAGATCTTCTCCAAGTTATCTAGGTTCTTTGGGTGTCTCATGTGGACTTTAATCTTGAGCTCCTTCCACAAGTTTTCAATTGGGTTAAGGTCAGGAGACTGACTAGGCCACTCCAACACCTTGATTTTTTGCCTCTTGAACCAGGCCTTGGTTTTCTTGGCTGTGTGCTTTGGGTTGTTGTCTTGTTGGAAGATGAAATGATGACCCATCTTAAGATCCTTGATGGAGGAGCGGAGGTTCTTGGCCAAAATCTCCAGGTAGGCCGTGCTATCCATCTTCCCATGGATGCGGACCAGATGGCCAGGCCCCTTGGCTGAGAAACAGCCCCACAGCATGATGCTGCCACCACCATGCTTGACTGTAGGGATGGTATTCTTGGGGTCGTATGCAGTGCCATCCAGTCTCCAAACGTCACGTGTGTGGTTGGCACCAAAGATCTCGATCTTGGTCTCATCAGACCAGAGAACCTTGAACCAGTCTGTCTCAGAGTCCTCCAAGTGATCATGAGCAAACTGTAGACGAGCCTTGACATGACGCTTTGAAAGTAAAGGTACCTTACGGGCTCGTCTGGAACTGAGACCATTGCGGTGGAGTACGTTACTTATGGTATTGACTGAAACCAATGTCCCCACTGCCATGAGATCTTCCCGGAGCTCCTTCCTTGTTGTCCTTGGGTTAGCCTTGACTCTTCGGACAAGCCTGGCCTCGGCACAGGAGGAAACTTTCAAAGGCTGTCCAGGCCGTGGAAGGCTAACAGTAGTTCCATAAGCCTTCCACTTCCGGATGATGCTCCCAACAGTGGAGACAGGTAGGCCCAACTCCTTGGAAAGGGTTTTGTACCCCTTGCCAGCCTTGTGACCCTCCACGATCTTGTCTCTGATGGCCTTGGAATGCTCCTTTGTCTTTCCCATGTTGACCATGTATGAGTGCTGTTCACAAGTTTGGGGAGGGTCTTAAATAGTCAGAAAAGGCTGGAAAAAGAGATAATTAATCCAAACATGTGAAGCTCATTGTTCTTTGTGCCTGAAATACTTCTTAATACTTTAGGGGAACCAAACAGAATTCTGATGGTTTGAGGGGTTGAATAATAAATGACCCTCTGAATAAACTTTTCACAATTTAAAAAAAAATTAAACAAAGAAATAACATTCTTTTTTGCTGCAGTGCATTTCACACTTCCAGGCTGATCTACAGTCCAAATGTCACAATGCCAAGTTAATTCCAAATGTGTAAACCTGCTAAATCTGCAGGGGGTTGAATACTACTTGTAGGCACCGTACATACATACAGTATACGGTGTGTGTGTGTGTATATATATATATATATTTAGTAGGAAAAGCCTTGTTATTCCAACATTATAGGTGCATAGTGAAAATGCACAAAACTTGGCATTTTTTTGCTATTCTAAATTATTTGCACGTGATAATTTAAAACATGTATCAAAGCAAATAATTTTTTACAGGGGGAACTAATTCTACAAGAAATGATCAAATTAAAGCAGCGAGGTATCAACCTAAGAGTTGCAGTCAACCCATCAGGATCTCCAACCAAAGACGCAGATATTAATGCACTGAGGGTCAGCGGTAAGCATCTAGCCTTAGGTTAGTAATATAAAGGGGGACATTTTCCTGCTTTAAAAGATTGCAATGGACAAAGCGTGTATTCAGCCTCCCAACTCCAGAAAAGCAAGGGATGTATTTTCTTACTGACTAAAAAGAGTGTGCGCTACGTTAAAGGAATGTTACGATCTGAGATATTTCTGGCGCGCTCATATGATATGCCATAAATGTCCAGTAGATGATGTTTGCATCACTGGGACCTGCCTTACTCACTGTCAGTAATGACGTGATGGCCCTAGTGATGGCAGAACGTGCACGGATAAGGTGTTATGTGAGCATGCTCGGGTGCAAACTGAGTGTCTTCGGCGTTGTCGAAAAATATGTTTGCGTCCCCGTGGCTGCATGACTTGCGGCTGTTAGGCGCAGTACATGCAGGGATTTTCTAACAGGTAATCTCTGAATGTGTTGTGGCTGTCAAACAGCCGCGAGACATGCAGCCGTGGGGATTCAAACATATTTTTCAAGCATGCTGAAGACACTCGTTTAGTACCCGAGCATGCTCAGATAACACCTTATCCAAGCACACTCGCTCATCACTAATGCACTGCTCTCTCTGTTTTATGGGAGCTCAGAAAATTGCCTGTACACAAAAATGTGTTAGATGTAACCGCCCCTTTAATAGTCACATTGCAGCAGATTACACTACCAAGATTATGATTGACTGCCTTCAATCTCTTTTTCTTGTCTGGACCTAGGAGCTGAGGTTCGGGTCGTAGACCTGCCACACTTGACTAATGGCGTGCTGCACACGAAGTTCTGGGTGGTGGATGGCAAACATATATATATTGGCAGCGCCAACATGGACTGGCGATCATTAACGCAGGTAATTTACTCCTATCTGCTAAGGTCGGTTTTGGTTGTTCTCACTGGCAATAAACCAAGGATCAGATCACACCTGATCTTTCTTCTCCTTATTATATGCACATAAGATTATCAGCTGACTCCACAAAAAGCAACGGGGTCAGCCAACTTTTATTCATTGCGTGTGGACAGATTTTAGCTGACTTTTAATTATCTATACCTTATTAATAATTTTCACTGACAGGTTAAAGAATTGGGGAGCACCGTCTACAACTGCACTTGTCTTGCCCAAGATTTGGAAAAAATCTTTGAGGCTTATTGGGTACTTGGTGAAGCAAACGCTACTATTCCTTCTCCATGGCCAGACACGTTTTCCACTATTTACAACAAGGAGACTCCCATGGAAGTGTCCCTAAACCACACCGAGTCCCACGTATACCTGTCTGTAAGTGCAGCATTACTTGTCCTATGTGGTCAACCCGACTAAGTGTCGGATAACGGTAGGACAAGCCGTGAAAATCACTTTTTCTTAACTCTTCACTAGAGCTCACCCCCACCACTGTCTGCGAAGGGGAGAACGGATGATATAGACTCCATCCTGAGCATAATAGATGACGCCAAGAAATTTGTGTATATCTCCGTCATGGATTATACACCCACTGAAGAGTTTTCTAAACCACGGAGGTAATATAAAAAGTGGCAAAGAAAAGGATGCATAGAATAAAAGACCTGAATGTGTTGTAAAATTGCCCGGGCTGTGATGTTACTGACCATGGCTCCTGTACCAATCTGTAGTGTTATATTGAACATTTGTAGGGAGAGCATAGTGCATTATGCCCAGCTGCCATTCCTAGAGTCTTTGGGAATTGATCGCCTGAAAATCTTATGCACAGCCCAGAGACTGAAGAAATGAGGCTGAGCCTTTTTAGGGCTGCGTTCACACATGCATACACCAGTTCTATTATTTTTTTCCATTCTAAAAATGAATGGAATAAATGGTCAAAACGGATCCATTTCATAACTAATATATACGTAATCAAGTGGAGAATGGGGCCACCATTGACCTATTATAGGCTCTGTTGGGGTTCTGGTATGTGTACTTTTTTAGAATGGAAGAAAAAGTGCATCATGCAGATCAGTGTTTTCTGCTTATAAGAGCTGACACATGACAAAACCCAGTTGGACCCCATAATAATCATTGTATGGTTCCTCTACCTCTGTTTGCATCACTTATGCTATGTATCCGTTTTAGACATTGCTTCTTTTTATTTGGTTCCAAAATGGAAAAGACAAAAAGAACTCAACCTTGGCCACAGACTCAGATAGGAGTACCGTGGCCAATAATCAAGGGTTAGAGATGATGAAAAAAGATTCACACTACCCTGGTCCCCATTCTTTTCAGTACTCCCTGGCAGTCTAACCAGGGCAGTGTGAATTGCCTTAGCTGCACTTGAATGTCTGCATCCTGGGCAGTTTAATAGGGCCTTGTGATGTTATGACGAGAGCCATTGCAAGAGGTGCTGAGGGAGGTCCACTCTGCCCTTGTCTGGCTGCCACTGAGTCCCTAAGTGAACATTGGACCTGGGTCATGTGATTTTTTTTTTTTTTTTTGCTCTCAATGTAGGGGGTACAATGGACTTCTATATAACTTTGCCAGTAAGGGAAAACTTTATTTCTCCTACGCCTCATTGGGGGACACAGAGACAGTGGGTGTTATGCTGATTGCCACTATGAGGACACTAAGTAAACCAGAAAAAAGTTAACTCCTCCCCTGCAGTATACACCCTCTCGCTGGATGAGATATCTCCAGTTCATGCTTAGTGTCTGTAGGAGGCACTTGGGTCTGATTTCAGACCCCACCATTTTTATTTTATTTTTGAATTTTCTGTAAATTTTTATTTCTCTATTGCTTCATTGGGGGACACAGAGACCATGGGTGTACGCTGCTGCCACTAGGAGGCTGACACTATGCACAAAAAAAGGTTAGCTCCTCCTCCGCAGTGTACACCCCACCGACCGGCAGGAAATTCCTCAGTCTAGCTTAGTGTCAGTAGGAGGTGGACACGGGTCTTTCATTAGACCCATATCTACCTCAATGTGTGTCGTTCCTTTTCAGGTTTCCGGAGGGATACAGTGTGAATGGTCACAACTGTACTCCCACAAGAGACTATGAGTACGGCGTGTACTGCCACCCCGTATCCTCATAGCTCTCAGTGGCGGGACCACAGCTTAGCACGGGTGCGTGCCAGCGATCCGGAGAGTCCTCGCCCCCCGCCTTCCACCCACTCGCCTATCAGAGCCTTTCGGTCGGATGAGGCGCGGATACCACAAAGACGCAGACAGCGTGGGATATATCAGGTACCTTTATTGCAAACGGAGGTGAGTATGCAGTCCAAGACGCGGCCCCCTGGCGGTTTCAGGATTCTTGGGAGCGGTCGCCGAGGGAGTACTGTGGAGTCTCTGCGCCGCCCACGCCTCCCGGCGGCCGCCGCATTCGTACGGGCCCCGGCTGTTGCGCGGACCTTGTTCTATGCTTCTCCACCTCCTTCTTTCTTCGGCGTTCGGCAGGGGATCCAGGTGATAGATAGGAAGGTGGCCGCGGCGACGCTGCAAGACCTACGCGCAGCCCCGCGCTGACAGGCGGCCGCCGCCATTAATTTGGTCCCCGGCTTCATTTCGGGCCTTCTCTGACGTCGCGGCCATGCCCCCGATCTCTCTCATAGGCGGGCTTCTCTCCCGCCCGTTCTAGGACCACCCACCGCCTCTCAGAGCCTGCGGTGGGCAGCGGGCAGTACCCTCTTTGCCTCAGCGGCTATCTCCGCCCATCTTCGTTTGAAGGCGCTCGTGTATCCTGGTTCCCTCAGGCTGCCGCCATTTTGTCAGCCGGACACAGAGGGATTCCACGTTCTTCTCTGCTGGGGCCCTGCATCTTCAGAATAGCCGTGTATCAGCACCTTTGGGGACACCGCATCATGAGTAGCTCTGCAACTGCAGACTGACACCCTTCTCTGCCTTCTGTCCCCCAACCTTCCGGCATTTCCGCAGGTTTCTTCTTTTCTCCTTCATTATGCCTAACTCGAAGGCTGAGCGTGGCCGTCCGCCTGCCCCCACGGGCTCTCTAGTCCAGTTCTTCGCATGCACCTCTTGCAATCGCAAACTTCCCTCAGGACAGCCTACTCCCCTCTGCCTGGACTGCAGCAATCCCATTCAGCATGACCCCGTCCAGGAGCCACCTATTGAGCCACGTGAAAGCGAACCCCCCATTCCTGGTTGGGCCTCGTCTCTTTCACAATCTGTGGCAGACCTCACCAGGGTGTCTCAGTCCCTAGTAGCCGTCTTTGATAAGTTGCCCCTGGACACTTCTGCAGCGTCCAGCAGGTCACATGAAGCTCCATCTGAGCCAGCCAGCAGAAGCCGCAAAGGCCCAGACAGGATCTCCGGCCGGCATCCCCTCCTGGCCTCACATCCCCACATAGTCCTTCCCAGCAGTCGCCCTCCCGTGCCTCCTCACCCGAGTCAGGTGAAGCATTCTCGGATGTGTCATCCGAAGGGATCTGAGAGCTGGACTCGGACCAGGACATGAAGGTTACGGTACAGAACCTCATTACTGCGATTAACCACACCTTCGAAATCTCAGACTCCCCTGCAAAACCCTCAGAACAGGAGGTTTCGTTCAGACGGGCAGAAACACCTTCCAGGGTCTTCGCCTCCCACTCTGAGTTTGGCAAGATCCTTACCAGGGAAAGAGAAAATCCGACCAGGCGCTTTCAAAGAGGGAAGCGCCTCGGCGTGCTGTACCCGTTTGCCAAGGAGCTCACCGACAACTGGTCTGCTTCCCCCTCGGTAGACGCACCCGTGTCCAGACTGTCTGCCCTCCCGATTTCAGGTGTGGCGTCACTAAAGGATTCGAATGATAGGATTATAGAATCCTTAGCAAAGTCAGCATTCGAAGCGGCTGCAGCGGTGCTAAGCCCAGCCTTCGCTTCCTCTTGGGTAGCGTAGGCCATAGCCACTTGGGCAGAGGATCTCCGCAAGGGCATCCTAGGTAAGGCCCAACCAGAGCAATTGGCCGAACTGGCCAACCAGATCTCCCATGCAGGGGATTATCTGCTCTCTGCCTCCTTGGATGCCGCGTCTTGCGCAGTTCAGGTGTCAAGCAACGTTGTGGCAATCCGACGTACAATTTGGCTCAAGGCTTGGCAGGCGGATTTGAATTCAAATAAGTCTCTTACCAATCTGCCTTTTCAGGGAGCGCGTCTCTTCGGATCCCAGCTGGATCAGATTATTAAGGACGCCACTGGAGGCACGAGTTCCCTCCCTCCCTCAGTCCAAGCCTCGCAGACCTCCGCTAAAACGTCAGTTTCGGCCCTTTCGGACTTTCCTCCGTTTCAATACGGCAGACAACTTCTCTAACCAACAGAGAACGCAGGCACGCCAGAATAGAAAAAAAGCGTCTTTCAGACCCACTCCCTCCTGGCGATCTCACTCCTCCCATGGCAGATCCTCCAGATCCAGATCCGGACAGTCCACATCAGCATGACCATCAACGAACCCCCGAGGGTCCTTCCCAATTGGGAGGTCGACTTCTTTTCTTCAGAGACGTCTGGCTTGCCTCAGTACAGGACGCTTGGGTCAGGGAGGTGGTATCATCAGGATACAAGATAGAGTTCATTTCTCGTCCCCGGGATCGTTTCTTCGAGTCCCAACCTCCAAAAGATCCTGCCTTAGTTCCGGGGTTCTTTGCGTCCATCGCCTCTCTCCTCAGTTCCGGAGTGATCGTGCCCGTCCCAGAGTCAGAACGGTTCACAGGGTTTTACTCAAACCTGTTTGTGGTACCGAAAAAAGGCGGTACAGTTCGCCCCATCTTGGACCTCAAGTTACTCAACAAGACAGTCCGACTGCGTCATTTCCGAATGGAGTCTCTTCGGTCGGTAATCGCTTCCATGGAGACGCAGGAGTTCATGTGTTCAATAGACATTCAAGATGCCTATCTACGTGTTCCCATATTCTCCGGCCATCAGAAATTCCTGCGTTTCGCCAGGAACATTACCAATTCGTTGCACTGCCGTTCGGTCTCGCCACCGTACCCAGAGTATTTACGAAGATCATGGCAGCATTGATGGCCTTGTTGAGAATCAAAGGTCTCGTTCTTTTTCCGTACCTCGACGACATTCTGATCAAAGCTCCATCCTTTCATCAAGCTCGCCAAAGTCTTACCATCGTCCTCGACACCCTGTCCAATTTCGGGTGGCTCATCAACAAAAAAGTCCTGCCTTTTTCCGACACAACGTCTTGTGTTTCTGGGTCTGTTGTTCGACACTCGTCGATCGAAGGTTTTTCTCCCACAAGAAAAGATTTGCTCCCTGCAGCGGGATGTACGAGCGCTGCAGATCTTACAACTTCCATCTCTCCGGACAACCATGAAAGTCCTGGGAAAGATGGTGGCGGCGACAGAGGCGGTTCCCTTTGCCCAATTTCACTCCAGACCTCTCCAACACGCCATACTGTCTCGGTGGAACATGTCTGTTCTTTTCCTGGACCGCCCATTTCGTCTTTCATACCGGGTCAAGCAGTCCCTCAATTGGTGGCTGACGTCTCCTCTCCTCTCCCTAGGACGGTCATTACTTCCCATTCACTGGCGGATTGTGACAACGGATGCCAGCCTCCTCGGCTGGGGGGGCAGTGTTCCGCAGTCACACTATTCAGGGTCGATGGTCGATTCAGGAGTCAGCTCTGCCGATCAACGTCCTCGAGATACGAGCGATTTATCTGTCTCTTGTTCACTGGGAGAGGCTTCTCAAGGGCCTGCCTATCCGGATTCAGACAGACCATGCCACAGCGGTGGCATATGTCAACCGCCAGGGGGGGACACGGAGTGTCTCAGCCCTGGCAGAAGTGTCCAAGATTCTTCATTGGGCAGAGCTTTCAGTCCCGGCAATATCCGCGGTGCACATTCCCGGCGTGGACAACTGGGCCGCCGATTTTCTCAGCCGTGAAAGTCTCGCGGCGGGAGAATGGTCCCTACGTCCGGAGGTATTTCTTCAGATTTGCTGTCGTTGGGGAAACCCGGACGTAGACCTGCTAGCTTCTCGCCTCAACAGGAAAGTCCCACAGTTTGTATCCAGGGCTCGAGATCCTCTCGCAGTGGGCGCCGACGCTCTGCCCATTCCTTGGTCGCAGTTCAAGCTCCCCTACCTATTCTTCACAGGCTGTTGAAAAAAATGTAGGCGGAAGGAATTCCAGTCATTCTCATCGCCCCGAATTGGCCCAGAAGGTCTTGGTTCGCGGACATCGTCAACCTTCTCGCAGACGCCCCCTTGAAGCTTCCAGACAGGGCAGATCTGCTGTCTCAAGGTCCGATTTGCCACCCCAATTCTCGGCCGCTCAATTTAACGGCGTGGCTGTTTAAACCGAGGTTTTGAAACGATCAGGCTTTTCGGATCGAGCTATTCATACTATGATCCAGGCCAGAAAGCCATAGTCTTCCAAAATTTATTACCGTACCAGGAAGGCCTATTTCACTTGATGCGAGTCCACCGACATTCCGCCCATACATTTTTCGCTACCTTCTGTCCTGGTGTTTCTTCAGGCAGGGCTTGATGCAGGCCTTGCCCTCAGCTCTTTAAAAGGTCAAGTTTCGGCGCTGTCCATTTTATTTCAGAAGACGCTGGCCTCCCATCCTCAGGTCAAAACCTTCCTTCGAGGAGTGGCTCATACGGCTCCTCCGTACCGAGCGCCCGTAGATCCTTGGGATCTTAATCTGGTTCTTAAGGCTCTGCAAGGTCCTCCCTTTGAACCTCTCAGGGAAGTTTCCCTATCCCTCCTTTCATGGAAAGTAGCCTTCCTAGTGGCCATCACCTCCATCCGGCGCGTGTCGGAATTGGCGGCCCTCTCTTGCCGCTCTCCTTTTTTGGTACTCCTCCAGGACAAGGTAGTTCTGCGGCCTCTGCCCTCTTTCCTTATTAAAGTGGCGTCCACTTTCCACCTGAATGAGAATATTGTTCTCCCGTCCTTTTGTCCGGGTCCAACTCGTCCTCGGGAGCGCTCCTTGGACAATCTGGACTTGGTCAGGGCGATGAAGGTCTACCTAGCTAGGACGACTTCTTTGCGGAAGACAGACTCTCTCTTCATCATTCCAGATGGGGCGCGGAAAGGTCACCCGGCCTCCAAAGCTACTATTGCTCGCTGGATCAGATCGGCAATTTTGGAGGCCTACCGGGTCAAACATCGATTGGCCCCTCCGGGAATTAGAGCTCACTCTACCCAGGCAGTGCGTGCCTCCTGGGCGGTGCGCCACAGAGCTTCCGCACTGCAGCTTTGCAAAGCTGCAACCTGGTCATCGGTTCACACATTTGTGAAATTCTACAAGGTCCACGCCTACGCTTTGGGGGATGCCAGCCTAGGTAGAAGGATCCTGCAGGCAGCGGTGGTGAGTCCGCAGGCCTGATGGAAGTTTGCTTTCCCGCCCCAGGGACTGCTTTGGGACGTCCCATGGTCTCTGTGTCCCCCAATGAAGCGATAGAGAAAACAGGATTTTTGGGTTGCTTACCGTAAAATCTGTTTCTCGGAGCCTTCATTGGGAGACACAGCACCCTCCCATGTTCTGCAACTCCTGTTCTTATGTTTGTTGGTTATTTACAGTTGAGTTGTCTGTTCTGTTTTTCAGTCTATTCTGTTACTTCTCCTACTGCTCTCTCACTAACTGAGGAATTTCCTGCCGGTCGGTGGGGTGTACACTGCGGAGGTGGAGCTAACCTTTTTTTGTGCATAGTGTCAGCCTCCTAGTGGCAGCAGCGTACATCCATGGTCTCTGTGTCCCCCAATGAAGGCTCCAAGAAACAGATTTTACGGTAAGCAACCCAAAAATCCTGTTTTTTTTAATGGAGTGAAGGGGGCGACGGTTCCTTTCTACGGCCCACTCTCCCCAGAACCAACAACAGGCAAGCACGCGGAGTATGCCTCCCCGTACACTTTCCTGCGACGTTTGGGGCTGATTCCTCTAGCAATATTGGCGATGATCCTTACGACCGGAGTCCGGTAATCCACGGATATGAGGGCAGGCGCACGGAATGGAGAGGACTGGACAGCGCTTACTTAGGCCCTGAATCAGCCCCATAGCTCTCCATCCCCCTATCATAGCGAGGATCGATTGAGCATGGCCCTTTTAAGATCTCCCCCAGCTCTGGTACATCAGCCCAGGAGGATGAGAGCCTACATGGATGGCCGGACAGCGCTGAGCACTGGAATTGAGGTATGGGGTTGGGTCCTGGCCCCCGGGAGAAGTGCTGACGTAGCGTCAGCGGCGGTGCACCGGCCCCCCATCGCGGCCCTCCCTCTCGGCGCTACCGCAGGTAGCCCGAAAAATTTAGTCCCCGGCTTTCCGGGCTGCTAGGCCGCAATTTTAATAACGCCACCCACTAGCGCTACCCCGCCTACCGCGGATAGGCTCAAAAATTTAGCCACCGGCTTTTCCAGCCTACTAGGCCGCATTTTGAATAGTGCCGCCCGCGCTATTATCGCCGCCCCCTCGCCTTGGCGCCTCTCATCCCTGATGAGACGCGCAATTCTAATCTCGGGGGGCCATGTCTTTACCTCAGCCTGCTCTGGACACGAGCTGTGAGGCGAGCATTCTGCCGGATACCGGGTGACACCGCAGGGCCACCGCTATTCCTCCCGGGGGACACAGCATAGGACCGGGTAAGCTGCATCTGCCCTCAGATTAAAGCTTAACCCCTTCCCGGCACGTTCCCTGCAGCTGCAGCAGACTCTGCCGTTAACCCTTTCAGGAGCACTTTGTCTCAATCTAAGAAGTCTAAACGGGCTGCTAAAAAGCACACTGCGTTTTTTACCGTGTGTACCACTTGCAAGTCTGCCTTACCCAGTGCACAGACTAATCCTTTATGCACGGACTGCGCCCCGACCTGCGCTCAATCGCCCCTCGCTGCCGCTGCTGACGGCCCTCCTGCGTTTAATACCCCTGAGTGGGCTGAGTCCCTGTCAGTCTCTGACCCAGGCTATATTCTCCCTCCGGTAGGACTCTTGAAACCAGAAGGCGTCCTTACCCCCTGAGGAAGACTCTGACGTCGGCCGGGAACCGTCCACCTGCAGGGGCTGTACTCGTTCAAGGGATGGTCAGGTCTCTAGAAAGCGGACCCATGATGCGTCCCTTAGTCCCGTTCGCGCCTCTGCATCTGCGACTCCTGTCTCTCGCTCTCCCTCTCCTGGAGTTCTCAGCGAGCATGACTCTGAATTCGAATCTGACACGTCAGCCCCTCATAATTCCCCAACTGATCAAGAGTCGCTTGATTCTCTTATAGAATCAGTCAACAGGATTCTGAAGTTGGATGAGGATAATGTTCCCGCTCCAGCACATCCTATCTCGCTTAAGAAAACCAAGCGTGTGCGCAGGTTATTTACCAGCCATCCGGACTTTAAGGAAATTGTCCAGAAACATAGGGATCGTCTGCATAAGCGGTTCAGAGGGCAAAAGTCTACTCAGGCTAAATACCCTTTGATCCAGACCTAATGAAGGATTGGTTACAGCCCCCTCCGGTGGACCCTCCTGTATCGCGTCTTGCTTCAAAAACGCTTCCATCCATTTTTGAGGGTTCCTCAATCAGAAACCCCTCCGATCGTCAGATTGACTACCTTGATTGTTCAGTTTTTGATGCTTCAGGAGCAGCGCTTTTTCCATCTTTCGCGGCAATTTGGGTCACTAAGGCAATGGCCGCTTGGGCAGAAGTCTTGATTACTTCCTTCCAGGGCACCAATCTTCCTCCGGAGGCAACCATGGTCGCCAGGCAGATAATTCACGCAGCGGACTTTGTAGTGGACGCCTCTTTTGATGCCGCCAATTGCGCTGCTCAAACTGCCGCTAATGCGATCTCCATTAGAAGAGCCCTATGGCTCCGCGACTGGCGGGCGGATACCACATCTAAAAGATCGTTGACTTCTCCCCCTTTCAAACGGGTCGTCTTTTTGGAGAGAAACTGGATCAGCTCATTTCAGATGCTACCGGGGGAAAAAGTAAATTCTTTCCTCAACAAAAGGCTGTTTGGCCGTTTCGCAACCAACAGCTGACGCGCTTTCGATCTTTTTGCAACAACTCCAGTTGGTCCTCCTCTACCTTCTCTTCCGGATCAGGTTTGTCTCCGCGCGCAGACAGAGGCTCCCAGGTCTCATACAGACCTAACCGCTCTTGGATACCCTGGCCTAGGGCTTCTGGATCCAGGGGAGCCAGATCTCATAGATCTACCCAATGACTTGTTGCGGTATTCGGCGGACGCCGACAGAGTAGGCGGTCGCCTACTTTCCTTCAGCCACACCTGGCTCGCGTTCGTCCACGACAAGTGGGTCAGGGAGCTGGTGTCCTCCGGATACAAGATAGTTTTCCTCTCAACCTCCAACTCACATTTTCCTTTCCTCTCCCACCAAGGGAAAGACAAGAGCCTTCCTTCGGGCTGTTCAGGCTCTCAAGGGATGGAGTCATCATTCCAGTCCCTCATCACGAAAGGTTCAGAAGATTTTATTCAAACCTTTTTGTGGTTCCAAAGAAGGACTGGACGATGCGACCCATTCTGGATCTCAAACTGTTAAATCAGTTTGTCACGGTTCGGCGATTCCGAATGGAATCTCTCCGCTCAGTTGTCGCTTCCATGGAAAAAGGAGAGTTCCTAGCATCCATCGACATCAAGGACACTTACCTTCACATTCCGATCTGCCTGTCTCACCAGCAGTTCCTGCATTTTGCTATTCACGAGGAACACTTCCAGTTCGTTGCCTTGCCCTTCGGACTCGCCACTGCCCCCAGGGTCTTTACCAAGGTCATGGCGGCTGTCATGGCCATTCTCCACTCTCGGGGAGTAGTGGTGTTGCCGTATCTGGACGACCTGCTCATCAAGGGTCCGTCCCTTCCAGCCTGCGAGGAATCCGTGCAGATAACAGTAAATACACTTTCGCGCCTGAGGTGGAAGATAAACTTCACAAAGTCTTCCCCGAAAACGGCTCAGCAGATTTCCTTTTTAGGAATGATCTTGGACACTTCCCGCGGGTTGGTCATTCTCCCTCCAGAAAAGACGCAAGCCTTACAGCAGGCAGTGCGGACTCTTTCCCATCCAGCTTCTCACTCCATTCGTTTCAGCATGAGAGTTCTCGGAAAGATGGTGGCTGCGATGGAAGCAGTTCCATTTGCACAGTTCCATCTCCGTCCCTTACAACATGCGTTGCTGTTAGCTTGGGACAAGAACCCGTTTTCCCTGGACCGTCGGATCCTTCTGTCCCTGCAAGTCAGGCAAGCCCTCCCTCAGGTGGTGGACTCTGAGGTCCTCCCTGAATCAAGGGAGGTCTTTTCTCCCAGTAAGATGGTTGATAGTAACCACCGACGCAAGTCTTCTCGGCTGGGGTGCGGTTTTTCATCACCACACGGCACAGGGTCGTTGGACGACCCGAGAGTCACGTCTCCCCATCAACATTTTGGAGATATGAGCGATCAGATTTGCTCTACGGAGTTTCCACCATCTCCTCGCAGGTCACCCCATCAGGATCCAATCTGACAACGCCACAGTTGTAGCGTATATCAACCGCCAGGGAGGTACCCGGAGCAGGATGGCCATGCTCGAAGTGAGTCACATCCTCCATTGGGCTGAGACCAACTATTTGCCCATCTCAGCAATTCACATCCCGGCGTAGAAAATTGGGCGGCAGATTTTCTCAGTCACCAAGGCATTGCCTCGAGAGAGAGTGGTCTCTTCATCCGGAAGTCTTTCACCAGATTTGTCATCGTTGGGGGACTCCGGAAGTGGACCTCATGGCCTTCAGACTAAACAACAAGGTGTCTCGGTTCATTGCCGGATCGCGCGATCCATGCGCCATCGGAGTGGATGCCCTAGTTCTTGCATCTTTCCCCCTCTTCCCTTGCTTCCGAGGGTCATCAAGAAGATCAGAGCGGAGAGTGTACCAGTGATCCTAGTCGCGCCAGATTGGCCGCGCCGAGCATGGTATGCAGAACTAATACAACTAGTCGTCGACGTCCCCTAGCGACTTCCAGATCGCATGGATCTGCTTTCTCAGGGCCCGATTTACCACCAGAACTCCAGGGCCCTGTCTTTGACTGCTTGGCCGTTGAATCCTGGATTTTAGCACAGGCTGGTCAGGCCTCGCGCTTAGCTTGCTCAAGGGCCAAGTTTCGGCCTTGTCAGTGCTTTTCAAGCGCAAAATTGCCACCAAACCTCAGGTCAAGACATTTATTCAAGGAGTTTCCCATGTGACGCCTCCTTATAGAAGGCCATTGGAATCATGGGACCTTAATCTGGTTCTCGGGGCCTTACAGGAGGCTCCTTTCGAACCGCTGCAGGGCGTGTCATTGGCCGTCCTCTCTTGGAAAGTGGTCTTTCTAGTGGCAATTACGTCAATCAGATGAGTTTCGGAATTGGCAGCCCTGTCCTGCCGTTCTCCGTTCCTAAATTTTCATCAGGACAAGGAAGTTCTCAGGACGTCCCCGTCCTTCCTGCCCAAGGTCGTCTCCTCTTTCCATCTCAACGAGGAAATTGTTTTGCCTTTCTTTTGTCTGGCGCCAGTCCATCGCATTGAAAAGGCCCTCCACACCCTGGATGTGGTTAGGGCGCTGAGACGGTACATGTCGCGGATGGCTCCCTTCCGCAAGTCAGATGCCCTGTTCATACTTCCAGAGGGGCATAGGAAATGCCTAGCCGCTTCAAAAGCAACGCTAGCCAGGTGGATTCGCTCAGCAATTCAGGAATCCCTACAGTGTCAGGAATGCACCTGTTCCAGCGGGGATTAAGGTGCACTCTTCCTGGTCAGTGGGCGCCTCTTGGCCCATTCAGCACCAGGCCTCAGCAGAACAGGTCTGCAAGCCTGCGACTTGGTCCAGTCTACATACCTTTACAAAACATTACCAAATTCATTCTCAGGCCTCTGCAGATGCAGCTCTCGGCAGACGCATCCTGCAATCGGCAGTACCTCAGTGCTGACTCAGTGGTACATGGGGTATTAGCAGATATATGCTCCCCACCCAGGGACTGCTTTAGGATGTCCCACTGTCTGTGTCCCCCAATGAGGCGTAGGAGAAATAGGGATTTTTGTGTACTCACTGTAAAATCCTTTTCTCCGAGACATTCATTGGGGGACACAGCACCTGCCCTGTTTAGCCTACTGGCTCATTTGTAGCATTCTTAGGTTTTGACATAGTTATGGTTATTGTTGACTGTTTAAGCTCCTACTGCGTTTTTCACTGAACTGGAGATATCTCATCCAGCAAGAGGGTGTATACTGCAGGGGAGGAGCTAACTTTTTTCTGGTTTACTTAGTGTCCTCCTAGTGGCAAGCAGCATAACACCCACTGTCTCTGTGTCCCCCAATGAATGGCTCGGAGAAAAGGATTTTACTCTGAGTACACAAAATCCCTATTTCCCTCTTGAGTTTCAACTCTATTTGTAAAAGAAAAAATTCTATATTAAATATGAGTATTTGTGTATGTGTGTGTGTATATGTGTGTGTGTGTGTGTGTGTGTATATATATATATATATATATATATATATATATAATATATTTTTGTGTGTGTGTGTATGTATATATATATATATATATATATATATATATATATATATATACACACACACATTACCGTTCAAAAGTTTGGGGTCACCCAGACAATTTTGTGTTTTCCATGAAAACTCATACTTTTATTAATCAAATGAGTTGCCAAATGAATTTAAAAGCTAGTCCAGACATTGACAAGGTTCCAAATTAAGATTTTTATTTGAAATAATCATTTTCTCCTTCTAACTTCGCTTTCATCAAAGAATGCTCCCTTTGCAGCAATTACAGCATTGCAGACCCTTGGCATTCTAGCAGTTAATTTGCTGAGGTATTCTGGAGAAATTTCACCCCATGCTTCCAGAAGCCCCTCCCACAAGTTGGTTTGGCTTGGTGGGCACTTTTTGCATACCATACGGTCAAGCTGCTCCCACAACAGCTCAATGAGGTTGAGATCTGGTGACTGCGCTGGCCACTCCATTACAAATAGAATACCAGCTGCCTGCTTCTTCCTTAAATACCGTATTTTTTGGACCATAAGACGCACTTTTTTACCCAAAAATTTTGGGGAAAAATGGGGGTGCGTCTTATGGTCCAGATGCACTTACCAGGAGACACCATCCAAGGCTGATGGGCGGCGATTTGGCAGATGATCGGTGGTGTGGGGGCTCCGTCGGCATTGGTGGAAATCCCGAAACCCCCGCACATCCATCCCGGGCTGGTGCGTCACTTTTGCAGGTGATCAGCGGTGCAGGGGCTCCGCCGGCATTTTGTGAAAGGAGCCCCCGCACTTCCATTGTTGTAAAGCTGAATTGAAAATGGCCGCGCATAGTGAGATCTCGGGAGACGAGATGTCGTCCCGGGAGACAAGATCTCATCTCCTGAGATCTCACTCTGTGCTTGCGCCGACTCCGGCGGCCATTTTCCTGAAGCTCAATTCAGCATTACAACAATGTAATGCTGAATTGAGCTTCAGGAAAATGGCCGCAATGTAATGCTGAATTGAGCTTCAGGAAAATGGCCGCAATGTAATGCTGAATTGAGCTTCAGGAAAATGGCCGCTGGAGGCGGCGCATGCGCAGAGTGAGATCTCGGGAGACGAGATCTCGTCTCCCGGGACAAAATCTCGTCTGCCGAGATCTCACTATGCGCGGCTATTTTCAAATCAGCATTACAACAATGGAAGTGCGGGGGCTCCTTTCACAAAATGCCGGCGGAGCCCCTGCACCGCCGATCACCTGCAAAAGTGCCGCACCAGCCCAGGATGGATGTGCTGTGGCTCCGGGATTTCCATCAATACCGGCGGAGCCCCTGCACCACCGATCATCTGCCAAATCGCCACCCATCAGCCTAGGATGGATGTGTGGGGGCTTTCACAAAATGGCAGAGCCCCCACACCACCGAACCTGCTGCACCAGCCAGGGATGAGCCAGACCACCTCCTGTGACCCCACTCCACCAGCGTTCCATATTACACCCTACCCCCCAGGTAAGCTGAATAATTCGGACTGTAAGGCTATGTGCACAGTGCGGATCCTCCCGCGGATTTTACTAAATCCGCAGGTCAAATGACCTGCATTTTTCCTGCGGATTTCTTCCTTTTTTTGCGGTTTTTGTTCGGTTTTCCACTGCGATTTTCCACCTGCGGATTTGTAGAATGGAGCAGTGGAAAACTGCAGCAAAACCACACAAAAGAAGTCACATGCTGCTTTTTTTCCGCACAAAAACCGCAGCATGTGCACAGTGGGTTTTTTTTTTTAACATAGGCTATAATGGTACTGTACATCACCTGCAGTTCTGCTGCGGATCTGCAGCAGCAGAATCCGCACCGTGTGCACAGAGCCTAGGACGGACCCTCATTTGACGCATTAATATTTTTCCCTATTTTTCTTCTGAAAATTTGGGGTGCGTCTTATGGTCCGGTGCGTCTTATAGTCCGAAAAATACGTTCTTGCATAATTTGGAGGTGTGCTTTGGGTCATTGTCCTGATGTAGGATGAAATTGGAAAAAAAAAATGAAAAAATGAAAACGCTATCCACAGGGTATGGCATGGCGTTGCAAAATGGAGTGATAGCCTCCCTTATGCAAAATCCATTTTACCATGTACAAATATCCCACTTTACCAGCACCAAAGCAACCCCAGACCATTATATTACCTCCATCCACTATGCTTGACAGATGGAGTCACGTCTCACAAATGTTCTTCTGTGTGTTCCAAACACCTCAAACTTGGAGACGTCTGTCCATAACACTTTTTACCAATCTTCCTCTGTCCATTGTCTGTTCTTTGGCCCATATTAATCTTTTCCTTTTATTAGCCAGTCTCAGATATGGCTTTTTCTTTGCCTCTCTGCTCTGAAGGCCAGCATCCCAGAGTCGCCTCTTCACTGTAGACGTTGACACTGGCATTTTGCGTGTACTATTTAATGAAGCTGCCAGTTGAGGACCTGTGATGCGTTGATTTCTCAAACTACAGACTCTAATGTACTTGTCTTGTTGCTCAGTTGTGCAGCGGGACCTCCCACTTCTCTTTCTACTCTGGTTGGGGCCTGTTTGTGCTCTCCTCTGAAGGGAGTAGCACACACCATTGTAGGAAATCTAAAGTTTCTTGCCAATTTATCGCATGGAATAGCCTTCATTTCTAAGAACAAGAATTGCCTGTCGAGTTTCACATGAAAGTTCTTATTTTCTGGCCATTTTGAGAGTTTAATGGAACCAGCAAATGTAATGCACCAGATTCTCAACTAGCTCAAAGGAAGGTCAGGTTTATAGCTTCTCTAATCAGCCAGACTGTTTTCAGCTGTGCTAACATACTTGCACAAGGGTATTCTATCCATCCATTAATCTTCTTACACAGTTAGCAAACACAAAGCACCATAAGCACACTGGAGTAATGGTTATTGGAAATGGGCTTCTATACACCTATGAAGATATTGCATTACAAACCAGACGTTTGCAGCTAGAATAGTCATTTACCACATTAACAATTAATAGCGTGCATTTCTGAATCGTTTAATGTTAGCTTCATTGGAAAAAAAACTGTGCTTTTCCTTCAAAAATAAGGAAATTTGTAAGTGACCCTAAACTTTTGAACGGTAATATGTGTGTGTGTGTGTGCGTGTGTGTGTGTGTGTGTGTATATATATATATATATATATATATATATATATATATATATATATATATATATATATATATACACACTCACTGGCCACTTTATTAGGTACACCATGCTAGTAACGGGTTGGACCCCCTTTTGCCTTCAGAACTGCCTCAATTCTTCGTGGCAGAGATTCAACAAGGTGCTGGAAGCATTCCTCAGAGATTTTGGACCATATTGACATGATGGCATCACACAGTTGGCGCAGATTTGTCGGCTGCACATCCCTGATGCGAATCTCCCGTTCCACCACATCCCAAAGATGCTCTATTGGATTGAGATCTGGTGACTGAGGAGGCCATTTGAGTACAGTGAACTCATTGTCATGTTCAAGAAACCAATCTGAGATGATTCGAGCTTTATGACATGGCGCATTATCCTGCTGAAAGTAGCCATCAGATGCCTGTTCTTAGCTGAGAGGAGTGGTACCCAGTGTGGTCTTCTGCTGCTGTAGCCCATCTGCCTCAAAGTTCGACGCACTGTGCGTTCAGAGATGCTCTTCTGCCTACCTTGGTTGTAACGGGTGGCAATTTGAGTCACTGTTGCCTTTCTATCAGCTCGAACCAGTATGCCCATTCTCCTCTGACCTCTGGCATCAACAAGGCATTTCCGGCCACAGAACTGCCGCTCACTGGATTTTTTTTCTTTTTCGGACCATTCTCTGTAAACCCTAGAGATGGTTGTGCGTGAAAATCCCAGTAGATCAGCAGTTTCTGAAATACTCAGACCAGCCCTTCTGGCACCAACAATCATGCCACGTTCAAAGGCACTCAAATCACCTTTCTTCCCCATACTGATGCTCGGTTTGAACTGCAGGAGATTGTCTTGACCATGTCTACATGCCTAAATGCACTGCGTTGCCTCCATGTGATTGGCTGATTAGAAATTAAGTCTTAACACACAGTTGGACAGGTGTACCTAATAAAGTGGCCAGTGAGTGTATATATATACCGTGTATATATATACACTGTTCCAAATTATTATGCAAAAAATATTTCCTCATATTTTCTCTAAATTACCTATATGAATTGCAGTCATTGTTATTTTCCAGTCATCTAATATTCTAGTATAATTGCAATGTTTTTGAGCAAACTGCCTATGAAAACAGTATATTTTTAAAAATAAGAAACACTCAAAATGCATGTTCCAAATTATTATGCACAGCAGAGTTTTCAACCTTTTTTTTATTTTGAACAAAAAAAATGGTCAATTGTGAAATTATAAGCATTATCAGCTTATTACAAAATGAAATCAAACAGTTTTCAAGTCAAAACTTTATTCGAGGTGATGTTACATTTGCACATAGGACCCATTGTTGGAAAGAAGCCTCTGATCTCTCTCGTCCATTGAATTTGTCAGTTTTTGGATGGTTTGTGCTTCAATTGTTTTGCATGTGGACAGAATACCCTCCCAGAGCTGTTGCTTAGATGTGAACTGCCTCCTGCCATCATAGACATATCCTTTTGATGATGCTCCAGAGGTTCTCAATGGGGTTGAGGTCAGGGGAAGATGGTGGCCACACCATAAGTTTGTCCTCCCATAGCAGCCAGAGATGCAGATGTGTTATTTGCAGCATGAGACGGTGCATTATCATGCATGAAAATGTTTTAGAAACTCCACATAGATTATGGGGTTCATCTTTACCCCTTCAGGGATCCTAAAGGGGTCGACAATCTCTCTCCCCATGATTCCAGCCCAAAACATTGCCTCCTCCTTGTTGGCACCTTAGGCTAGTTTCACACTAGCGTTTATTTCACGCAGCGTACGGCGCCGCTAAGCCACGCCCCCTGCCGGCTCCCTGCCCGCCCCATCCGGTCATCGCCGCCTACTATCGCACATGGACGCTTGCGATCTGCGCACCCTATCTTTAGCATAGGGTGCGCAGATCGTGCGCTAGTAGGATTTTGGCGTGCACTGCGCACTTTTGAAGGTGCGCCCGTGTGCGCCAAACGCAGCATGTTGCATTTCGGTGCGCTCGACGCACCTTCAAAAGTGCACAGCGCACACCAGAATCCTACTAGCGCACGGCCAGCGCACGATCTGCGCACCCTATGCTAAAGATAGGGTGCGCAGATCGCAAGCGTCCATGTGTGATAGTAGGCGGTGATGACCGGATGGGGCGGGCAGGGAGCCGGCAGGGGGCGGGGCTTAGCGGCACCGTGCGCTGCGTGGACTAAATGCTAGTGTGAAACTAGCCTTAGCCGTGTTTTCATGGGGTGTCCATCAACCAGCCATCCTCCACTCCATCCATCTGGACCATCGAGCGTTGCACGGCACTCATCGGTGAACAAAACAGTTTGGAAGTCAGTCTTCATGTATCGTTTGGCCCACTGGAGCCATTTCTGCTTGTGTGCAGTGGATAGAGGTGGTCGACAGGATGGCTTACGCACAGCTGCAAACCTCTGAAGGACCCTGCATCTTGTTGTTCGGGGGACGTTGGAGGCACCAGCAGCTTCAAAAACTTGTCTGCTACTATGACAAGGCATTTTTGCAGCTGCTCTTTTAACCTGACGCAATTGCCTGTTGGAAAGAGTCCTCAATTTTTCCTTATCAGCACACGTGTGTGCTGGGAATCGGCTACATACTTCTTGATTGTGCGATGATCACGATGAAGTGTCTTGGCAATGTTGATTGTAGTCATGCCTTGACCTAAATACTCCACAATTTGTTGCTTCTCAGCAGCCGACACATCCTTTTTCTTTCCCATTTTGGCAAAAAATGTAGGCTGCTTAATAATGTGGAACAGCCTTCTTAAGTAGTCTTGCCTTTACTTGGACACACCTGCCAAACTAATTTGCACAGGTATCTGCAATTGCTGTCAGAGTGATATAAAGAGCCCTGACACACATCACCATCAATGAGTTTAAATGACAAACAAAAAAATTCTAACCTTATCACTCCTAAACTCTTTTTGCATAATAATTTGGAACAGATATATATGTGCATATATATATATATATATATATATATATATATATATATATATATATATATATATATATATACACATACATACGTGTGTGTATATATACTGTATATATTTATATTTATACATATATTTATAGATATGTGTGTGTATATATAAATCTAATATATAAAGCTCAAGTGTGTGTATGTATGTGTGTATGTCCGGGATTGGCATCCGCACCGTCGCATCTACAGCCACAAAATTTGGCAGTCACACATCTGGACCCCGAGAGTCTCCTAGGCTATGTTGTGAGGCGAAATTTTAAACCCGCGCGTTCCAATTCACCAAACAATTTTGCCCCTATCTATATAATGGGGAAAATAGTGTGTATCAAGCCCCGCCCCTCATTATGATGTCATAATGGTTGCCATGGCGACGCTGATGGCATCATAGGTTGCAAGCCCCGCCGCTCATTATGATGTCATAATGGTTGACTATGGGATGGAGGATGTGTGATGGGTATATGGGCACGGGACTATGGGATGGCGGATATGTTTGATGGGTATATGGGCACGGGACTATGGGATGGAGGATATGTATGATGGGTATATGGGCATGGGACTATGAGATGAAGGATGTGTGATGGGTATATGGGCATGGGACTATGGGATGGAGGATGTGTGATGGGTATATGGGCATGGGACTATGGGATGGAGGATGTGTGATGGGTATATGGGCACTCGACTATGGGATGGAGGATAAGTATAATTTGCTATAACTAACCACACTTACTATGCCCGGGCAGCGCCGGGCTCTTCAGGTAATATATATATATATATATATATATATATATATAAATATTAAAATCAGCAAATGCCAGAAGGGCCTGTCTGGTCATGAGCTGCCTTGTCTGCTACATTCAATGACTATTGCTCTAGAATCACTGCGTTGAGAAACGTGATGGTGTCTCCGCAGTGTTGGATGTTGATCTCCATGAGTTCATTCATTCTCTTTTTTCACAGTCTTTTACTAGGCATTGCTCCTACTAGCCAGTTTCCTACTCTACACTGATGAGGGGCAATACCCCGAAACAGCTGTCTGTGGATAGATACCATATTTTGGAATAGGTGGTTTCCTTCATTGGAGATTGCGCTTCCCGTGGTTGTTCCTTTCCGGGGAAAGACCTGGCTAGTCATTGCTTGCGTTGAGAAACTTGTGATGGTGTCTCCGCGGCTTCTGTTTTGCATGTTTTTGCATATTCTGGTGAATTGAGCTTCAGGAAAATGGCCGCTGGAGGCGGCGCATGCGCAGAGTGAGATCTCGGGAGACGAGATCTCGTCTCCCGGGACAAAATCTCGTCTGCCGAGATCTCACTATGCGCTGCTATTTTCAAATCAGCATTACAACAATGGAAGTGCGGGGGCTCCTTTCACAAAATGCCGGCGGAGCCCCTGCACCGCCGATCACCTGCAAAAGTGCCGCACCAGCCCAGGATGGATGTGCTGTGGCTCCGGGATTTCCATCAATACCGGCGGAGCCCCTGCACCACCGATCATCTGCCAAATCGCCACCCATCAGCCTAGGATGGATGTGTGGGGGCTTTCACAAAATGGCAGAGCCCCCACACCACCGAACCTGCTGCACCAGCCAGGGATGAGCCAGACCACCTCCTGTGACCCCACTCCACCAGCGTTCCATATTACACCCTACCCCCCAGGTAAGCTGAATAATTCGGACTGTAAGGCTATGTGCACAGTGCGGATCCTCCCGCGGATTTTACTAAATCCGCAGGTCAAATGACCTGCATTTTTCCTGCGGATTTCTTCCTTTTTTTGCGGTTTTTGTTCGGTTTTCCACTGCGATTTTCCACCTGCGGATTTGTAGAATGGAGCAGTGGAAAACTGCAGCAAAACCACACAAAAGAAGTCACATGCTGCTTTTTTTCCGCACAAAAACCGCAGCATGTGCACAGTGGGTTTTTTTTTTTAACATAGGCTATAATGGTACTGTACATCACCTGCAGTTCTGCTGCGGATCTGCAGCAGCAGAATCCGCACCGTGTGCACAGAGCCTAGGACGGACCCTCATTTGACGCATTAATATTTTTCCCTATTTTTCTTCTGAAAATTTGGGGTGCGTCTTATGGTCCGGTGCGTCTTATAGTCCGAAAAATACGTTCTTGCATAATTTGGAGGTGTGCTTTGGGTCATTGTCCTGATGTAGGATGAAATTGGAAAAAAAAAATGAAAAAATGAAAACGCTATCCACAGGGTATGGCATGGCGTTGCAAAATGGAGTGATAGCCTCCCTTATGCAAAATCCATTTTACCATGTACAAATATCCCACTTTACCAGCACCAAAGCAACCCCAGACCATTATATTACCTCCATCCACTATGCTTGACAGATGGAGTCACGTCTCACAAATGTTCTTCTGTGTGTTCCAAACACCTCAAACTTGGAGACGTCTGTCCATAACACTTTTTACCAATCTTCCTCTGTCCATTGTCTGTTCTTTGGCCCATATTAATCTTTTCCTTTTATTAGCCAGTCTCAGATATGGCTTTTTCTTTGCCACTCTGCTCTGAAGGCCAGCATCCCAGAGTCGCCTCTTCACTGTAGACGTTGACACTGGCATTTTGCGTGTACTATTTAATGAAGCTGCCAGTTGAGGACCTGTGATGCGTTGATTTCTCAAACTACAGACTCTAATGTACTTGTCTTGTTGCTCAGTTGTGCAGCGGGACCTCCCACTTCTCTTTCTACTCTGGTTGGGGCCTGTTTGTGCTCTCCTCTGAAGGGAGTAGCACACACCATTGTAGGAAATCTAAAGTTTCTTGCCAATTTATCGCATGGAATAGCCTTCATTTCTAAGAACAAGAATTGCCTGTCGAGTTTCACATGAAAGTTCTTATTTTCTGGCCATTTTGAGAGTTTAATGGAACCAGCAAATGTAATGCACCAGATTCTCAACTAGCTCAAAGGAAGGTCAGGTTTATAGCTTCTCTAATCAGCCAGACTGTTTTCAGCTGTGCTAACATACTTGCACAAGGGTATTCTATCCATCCATTAATCTTCTTACACAGTTAGCAAACACAAAGCACCATAAGCACACTGGAGTAATGGTTATTGGAAATGGGCTTCTATACACCTATGAAGATATTGCATTACAAACCAGACGTTTGCAGCTAGAATAGTCATTTACCACATTAACAATTAATAGCGTGCATTTCTGAATCGTTTAATGTTAGCTTCATTGGAAAAAAAACTGTGCTTTTCCTTCAAAAATAAGGAAATTTGTAAGTGACCCTAAACTTTTGAACGGTAATATGTGTGTGTGTGTGTGTGCGTGTGTGTGTGTGTGTGTGTATATATATATATATATATATATATATATATATATACACACTCACTGGCCACTTTATTAGGTACACCATGCTAGTAACGGGTTGGACCCCCTTTTGCCTTCAGAACTGCCTCAATTCTTCGTGGCAGAGATTCAACAAGGTGCTGGAAGCATTCCTCAGAGATTTTGGACCATATTGACATGATGGCATCACACAGTTGGCGCAGATTTGTCGGCTGCACATCCCTGATGCGAATCTCCCGTTCCACCACATCCCAAAGATGCTCTATTGGATTGAGATCTGGTGACTGAGGAGGCCATTTGAGTACAGTGAACTCATTGTCATGTTCAAGAAACCAATCTGAGATGATTCGAGCTTTATGACATGGCGCATTATCCTGCTGAAAGTAGCCATCAGATGCCTGTTCTTAGCTGAGAGGAGTGGTACCCAGTGTGGTCTTCTGCTGCTGTAGCCCATCTGCCTCAAAGTTCGACGCACTGTGCGTTCAGAGATGCTCTTCTGCCTACCTTGGTTGTAACGGGTGGCAATTTGAGTCACTGTTGCCTTTCTATCAGCTCGAACCAGTATGCCCATTCTCCTCTGACCTCTGGCATCAACAAGGCATTTCCGGCCACAGAACTGCCGCTCACTGGATTTTTTTTCTTTTTCGGACCATTCTCTGTAAACCCTAGAGATGGTTGTGCGTGAAAATCCCAGTAGATCAGCAGTTTCTGAAATACTCAGACCAGCCCTTCTGGCACCAACAATCATGCCACGTTCAAAGGCACTCAAATCACCTTTCTTCCCCATACTGATGCTCGGTTTGAACTGCAGGAGATTGTCTTGACCATGTCTACATGCCTAAATGCACTGCGTTGCCTCCATGTGATTGGCTGATTAGAAATTAAGTCTTAACACACAGTTGGACAGGTGTACCTAATAAAGTGGCCAGTGAGTGTATATATATACCGTGTATATATATACACTGTTCCAAATTATTATGCAAAAAATATTTCCTCATATTTTCTCTAAATTACCTATATGAATTGCAGTCATTGTTATTTTCCAGTCATCTAATATTCTAGTATAATTGCAATGTTTTTGAGCAAACTGCCTATGAAAACAGTATATTTTTAAAAATAAGAAACACTCAAAATGCATGTTCCAAATTATTATGCACAGCAGAGTTTTCAACCTTTTTTTTATTTTGAACAAAAAAAATGGTCAATTGTGAAATTATAAGCATTATCAGCTTATTACAAAATGAAATCAAACAGTTTTCAAGTCAAAACTTTATTCGAGGTGATGTTACATTTGCACATAGGACCCATTGTTGGAAAGAAGCCTCTGATCTCTCTCGTCCATTGAATTTGTCAGTTTTTGGATGGTTTGTGCTTCAATTGTTTTGCATGTGGACAGAATACCCTCCCAGAGCTGTTGCTTAGATGTGAACTGCCTCCTGCCATCATAGACATATCCTTTTGATGATGCTCCAGAGGTTCTCAATGGGGTTGAGGTCAGGGGAAGATGGTGGCCACACCATAAGTTTGTCCTCCCATAGCAGCCAGAGATGCAGATGTGTTATTTGCAGCATGAGACGGTGCATTATCATGCATGAAAATGTTTTAGAAACTCCACATAGATTATGGGGTTCATCTTTACCCCTTCAGGGATCCTAAAGGGGTCGACAATCTCTCTCCCCATGATTCCAGCCCAAAACATTGCCTCCTCCTTGTTGGCACCTTAGGCTAGTTTCACACTAGCGTTTATTTCACGCAGCGTACGGCGCCGCTAAGCCACGCCCCCTGCCGGCTCCCTGCCCGCCCCATCCGGTCATCGCCGCCTACTATCGCACATGGACGCTTGCGATCTGCGCACCCTATCTTTAGCATAGGGTGCGCAGATCGTGCGCTAGTAGGATTTTGGCGTGCACTGCGCACTTTTGAAGGTGCGCCCGTGTGCGCCAAACGCAGCATGTTGCATTTCGGTGCGCTCGACGCACCTTCAAAAGTGCACAGCGCACACCAGAATCCTACTAGCGCACGGCCAGCGCACGATCTGCGCACCCTATGCTAAAGATAGGGTGCGCAGATCGCAAGCGTCCATGTGTGATAGTAGGCGGTGATGACCGGATGGGGCGGGCAGGGAGCCGGCAGGGGGCGGGGCTTAGCGGCACCGTGCGCTGCGTGGACTAAATGCTAGTGTGAAACTAGCCTTAGCCGTGTTTTCATGGGGTGTCCATCAACCAGCCATCCTCCACTCCATCCATCTGGACCATCGAGCGTTGCACGGCACTCATCGGTGAACAAAACAGTTTGGAAGTCAGTCTTCATGTATCGTTTGGCCCACTGGAGCCATTTCTGCTTGTGTGCAGTGGATAGAGGTGGTCGACAGGATGGCTTACGCACAGCTGCAAACCTCTGAAGGACCCTGCATCTTGTTGTTCGGGGGACGTTGGAGGCACCAGCAGCTTCAAAAACTTGTCTGCTACTATGACAAGGCATTTTTGCAGCTGCTCTTTTAACCTGACGCAATTGCCTGTTGGAAAGAGTCCTCAATTTTTCCTTATCAGCACACGTGTGTGCTGGGAATCGGCTACATACTTCTTGATTGTGCGATGATCACGATGAAGTGTCTTGGCAATGTTGATTGTAGTCATGCCTTGACCTAAATACTCCACAATTTGTTGCTTCTCAGCAGCCGACACATCCTTTTTCTTTCCCATTTTGGCAAAAAATGTAGGCTGCTTAATAATGTGGAACAGCCTTCTTAAGTAGTCTTGCCTTTACTTGGACACACCTGCCAAACTAATTTGCACAGGTATCTGCAATTGCTGTCAGAGTGATATAAAGAGCCCTGACACACATCACCATCAATGAGTTTAAATGACAAACAAAAAAATTCTAACCTTATCACTCCTAAACTCTTTTTGCATAATAATTTGGAACAGATATATATGTGCATATATATATATATATATATATATATATATATATATATATATATATATATATATATATATATACACATACATACGTGTGTGTATATATACTGTATATATTTATATTTATACATATATTTATAGATATGTGTGTGTATATATAAATCTAATATATAAAGCTCAAGTGTGTGTATGTATGTGTGTATGTCCGGGATTGGCATCCGCACCGTCGCATCTACAGCCACAAAATTTGGCAGTCACACATCTGGACCCCGAGAGTCTCCTAGGCTATGTTGTGAGGCGAAATTTTAAACCCGCGCGTTCCAATTCACCAAACAATTTTGCCCCTATCTATATAATGGGGAAAATAGTGTGTATCAAGCCCCGCCCCTCATTATGATGTCATAATGGTTGCCATGGCGACGCTGATGGCATCATAGGTTGCAAGCCCCGCCGCTCATTATGATGTCATAATGGTTGACTATGGGATGGAGGATGTGTGATGGGTATATGGGCACGGGACTATGGGATGGCGGATATGTTTGATGGGTATATGGGCACGGGACTATGGGATGGAGGATATGTATGATGGGTATATGGGCATGGGACTATGAGATGAAGGATGTGTGATGGGTATATGGGCATGGGACTATGGGATGGAGGATGTGTGATGGGTATATGGGCATGGGACTATGGGATGGAGGATGTGTGATGGGTATATGGGCACTCGACTATGGGATGGAGGATAAGTATAATTTGCTATAACTAACCACACTTACTATGCCCGGGCAGCGCCGGGCTCTTCAGGTAATATATATATATATATATATATATATATATATATATATATATATAAATATTAAAATCAGCAAATGCCAGAAGGGCCTGTCTGGTCATGAGCTGCCTTGTCTGCTACATTCAATGACTATTGCTCTAGAATCACTGCGTTGAGAAACGTGATGGTGTCTCCGCAGTGTTGGATGTTGATCTCCATGAGTTCATTCATTCTCTTTTTTCACAGTCTTTTACTAGGCATTGCTCCTACTAGCCAGTTTCCTACTCTACACTGATGAGGGGCAATACCCCGAAACAGCTGTCTGTGGATAGATACCATATTTTGGAATAGGTGGTTTCCTTCATTGGAGATTGCGCTTCCCGTGGTTGTTCCTTCCCGGGGAAAGACCTGGCTAGTCATTGCTTGCGTTGAGAAACTTGTGATGGTGTCTCCGCGGCTTCTGTTTTGCATGTTTTTGCATATTTCCCATAAGGGATGGGGGCAGTGCTCTAGAATCACTGCGTTGAGAAACATGTGATGGTGTCTCCGCAGTGTTGGATGTTGATCTCCATGAGTTCATTCATCCTCTTTTTTCATTGTCTGCTACATTAACAGAATCTGTGTTATCAAGACACCCATACTATTAAGATTTGTGACGGAGCACAAATTCACTAGCTCCGTCACTTACCCCAGCAGGCCATGAGTATCATTAGAAATATTGGTCTTGTAGTAAATCTTGCTTTCCTCCATCCAGGGTAACATTAGTAATATATCCCATCTGTTGCTTGGGGACGGGGACAGCATGGGCCTTTGTGATTTCAAATGCCAGGGCTGAATTTCAACTCCAGTCCGAACCATATATATATATATATATATATATTTATATTTCTGAGTTTGTTGTTTTTTTTGCAGAGTGTTGAAACTCAGAAGAAAAAAAATATATATATTTGTGTAGCAATAACAACATTTTAGAATATATATTATTTCTGTTATATATCTATTTAGGCCTCTAATTTGTGAGGCTGACCACCACAATGCAGTGATCTCAGTTTGCTGAAGTGAGACTAGTTTTTTTATGTATTTATTTTAAGTGTAAGAAGTGTGTTCTTTCTGCTCAGATGGTTATAGTCTCTTCCAATCTCATGACCTCTTTTCAGTTTGTGTTACTTCGTCTCTTCATTCCTTTTTTTTTTTAAGGTACTGGCCTGTCATTGATAATCATCTGAGGAAAGCCGTTTACGAGAGACACGTGACCGTCCGTCTGTTAATCAGCTGCTGGGCAAATTCTAAACCAAATATGTTCCCCTTCCTGAACTCGCTTGACGCTCTGCAGAATAACAAGTCCCACTATAACATAGAAGTGGTATGTCTGCTGATCGCCTTCTATTAATATATTTTTTTATATATTATCCTGCAAAGGGTCCCAGGGTAAGCGAACTTGTTGGCCCAACTATATGGAGAATTGGACATATGCAATAGCTGTCTGCCTAAAACTCCTGAATATTCATGTCTGATGAGCATTCATGAGTTTTCAGTAGCGACTGCAGGCTCTCACCTCTGTCGGCAGCTTATCTCCCTGAGAACAAAAGGTTCATTTTATTTTGAGCTGCCCAATAGTTATTGCAGCAGCATCTATCAGGGGAACAGTCGGGAGGCCTCAGCATTTAATATTGTCAGATTTGATTTAATTTTATTCCCTATAACCTTTAGTACATATGTATGTACTTGATGGAGGACGGTAATGTCATGATGGGGGCAGGCTTTGCAGCGTTGACAATCCCCCCCCCCCCCCATGTGCTCACCGACCTATCCACTCTCTCTTTCCCCATGTGCTGACTTCTCCCATTTGTGCTCTGTTCTTTGACCTGTCAACCCCATGTGCTATCCCCCTTATCTGCTGCCTCCTTCCTGTGCTGTGTTCTCCCCTCATGTGCTGTCCCATTTGAGCTGCCTCCCCCTGTGTCTGACTGTGTACAGAACATACCATGTAATGATAAGTAAAGGCCCCGTCTCACTAAGCGATCTCGGTAGCGAGATCGCTGCTGAGTCACAACTTTTGTGACGTAACAGCGATCTCATCAGCGAGATCGCTGTGTGTGACAGCGATCAGCGAGCGGCCCCCCTGCCGGTATCGCTGATCGCTGGAAGAAACCTCTGGACATTTCTTTGGTCGCTGGTCTCCCGCTGGCCAGCACGCATCGCTGCGTGTGACAGGCGGGAGACCAGCGATCAGGTGTAAAAAAATAATAAAAAAAATAAAAAATATAGTTATTCTCACCTTCCGACGTCCTGTTCAGCCATCCTGCCTCTCTCCACGCTCCGGTCCCAGTGATCCTCTGCACGAATAACCGCGAGACTTTGCTATCCCTCGAGACCGTGACATCTCGCGGTCATTCGTGCAAAGGATCACTGGGACCGGAGCGTGGAGAGAGGCAGGATGGCTGAAAGGGACGTCGGAAGGTGAGAATAACTATATTTTTTATTTTGATTCTATTTTTTACAGGATGGCCAGCGATGCCGGGCGCTCGGCATCGCTGTGCTGATCGCTGGTGAAGCTGTCTGTGTGACAGCTCACCAGCGATCACATAGCAATTAGATTTCTGCTTGTCACACGCTGCAGAGGTGACCCCTCCTCTCCCCCCCCTTAGAAGCCGTAGCTGTGTGTATCTCCTCTGTGCCTGCTTGTAACCCTACACCAGACATTTCCTGTGCAAACATTCTCCTCGCTCCAGCTAAGGAATATTAATTAAGCTGAGTGGAAAGAGTGTCTTTGTCCTTGCCATTTGGCCAATTCAGGTATGGGAAATATTAAAAGAAGCCATAGCTCGCACTGCGTTCGCGACAGGAAAATGAAACGGACATTTCTGCGACATGCTCCGATCCAGCGTCATTATGGTGGTTCTTGCGAAGTTCTAACCCCAACGGAATCCGAGAAATGGGTTCCTCCTAAACGGTGTGACATAATTACTGCATGTTTGGTCTTTAACTATTGCCTGCGACAGGCTAAAAAGAATGATACCATGTGCGTGTTTATACAAGGTACCCTCTGCGAGATATAGTCTTTATAAGTTTTGTAGACAGAATTGTAACTCCTAAAGCAGGGGGAGGAACATCACCAGACCGCCCTTTTGTGATGTCACAAACCCAAAGCTATAAGGTACTCCACCACCCCACCACCCTTGAAATTAGTCAGTCGAGCTGGAGGTTTTCATGCCTAAAGGACCCCAGATGCAGGGAGGCGTGTGGCTCTGCCTCCTCCCCACATGGCTAGCCTAAAGACCATTAAGCAACTGTAAGTGTTGATTTTCTATGTTAATCCCATTTATATTTGCATTGTACATACCTACTGTCTCAACTTTGTAACATCTTTTATCTGTGTAATCACTGCCTCCCCTTTTGGGGAATAAATTATAAAATTTATTAGTCTGCCTTCATGCTCTAAGAACGAACGTACATGTGCCTTTAAGCTAATTACGCTACTGAATTGGGTTGGCTTATAACCCCTCTATTAAGTTTATAACTTAAGCAGAGAAATCTGGAGCTGGTGGCGGCAACATGTGGTCTGGGCACTGCTGAGAGTGACGGAAGGGGTTTTATAAGCTGATTGGGTGGCTGCAGCCAAAGCGTTTTATAATTCCCTCACTGCAGCATGGTGGCCAGACCTCATTGGAGCAGCCGGCCGGCGGCCCATTATCCCAGGTTTAGTTCCCTGACTGACCTGAGGGTAAGAGGGGGCGCAGGAGAGCTGCGAGTTTCAAAGTGGAACTGAAAAGTGGGATATACATAAATCCCCGCAGTTCGTGGAAGATTAGTGGTGGGGCATCCAAAATAACCCCCCTGCGATAAATTGTTAGGGCAAAACTAAATTGCTGTTTTTATCACATGGTGCCAGCGGTGGGATAACTAAGATAAGCCCCCCCTGTGATAGCTGTGTGTCGGCAGTGCGTCGCATCCCCCCCGTCCGTGACATACCGGTGTCAGCGGTGGGTCTGTGACATATTGGTGGGACCGTGATATGTATGTACTTGATGGAGGCCGAGGGTGGTGATGTCATGATGGAGGCAGGCTTTGCAGCGTTGAGAATCTCTCCCCCCCCCCCCCCCCCCCAATGTGCTCACCCACCTATCCACTCTCTCTTTCCCCATGCTGACTTCTCCCGTCTGTGCTCTGTTCTTTGACCGCTCTACCCCATGTGCTATTCTCCTTGTCTGCTGTCTCTCTCCTTCCTGTGCTGTGTTCTCCCCTCATGTGCTGTCTCCCTCTGTGTCTGACCGTGTACAGAGCATACCACAGCTCCTGGGCAGGGAAGGAAGCAAAAGACCATGCTGAAATTAGCAGGAGATCGCAGAGGATACATTTTGTGAGGTAAAATATTGTTTAAAAATAGTCAGTGAAATATTTTACCTCACCAAAATAAATCCTCTGTGATCCCCTGCTGTAATGTCAGTATTGTCTTTTGCTTCCTCTCCTGCCCAGGAGATGTGGTATGCTCCGTACATGGTCAGACACAGACAATTTTTAAAATGAACTTTCGTTCATGGGAGAACCCCTTTAATGGGACCGTCTTCCTCTGACTGTAGACGCTTTGCACATCTGCCACCGGGATCAGCCGAATGATTCACTGCGCCTGCGCGATGTTTGCGCAGGCACAGTGTGATGGTGTTCCGCTGGTGGTACCGTTCAAGAGGCTGCGTGAGTGTGTGTGTACGACGTATAGAGTGTGTGTGTGTGTGTTGTGACGGTGTTCCGTGCAATAGGTTGGTACCAGCAGCAGTTTCCGTATTGAGACACCCATCACTTGGGTGTTCCAATATGGTGGTCGATGAACTTCCTCCGCTTGGAATTCTGGGATAGGTGACATCTGGACAGAACAGGAAATGAAAACATTACAAGGCAATTATATAAATAGATGTTATAACTAGAAATGAGTGATTCACTTATCCTGTGATTTTTCTTTTTACCATTTTCTGTTCAGAAAATCTTCATCGTTCCAGTATCTCCAGAGCAGAAGCCGATCCCCTTTGCCCGTGTAAACCACAACAAGTATATGGTGACAGACAGAGTGGCCTACATCGGTAAGTCCATGTCCGTGGTGTTTCCACAACAGAATGAGGATGCAGCAAACTTGTAAATCTTCACCACTCTCTTCGTTTGCTGTAGTTTCTACCTGCGACAATCTTCAGGTAGAATCTGTAACAAATCCTCCATGTTTTAATGTGTACTTCTCCAAAGGAAAGCGCAGCACACTACTTTCCTATGAAGTTAAAGAAAAAGGGTATGCTGATAGTACCGATCCACTGTATGCCAAAGGGACAGGTTTGACTTCAGTATGTCCAATCCTTTCTTCCTGTAGGACAAAAGTTGCTGCCTTGTGTGTCTTGCACCAGCGTTCTACGGTCATTATAGGAGTGGTCCATTACTCTGAAGAAGCCTTCAGAATACATTTGTTTCCCCTCAGAATAATCACACTTATACTCACTTCCGGTGTCGGCACAGTCCGGAGGAAGTGAGAGAATGAAGCCAGCGCTAACTAGCCATAGGAATTACGTGACTTAACAATGTCACGCAAGACATGGGAGATTCAGAGCCAACACCACTCTGACGGCGCCAGCAACGGAGTTAAGTATAAGTGCTATGATTTTACTGGTGGGAAGCATAGGTATTCAGAAGGAGTTGTCTGAGTATTGAACAACCCCTTTAAATTGAGATAAACACGCATGCATTGCTCACTGATACAAGCATGCATGTTTATTGTAATGTTTGCCAAACTTCTACCAGATATTTGATGTGCGTTACTGGCTGTAAAAGAGGTTTCCAGGATTGGCTGCTTTCACATTGCATTTGCAGAGTCTCCTGTAGGTGTAAATCCAGCAGATTATCTGTATACTTCTTTTCTGCAGTAATAAAATAGCAGAGAGGCCATACTTGCAGCTGATCCTCTATTAAAGGGAATCTTTTATCAGAAAATGATCTGTTCTTTAAATCAGGTTTTTATCTTAAATGTATTTTGTTAAAAAAAATGTCTTTCATCTTGGCTGTCTCTATGGAAAAAAACACTAAAGAAAGTACCGTATCTTGCAATTTTCTTACTGGCCACAAACACTAGACTCCTACTTCTTGTTCTGGAAAGGTGACTTTAACAGCCTCATTATCATCAGCACAGACAATGAAAGCTAACAAATCTATATATGTATTAGATATCACAGGATCCAACATTTACAATAGCCGATATCACAGCTTACCTCCTACTGCCTTCACAATGACCTTTGTCCAGATTAGAGTATGCCCAGTTTATGCTTCTATACAAAAAATAAGGATTGTTTGGTACTCACTGTAAAATCTTTCTTGGAGCCTTCATTGGGGGACACAGGTAACCATGGGTGTATGCTGCTGTTACTAGGAGGCTGACACTAGGCAAAAAAGAGTCGGCTCCTCCTCAGCAGGGTACACCCCACCAACTGACACAAACAGGGACGGCGTCAGCACCCGGGCAAGTGCCGGGGCCCTGACGAGACGGGAGGGCCCACTCACGCTGTCTGGGATACCCGCCGGCCGCCGCCATGCCCCCCATGTACTGACCCCATCCTGCGCCCTCCGCGAGGGACCCACGCAGCCTTACAGCCAGCAATGATCATCGCTTTGTTCGGCTGTAATCTTGTGTGCGGCGCTGGCACAGGACCTGTGATGAGGTCACAGGAGGGGAGGAGTCAGGAATCACATGATCAGGGTGGCTGCAGTAGCGATGGGCAGTTCGGCTCTTTTTGGTGATCTGGCTCACTCGGCTCCGCTCACCAAAAAGAGCCGGCTCTTCTTTTAAAAAGTGCTACTTTCCCCACTTTTATCACTCCAGTCTCTTAACTATAAAGCCTGGGCCTCATTATACAGCTGTACAGGGGTCTATTGAACGCTTTTTAGCCATTTTCTCAGACTGTAGCTCCTGGGCACAGGGCCTCACTCTTATTCCGTCACTATAACGCTGTGTGCACACGCTGCGGAATCTGCTGCGGATTGGTCCACGCGGATTTTCAAAATCCGCAGATAAATCCGCGGATTATCCTGCGGTTTTACCATCTCCACAATGGAGGAGATGGTAAACCACTGCGGAATCCGCAGAAAGAATTGACATGTCAATTCTTTCTGCAGTTTAGAAACCGCAGAAAATCCGCGCGGAAAATTGCACAGCATCTGCACTGCGGTTTCCATTTCCCATAGGGAATAATGGTACGGTATAAGGTAGCAGTAACTGCTGCGGATCCGCAGGGCCAAATCTGCTGCGGATCTGCAGCAGAATCCGCAGCGTGTGCACACACCCTTAAGCCTGGGCCTCATTATACAGCTGTACAGGGGTCTAGTTAAGGCTTTTTTTCCCTTTCCTCAGACTGTAGCTCCTGGGCACAGGCCCTCACTCCTGTCCCTTCACTATAAAGCCTGTGCCTCATTATACAGCTATACAGGGGTCTAGTGATGGCTTTTTAGCCATTTTCTCAGATTGTAAGCTCCTGGAATCAGGCCCTCACTCCTGTCCCTTCACTATAAAGCCTGGGCCTCATTATACAGCTATACAGGGGTCTAGTTAAGGCTTTTTTTTCCCTTTCCTCAGACTGTAGCTCCTGGGCACAGGCCCTCACTCCTGTCCCTTCACTATAAAGCCTGGGCCTCATTATACAGCTATACAGGGGTCTAGTGATGGCTTTTTAGCCATTTTCTCAGATTGTAAGCTCCTGGAATCAGGCCCTCACTCCTGTCCGTATTGCTGATTTGTGTTATCCTCTAATATCTGATATTTTTCCATGTGTTCCACATTAGTCAGTGCTGTGAGATCTGCCAGCACTGATTATTCTAAGGCTACGTGCACACGTTGTGGATTTGCTGCGGATCCACAAGTGATTTACAGTACAATGTTGTTCTATGGGGAAAAAACGCTGTGCACATGCTGTGGAAAAATCCAAGCAGAAACGCAGCAGTTTATTTTCCGCAGCATGTCAAAACTTTGTGCGGATTCCGCATCGTTTTTACACCCATTCCATTATAGGAATCCGCAGGTGTAAAAACGCAGGCGAAATCCACACAAAATCCATAATCAATCTGCATAAAAACCTCACGGATTTAGACCTGTGGATTCTGCCAAGAGATGCATATTCCGCACAGAAAATTCCACACAGCAATCCGCAACATGTGCACATACCCTTATAAGTAAATCCTTGGAGACATGTTCCAGGTTCCTACAGAGTAACTCTGATATCTGCACCATACATGGCACCCCTTACCTACCAATTCTGGTATGCATGGTCCCCTCATCCCCAATCCTGGTATACATGGTCCTCTCACCCCCCAATCCTGGTATGCATGGTCCTCTCACCCCCCAATCCTGGTATGCATGGTCCTCTCACCCCCCCAATCCTGCTATGCATGGTCCTCTCACCCCCCCAATCCTGGTATGCATGGTCCTCTCACCCCCCAATTCTGGTATGCATGGTCCTCTCACCCCCCAATTCTGGTATGCATGGTCCTCTCACCCCCCAATCCTGGTATGCATGGTCCTCTCACCCCCCAATTCTGGTATGCATGGTCCCCTCATCCCCAATCCTGGTATGTATGGTCCCCTCACCCCCCAATCCTGGTATGTATGGTCCCCTTGTAGGGAAGGTGACTTGATGGACGGACTTGTCAGAATAGAGAAAGGAAGGTTTGCACAGTTTAGACAGGTGTCAGTTATTACAGTGGGGAAACAGCTAGGAAAGTGTAATGGACGTGCAGTACCTTTGGTTGACCATTAGAGGGCAGGGAGGAGTGTGAGCACAGGACTTGACATCAGCTTAGGGCGTAGGAAACCGTTGGTCATGGGGGGCGGAGTTAGAGGGAACCGGGAAAGATATAAATTGGACAGGAGGGTTCCAGAAAGTTCCAGTCCCCAGGGGGAGCTCAAGTGATGAGGACACTGTGACAGTTGTGGCACTGTGAGGAAAACCCAACCAGGGGGACTGAGGAGAGAGAAAGTCAGTGGGGTGGTCCTGACACGAAGACCGCAATATAGACGAGGCACAGAGGTACAGCATACCGTATTGAGGTAGACTTATGACCAGTAAAATTACTGTTGGTTTACGGGCCTAAGGCGGCCATAGTGACGGACCTGTCAGGAGCGTCAATAAGCGAAAAGGGACGGTACGTACATATACGTCCCTGGTGAAGAGTGCGGTGTGTAATGTATATTGTAACCGGAGGGCCTTGAAGAGAATTGCGGTGTGCTGAGAGGCCGTCAGGTGGACGGCGAGAGAATAAAACTTGGACCTGTTGCATCCAAAACCTGCCTCCAAATTGTCTGTTACGTCTCTGCGTGGTAAAAGAGGGACCACCCCCCAGTCCGGCCCACCAACCCTACACCCTCACCCCCTATCCTGGTATGCATGGTCCCCTCATCCCCCAATCCTGGTATGCATGGTCCTCTCACATCCCAATCCTGGTATGCACGGTACTCCCTCATCCCTATCCTGGTATGCATGGTCCACCTCATCCCCAATCCTGGTATGCATGGTCCCCCTCATCCCCAATCCTGGTATGCATGGCCCCCTCACCCCCTATCCTGGTATGCATGGTCCCCCTCATCCCCAATCCTGGTATGCATGGTCCCCTCACCCCCTATCCTGGTATGCATGGCCCCCCTCTCCTGGTATGCATTCTACCCCTCACCCCCCCCCCCCAAAACTGGCATGCATGGCCCCCTCACCCCCCAATCCTAGCATGCATGGCCCCCTCACCCCCCAATCCTGGCATGCATGGCCCCCTCACCCCCCAATCCTGGCATGCATGGCCCCCTCACCCCCTATCATGGTATGCATGCTACCCCTCACCCCCCCAATCCTGGCATACATGGCCCCCTCACCCCCTATCCTGGTATGCATGGTCCTCTAACCCCCCTATCCAGGTATGCATGGCGCCACAACCCGCCCTCTACTGACTTCACGGTGTATACCCGATCTGTAATCTTTTGTGCCATGATGTGAGGGCGGGTTGTTGGGCCGGAATTGGCGCCTGCACATTTCTCTCTTTCTGGCGCCATTTTCTTGAAGACACACTGCAGTGTGTCTTCCACAAGATGGCACCAGAAAGCGCGGACTGCCCTGCGCATGCGCCGATTCCGGCCCAACAAACCACCCTCTCCTGTCATCACCGCCAGACGCAAGACCCCGCGGCAACACCGAATCGGTAAGATGTTGTGTCGGAGATTGCGGTATGCGTTCAGTGCTTACGCATACCGCGATCTCCGGGGGGGGAGTGCGTCTACCGTGATCTCGTGGGGGTGTGTCACTCTGTCTGGAGCCAGACTGCGCAGGTGTGTCGCACTTGTGCAGTCTATAAAGGCTTCAGAGTGATTCTTAGAGCGTTATATTATACATATAGCCCGGATCTGTCCACAGAGTTTCTCTGCCTCAGATTTATATTATTACTTTCCCACTGTAGAGCAGCAGGAACTACAGAAAATGAGGGATAAGATGGCTGTCAGTGCCTGACCTCAGTGCCTCTGCTCTGCTCATCTTTCAGCTGCCGGACATCCACTGTTATGTCAGACAGTGACAGTCTGTGTGACTGCACATTGTGATCTATCACAGATCGTGTGTGCACTCACTGCACTGAGCAACCAATCACAGTACAGCTATGTGTCATGTGGGAGGAGCCCAGTCGCAAGTCAAAGCCTTGCCAGTCACTCCCCACTTGTACACAGGCTCTAAGTCTCCTCCTCAGCTCCTCCCAGCCCCCAGCCAGGCAGGAAGAAGCTACGCAAACGCAGGAGGGAAAAAAAAAAAATACATTTGGCTCAGCTCCCAGTGGTGAGCCGACTCCCGTTGGTCACATGAAAGAGCCGGCTCTTTGTATCGGTTCGTTCACGAACGACACATCACTAGGCTGCAGGATCTGCTGTGCTGGTCGCTCGTCATTATGATGCTGGTCTGGATAAGGTAAAGTTTGTGTGTGGGACAGTGGGGTCAGGAGGGGTTTACTAGGTGGATGTAGCAGAGCCGTGTGTGTGTATTTGGGTGGGGTCAGGAAGGGTGTACAAGGTGGATGTAGCAGGGCCGTGTGTGTACTTGTGTGGGGTCAGGAGGGGTTTACAAGGTGGATGTAGCAGAGCCGGCCCGTGTGTGTACTTGTGTGGGGTCAGGAGGGGTTTACAAGGTGGATGTAGCAGAGCCGGCCCGTGTGTGTACTTGTGTGGGGTCAGGAGGGGTTTACAAGGTGGATGTAGCAGAGCCGTGTTGATGTAGCAGAGCCGTGTGTGTACTTGTGTGGGGTCAGGAGGGGTTTACAAGGTGGATGTAGCAGGGCCGTGTGTGTATTTGTGTGGGGTCAGGAGGGGTTTACAAGGTGAATGTACCACCCCTCCTTTCTCCTCTCTCCCATGTATAACTCTGAGGCTCTACTGACATTTCTTACCCACTCCAAACCATTCAATACCTCCATGCAGCACTCAAAACGTTCATACAAATCATCTCATCACCTGCTCTTTCTGTTTTTTCTCCTTTTACTAGTTGCAGGCGACATCTCCCCCAACCCTGGGCCTCCCTCCACCAGCATACAGTACATTACTCTCCTCCAGCTGCATATAGAAACCCTGCTAATCTTATTAACATTCAGTGCATGCCTTCTCCTATCGCTTTCCAGTGTGCTCTCTCGAATGCACGGTCTGTGTGTAACAAACTGACTTAAGGCCCTTTTACATTTAGCGATGCACCAGCGATCCGACGAGTGATCCGACCCGGTCAGGATCGCTGGTGCATCGCTAAATGATCGCTACTCAGCTTTCATACAGAAAGATCTCACAGCGATGCAGCAGCGACGCAGCGGACGATACTTAGCCTTCACACACAGCGATCCAGACGTCCTCCCGCCTCGTCTCACACAGCAGGAAGCAGACGACGAGAAATGGAGCCGCGCGATCAGCGATGGACAGCGGGGGAGCCGGTCGGAGGTAAGTATCACACATAGCGATATCGCTAGCAATATCGCTATAACGTCACTAAATCAGTGACGTTTTAGCGATATTGCTAGTGATATCGCTATGTGTAAAACCCCCTTTACATTCATGATTTTTTTCTCTCTAATTCCGTTAACCTTCTGGCTATTACAGAAACCTGGATCCAGCACTCAGACACCACCGCTGCTGCCGCTCTCTCGTTTGGTGGGCTGAAATTTTCACATACCGCCAGACCTGAGAACAGACAGGGTGGAGGTGTTTGTTTGCTCCTTTCATCACAATGTGCTTTCCAAGTCATTCCCCCCCCCCCCCCCCTTCCCTCACTTACTCTTTCTTCCTTTGAAGTCCACGCCGTCAGACTCTTTAACCCCTTCACCCCCAAGGGTTCATGACCGGGCCAATTTTTACAATTCTGACCACTGTACCTTTATGAGGTCATAACTCTGGAACGCTTCCATGGATCCCGGTGATTCTGACATTGTTTTCTCGTGACATATTGTACTTCATGTTAGTGGTAAAATTTCATTCAAATAACTTGCGTTTATTTGTGAGAAAAACGGAAATTTGGCGATAATTTTGAAAATTTCGCAATTTTCCAACTTTGAATTTTTATGCCCTTAAATCACAGAGATACGGCACACAAAAAACTTGATATCTAACATTTCCCACATGTTTACTTTACATCAGCACAATTTTGGAACCAAAATTTTTTTTTTGTTAGGAAGTTATAAGGGTTAAAAGTTGACCAGCGATTTCTCATTTTTACAACACCATTTTATTTTTAGGACCACATCACATTTGAAGCCACTTTGAGGGGTCTATATGATAGAAAATACCCAAAAGTGACACCATTCTAAAAACTGCACCCCTTAAAGTGCTCAAAACCACATTCAAGAAGTTTATTAACCCTTTAGGTGCGTCACAGGAATTTTTTTGAATATTTAAAAAAAAATGAACATCTAACTTTTTTTCATAAAAAAAATACTTCAGGTTCAATTTTTTTTATTTTACCAAGGGTAACAGGAGAAATTGGGCTGCAAAAGTTATTGTGCAATTTGTCCTGAGTACGCAGAAACCTGATATGTGGGGGGGAACCACTGTTTCGGTGCATGGCAGAGCTCAGAATGGAAGGAGCGCCGTTTGACTTTTTCAATGCAAAATTGGCTGGAATTCAGATTGGACGCCATGTCACGTTTGGAGAGTCCCTGATGTACCTAAACAGTGGAAACCCCCTACAAGTGACCCCATTTTGGAAACTAGACCCCCCAAGGAACTTATCTAGATATGTGGTGAGAACTTTGACCCCACAAGGGCTTTACAGAAGTTTATAACGTACAGCGGTACAATTAAAAAATCATATTTTTTCCACAAAAATGATGTTTTCACCCCAATTTTTATTTTCCCAAGGGTAACAGGACCCTAAAAGTTATTGTGCAATTTGTCCTGAGTACGCTGATACCCCACATGTGGGGGTAAACCACTATTTGGGCGCATGGCAGAGCTCGGAAGGGAAGCAGCGCCATTTGACGTTTTTGGCTGGAATTGAGATCGGACAACATGTCGCGTTTGGAAAACCCCTGATGTACCAAAACAGTGGAAACCCCCCACAAATGACACCATTTTGGAAACTAGACCCCCTAAGGAACTTACCTAGATGTGTGGTGAGAACTTTGAACCCCCATGGGCTTCACAGAAGTTTATAACATAAAGCCATACAATTAAAAAATCATATTTTTTCCACAAAAATGATCTTTTCACCCTCAATTCTTATTTTTCCAAGGGTAACAGGACCCTAAAAGTTATTGTGCAATTTGTCCTGAGTACGCTGATACCCCACATGTGGGGGTAAACCACTATTTGGGCGCATGGCAGAGCTCGGAAGGGAAGCAGCGCCATTTGACGTTTTTGGCTGGAATTGAGATCGGACACCATGTCGCGTTTGGAAAACTCCTGATGTACCAAAACAGTGGAAAACCCCCACAAATGACACCATTTTGGAAACTAGACCCCCTAAGGAACTTAACTAGATGTGTGGTGAGCACTTTGACCCCCCCCAGTGCTTCACAGAAGTTTATAATGCCCGGGCGTGAAAATAAATAATTCGTATTTTTTCCACAAACATGATCTTTTAGTCACCATTTTTTTATTTTCCCAAGGGTACCAGGAGAAATTGGACCCCAAAAGTTGTTGTCCAATTTGTCCTGAGTATGCTGATACCCCATATGTGGGAGAAAACTACTGTATGGGCACACGTCGGGGCTCGGAAGGGAAGTAGTGACGTTTTGGAATGCAGACTTTGATGGAATGGACTGTGGGTGTCATGTTGCCTTTGGAGAGCCCCTAATGTACCTAAACAGTGGAAACCCCCCACAAATGACCCCATTTTGAAAACTAGACCCACTAAGGAACTTATCTAGATGTGAGGTGAGCACTTTGAACCCCCAAGGGCTTCACTGAAGTTTATAATGCCAGGGCATGAAAATAAAAAAATCGTATTTTTTCCAGAAACATGATCAATTAGTCCCCAATTTTTTCATTTTCCCAAGGGTAACAGGAGAAATTGGACCCCCAAAAGTTGTTGTCCAATTTGGCCTGAGTACGCTGACACCCCATATGTGGGAGAAAACTACTGTATGGACACACGTCGGGGCTCGGAAGGGAAGCAGTGACGTTTTGGAATGCAGACTTTGATGGAATGGTCTGCGGGTGTCATGTGCGTTTGGAGAGCCCCTGATGTACCTAAACTATTGAAACTCCCCACAAGTGACCCCACTTTAGACACTAGACCCCCCACGGAACTTATCTAGATGTGTGGTGAGCACTTTGAACCCCCAAGTGCTTCACAGAAGTTTATAACACTCGGACGTGAAAATAAAAAAATCATTTTTTTCCACAAAAATGATATTTTTGCCCCCAATTTTTTATTTTCCTAAGGGTAACAGGAGAAATTGGACCTCAAAAATTGTTTTGCAATTTGTCCTGAGTAGGCTGATACCCTACATGTGGGGGTAAAACACTGTTTGGGCGCATGGCAGAGCTTGGAAGGGAAGGAGCACCATTTGACTTTTTCAACTCAGAATTGGCTGGAATTGAGATCAGACGCCATGTTGCATTTGGAGAGCCCCTGATGTGCCCAAACAGTGGAAACCCCCAATTATAACTCCAACCCTAACCCCAACACACCCCTAACCCTAATCTGAGCCCTAACCCTAGCCCTAACCCTAAGGCTGTGTGCACACGCTGCGGTTCCGCAGCGGTTTTGGCTGCTGCGGACCCGCAGCAGTTTCTGCTGCGGTGTACAGTACCATGATTCCCTATGGGAATCAAAAACCGCAGTGCAGACGGTGCGGAATTTTCCGTGCGGATTATCTGCGGTTTTCAATCCGCAGAAAGAATTGACATGTCAATTCTTTCTGCGGATTCTCCTGCGGTTTGCCATCTCCTCTATTGAGGAGATGAAAAACCGCAGGACAAAACCGCAGAGCAATCCGCAGGTAAAACCGCAGGTCTTTTGACCTGCGGTTTCACCTGCGGATTTTACAAAATCCGCGCGGATGAATCCGCACCTAATCCGCAGCGTGTGCACACAGCCTTACCCTAACGGGAAAATGGAGATAAATACTTTTTTTAAAATTTTATTATTTTTCCCTAACTAAGGGGGTGATATCGGGGGGTTTGATTTACTATTTATGGCGGTTTTTATATTTGGCAGCTGTCGCACGCTAAAAGACGCTTTTTATTGTAAAAATAGTTTTTGCATCACCACATATTGAGAGCTATAATTTTTCCGTATTTTGACCCACCGAGTCATGTGAGGTCTTATTTTTTGCGGGACGAGTTGACGTTTTTATTGGTACCATTTTCGGGCACGTGACATTTTTTGATCGCTTTTTATTCCTATTTTTGGGACGCAGAATGAACAAAAACCAGCGTTTCATGAATTTCTTTTGGGGGGGTGCGTTTACACCGTTCCGCGTGCGGTAAAATTGATAAAGCGGTTTTATTCTTCGGGTCAGTACGGTTACAGCGATACCTCATTTAGGTCGTTTTTTTATGTTTTTGTCGGTTTTATGCAATGAAAACTATTTTATATAAAAAATAATTATTTTTGCATCGCTTTATTCTGCGAGCTATAACTTTTTTATTTTTTCGCTGATGATGCTGTGTGGCGGCTCGTTTTTTGCAGGACAAGATGACGTTTTCAGCGGTACCATGGATATTTATATGCGTCTTTTTGATCGCGCGTTATTACACTTTTTGTTTGGCGGTTTGATAATAAATCATTATTTTTTGCTTCGTTTTTTATTTTTATTTTTTAAGGGGTTCGCTAAAGGGGTTAACTAATGGGACAGTTTTATAGGGCGGGTCATTACGGACGCGGCGATACCTAATATGTGTACTTTTATTGTTTTTTTTTTTTATTATTATTTCCAAAAAATGGATTTATTTGGGGGAATTTTTTTTTTTTTTTCTAATTTATTTGGCGATTTTTTTATTTTAATTATTTTAACACTTTTTTTTATTTTTTTTTTACTTTATTAAATAGTCCCAGGTGGGACATCACTGTCCTGTGACAGATCGCTGATCTGTCACATCACAGATCACTGTGACAGATCAGCGATCTGACACAGGCACTGCAAAAGGCTTCCTCATGCCTGCGCTTTGCAGGCACTGAGGAAGCCAGCTTCCTCAGGCCCCCAAAGGCCCCCGTCGCCATCTTGGATTCGGGGGCCTGGAGGAAAGGAGCCCCCCCGCAGCAGCGCTGCACATTGCGCTGCCGTGGGGGGCTCAGGGAAGCACGGAGGGAGCCCCCTCCTTGCCGATGCTTCCCTTTAACCCCCGGTACACCGCGATCATGTTTGATCGCGGTGTGCAAGGGGTTAACGTGTCGGGGGCGGTCCGTGACCGCCCCTGACACATTGTGCTGGGTGTCAGCTGTGATAATCAGCTGACACCCGGCCGTGATCAGCGGCGCTCACCACGTGGGCGCCGCTGATCGCGCCGACGTACTATCCCGTCCATGGGCATAGGGGCCCAGGTCCCATGGACGGGATAGTACGTTGGATGGCAGAAAGGGGTTAAAGGGAATCTGTCACCCCTTTTTTGAGATATCCTATAATGAGATCATTCAATTGTGTGTCACATAAGGATTCTCTTAGTACTTTTGCTTCCCCCTGACCCCGCACCTTTCATGCATAAATACCTTTTTTATATCGGTTCAGATGTATGTAAACTGCCTTCGTCCGGTCCGCTGGGCGAGGCTTATTCACCTGCTCCCCCCCCCTCCCTGTCTTGCACTACGCATTTCTTCTTGTGTAGAGCAAGACAGGGAGGGGGGAACAGTTGAATAAGCCCCGCCCATCGGACCGGACCGTGGCAGTTTACATACATCTGAACCGATATAAAAAAGGTATTTATGCATGAAAGGTGCAGGGTCAGGGGGAACCAAAAGTACTAAGAGAATCCTTATGTGACACACAATTGAATGATATCATTATATGATATCTCAAAAAAGGGGTGACAGATTCCCTTTAAGCCCTACTCCTTACGAGTGGCGGTTGTCTATCGCCCCCCCAGGCTCCTCCCGCCAGTTTCTAGACCACTTCGCCACCTGGCTTACTCCCTTTCTATCCTGTGACATCCCCACCCTCATCATGGGAGACTTTAACATCCCCATCAGTGATCCCCTGTCCCAATCTACCTCTCATCTTCTTTCTCTAACTTCTTCATTCGGCCTCTCACAATTTACTAATTCTCCTACACATGAGGACGAGAATACTCTGGACCTGGTTTTCTCCCGTCCCGGCTCTCTGCACAACTTTAATAACTCCCCTCTCCCGCTCTCGGACCACAACCTTCTTTCCTTCTCTGTCAAGAATTGTCTCCTCACCCGGGACACCCCCACTTACCACACTTATCGGAATACACGTATCATTAATACCCAGCAGCTTATGGACAATCTCCACACATCTTTAGCCCCCATCTCCTCCCTCTCCTGTCCAGACTTATCATTGTCACACTTCAATAATACACTGAAGAATGCCCTAGGTCAAGCAGCACCTTCTACATGCAGAAAGACCCGACACAGACAACGGCAGCCCTGGCACACAATGCAAACACACTTTCTTCAGCGCCGCTCAAGGTGTGCAGAGCGGCAGTGGAGAAAATCTCTCTTAGTAGAAGACTTCATCCACTATAAGTTCATGCTCAAAACCTATAACTCTGCCCTTCACCTGGCCAAATAATCCTACTTCACCACCCTCATCACCTCACTAGCCAACAACCCAAGACAACTTTTTGAAACCTTAAACTCCCTCCTGAAACCTAAAGTACAGGCCCCCATCACAAACCTAAGCGGAGAGGATCTGGCCACTTAGAAAAAAATCAGCCACATCCATCAGGATATCTCAGCCCAATCTCCTCAGTGCCTGGATCCCCTTCCCTGCCGCACCTCAAGCTGACTAGACATCTTTGAGCCTGTTTCAGAAGAAGTTTCCAAGCTCCTCGCTTCTGCTCGGCCTACAACCTGCAAGAGTGACCCCATTCCTTCACAGCTCCTGCAGTCTCTCTCACCAGTGGTCACCACTCACCTGACTAAAATATTTAACCTCTCTCTTTCTTCAGGTATATTTCCCTCCTCATTTAAACATGCCATCATAAGCCCTTTACTTAAAAAGCCATCCCTGGACCAGAACTGCACTGCTAACTACAGTCCTGTCTCTAACCTTTCCTTCATCTCTAAACTCCTGGAACGCTTGGTCCACTCCCGTCTAATCCGCTATCTCTCTGATAACTCTCTTCTCGACCCCTTATAATCTGGTTTCCGCTCTTTACACTTCACTGAATCTGCCCTCACTAAAGTCTCTAATGATCTAATAACAGCTAAATCGAAAGGTCATTGCTCCCTGCTGATTCTCCTGGATCTCTCTGCCGCATTTGACACTGAGGATCACCAGCCCCTCCTCACTATGCTCCGCTCTATAGGCCTCAAGGACACAGCGCTTTCCTGGTTCTCCTCCTACAGTGGGGCAAAAAAGTATTTAGTCAGTCAGCAATAGTGCAAGTTCCGCCACTTAAAAAGATGAGAGGCGTCTGTAATTTACATCATAGGTAGACCTCAACTATGGGAGACAAACTGAGAAAAAAAAATCCAGAAAATCACATTGTCTGTTTTTTTTCATTTTATTTGCATATTATGGTGGAAAATAAGTATTTGGTCAGAAACAAGCAATCAAGATTTATGGCTCTCACAGACCTGTAACTTCTTCTTTAAGAGTCTCCTCTTTCCTCCACTCATTACCTGTAGTAATGGCACCTGTTTAATCTTGTTATCAGTATAAAAAGACACCTGTGCACACCCTCAAACAGTCTGACTCCAAACTCCACTATGGTGAAGACCAAAGAGCTGTCAAAGGACACCAGAAACAAAATTGTAGCCCTGCACCAGGCTGGGAAGACTGAATCTGCAATAGCCAACCAGCTTGGAGTGAAGAAATCAACTGTGGGAGCAATAATTAGAAAATGGAAGACATACAAGACCACTGATAATCTCCCTCGATCTGGTGCTCCACGCAAAATCCCACCCCGTGGGGTCAGAATGATCACAAGAACGGTGAGCAAAAATCCCAGAACCACGCGGGGGGACCTAGCGAATGAACTGCAGAGAGCTGGGAACAATGTAACAAGGCCTACCATAAGTAACACACTACGCCACCATGGACTCAGATCCTGCAGTGCCAGACGTGTCCCACTGCTTAAGCCTGTACATGTCCGGGCCCGTCTGAAGTTTGCTAGAGAGCATTTGGATGATCCAGAGGAGTTTTGGGAGAATGTCCTATGGTCTGATGAAACCAAACTGGAACTGTTTGGTAGAAACACAACTTGTCGTATTTGGAGGAAAAAGAATACTGAGTTGCATACATCAAACACCATACCTACTGTAAAGCATGGTGGTGGAAACATGCTTTGGGGCTGTTTCTCTGCAAAGGGGCCAGGACGACTGATCCGGGTACATGAAAGAATGAATGGGGCCATGTATCGTGAGATTTTGAGTGCAAACCTTCTTCCATCAGCAAGGGCATTGAAGATGAAACGTGGCTGGGTCTTTCAACATGACAATGATCCAAAGCACACCGCCAGGGCAACGAAGGAGTGGCTTCGTAAGAAGCATTTCAAGGTCCTGGAGTGGCCTAGCCAGTCTCCAGATCTCAACCCTATAGAAAACCTTTGGAGGGAGTTGAAAGTCCGTGTTGCCAAGCGAAAAGCCAAAAACATCACTGCTCTAGAGGAGATCTGCATGGAGGAATGGGCCAACATACCAACAACAGTGTGTGGCAACCTTGTGAAGACTTACAGAAAACGTTTGACCTCTGTCATTGCCAACAAAGGATATATCACAAAGTATTGAGATGAAATTTTGTTTCTGACCAAATACTTATTTTCCACCATAATATGCAAATAAAATAAAAAAAAAACACAATGTGATTTTCTGGATTTTTTTTTCTCAGTTTGTCTCCCATAGTTGAGGTCTACCTATGATGTAAATTACAGACGCCTCTCATCTTTTTAAGTGGTGGAACTTGCACTATTGCTGACTGACTAAATACTTTTTTGCCCCACTGTACCTCTCTGACCGCACCTTCACTGTATCTTTTGCCGGCTCTTCCTCTCCTCGTCCCCTTACTATCGGGGTCCCGCAGGGCTCAGTCCTAGGCCCCCTCCTCTTCTCTCTATACACTGCCCCTATTGGACAAACAATCAGCAGATTTGGGTTCCAGTATCATCTCTATGCTGATGACACCCAATTGTACACTTCTTCCCCTGACATCACCCCTACCCTAATTCAAAATACCAAGGATTGTCTGTCTGCTGTCTCTAACATCATGTCCTCCCTCTATCTGAAACTAAATCTCGCCAAAACTGAACTTCTTGTGTTTCTCCCCTCTACTAACCTCACTCTACCTAACATCAAAATAACCCTGGAGGGTTCAACCATAACTCCCAAGCAGCATGCCCGCTGTCTTGGGGTCATATTCGACACTGAACTTTCCTTTACTCCCTATATCCGATCACTCACTTGCTCTTGTCACCTGCATCTTAAAAACATCTCCAGAATCCAACCTTTTCTCACCTTTGAAACTGCTAAGACTCTTACTGTTGCTCTTATTCATTCTCGTCTGGACTACTGCAACTCTCTTCTGATCGGTCTCCCTCTTACCAAACTTTCTCCTCTCCAATCCATCTTGAATGCGGCAGCCAGGGTCATATTTCTGTCCAGCCGCTTCACCGATGCCTCCATCTTGTGCCAGTCATTACACTGGCTACCTATTCACTACAGGGTCCAGTATAAACTCATCTCTGTCACCCACAAAGCTCTCCACTGTTCTGTTCTGCACCGACTTATATCTCCTCTCTCATCTCTGTCTATCGCCCTACACGTGCCCTCCATTCTACAAACGACCTAAGAATAACATCCGCCGTAATCCGAACCTCGCACCTCCGTCTCCAAGACTTCTCTCGTGCTGCTCCAGCTCTCTGGAATGCACTTCCCTTCCCCAGACGATCAGACTGATACCTAGCCCCGACCTATTCAAGCGCGCTTTGAAAACCCATCTCTTCAAACAAGCCTACCACATCAACTACTCAGTTAACTAACTTTGCCCTGTTCCCTCCTTCCAAATATTATTCTGAATCTGCACCCTACTATTCATCTGTCTCCACACCCTCAATGCACACGATAACTGCACTTGATACTTGACTATTGCACTTAAACACACGGGCTGATGACCGGATCATGCAGCTTTATATGAAAATCCCTATTTATTATAATTGCCAGACCTGAAATAACAAGCACTTCTCACCTACTGTGTCCCCCCCCCCCATTTCCTTGTAGATTGTAAGCTTGCAAGCAGGGACCTCACTCCTAATGTCACTGTTTAAATTGTCTTAACCTTTATTGAATTTGTCTGTACATGTCCCCGCTTAATTGTAAAGTGCTGCGGAATATGCTGGCGCTATATAAATAAAAATTATTATAAAATTATTATTATAGTAACATAGTTTTGTAGGCTGAAGGAAGACCTTATGTCAATCTAGTTCAGCCTATTTTTAGTGCAGCTGTTCTGCATTGTTGATCCTGGGGAAGGCAAAAAACCCACAGAGTAGAAGCCAATTTTCTCCATAGGGAAAAAAATTCCTTCCCCTAAGCTGGGTCAACCATCTACCTATAATATTATGTTTTCGTAACCTTCTATACTGTTACTCGCAAGAAAAGCATCCATTCCTTTCTTAAATTCATTCAGTGAGTTGGCCATCACCACTTCCTCAGGAAGAGAATTCCAGAGCCTCACTGCTCTTACCGTGAAGAACCCTCTTCTATGCTGGTGCAGAAATTGTCTTTCCTCCAAACGAAGAGAATGCCCCCTTGTTCTTGTCACAGTCCTTGGTACAAACAGTTAATTGGAGAGATCTCTGTATTGGCCTCTGATATACTTGTACATACAGTCATGTTAAAGTTTGGGCACCCCTATTAATGTTAACCTTTTTTCTTTATAACAATTTTGTTTTTTGCAACAGCTATTTCAGTTTCATATATCTAATAACTGATGGACTCAGTTATATTTCTGGATTCAAATGAGGTTTATTGTACTAACAGAAAATGTGCAATCTTATTGACTAAGATGCCTAAGTCTTTTATAATGTAGCAGAGCCATGTGTGTACTTGTGTGGGGTCAGGAGGGGTTTACAAGGTGAATGTAGCAGAGCTGTGTGTGTACTTGTGTGGGGTCAGGAGGGGTTTACAAGGTGGATGTAGCAGAGCCGTGTGTGTACGAGGTGTACGGAGCGGAGCCGTGTGTGTACGGAGCGGAGCCGTGTGTGTACGGAGCGGAGCCGTGTGTGTACGGAGCGGAGCTGTGTGTGTATGAGGTGTGCGGAGTGGAGCCGTGTGTGTACGAGTTGTGTGGAGCCGCATGTGTACTTGGTGTACGGAGCGGAGCCGTGTGTGTGCGAGGTGTACGGAACGGAGCCCTGTGTGTACGGAGCTGAGCCGTGTGTTTATGGAGCGGAGCAGAGCCGGGGTGTACGGAGTGAAGCCGCATGTGTACAAGGTGTACGGAGCGGAGCCGTGTGTGTACGAGGTATACAAAGCGAAGCCGTGCGTGTATGAGGTGTATGGTGGGGAGCATTTATACCTCCCGAGTCCCAACCGTCCCAGATCCAGCGAGACAGTCCCGATTTTGAGAGAGAGACTGCCCCAGCCGGGAGCTGACTTTTCCCGCGGACACAGGAGTACACGGCGGAGCCCCAAGGAGCAATTTAAAACTCGCATGTAACGTTGTACCGGAAGTGACGTGCTGGAAGCTGACCAGAAATGAGGTAATTTCGGGAGGAGATTGTGACGGAACCATGGAGGCACTTCAGGGAATGCTTCAGATCCATCACTGTGTCCTCCTCAGAGCAGATAGCGGGATCGCCTTGGAATCAGGGATGTCAGCCATGTGAGCGGATCATGATATGTCCTGCACCAGGAGGCACAGGTGGGCACCACAATGGGAGCTGGGCTGCTATGGTATCTTTATAGAATTTTTCTTTCTCTGTTTCTTTCTCTCTCTCTGGTCTTTCTCTCTAATCTTTTTTTTCTCTCTGTTCTTTCTTTCTTTCTCTCTCTGTTCTCTTTCTTTCCCCTCTTTCTTTCTTTCTGTCTGTTCTTTCTCTCTCTCTTTCTCTCTCTGTCCTCTCTTTCCTCTCTTTTTCTCTCTCTCTGTTCTTTCTTCCCCTCTTTCTGTCTTTCCCCTTTCTTTCCCCTCTTTCTTTCTCTCTGTTCTTTCCCCTCATCCTTTTTCTCTCTACCTCTTTGTTCTTTCTTTCTTTCCCCTCCTTCTTTTTCTCTCTCCCTGTTCTTTTTCTCTGTCCACTCTTTTTCTCTCTGTTCTTTCTTTCTCCGTTCTTTCTTTCCCCTCTTTTTTCTTTCTCCCTTTCTGTTCTTTTTTCCCCTCTTTCTTTCTCTCTGCTCTTTTTTTTCTGTCCACTCTTTCTCTCTGTTCTTTTTCTTTCTTTTTTTCATTCTCTCTGTTCTTTCTTTCCCCTCTTTCTTTCTCTGTTCTTTCTTTTTTTTCCCCTCTTTCTTTCTCTCTCTGTTCTTTCTTTACCCTCTTTCTTTCTCTTTCACGCTGTTCTTTTCTTTCTCTTTCTCTCTGTTCTTTATTTCCCGTTTCTTTCTCTCTGTTCTTTCTTTCTTTCTTTCTCTCTTTCTTTCTTTCTCTCTCTGTTCTTCCTTTCTTTCTCTCTTTTGTTTCTGTCTCTGTTCTTTATTTTCTTTCTTTCTTTCTTTCTTTCTCTCTGTTCTTTCTTTCTTTCTCTCTGTTCTTTCTCTCTCTCTCTTCTCTTCTTTCTTTCATACGTACACTACTAATCAGTAGCCTCCTTCACATGAACGTGTTTTGCCACAGAGCGAGTGTCCGTGTGGATCACATGCGTGTCCGTGTGATCCACACAGAGACAAGTCTGTTTTTGGCTGTCACCACGGTTTTCACACGTCATGAATCGTGGCATGTGTTAAGAGGGGGGCCCACTGAGACTCTTTTGCCCGGGGCCCTCAAAAACCTGGAGCCGGCCCTGGGCACAAAGCTCATCAGTTAGTGAAAAAGCAGTAGGAGAAGCGACAACGATTAACTATAAACATGCCCAACCCAGACACTGAGACCCTACATAGGCACAAAACAAGGGTGGGTGCTGTGTCCCACAATGAAGCTTCCAAGAAAGTGATTTGAGGGTGTGTGCACACGTAAGCATTTTTTTTCACGTTTTTTAAGCGTTTTTACCGGCAAAAAAACGCTTAAAAAATGCTTACACGAAGCATCCCATTCATTTCAATGAATTCTGCCGTTTTTGTGCATATTGATGCGTTTTTTTCCGCGAAAAAACGCATAGCGGTAAAAAATGCAGCTTGCCCATTAATTTCATGGAAAAATCCGCATTTCTAACTATATTCTATGAGGCTGGGGATGCTCCGTGAAAAAAAACGCATAAAAACCACGCAAAAAACGCGCGTTTCCTGGGAAGGAGTCCGGTTTTTAGTCAGGAATTTTCTGCATACGTGGGTACATAGCCTTACAGTCAGTACCAAAAATCCTTCTTTCTTTATCGCTTCATTGGGGGACAGAGGAAACCATGGGACGTCCTAAAGCAATCCCACAGGAGGGAATTGACTGTCGTGTGCAGATTAGGTCAGGCGATGGGCAACTGCCACATGCAGCATCTTTTTCCCTAGACCAGCATCAGCTGAGACTTAGGTATGTACCCTGTAGAATCTTGTGAAGATATGAAGGGATTTAGGCCTCTTTCACACTTCAGTCTTTTGACGTCAGTCGAAATCCGCCCTTTTTAGAAAAAACGAATCCGTCGCAGATTGTGACAAAACTGATGCGACGGATTCGTTTTTTCGCTGGATCCGACTGCCCTATCTGTTAATAATATTTGGAGCATGCGCAGTTTAAATAAACGGAATCCTTCGCTGGATTCCGTCATGTGACCGACGGCGACGGATCCTTTGCGATCCGTCTTTTCGACGCAGACAAAAAAGTTACAAAGTCCGTCTTCTCCAGACGACAGACACTGAAATTCCGACGGATTCGTCAAATGACGGACGAAACGGACGGCCATCCGTCACAATCTGTCGCTAATGCAAGTCTATGAGGAAAAAAATGGATTCCGCAAAAAAAAACACAGGATCCGTTTTTCTCTAAAAGGGTGAATTTCGACTGACCCCAAAAGACTGAAGTGTGAAAGAGGCCTAACAGGTAGCGGACGTGCAAATCTGGGTTACAGAGGCATGGTGGCAAATGGCTCAGGTGGCCCCCACCGCATCGGGGGAAAGAGTCCTCACCCCTGGAGGTGGTGGTCTGTCCTTAACTCAATAAGCCTGCAGTATAGTCGAACAGATGGTAGACTTGGAGGTAAAGACTCTGACTAGGTCCAGCTTATGGAGAGACCATTCCAGGGAATAAACCAGGCGGACAGAAGGAAGGAAGGACAATGTCCTCGTTAATATGAAACAGGGAGACCACCTTAGGAAGGAACGAAGGATCTGGTCGAAGGACGATGAAAGGTGAACGGCAAGAGACAACTGCTAATTCTGAGAACCGTCTTAGGTAGATGATCTCAACAAAAAAGCCACCGTCCAGGAGAGCAGGGAAACACAATGTCCTGAATGGGTTTGAAAGGGGGTTCCTGGAGAATGCTCCAAACTAGGTTAAGGTCCTATGTATCCACAGGAGGACGATGTGGTGGTGCTAGGTGAGCATCACCCTGAATGAAGGTCTTGACCTGGGGACGGTAAGCCAAATCTCGTTGAAATAGAATTGAAAGTGCGTAGACCTGACCCTTGAGAATACTAAGGGATAAACAGTTTGTACCGAATGGAAGCGGAGGCACAGGTGATGAAGTACACATTTGTTTTTAATTTTTTTTAGTGGAACCTCGATCCGGGGGGATCCGATGGGGGCATAACTAGTGAGCCCCAGATATCTGTAGTAAGACCCCTCGAACAGGACCAGAGTGGAATACCTGGGGGACACAGGTGATACCTCCAGTTAGACCCTGGACATGTGGTAGCTGTCCCAACGGGACAAACGGGTAAACAGATATTACAGATATAGTGGAGCTGACCGGCGGACACCGGGTATATGAGATGAAGCTTGCTCTGGCGAGGATAGTCAGGTTCCGGGTAGACGGAAGGAAGTTGGCTCCAGCTACTTTAGCGTTCTCCACGGCTTCAGATGGCGAGTGGTGGAACGGGATGGCACTTGAGTGTATAGGTACAGATGTTGTCTTGGATAGCCGAGCAACAGGTCACTGATATTCTATGGAAGCAAACAGTATAAGCAGAATGCCAAATGGAATGCTATAACAGCGCAGACAGAGCAGGGACAGAACTGGATTTAGCAAGAGTAGATACACGTTGCTCCGGCACTCCCCCTATGGCGGAGTCGCCAGATATGGTAATCAGTGCGCTGCCGTTGGTTAATTGATATTTCAAAAAATGTGCGCTGTCCCTTTAAGTGACGGATGGGAAGCGTGCGTGCGTCCTAAGCATTCTCCTTGGAGGCCTGCTTGCAGCGTGCCAGGAAGTTGGGGAGAGAGAGAAGCAGCAGTACGCTGAGAGACAGACAGAGAGCGAGGATCCTGACAGGGACCTCACAGAGGTACAGGGGCAGCCTCGGGAGCAGGAGCTGGTGAGGGACCAGAACTGGGGGCAGCGCCAGAACCGGGACCGGGTGTAACAGTCTTTCCAGGTCTGATGATAAATTTGTGATGACGAAGACTTCCTTGCCCTGATCATGAGGACTGCGGCCTCAATGGTCATGCCATTAAATTGAGAGACCCGAGAATTTTGGTGAAGCGGAGACCCTGAGATATTAGGTCTGGTCGGTCTGGGTACGTCTGAAAGAAGGTTTACTAACTCTGCGTAACAGGTTCTTCTGGGCCAGTATGGGGCCACTAGGATGACTGGAAAAAGGTACGGAAGATGAAATGGAGACCAAGGAATGACCAGGGCATCGTAACAGACTTTGAGGGGGTTGCAAGACCTGGCTATGAAATGAGGGACCTCGTGATTCATCCAAGATGCCATCAGATCAACTTCGGGAGTGCCCCACCTTTGACACATCTGTTTGAACACAGAAAGGTTGAGGGACCACTCGCCCGAGGATAGGCCCTGATGGCTTAGAAAGTCGGCTGCCCAGTTGTCCACACCTGGAATGTTCACAGCTGAAATTGATGGCACCTGTCTCTCGGCCAAAATCAGAATCTGAGACATCTAACATGACAGACTTGCTGTGTGTCCCACCCTAGCGGTTTATGTAAGCCATGGCTGCAGCATTGTCAGATTGAATGCGAACTGAACGGCCTGCTAGAAGGTCCTGCCAATGGAGAAGAGCGAGGTAGATGGCTCTGATTTCCAGAAGATTGATGGGGAGAGAGGATTCCCGAGAGTTCCAGCGACCCTGGAACGTGTGATGAAGGAAGGCTGCTGCTCCCCAACTGAGGAGACTGGTGTCCGTCGTGACAACTTTCCAGTGGAGAGGAAGGACTGATCTCCTGTGCCGATTGGACGGCGAGAGACTCCACCATGCCAATGACTGCCTTAATCAGAGAGGCAGCAGTATAGGGCGATTCAGAGACAAGGTCTTCTTGTCCCAGGCTGATAGGAGGGCCATTTGGAGGGGGCGGGTATGGACCTTTGTGAGAGGGACAGCTTCCATCGCGCCAATCATCTTCCCTAGAACTCTCATGCAGAGTCGAAGAGAGCATGGAGAAGGGTGTCTTAGAGGATGAATCCACAGGCGGAGAGCCAAGATCGTTTCCTCTGGAAGAAGAACTCTTGTGCAAGTCGTATCAAACAGCATGCCTAGGAAAACTATGCGCTGGTTCAGGATCAGACACTATTGTGTTGACTACCCAGCATAGACTGGTAAGAGTGTCTAAGGTGAACTAAAGACGTTCGGAACAGTCTCGGTAGGACGGGTCTTTGATTAGGAGTTCGTCCAGGTAGGGAATGATTACAATCCCCTTGGAACAAAGAATGGCCATGACAGCCACCATAACCTTCGTGAACACTCTCGGGGCAGAAGTCAGCCCGAAGAGGAGAGCTACAAACGAGTAGTGTTCCCCATGGACTGTGAAGCGCAGAAACTTCGGATGTGCCACGCAAATGGGAATGTGGAGATAGGCATCCTGAATGTCTACTGAGCAGAGGAATTCTTTGGGTTCCTTATAGGAACAAGTACGATGACTCCTTTCTGGAGGAGAGAGTCGATAGCTTGAAAGAACCCGGGGACTTGGGCTGGGACCCTTGGAGGGCGGAACATGAAGAAACGTGTTCATGGGGGGGGGGGGATGAAAATTCTATTTTGTAGCCTGTGGTAACGATCTCCCTGACCCAGGCGTCGTCGACAGGAGAGCCACACATCCCAGTAAAGAAGACGACTCCCACCCACCCTGAGAGGATTCCCAGTTGGGGGTCGCCCATCATGCAAAAGAGTATCTATGGACTCTGAGGACTTGGTACAGCAACCCTTTGAACACCATGTCGGGGCGGGTGTGAAGGACAGCTTCCTTCTTTCTCACTGAGCAGGAGACCCATGTCGCTGAATGGAGTTCCTGGGGGGAAAAAAAATGCCGAAAGGGAGGAAACTGAAGAGAAAGTCTCCTGGTGAATGTATGTTGTGGCTTAGGCTGGGGAAGAGAGGTACTCTTACCACTGGCGGTGTCCAAGATGAGCTGATCCAACTTAGACCCAAAGAGTCATGATCCCTGGAAGGGGAGATTGGTAAGGGACTTTTTTGAATGTTGCGTCCGCATTCCAGTCCTTAAGCCAGAGTATCCTGCGAATGGCTACAATATTGCTAGGGACACGAGCAGAACACCTGACTGCATCAAGTGACGCGGTGAGCAATTTTCCTGCGTGGGCAATCTGGTCCGCAAGATCAGCTAGTTTGTCTTGTGAGGACGCTGATAAAATGCTCTGCTGAAGGAGCTTGGCTACCCATGTGGAAGCGAAGCCAGGACAGAGAGCGGTACCAGCAGCCTCAAAGGTGGACTTGGCTAATGCTTTGATCTGTATGTCATTGGAACCCTTGATAGAGGAACCATCACAGAGTGATTAGAGTGTTGGTGGACAAGCACGAGACTAGCGGATCCACGGCCGGAGAATCTGCCCATTTGCTGAGAAGATCTGAACCGAAGGGATATTAAATGTTCTACACTGAAGCTCTTTTCCTGGTGCTCTCACTGTTTGGTAAAGATTCCCTCAAATTCCTTGGGGTTTGAAAACATCCAGAGAGGGCTTTTTCCCTTTTTAAATGAGACTGAGTGATCCAGAGGAGGACAGTGTTTGACCTTAATATTGAGGGTCTGATTGACTGCCGAGATGAGACTATCGAACATATGTTGGATTTTTTAAGTTTGGTCCGTGCCCAGATCTGATTGTGACTCCGAAGCAAGGTCGGACCCAGGGGCCACCTCAGGAGAGGAGGAGTGGGATACTGAGGGCATTTTGAGGGATGTGGAGGAAGGGGAAGACGAGGAACTGGAATGTTCCCGTCGGAGAGGTCTGTGTCATGATTGAGAAGGCAGGTATGGCAGGAGTGATGCTACGGAGCTTTGGCTGGAGCTGCAATCTCGCCAGAGCAGAAGTCAAGGAGAAAGAAGGCTTAGAATAAGCATGCTAAAAAAAAAAACCTGCACCGTGAAGAAAAAAACAAGCGCTCCCATAGGAGGAAAAGGGCACATGCGAGCCCCCAACCGTTGATTGATTGGCGCATCCGAAGTGGGCATGAACAGGCTGGCGCTGTAAAGTAATGAGCCAAGCACGAGGGAGGTGTGTACAGGGGAACTGGAGGCCTAAGAAGCTGGGGAGTATATTTTTGGATGGGACGTCGGCACGTAGGAAAAAACATGCATTTTAATGGACATAGAAGGTGGAGCTTCCTATATCCCTGCAGATGAAGACTCCCCCACCCCCACATCGCCATGAGGAATAACTGAAAAAAAGGGAGAGGAGCGCTATGTGTCTGGTTGAGGCCTCGACTCACTCTTCTCGATCCAGAGGACGGCATCAGGAGCCCTCAGGTGACCACCGTCTTCCTCCCAGCCTGCTCTGGGTCCCTGAGGAATGACCACCATCTTCCTCCCGGCCTGCTCCGAGTTAATGGTTGGGGTGGGGAACAGGGAAGGACTGGTCCCAACAAATCACCCCAAGACGTGTTTGAAGTGACGGGGGCAAGGTCCTCCCTCGCAGACAAGAAAGGGTATGATGTGGACGGGCCACACTGTTCTCTTGGTCGCTTATTTTGGGAAAATAGGGTGAGAAGTTACACCGTTACCCTGAAGAGAAGAACCTATAAAACTAACAAGAAGGTGACCTAAGGAGAAACAAAAACAGATCTTGGATCAGATCCAGGTCTGCCTCCTACTGACACTAAGGGCCCCGTCACACATAGCGACTCACCAGCGATCCCGACAACTATATCAACTTGTCAGGATCGCTGGTGAGTCGCTACATGATCGCTGGTGAGCTGTCAAACAGACAGCTTCACGAGCGATCAGCACCAGCGACGCCGAGCTCGCGGCGTCGCTGTTTACTTTAGTTACCAGCGCGCTGATGCAGGGAGTTGGTAACTAAGGTACACATCGGGTTTCTAAGGGGCGTGCGTCACTTAGAAACCCGATGTGTTCCTTGGTTACCAGCTCCCTGCATCAGCGTGCTGGTAACTAAGGTACACATCAGGTTTCTAAGCACCGCCCGGTGCTTAGAAACCATGCATTTACCTTAGTTACCAGCGCGCTGATCGCTGGTCTCCCGCCTGTCACACGCAGCGATGCGTGCTGGCCAGCGGGAGACCAGTGATCAAAAAAATGTCCTGGCTATTCCAGGACGATCAGCGATACCGGCAGGGGGGCCGGTTGCTGGTCAGTGTCACACACCGCGATCTCGCTGGTGAGATCACTGTTGCGTCACAAAACTTGTGACTCAGCAGCGATCTCACTAGCGAGATCTCTGTGTGACTGGCCTTAAGAAAGAAATTGACGAGCTTTGTGCCAGTTGGTGGGTTTGTGTGTGTGTGTGTGTGTGTGTACCACAGTGAGGAGGAGACAACTTCTTTTTTCCTAGTGTCAGCCTCCTAGCGACAGCCACACACACCCATGATTACCTGTGTCCACGAAAGAAGCGATAAAGGAAATATATGTAGGGTCTGAGACAGTTTATTGCTGCTAATGTCCATGTGCCCAAGTGTCTTAAATTTAGCTAAAGAGCCAGTGTGAAACTTGTGAGATTTTCATTTACATTTTTTTAAGAAAAAAGTAATGTGTAACTAAAGAAAGAAAATTGACCTTTGTTAAAATCTTTTTTATGTTATTTTTTTTGATGATATATTCCCTTTTTAGGTGAATTTGCCTGAACTGCAAAACCAGACACGAGTTGTGCTGTGTCTTCACAAAAAATTATGTTGAATCTTCTTTTTTTTTTTTTTTGCAGGATGAGCCCTGTAAAATCTCCATAATTCAGATCTGATGCTTTTTTTAATCACTGTAGGACTTGATTACCTTTAGTGATCCATAAGGCTGTGTGCACACGCTGCGGATTCTGCTGCGGATCCGCAGCGGATTTGGCCCTGCGGATCCGCAGCAGTTTCTGCTGCAGTGTACAGTACCATTATTCCCTATGGGAATTAAAAACCGCTGTGCAGACGCTGCGGAATTTTCCGCACGGATTTTGCTGCGGTTTCAAATCCGCAGAAAGAATTGCATGTCAATTCTTTCTGCAGATTCCGCAGCGGTTTACCATCTCCATTGTGGAGATGATAAACCGCCGGGCAAAACCGCAGGCAAATCCGCAGATAAACCGCAGGTCTTTTGACCTGCGGATTTATCTTCGGATTTTGCAAAATCAGTGCAGATGAATCCGCAGCAGATTCCACAGCGTGTGCACACAGCCTAAAGGCTCAGTCACACATAGCGATCTTGCTATTGAGATCGCTGCTGAGTCACTAGTTTTGTGACACAACAGTGATCTCACCAGCGAGATCGCTGTGTGTGACATCGATCAGCCCCCCTGCCGGGATCGCTGCAGGAAAGCCCAGGACATTTCTTTGGTCGCTGGTCTCCCTCTGGCCAGCACGCATGCGTGTGACCGGCGGGAGCCCAGCGATCAGCTGGTAACTAATGTACACATCGGGTACGTGCGTCCCTTGGATACCCGATGTGTACATTAGTTACCAAGCACGCTGATGCATGTACCTGGTAACTAATGTACACATCGGCGCGCTGGTAACTAACAGAACACAGCGATGCCACGCGCTCTGCATCGCTGTGCTAATCGCTGGGGAAGCTGTCTGTTTGACAGCTCTCCAGCGATCACATAGCGACTTACCAGCGATCCTGACATGTTGATATCGTTGTCGGAATCGCTGGTAAATCGTCATGTGTGATGGGGCCTTAAGACGTGGATCAGTAATGTTCAGTTGTCTTGTCCTGTCTGTTTACCCCATTACTGATGAAGGTTTTGTGTCTCCCCAGGTACCTCCAACTGGGCTGGAGATTATTTCATCCGCACGGCAGGATCTGCACTCATAGTAAATCAGACCTGTACTGTGAACGCCACAAACACCATGCAGAAACAGCTGGAAGCCGTGTTCTTGAGAGACTGGGACTCCAATTACAGCCATGTCATGCACTCCCTGACGTCTTATAAAGAAAAGTGCATCTTCTGATGACTGCACCACTGCAGGGACTATTGACATTTTGAAAAAAAAAAAAAAACAATTGGTAGTAAAGCGCTTCCAAACCTTTAGGTCAAAGTGAGAACTCAAGTATTCTACCCACAGATGAACAAAGATTACTCCTGTCTTCCGTTAACATCCTTGGCATAGAAACCTTGACCACTGAAGCACTTTTTTGAGGAATTTTCCGTGATCTTTTAATGTTACCACTGCAAGCTCAGCACCTTCTTGCATTAAAAATAGTTTGTCAAAGTTAAAGGGGTTATCCACCCTTTAAGTAGGAATTTCGTTTTTTTTTTTCTTAAATGCATGAAATTAGGGCTAAAAATCATCTTTGCAATTGAGAATTTTAATATAAAATTTGCACTGTTTGCATTCTATAGTCTCTGTTGCCCTGTCTATTGCTGGCTGCAGAATGAGCTAACTGAGAATCCATCGGTGAGTTTGTTCTGATGGGTCTAACTCTTTTATCTCTCTGTTTCTGAACTCCTCTCAGCTCACGTTTTGTCACAAACCCCAAGAAAGTTGAATATGCAGGGAAAGGAAGACCCTGCAAAAAGCGTACATTTTTCATGAAAAAAAGTAATAATTTTTAGCCCCAAATACATGAATTTAAGTTAAAAAAAAAGTCTCCAAAAGTGGACAGTATATGGTATATGTAAGCTGTGCTCTGGTGGGAATCGGCACTGGAACGGAATATGAGTATTCTTATTTCGTTATTTTAGCACTATTTCTCCCAGTAGACCTCTTTCGGCTTAGCTTGGACTATCCCTTTTAAGTGTGACAGCATTATGGTGTGCTGCAGCTGCTCTACAAGAACAAATTTACCTCCATCCTATTGGAGACATCTGAACTTTATATGGTAATAAGACGTTTTTTATGGGAAAAAAAATAATTAAATTTGATGGTATGGGAATAAAGTTAATGTGTTATGACCGAGCTGGTCTCATTTACTATATAGGGTTGTTTAAGTGTCAAATTTATATCAATACAAAATTAAAATACACATGACTTTGTAATATCTTTTATTATTTGTATTATTTAGCCATCTTTAAACATGACGCTCTTAGGCTGTGTGCACACGTTGCGGATTCTGCTGCGTTTCCGCAGCGGTTTTGGGCCTACGGAAACGCAGCAGTTCCGCAGACATGGTACAGTACCATGTAACCCTACGGACTTTCAAGTCCACTGTGCTCATGATGCGTTTTTTCCCGCGCGGTTTTGCTGCGGTTTACAAACCACAGCATGTCAATTGTTTGGGCGGATTCCGCAGCGGTTTCACACCTTTAACATAGTAGAAGTGTGAATCCGCAGGAAAACCGCAGGTCACTTTACCTGCGGTTTTACCTGCGGATCCGCGCGGAAAAATCGCAGGTGAATCTGCAACATGTGCACATAGCCTAAGAGGAGTTGGCCTAAAAGTGTATATGGATGTCCGATAGGAGGGTCACTGCAAACTATGGACCTGGCTATATAGGCTTAGCTCAGCTATATCCTACATGTTCAACTATTCATATAACTACAGTCCAAACGATAGCCGGAACTCACATTTTCTTAAAATAATCACTTTATTGATCCAGTAGGATAAAAAGGCATAAAAAAATAACAGTTGAGCACAACAGGGCAAAAAGTAAAACGGCAGAAAAGAAATATCTCACGCAACATGTTTCAGACCTACAAGGCTTGACAAAAGGACCATGCAGGTCTGAAACATGTTGCCTGGGAGCGCAGTGGATATTTCTTTTCTGCCTTTTTAATTTTTGTGCTATTGTGTTCAATTGTTTTTATACCTTTTCATACTATTGGATGAATAAAGTGATTCCAAAAGATGTGAGTGCCGGCTATGGTTTGGACTGTTGCTGTTACTGCAGAATTTTGCTGTGCACCCGGACATGTGAGCCGTTTGCCCATTTTTCATATATTCATATAACTGTGTGCCATGTAATGCCACCTTCTCCCATCAGCAGCTGCAGATGATGCCTAAAAGAGCGACTCACCTTGGAGGTTTCAGCTGCCGATTTGACGGATGGGCTTTATCCATGGCCGTATGTATCCTGCATTCTTTGCCCTTTCAAACTGCCGGTATGGATGTCTCTCTCCCTATTTGGAGAAAACTGTAAGTTCCCCTAAAACCTGCGATATGGGAATAGTGATTTTTTTTTTTTTTGCTTGCATATGTTAGGGCAATTTTATCACCTAAGAGGTAAACGCTGAGCTGTAGTCTGCAATCTTCATTCCTTTTCACACGTCGTAAAAAAACTAAATTGTTCCCTCCTACCATTTCAAGAAATAAAAAAATAAACAAATTTGGTATCTTTTTGCCCAAAAATGCCTGATTTATCAAGACATAAAATTATTTAAACCGTATGTTTTAACCACAAAAAGAAAAATCAAAATGCCTGAATGGACACCTTACGTCACAATAAAAAGCAAAATGTCATGAGTATCCTAAAAGGCATCCATAAAATCACCAGCTCCATGAGCAAAAAGCAAGCAGTCATACAGATCTGTGGGTGAAAAAATAACATTACAGACCTTTTTTAATTGCAAGATTCTGATATATAATTTTTTTTATATATATATATTTTTAGCCACTACAATAGAAAAAAACCTTCCGTTTGGCTTCGCCATAACGGTACTGACCTGGAGAATCATGTTTCCAGGTAATCTTTTACCGCACAATGAACACTAAAAGATTAACCCCCCAAAATGGCGGAATTGCTTTTTATTTCACCCCACTTGGAATATATTTTTTCCATGTTTTCAGTACATTATAGTGTAACATCAATGGTGTCATTCAGAACTACAACTCCTCTCCCCAAATGGTTATTTTGAGAAAAATGAAAAATATCTGGGTCCTTAAGGGACTATAGTATTTTGGGGGAAAAATAAAGCCCCTTGAGCTTGAGATATAGTGCCCTTTTTAATGTGCAGCTTGAGAAGACTGACAACTAATATGTCTGCTGTTGGAGAGCACCCAAGAGATGTCACCCAGCTCATGTACCTTAGCAGCTATAAAAAAAAAAAAAAAAAAAATTCAATGGATGAATAACTTCGTAACTTTATTTGCCTGAAGAGCTCTGGGCTGGGCCCCTGTATTGTCATCTGGTTTGCTCAGTGGCAGATATCTGTAATACAGGCCGTTCATGGCCTGCAGTGCCATACACGCTCTGTCTTGGAGAAGTCTTCGGACTTTCCTTCGCCAGTCTTTCACTTGCCCTTGTTATCCCACACTCTTCTAATGAGAGTTGCTGTGCTGTGTTGCTTTGTTTCTCTCTCTAAATTAATAGCAAGATCAGGTAAGTATAATTTTGGTAACAATTCGTAGTTTTGGTCATACTCTATCCCCCTAAAGACGCTGTATAAATCGGACCAAGACCAGAGCGCAATGCTTGGACTGGCTGGCGGCTTTCCTCACCCGCGTGTGACACCTTCATATATTTCAGTGCAGCTGTTGCGTTCTGGTCCGATTTATATGGCCATCTATCTCTGCGCCCAAACACTGATATTTGATGATCACATTTACAGCTTCCACCCAGGAAAATACAGCTAAGCTCTGCATGGATCACTTATCCTAGAATGCACATTAGATTAAAGGAAGTTTGTCAGCACAAAACGACTGATCAAACCAAGCAGAGCTGCCTGCTACTCCCTTGACGTGCCCGAGTTGTTCAGTGCACCTTCCCACCTACTTGTTTCTTACCTCTCTCTGCCTCACTCTTCCTTGATTGACAGCTCTAAACTCTTCAAACACACCAAGGATGCACCGAGCACCTGTGCTTGGTTTGAACAGTCATTTTGTGCTGACAGACTAATTCTAATGTAGACCCTTCCTGCTGTTCACGTTCGGCAAACAAAAGTGTTGGCAAAAGAATCGATTCACAGCTATCTAAATCAATAACCAGGTTCTTCTCCTTTGGGAAACTTATTATTTATTTTTTATTAAAATGCATGTATTTGGGTTAAAAATCATTTTAACAGTTGTTTTATTGAAAACTTTGATGGCTGCAAAATGAGTTGACTGAAAATCCACCAGTGAGCTTGCCATGATGGTCTGATAAGGAGCTTGTAGCACGCTTTCTAAGCTGAATGTGAAGAGAAACAAATATCCTGTAAAGGCCAAACTGCGCAAAAATTTACCGGAACCTAATTGTAAGAGTGAGTTTCTACCCCGACTACATGCACTTAAGACCAATCCCTTTCCCATCATAAAACCTGATTTTACAAAAAGCGAAGCTGTCATTCAAGACAATGTCATTCCTAATGAGTTAATCTACATATTGCACTTGCCTCTAGTTTCTCTGAGGTTGGTTGTCCTTCTATGTTGGAATTGCTTGGAGATAAATTTTCAAGCTTCTCTCCATCAGTAGAGTCGTTTATCTGACCTTGGAAATAGTTGGGCGATTGCAAACCTTGGTGGTCTCCTGGTGGCATGCTATAATTAGGAGTTTGCTCTGGTTGTCCAGCCTGATCTTGACACTGCTTTGACAGCTGGTAGTATTTTGAGTTCTTATGGTGTATCTTCAAATGTTGGAGACAAATGAAAGGATGCTTGATGGCTGTAGTGGGGTTTATCCTACTTTTTGAGTCCCAGGATAGCATCCTCTTCATAAGATCCACCATATTCCTATGGTCATAACGTTCGGCCAAGACTTCTAACTCTGGGTAATGGGACATAGTTGTATACAAACTTTCAATTTGGTCTAGAGAATTCAAGATGCATTTCCTTCTTTCCACCGGTTTCACTTTTGTTGCCAGTTGGTATTCTTCTACAGTTTTGATCCTCCATAGGACTTTTCCTTTGGTGTCTACTTTTTGATTAAAGAATAAGAGGGCTTTACTTGCTGCATTCAATAAATAATTGTCTGGCAACCGTTGCGTCTGGCATATGTATCTGATCTGGTCGTACTCATTATTTCCAGGGTAAAGTGGATAACCAAAGTGGAGCTCTGCAATAATACAGCCTAGAGACCACATATCCAACTTCTCGCAGAAAGGCAGACCAAGAAGAATTTCTGGAGCTCTGTAGAAGCGCGACTGGATGTAAGGATTCTTCACATGTTTAATCTCACTTAAAATGAAAGCTGAACCAAAATCAATCACTTTAATTCTAAATGGACATCTTACTTGATCAACCAACACTATGTTCTCTGGTTTTAGGTCAGCGTGGATAATAGAGAGCTCTTTCAACTTGGACAGGGCATCTAAAACTTGAGCGGTGATGGTTCTTATGTGTCTTAAAGGAATTGCAGCAAACCTGATCTCTTTCTGGTATTCGTACAGGTTCTTCTGTAGAAGCTCAAAGACCAAGTAAAATGTATCTATGACTTGGAAATGTTCAAAGAAACATACAAGATGAGCTGTATCTAGAGCAGCCTGCTTTATGAAACTAAGCAGCTTTATCTCATTCTTGATCACAGGGCTTCTTATTTGGTCATTGTGGATTATTTTGATGGCCACTAATTGTCCTGTTTCTAGTTTTCGACCCTTCACTACTTTTCCAAATGTCCCTCTACCAAGCTCCTCGATGACATGATAGTAGTCACTTGTTGACTGAAGGAGAGTCATGACGGATTTCCTAACTGGCTGTGTCAGGAGGAAATGCCAACAGCGATTCTGACTCTAAGTGTCTTTAGAACGCTTCTGTGTCATAATCGGAGGAGTTCCGTAGGTGTAGGCAGATAGCTGGGCTTTGTGGTGAACAATGGTAGATATAATGATGGAACTAATATTTAGTAGCTGATCGGTTGTAGCCTGTAGGAAAATCTGTCAGCAACTATCTAAACTCCCTACAGTGCCACCACAGGAGAAAAGAAGCCTTACACAGTTCCCATTGGTCAATGTGGGTTCCATGTGATGCACAAACATGTGGAGATACTCATTGTAGCCACTTATTTAATCATTGACTTAGTTATATAATTAAGCCCCGAGGTTGAAAAAATATATAAACATGACTGCTTTCCTCCAGCAATAGCACCACGTATAACCAGGGGTCGTAACTAGTATTGCTGAATGGCTCCATTGATGTAAATGGGGCTGAGCTGCTGCTAAGGCTCACCTGCTGAGGTGTATTCACTAAGGTGAAGGTGAACACATGAACTGAAGCCTATGGCACAAGGAGATGGAAATGAATGATAAAACATTGAACGGTGAAGATCAGAACACACTAGAAGACACAGAGTCAGGGATGTAGACAAAGGAACTGAAGATGTATAGACAGTTCAGGAACAGCATCAGCGTTTGTAATGTGAACTAGTCCGAGGCACGTTTGTCATGCAATAAGCAGATAAAATGTTAATAACGAAACAATGGCTAGGCGCTTCAACAGAGATGAACAGGCAAGCTTATGTATAGAGAAGATACTCTGTTACAGTAGTGATGATAATGTGAACAGTCTCTAGTGAGAGGTATTTGTTAGGCTTACTGTGCTTACAGAAGATGAAGGGTTAGTTGCAGGTCTGAGCCTGTAAGTACATACAGATTGTAGAAACCAGAGGAATTTGCAGAGAAGAATGTCGGCAAACAAATCTGGTTGTACACTCCAAAGCAAAAGGAAGCTTGTGTGTCCAAGTTGGCCTTAAATGGAATCTGTCAGCATCTGAACCCTCCTAAACCACCACCATAATATATAAGCCTATTGCTGGATTATTAGAAGGTCTTTTATGTGCCATACTCTTACAAATTGATTTTTCAGACTTAGAAATAATTCTGGCTTGTGCTATGCAAATTAGCAAGGACTAGTCTGATGGGGCTTTCATTCCACCAGACTAGACTTGCCTCAGAACTTGTAATCACACACATCGGTTCCCCACTACACCGGTTAAGTCACCAACTGTCATGCATGAGCATGATCTTCTTCCCTCCTGGTCAGGTGCAATGACATCCCGGCTTCATTGGTACACAGATTCTGCTTCACTGTGGCTATCTGCAAAGCGGGATTGGTGTCATTAATGCCTCACTTGGCATGCCCAGAGCATTGACGAAGCCAGGAAGTATATACTCTGCTGCTCATGACCAGGATGACAGAAGATCGTGGTCATACATGAGAGTTGCAGAGCCTTGACTGTGACGGCACATGTGTGGGGGATATTAATGGCGCTCCCATGGGAATGATTACAAGATCTGAGGCAGGACCACTCTAGGGGAATAAACGCCCTGTCAGACTAGTCTTGACTGATTTGCTTACCGCAAGCAAGATTTAAAATTTGATTTTTCAGATTTTGAAATAAGGGGACCTTCTTAATATCCAGACATAGGATTATTATTATATAAAGTAATGTTGGCAGTTTTGGAGGGATTGGAGGGTTAACAGATTCCTTTTGAAAGGTCTTGGGTAAAGATGTCACTGGAATTTGATGGGTAACTTGTGAAATACAACGTGGAGCGGCAGCTGTAGAGGAAGGAAGCAAAGCCTGGCCCTGGAGCTGAGACAGGTGTGTAACGGCTGAAGATGATCTATGTGATTGAGGAAACATTTTTATCCTTAGATGTGTCATGTGATCTACATTAAGGACATTGAACATATCGATGATCATGGTTTCTTCTACATTCTGGAGCGTGGCCCTCCTCAAAGGTCTTCATTTTTTTTCTACTCTAAATCTAGAGCATATTAAATCACTTTCTTGCTCTATAGCAGTGGTCCCTAACCTTTCTGACCTTGAGAGCCACATTCAGCTTAGAAAGAGTGTCGCGAGACATTCAGCACTGGGAGAGGGTCACGAGCCACATCCAGCTCCCACCCCCCTCAAGGTAGTGTCAACCAAAACCCCCATTACAGGTATAATCATAACCACAGCTTTTCCACATCACTCCAAAGCAGTACACTGAGATCCAGGGGTTCCCATAATACCTTCATTCAGTATTCTCCCATCAAGCACTTCCAACACACTGTCGCATCCAGCTTCAAGAACCTCCTCTAAGGCCGCTTTCACTTCAGGCTTTCAGTATCCGGCATGGTGCGGCGAAAAACCGGACTACCGGATCCGGCCGCAAACGCAGACACCGGATCCGTCTTTCTGCCGGATATATTCCTGGCAGAGAAGGTTTTCGGGCATGCGCAGTGCGAAAAACCGGTCGGGCGTTGGGAAAAAACGTTGCATGCAACGTTTTTTCCAGACGCCGGACCGGCTATTTTCTCCGGATCCGGAAAAAAACGGACGCGCCGCATTGCCATCCGGCGCAATGCGGCAGCAATGAAACAGCACGGGGAAAAAGCCGGATCTGGTCATAACAGGCGCCGGATCCGACAGTCCGGTTTTTCGCCGCACCATGCCGGATACCGAAAGCCTGAAGTGTGAAAGTGGCCTAACAGGTAGTATCATCCTCGAGCGTACCATATCTAAATTATCTCTAAACCCCAAGACAGTATATGTGCATCCAGATCTGCTCTTCTGTGCAGGGCTACTCACAAAAGTCACCATTTTGAGATGTTCTCTTCATACCTTTTTGCTAGACCTGGAGCTAACGCACCAAGCTGGCAGACAGTCGCGAGCCACAATTCACACATGTGGCTCCCGAGCTACAGGGTGGGGACCACTGCTCTAGAGTCTAGAGAACCTAATTCAAATGAATTTCTCCTGCGGTAGTGCTGCTGGAAACGTAATCATTTACTACCAGCTAGGGCTGGACCATAAGGGAGGAGCCGGGTAAAGGATGGCACATTTATATTTATCAACAGTAAAGAAACAGCTGATCGGCACCGTAAACAAAGCTCACACCTCCGGAAGTATTCAATGTGCGGAAGCCACAGCCGGCAAATAACCCAAAACCCCAAAACCCGCAGGTGCTCATTCATGAGAAAAAACATATCCATGATGTGAATCACAAGAAAAATTGAATGGCACTCACCAGATAAAATATTCAAGGCTTTATTAGAAAATCTTCAACGGGAGAACGGGAGCTGCCTTTTAAAAAACTGATGAAACGCTGATGGTAAAAAGTGACACACTGACGAAACTGTGGTAGATCGGCTCATTTGGCTGCACATAGAGGTAGACACTGAAACACTGTCTTTATAAATCTTTCACTGGTTAAATGAAAGTACTGCATAAACCAGTGTAACTTTAGAAAAACAAACCCAGCCTTCCTGGCCTAACAGGAAAACAAAACATAACGTATTGCACAGACTTTGCTGCTACGCCTGCTTCAGGAACAAACAAAACACCTCTCAAGGCCCATCCCTTCTGAATACTCTAGAAGGCTCGGTATTTATCCTCTGAACTCCTCCTGCTCTACAGCTGTTCAATTAACCTAGTTGGAAACATGGCTGATTAACCTCTTTCAGCAATTAGTGTGCTGGAGCAATTTCCTAGGTTGCTATCACTGAAGCTAACAACCTTAGTGAAACATACCTCCCCTCCAGTACCTTGCCAGCAACTTTGTCACAAAACACTGATGACAAATCACTGACATCTGTACAAATCCTTAGTCTGGAATTTTTTTCAAGCACCGAACTGTAATGCAAAATTTTCTACACATAGTTTGGGATTTTTACGTGATGCTTCAAGCTTTTGCAGTCACATGTAAATTAGCCTCAAAGTGCATTTGAGGCGTGTTGATATCATCTGAGAGATCCTAATAAACTTCCAGTGACTGCCAAGCTTGATTTCTCAGCACTGACACATTGGATTATTACAAGACAGGTATTACATTTATTGTTTTACTAGGACATATACGAACAATAACAGTAGTTCTAGTAGTAAAATTGTCCTGACAGGCTCACTTTAAAGGCAGCGTCGCTTGAGCAGCCACAGTCTTAACTCAGCTCGACACTGATCACAGACCCGGGATGAAGGAGGGTGGCCAAGCCTGAAAGTCAGTGGGTAGATTCCACATCACAACGCTGCTGACAAGGCAAGTACACATCTGTATATACGACCTGTGATTAGTACAAGTCCATGTGATATATATTAGTAATAGAGTCTGTAACTGCTGAAAACGGACATTTTCCAAATGAGAAAGTGACTGAGACAAAGGAGGAAAAATGAAAAAAGACAGCCTTAAAGATGTCTCCGCACAGCCCGATACGTAGATGGTGCTGCAAAATACTGAACATTAGGCCACTACTGTCTATATTAGGGCTTATAACCATATGTGAGAAAAAAAAAAAGGTCCGATTTTCGGACCGAAAGAAACGGACGAGTGCTATGCGAGTGTCATGCGAGTGTAATGCAATTTCCGTGCGATTTTTCCATGGAACATCCGTATGACATGCGTATGCAATCTGTATGCAATGCGATTTTAACATAAGTTTTTACATACAGCAGTTCTCTCTATGTCAAAGCTCATGTTAAAATCGCATTGTAAAACACTACTGTAAACATCGTTTTTCAACCAAATAAGCTTCAAAACATATATATAGATCGATGGATAGATAGATTAAAAGCCGTCAGATGCCGTGTACAGTATAGAATAGATAGAATAGAAATATACTCATAGAATAGATGTATATGTATATATGTGTATATGTACACACACCTCTGGCAAAAATTAAGAGACCACTGCACAGTTTTATAAAAATCAGCTTCTCTACATGTCTGACAGCCATTACATTCCAGTGTCAGTTGCATTACAACCAGAGTGCACCTCATTCTACTTAATGTGCTTCTGATTAGGTGATCACCTGAACCAAATCTTATTTAACGAAGGAAAGTATAAAAAACCCTGCTGTGGTGTTCACAATTCTCTTGCAATAGGACAAGCTGGATGGCAAAACACGTGCTAGTAATATCCCAAAAGTAATAGGAATGAAAAAATAACTTTTCACCATGCCAAAAGAGTTGAAAAGAAAAATTTTGATTGAGGAAAAGAAGGGCTCAATTCTGGCTTTACTAGCAGAGGGATACAGAGAGCGTCATGTTGCCTCCATCATTAAAATTTCTAAGACGGCAGTCCATTACAACAAGGTCAAGCAGCAGACATTGGGGACAACAAAGCTACAGACCGGCAGAGGGTGAAAACGACGGTCCACTGACAGGGATGACCGTCATCTTATTCGAATGTCACTCAGCAACCGCAGGATGACATCAAGTGACCTAAAAAATGAATGGCAAATGATAGCTGGGGTGAAGTGCACGGCAAGAACAGTTTGTAACAGGCTTCAAGAGGCAGGGCTCAAGTTATGTAAAGGTAGAAAAAAGCCTTTCATCAATGAGAAACAAAGGGGAGTCAGACTGAAGTTTGCCAAAGACCATAAGGATTGGGCCATACAGGACTGTAGTAAAGTAATCTTCTCTGATGAGTTTCATTTTCAGCTTTGCCCAACACCTGGTCGTCTAATGGTTAGACGTAGACCTGGAGAGGCATACAAGCCACAGTGTCTTGCACCCATTGTGAAATTTGGTGGAGGATTGGTGATGATCTATGGGTGCTTCAGCAAGGCTGGAATTGGGCAGGTTACCCTTTGCGAAGGATGTATAAAACAAGCTGGATACAAGTTAATCCTGGAAAAACAGTTGATTCCTTCTGCTCAGGCAATGTTCCCCAACTCTGAGGACTGGTTTTTCCAGCAGGACAATGCACCATGCCACACAGCTAGGTCAATCAATGTGTGGATGAAGGACCACCACATCCAATCCTTGTCATGGCCAGCCCAATCTCCAGACCTGAACCCCATTGAAAACCTCTGGAATGTAATGAAGAGGAAGATGGATAGTCACAAGCCATCAAAGAAGAACTTCTGAAATTTTTGTACCAGGAGTGGCATAAGGTCACCCAAAAGCAGTGTGAAAGACTGGTGGAAAGCATGCCAAGACGCATGAAAGCTGTGAGTAAAAATCATGGTTATTCCACAAAATCTTGATTTCTGAACTCTTCCTGAGTTAAAACATTAGTACTGTTGTTTCTAAATGATTAAGAATTTGAATTTGTTTTCTTAGCATTATTTGAGGTCTGCAAGCACTGCATTTTGTGTTATTTTGACTATTTCTCATTTTCTGAAAATAAATACAAAATTGAGTGCTTGGAAATTCGAAGACAAGTTGTCAGTAGTTTATAGAATAAAAGAGCAACATTGTACTCAAAAATATACGGTACCTATAAAGAAAAAAATCAGACAAAATGAAAATTTTGCAGTGGTCTCTTAATTTTTGCCAGAGCTGTATATATGTCATTGACATATATGGAAAAAAAATAGGCAGCACTCAAATAAGTGCTGCCTATTTTTTTTCCTTTTGTCATTTTGGCTGTTTGGACACTGCTGAATAGGTTTTGCACCTGCTGTATTATTTTGGTAGTGCTGCCCTTTTTTCTTGATTTTTCTATATATATACTATATATATATAATATATAATCTTTATATTTCATAGGGAGATAGATAGCAGAATAGCCGATAATTCATTTGTCGCTTCTGTAAAATCAATGCAGAAGCCAACAGGATAGCAGACATGTTTTACATACAGTAAACCATTGCAGAGCAGTTAGACGTATATATGTCAGTGACTAATACTGTTAGTAGTATGTGTGTGTAAAAATTGGGACCTGTATGTATTTAATAAAATAATGTTTTCATGGACAAAAATTGTGTGGGTTCCCACATAATTTTCTGTGCCAGAGAGGGAAAGCCAGTGACTGAGGGCAGATATTAATAGCCTAGAAAGGGACCATGGTTATTGTCCCCCCGGCTAAAAACATCTGCCCCCAGCCACCCCAGAAAAGGCACATCTGTAAGGTGCGCCAATTCTGGCACTTAGCCTCTCTCTTCCCATTGCCGTGTAGCGGATGCCATCTTTAATAATTCAGCTAATCCATGTGACGCCCTCGATCGCCTGTAAAAAAGAAAAAAATAACAAACCAACAATATACCATACCTTTCCGTGGTCAGTCCCACGCCGTAATCCATATCTGGGGGCTATACAGTTTACAACCGGGAGCAGTGCTAATGCGACCGCCCTGGCTGTAAACCACTGATGAATGAATGAAATCCTGCCAGCGCAGACTCAGTGACTAGCGGTGACATCACTGAGTATGCGCTACCTCACTGCCTGAACTGAGATGAACTCTTGAGAGTGGGAAAATGCCAGCTGAATTTCCCACGCTCAAGAGTTCAGCACGGGTCAGGTTGTAAGCGTGCGCAGCATCTATGACATCACCTCTAATCACTGAAGCTGTTCTCTCAGCCGGCATGAACTGCTGTGACCTCAGGACCATGGAAAAATGCCGGTCCTGAGATATAGATGTCATGTGGACCCGTCCTGTGTGACATTATCACCAACCGCAACTTTTTTTTCCTCTGGTGCGCCATGGGCCAAGTGCAGAGCGGTGAGCAGTTGCTGCTGGCTCTCACTGAGATTAGTGAGAAGCTGAATGATGTGTTTCAGCAGCACCTGCAGCGGAATTATGGGTCTGAGGCTTATCCTCTGCCTCAACTAGAGGGTCCATATACGGCTTTGGCGAGGATGTGCCATGGAGTCCCTGCTGGGGAGCAGGACTTGCTTATACAGGCGGACATACCCAGGCAGGTGGGTGGAGTCGGTGTCCCCATGGTGCTGCCTGGTGTTCCCCAAGGTGAAGGGGTACGTACCTGTAGTGAGCAGACTAATGATTTAGTCCTTGGCACTGACGCCGAAAATTCTGTACTGTCAGAGAAGCCATGCCCCCCAGGTCGTGTGGAGGAAGACGACCTGGGAGTGTATATTTCCTCCTCGCCCTCAGAAAGTACTAAGTCAGCAGAGGTGTTGGCTGGCGGGGTACCGGAGGTGATAGATTGGCGGGCGAAGGAAGTGGTCAGCTGGGGGCAGTCGTGTGCTGCTGCCTAGGGACTACTGTCTCTGCCGTCTCTCTTCAATCGACCCCTTCTTCTCCAGTGGGAGCAGCAGAGGTGCTGCGGGGGAGTAGGGGCAAGTCTCAACCCTCGCCATTAGCCAACCCTGGGAAGCGGAGACCTCGTGGTGGAAGGGGTTGGAGGGTGGTGTACCCCTTGGTGAATTACGGTGGTGTGAGTGTGGTGACACAGGGGGACACCTCTGTTGTCAGTGCCAGAAAGAGTTCACCCTATTTTGACAAATGAATGTGTGGCAATAAACGTTCAGGTCCGGACCTGTGTGTGAACGAGCATGTATACGTGGCCACCAAAAACATCCAGTAGAAGTGTGTTGCGGGGGTCTGGAATTCTCAGGTGATCGGGCCATATCTGGTGTCGGCTATCCAGGGCCCGGAGACTTACCAGCTGGAGTTTACCCACAAACATGCACATACACAACTCGTTCCCCAGGTCGGCGCTTTGGAGATGTGTGGTGCCTCCAGAACATACGTTGCCAATACCAGCAGTGCTCGTTTGTCATTAACCTGACATGCAGGTAGTCGCAGGGGTGAACTCTGGATCTGGGTGTCCCCGCTGTAGGTGGTTCCCTGATGAGGAGCGGTCTTGAGGGTCCAGAGGCCCCTCATTAAGGGAGGGTACTGTCATGACCAAGGTTGGATTATGACAGATAAATGCACTAGTAACTTTTTTTTCCTTAAGCTGTGTGCTTTAAGATAGTTTTGCCCCCGGTGGCCATTAGGGTCTTTTCACTGTGCTGGTTTCAGTTCTAGTTTTGCCCCCGGTGGCCGTTAGGGTCATTGCACACTGGTTACTTTAGTGCATGTGATCATATAGCAGGTGTGATTGCTCTGGCTCTGCTATAAAAGAGTGTCAGGTGTAGCAATCACTGTTGGTGATAGTGGTCATTTCCAACCATCCTTGGTGGAGAAGGAGCTAGAGAGAGTTCCTGGCAGCTCAGTCAGAGTCCTGGTGTGGAAGGAGTCACAGAGGGGATTTCCTTGCAGCTCTGACAGAGCTTGGTGGCAGCTATTCAGGAGGAAAGCTGCATTCTGGTGGTGGACTCTGTTGCTGGGAGCAAGAGCAACAACGCAAAGCTAAGTGGTGTTTCCCTGTTTGTCACTTTCCTCAATGTGTGTTTCAGTGCAGTGGTGGGATTAGTTTCTGCACCGTCCATTTCATTAGAAAGGACTAGGTGCAGGGCGAGCTAGGGTTCTTAGGTTCCAGCTCGGCGACAGGTGCGGAGCCTGTATAGGGACTGTTAGGAGTGTAGAGACTGGCTCAGGGGAGTGCAAGAAGTCTCCACGTCTCCGTTCCCTATCGCAGGGCCCTCCATTGTATCGGTTTCCCTGTTGTTTGCCCTTATTATTTAAATTCGCCCTGCTGGAGGCGGTGTATCCAGTTTCACGTGTAATTCTGAAATTCGCCTGCTGGAGGCGGTGTATCCGGCTGCACGTTATATTATTTCAATTCGCCCTACTGGAGGCGGTGTATCCAGGGTCACGTGTGTGATAGATATTCGCCCTGCTGGAGGCGGTGTGTCCAGTCACACGTTGACCATCACAATAGATATATATTATATATGTGTGTATATATATATATATATATATATACACACAGTGTATATATACAGTGTGTGTGTATATATATATATATAAAAGCAATTATCATCCACCTTTCGTGTCTCCCCTTTTTCCTTATAGATTGTAAGCTTGCAAGCAAGGCCCTTATTCCTCTTGGTATCTGTTTTGTTCTATGTGTTTATTGATATGCTGTAATGTCTATTGTCTGCAGAAGTCCCCTCTATAATGTAAAGTGCTGGAGAATATGTTGGCGCTATAGAAATAAAATTATGATATTATATGTATGTATTACATATATACCGTATATACTCGTGTATAAGCTGACCTGAGTATAAGCCGACCCCCCTAATTTTGCCACAAAAAACTGGGAAAACTTAGTGACTCATGTATAAGCCTATGGTTGAAAATGCAGCAGCTACTGGTAAATTTCAAAAATAAAAATAGATACCAATAAAAGTAAAATTAATTGAGACATCAGTAGGTTAAATGTTTTTGAATATCCATATTGAATCAGGAGCCCCATATAATGATCCATACAGTTCATTATGGCCCCATAAGATGCTCCATACAAAATACACCCCATATAATTATGCACAAAGGTTAATAATGGCCCCATAAGATGCTCCATAGAATAATATGCCCAATATAATGCTCCATAAAGGTTATGGCCCCATAAAATGCTCCATAGATTATGCCCCATAAGATGCTCCATAGATTATGCCCCCATATGCTGCTCCATAGATTATGCCCCATAAGATGCTCCATAGATTATGCCCCATAAAATGCTCCATAGATTATGCCCCAATATACTGCTCCATAGATTATGCCCCATAAGATGCTCCATAGATTATGCCCCCATATGCTGCTCCATAGATTATGCCCCATAAGATGCTCCATAGATTATGCCCCATAAAATGCTCCATAGATTATGCCCCAATATACTGCTCCATAGATTATGCCCCATAAGATGCTCCATAGATTATGCCCCAAAAAATGCTCCATAGATTATGCCCCCATATGCTGCTCCATAGATTATGCCCCCATAAAATGCTCCATTGATTATGCCCCATATGCTGCTCCATAGAATATGCCCCCATATGCTGCCCCATAAAATATTTCCCCATATGCTGCCCCATAGAATATGCCCCCATATGCTGCCCCATAGAATATGCCCCCATATGCTGCTCCATAGAATATGCCCCCATATGCTGCTCCCATATGCTGCCCCATAGAATATGCCCCCATATGTTTCCCCCATATGCTGCTCCATAGACTATGCCCCCATATGCTGCCCCATAGACTATGCCCCCATATGTTGCTCCATAGAATATGCCTCCATATGCTGCCCCATAGAATATGCCCCCGTATGCTGCCCCATAGAATATGCCCCCATATGCTACTCTATAGAATATGCCCCCATATGCTGCCCCATACGTTGCTCCATAGACTATGCCCCCATATGCTTCCCCATAGAATATTCCCCCATATGCTGCTCCATAGGATATGCCCCCATATGCTGCTCCCATAAGATGCTCCATATATTATGCCCCCATATGCTGCTGCTGCAAAAACAAAAATGCCATACTCACCTCTCCTCACTGGGGGCCAGGTGCCGGTGTTGCCACTGGCTCAGGACCTGGCATGTTGTGAGTTCATTTTCCCGTTCACTACTGAGGCCCGAGGAACTCCCTCTTCTGGTGAAGAAAGGTAGTGAGCCTGATTGTCAAACACCTGGGGCTGATGATGATGACTGGCTGAGTGGAGTTAATGACTGGATATAAGGCTGCCGATGCCCTTCTGGCCTGCGGATGATTTCTCTGTGGACTTCTAGGAAACCAGTCTGATTCCTGCTCATCTAAAGCTAAGATTTCTGTTTTGCCTTTTTGCATTAGTGTTTTGTTTTCCTTGCTTTTCTGGATTCTGCCATTCCCTGCTGGGGTGAGCTGAATCTCCTTTTGCCTGTTGCTCTGTCTTCAGAATATTCCTGAGTACTGACATAGCCTTTTTTGAAGCCTAGCGTCTTCAGGGCCTTTTTTACTGTCAGTTTGTTGGCTCTTATTTTCATAGGGTTTTTCACGGATTGCAGACACGTTTTCTGTTGGTGGTGTTCAACCTAAGTTTCTTCTGGCTATTACTCTGATCTGCTCCCTGTCCACATTTTCCGCCAAGGCTTTTGTGGATTCGGGAGCAGCTCTAAACCTAATGGACTTGGATTTTGCTAAACGTTGTGGATTTCCGATGACACCTCTGCAGACGCCTATCCCTTTGAGGGGGATTGATGCTACTCCTTTGGCTAAAAATAAACCTCAGTTTTGGACCCAGGTGATAATGCGGGTCGCCCCAGACCATCAAGAAAATTGCAGGTTTTTGGTGTTACATAATCTGCATGATACTATTGTTCTGGGGTTTCCCTGGTTACAAATTCATAATCCAGTTTTGGATTGGAAATCTGTGTCTGTGGTGAGTTTGGGTTGTCGGTGTGCCTTTAGTGAGGCTCCGGTGTTTTCCACCTCTCCTCAGTCGCATGATGTTCCTGACTATTTGGCGGATTTTTATGATGTATTTAGTGAGAATGAGTCTGCGTCTCTGCCTCCTCATAGGAGTTATGACTGTGCAATTGAACTGAGCCCGGGGTGTAAATTTCCCAAGGGTCGGCTCTTCAATTTATCTGTACCCGAGCACGAGGCTATGCGATCCTATATTAAGGAGGCGTTGGAGAAGGGTCATATTAGACCATCCTCGTCACCCTTAGGTGCCGGGTTTTTTTTTTGTAGCCAAAAAGGATGGATCATTAAGACCTTGTATTGATTATCGTGCTCTCAACAAAATTACTGTTAAATATCAGTATCCGTTACCCCTGATTTCTGATCTATTCTCCAGAGTTAAAGGTGCTTGCTGGTTTATCAAGCTTGACCTCAGGGGGGCGTATAATCTTATTCGCATTAAGCATGGGGATGAATGGAAGACGGCGTTTAATACTCCGGAGGGACATTTTGAGTACCTGGTGATGCCTTTTGGGCTCACTAATGCCCCTTCTGTCTTCCAGTGCTTCATGAACGATATTTTCCGAGATTTTGTCGATAAATTTTTGATTATCTATCTGGATGATATTTTGATCTTCTCCAAGGATTGGGATTCTCATGTGGAACATATTCGGACTGTGTTCCGGATCTTGAGGGAGAATTCCCTGTATGTCAAAGGATCTAAATGCCTTTTTGGAGTACAGAGGATTTCTTTTTTGGGATTTATTTTGTCCCCGTCAACTATTGAAATGGACCCGGCCAAGGTACAGGCCATTTACGATTGGGTTCAGCCCACTTCTTTGAAGGCCCTCCAGAAGTTTTTGGGTTTTGCTAATTTTTATCGGAAATGTATAGCAAAATTTTCTAGTATTGCCAAGCCATTGACTGATTTGACTAAGAAGGGTGCTGATGTGTTAAATTGGTCTCCGGAGGCTGTTTATTCCTTTCAGGAGCTGAAGCGAAGATTCACCTCCGCCCCGGTTTTGCGGCAACCTGATGTCTCACTTCCGTTCCAGGTAGAGGTGGATGCTTCTGAGATTGGTGCAGGAGCTGTTTTGTCCCAAAAGGATCCTGTAACATCTAAAATGAATCCCTGTGCTTTCTTTTCCCAAAAGTTCTCTCCATCTGAACGTAACTATGATGTGGGGAATCGGGAACTGTTAGCCATGAAATGGGCATTTGAGGAGTGGAGACATTGGTTGGAGGGAGCTAAGCATCAAGTCGTGGTCCTCACTGACCACAAGAATTTGATTTACCTAGAGTCGGCTAAGCGCTTGAACCCTAGACAGGCTAGGTGGGCCTTGTTTTTTACACGTTTTGATTTTGTGGTTTCTTTTCTTCCTGGAGCTAAGAATGTCAAGGCTGACGCTCTCTCTAGGAGCTTCTTTGCTGATTCTCCTGTGGTGACCAAGCCTGCTACCATCTTAGGCGAAGGGGTAGTTCTTTCTGCCATCTCGCCCGATTTGAGACGTGCTCTGAGCGTTGTCCCAGTGGAAAGTTGTATGTTCCTGACCAGTGGAAGAAGAGAGTGATGTCTGAAGTTCATTGCTCTGCTTTGGCTGGTCATCCAGGTATTTTTGGTACTAGAGATCTGGTGAGTCGGTCTTTTTGGTGGCCCTCCTTGTCTCGTGATGTCAGGAATTTTGTGCAGTCCTGTGGGACGTGCTCCCGGTCTAAATCGTGTTCTCGCTCTAGTGGGTTGTTGATGCCTTTGACTGTCCCCAAGAGGCCATGGACCCATATTTCAATGGATTTCATCTCTGATATGCCTGTCTCTCAAAGGATGACTGTTATTTGGGTGATTTGTGATAGGTTCTCTAAGATGGTTCATCTTGTACCACTCCCTAAGTTGCCGTCTTCCTCTGAATTGGTGCCCCTGTTTTTACAACAGGTGGTTCGCTTGCACGGGATTCCTGAGAACATTGTATCTGACAGAGGAGTCCAGTTTGTGTCTAGATTTTGGAGAACTTTCTGTTCCAAGCTGGGAATTCAGTTGTCCTTCTCCTCTGCTTTTCACCCTCAGACCAATGGGCAGACAGAGAGAACAAACCAGAACTTGGAGTCATATTTGAGATGTTTTATTTCTGCTGATCAGGATGATTGGGTTTCATTTTTGCCCTTGGCCGAATTTGCTTTAAATAATAGAGCTAGTTCTGCCACTATGATGTCACCTTTTTTTTGTAACTTTGGGTTTCATCCTCGATTTTCTTCAGGGCAGGTGGAGCCCTCTGCCTGCCCAGGTGTTGACACTGTGGTGGAGAGAATGCACCAGATCTGGGACCAAGTGGTGGATAAGTTATCTCTCTCCCAGGAAAAGGCCCAGCGGTTTTCCAACCGACATAGGACCATTGGTCCCCAGTTTAAGGTTGGTGATATGGTGTGGTTATCATCAAAAAATATTGCTATGAAGGTGGCTTCTCCTAAGTTTAAGCCTAGATTTATTGGACCTTACAAGATTTTGGAGATTATGAATCCGGTCTCTTTTCGTTTGGCTCTTCCTGTCACATTTAAAATCCATAATGTGTTCCATAAATCTTTGATGAAGATGTTTGTTGAACCTGTTGTTCCGGGGGTTGCACCTCCAGACCCTGTATTGGTTGAAGGTAACATGGAATATGAGGTAGAGAAAGTACTGGATTCCCGTCTGGCTAGACGGAGACTCCAGTATTTGGTTAAGTGGAAGGGTTATGGTCAGGAGGATAATTCCTGGGTCTCTGCCTCTGATATTCATGCCAAAAGATTGGTGCGTGCCTTTCATCGGGCTCACCCTGATCGCCCTGGTGGCGTGGTTGAGGGTTCGGTGACCCCTCCTCAAGGGGGAGGTACGGTTGTGAGTTCATTTTCCCCTTCACTACTGAGGCCCGAGGAACTCCCTCTTCTGGTGAAGAAAGGTAGTGAGCCTGATTGTCAAACACCTGGGGCTGATGATGATGACTGGCTGAGTGGAGTTAATGACTGGATATAAGGCTGCCGACGCCCTTCTGGCCTGCGGGTGATTTCTCTGTGGACTTCTAGGAAACCAGTCTGATTCCTGCTCATCTAAAGCTAAGATTTCTGTTTTGCCTTTTTGCATTAGTGTTTTGTTTTCCTTGCTTTTCTGGATTCTGCCATTCCCTGCTGGGGTGAGCTGAATCTCCTTTTGCCTGTTGCTCTGGCTTCAGAATATTCCTGAGTACTGACATAGCCTTTTTTGAAGCCTAGCGTCTTCAGGGCCTTTTTTACTGTCAGTTTGTTGGCTCTTATTTTCATAGGGTTTTTCACGGATTGCAGACAGCAGCCTTCCTTTCCTTTCCTATCTAAGCTAGCTTGGGCCCCATCTTTGCAAAGTCTATCTTTCTGTCTGTGTTTTGTTCTTTCTTCTTGCTTCACCGTCATTATATGTGGGGGGCTGCCTTTTGCTTTAGGGTCTGCTCTGGGGCAGTTTAGATTTCCCTTTCTGTCTTTAGGCTATGTAGTCCTCCGGCTGTTATCGAGGGGCCTAGGGCATCGTAGGAGCCCCCCACGGCTACTGCTAGTTGTGTTGATAGGTTCAGGGGTCTGCAATCCGATAGCTGCCAACTTCTCTGGTTTTCTTGACTTAGTAGCATTTCTATTTTTGCCTCCTACGGTGACTCAATCATAACACTGGCACCTGAGATATTCACCTGTCCCCGGTCCATCGCTGCTCACCGCTGTCTGCGGCTTCCTGTGTCAGTGACTGTTCAGCCAATAGAGGGTGCGGGACCAGATCATCGCGCCCTCTGCTGCCTAAACGTCACTGACACAGGACGCAGCAGACAGCGGTGAGCAGCGATGGACCCGGGACAGGTGAATATTGGAAATACCCCCGTCCTGGCGCGGTCTCTGCAGCCCCGTTCTCCCACGGTCTCCCTTCCTTCCTTCCTTCAGCGGTCATGTGGTACCGCTCATTAAACTCATAAATATGCGCATATCATGAGTTTAATGAGTGGTACCACGTGACCGCTGAAGGCAGGAAGGGAGATCATGGAGAAGCGAGGGGGCTGCAGAGAATTTTGGATAACTAGAGGAGGAAGACCTGTGAAGACTCAGACGTCAAGGTTAGATTTCAGAAAGGTAGATTTTAAGGGATTCAGAAAGAGAATTGGAGGGATCCAATGGCTGGATATCCTTAAGGACAAAAATGTCCAGGAAGCATGGGAAATCTTGAAAAATGAAATTCTCAAAGCACAATCGTTAACAATTCCGAAAAGAGGGAAGAATAGGAAGCATTTAAGGAAACCAGGATGGATGAATACAGAACTTAAGCACATGCTAAAAAGGAAGAAGGAAATGTTTATGAAAAGGAAAGAGGGATGCATATGTAAAGAAGAATATAATGCTGTCTGCAGAACTTGCAGGGCACAAATCAAATTACTAAAGCTGACAATGAATTGAGGCTTGCAAGAGACATCAAAAGCAATAATAAAGGATTTTGGGGATATGTCAAATTTAAAAGAAAAGTCAAAGATGCTATAGGATTTTTACAGGATGAAAATGATGAAATGGAAAGACAGGATGTTGAGAAGGCCGAACTTTTAAATTCCTATTTTGCATCTCTTTTCTCTCAGAAAGGAAATGTAACATCAAATGTTCTTCACTGTCCTATTAAGGGAATAGAAGAATCCAGGATATTTATAAACAGAAATATAGTGAGGAAGCACAGCTAACGTAAATGAATTCAAGTCTCCAGGTCCAGATGAATTACATCCCAGAGTTCTGAAGGAGATAGCAGAAGAAATTTTTGAACCCCTCTCCATAATCTTTGAAAATTCTTGGAGAACAGGAGAAGTCCCAGAAGACTGGAGAAGAGCAAATGTTGTTCCTATCTTCAAAAAGGGGAAGAAGGTGGACCCAGGCAACTATAGGCCAGTGAGTCTGACTTCTATACCAGGAAAGATCTTTGAACAAATTATTAAACAACATGTATGTCAGTACCTGGATAAGAATGAAGTGATTAAACAGAGTCAGCATGGGTTTGTAACTAATAAGTCATGTCAGACTAACTTAATTTCATTCCATGACAGAATCACTGATTGGGTAGAACAGGGAAATGCTGTAGATATAGTATATCTTGACTTCAGCAAAGCATTTGACAAAGTATCTCACACAATCCTTATTGAAAAAATGGCTAAGTATGGAATGAACAAGGCAACTTTTAGGTGGATTCATAACTGGCTTAGTGATCGGACACAAAGAGTGGTCGTAAATGGCTGCACATCCAGTTGGAAGAATGTCTCAAGTGGGGTACCACAGGGCTCTGTCCTGGGCCCTGTATTTTTCAACATCTTTATCAACGATTTAGATGAAGGAATTGAGGGTAAACTGATTAAATTTGCTGATGACACAAAGCTAGGAGGGATAGCTAATACTAGAGAAGAGAGAGGATTCAAAAAGATATAAATAAACTGGAGCAGTGGGCAGCAGCTAACAGAATGGTTTTTAACAGGGAAAAATGCAAAGTACTACATCTAGGCAATAAAAATGAAAAAAGCATATACAGAATGGGAGGAATAGGGCTAAGCAACAGCACATGTGAAAAAGACTTGGGTATACTAATAGATCACAGACTGAATATGAGTCAACAGTGTGATGCAGCAGCAGAAAAGGCAAATGCAATTCTAGGATGTATTAACAGAAGCATACAGTCTAGATCACGTGAAGTCATTATTGCCCTCTACTCCTCTTTAGTCAGACCACATCTGGAATACTGTGTCCAGCTTTGGGTACCTCATTTTAAAAAAAAACATCAACAAACTGGAGCAAGCTCAGAAGAGCGACCAGAATGGTGACCAGTCTGCAAACCCTGTCTTATGAGGAAAGGTTACAGGATTTGGGAATGTTTAGCTTGCAGAAGAGAAGACTGAAAGGAGACTTAATAGCTGTCTACAAATATCTCAAGGGCTGTCACATCGTAGAAGGATCATCTTTATTCTCATTTGCACAAGGAAAGACTAGAAGCAATGGGATGAAACTGAATGGGAGGAGACACAGATTAGATATTAGAAAAACTTTTTGACAGAGTGATCAATGATTGGAACAGGCTGCCACGAGAGGTGGTGAGTTCTCCTTCAATAGAAGTCTTCAAACAGAGGCTGGACATACATCTGTCTGGGATGATTTAGCGAATCCTGCTTTTGAGCAGGGGGTTGGACCAGATGGCCCAGGAGGTCCCTTCCAACTCTATGATTCTATGACCGCGCCAGGGGGGGTCAGTATGATCTCTGACACCCCCGCTACCCCTCCCCCACTGACCCCCAGGTATATGACTTGTGTATAAGCCAAGAGGGGGACTTTCAGCCCCAAAAAATGGGCTGAAAATCTCGGCTTATACACGAGTATATTCGGTATATATACACTGCTCAAAAAAAATAACGGGAACACTAAAATACCACATCCTAGATATCTCTGAATGAAATATTCCAGTTGCAAATTTTTATTCATTGCATAGTGGAATGTGTTCAGAACAATAAAACATAACAATTATCAATGTAAATCAAAATGAATATCCCATGGAGGTCTGGATTTGGAATGATACTCAAAATCAAAGTGGAAAATCAAATTACAGGCTGATCCAACTTCAGTGGAAATGCCTCATTACAAGGAAAAGATGCTCAGTATTGTCTGTGGCCTCCACATGCCTGTATGACCTCCCTACTGTACAACGCCTGGGCATGCTCCTGATGAGGCCGCAGATGGTCTCCTGAGGGATCTCCTCCCAGGCCTAGTCTAAAGCATTCGCCAACTCCTGGACAGTCTGTGGTGCAACGTGACGTTGGTGGATGGCGCGAGACATGATGTTCCAGATGTGCTCAATCGGATTCAGGTCTGGGGAACGGGCAGGCCAGGCCATAGCTTCAATGCCTTCATCTTGCAGGAACTGCTGAGACACTCCAGCCACATGAGGTCTGGCATTGTCCAGCATTAGGAAGAACCTATGGCCAACCGCACCAGCATATGGTCTCACAAGGGGTCTAAGGATCTCATCTCGGTACCTAATGGCAGTCAGGCTATCTCTGGCGAGCACATGGAGGGCTGTGCGGCCCTCCAAAGAAATTCCACACCACACCATTACTGACCCATTGCCAAAAAGGTCATGCTGAAGGATGTTGCAGGCAGCAGATCGCTTTCCACGGCGTCTCCAGACTGTCACGTCTGTCCCATGTGCTCAGTGTGAACCTGCTTTCATCTGTGAAGAGCACAGGACGCCAGTGGCGAATTTTCCAATCCTGGTGTTCTGTGGCAAATGCCAAGCTTCCTGCATGGTGTTGAGCTGTGAGAACAACCCCTATCTGTGGACGATGGGCCCTCAGACCATCCTCATGGAGTCGGTTTCTTACCGTTTGTGCAGACACATGCACATTTGTGGCCTGCTGGAGGTCATTTTGCAGAGCTCTGGCAGTGCTCCTCCTGTTCCTCCTTGCACAAAGGCAGAGGTAGCGGTCCTGCTATGGCCCCCTCCACATCTCCTGGTGTACTGGCCTGTCTCCTGATAGTGCCTCCAGCCTCTGGACACTACGCTGACAGACACAGCAAACTTTCTTGCCAAAGCTCGCATTGATGTGCCATCCTGGATGAGCTGCACTACCTGAGCCACTTGTGTGGGTTGTAGAGTCTGTCTCATGCTACCACGAGTGAGAAAGCACAACCAACATTCAAAAGTGACCAAAACATCAGCCAGAAAGCATTGGTCCTGACTCCTGAGATGTGGTCTGTTATCCCCACCTGCAGAACCACTCTTTTATTGAGTGTGTCTTGATAATTGCCAATAATTTCCATCTGCTGTCTATTCCATTTACATAATAGCATGTGAAATTGATTGTCAATCAGTTTTGCTTCCTAAGTTGACAGTTTGATTTCACAGAAGTTTGATTTACTTGTAGTTATATTCTGTTGATTGCGTTCCCTTTATTTTTTTGAGCAGTGTACATATAAATATATGTAGTGTGAGGCAGTGACCCCTGTCACAGCTAGGGGGCGCTGTGTGTTCTCCCCAGGATACGCACGGAGGCGTATTGAGGCTATGAGGATGCATTGCGGTCACAGGCGTAGCTGGGATTGCAGTGGGGAAGCAGTGACCGATGTCACAGGTATGGGTCGCTGTGCAGTCTCTCAGGATATGCACGGAGGTGTATGAAGGCTATAGATGTGCATGGCAGTCAAGGGCGTAGCTGTGACTGCAATGCAGACTGAAAATAAAAGTAAGTGTTAGTCTTGGACATGTTAGTGTCCAAGACAGAGGTATGAAAAACCTGCTCTGGATGTTGTGTTTGAAACAGATTGCAGTATGATACACTCCCTGACAGAAGTTATGTCACTTATCCATGTTATGTAAATAAAAGCTTATAACCTTACATTAAATTCATCCAGTGGTTGTATAAATTATTCTTTTGAAAGCTGAAACCCTCCGAAATGTGGTATAGGTTAAGAAAATAAATTGGCATCAATGCCGAAATATTGATCATTTAATGGACACAGAATGGTCAGATTTTGGCAAGACAAAAGTTTTGTCGCCTGGTCATATAATGCACCCAATCCTAGTTTACATCCTCACCTGTGCTCAGTAAATGATCGGTTAATTAGTGGGTGTGTATAAAAAGAAACCCAGCACACCGGACCTTCACTTGAGCTGCAACTTGAGCTCTGACAACATGCCAAAAATCCACCCTGCGACCAAAGCCTGGATTATCAAGAGGATGAAGACCAAATCCACTGCAGAGGTGGCTGGCACCCTTAATGTGTCTCAGCGTCAAGTACAAAGAGAATTAAAAAAAGATTTGAAGAGAGGAGTGTAGTGCTGCAGTATGTTCCATTCCGGACCCAGGTTTTCCATGTGGCTGGAAGCCACAGGTTTCTGTGATAAAAGCCCTGCAGGAAAGGGCTAGTGAGATCTGAGGGGTGAGTGAGTGCTTAGTGAGTCCCAGGTGTGTCAGGGCCAAAGTGAGGCCTGGCAACCCGCAGTGTACACAGAGATGCAATTCGTCCTCGGTAACTGGTCTCGGATGTGAAATCAAAGAACAAAATTCACAGCACCTCACAGCAATAAGGGGTTAACTTTACCCACAACAGAGGCGCATGTCAATTCCAGAGAGTCCTTCCTGGAAAACATCCAGACATTCAAATAGAAAATGAAGACAGTGAAGAAAAAACTATCTTTCTTACTTTCAAGTAAGAGCACGGTGAGGATAAAAAGGAAAAGCAATGTTGAATTGTGGATAAAATAAATCTTGTTTAATTGTTCATTCAAAAAATGTTTACAAAAATGAAGAAAAGTGAGTTCATAGCACGCAATATATATGTTAAATTAAAACAAACAAGCAAACATAGTTCTTACGTATGGCTTCGAGATCAACAGCTGGTCCGTGTGTGTTCGAGAATCTCCAGCTAAGGGAGATCTGACTGAACAGAGTTAGACTGGCTTTTATACTATTTTGACCTATAAACTACAACCACATATGGTGATCTACCACTATGTTCGTAGCTTCTTTCCATATTAGAAAACTCTCTAGTATTTTGCAATATGCATACAGTTATTTTTGCAATATCTTAGTCTGAGAAACGTAAGCCTAAGGCCTGTAATCTTTAGAACCATTCATAAGCTCTAAATAGTCATGTGGCGCCCCTGAGGCTCAGTCGCCACAGAGGTACTGCACCTTCTCCTAAGGTGTAGTGCCCCACCATCCAGGTGAGGTGGGAACTCCTTTCCACACTCCAACACTCGCACCCCACACAACAGGGTAGTTCTGCACAACCACATTGCAGCTCAGTGCTTAGAAAGTTGCAGAGCACCTTTGGTGGTTCCTTGCTTGGAACACTGGATGTGCTGGGAGGCGGGTGGAGTTAAGATACATAAAAGAGTGGGAAAGTGTAGGATGACAGGTCAGTCTGACAGAAGGTCAGTGGGGTAAGTCACTCAGACAGGAGTGAGGATCCCTGGAAGAAGGGATGGAGGAAGGAGTGCTGCAGCTGCCTCAGTGATCTGAGCCAGCTGGCTTGGGAAAGGAAAAAAAGGAGAAAGACGTAGAACTGAAACCTAAGCTTACATAGGAGAGAGAAAGACAAGTACGGAACAAAGGAGTAGAGAGGACGTGGGTTAGAAGAGGAACCCTGCCTATAGGTTCTCAGCGTAAGGCCAGGGCCCGGTCCCCGAGGTTGTATGGACACTTATGGTTCTGCAGCAGACACCGGTGGAGTAGTTGGCTGTAAATGCATTACTCCCATCTAAGACTTGGGGCACAACAGCAATTGGATAGAGAGCCGGGACTCAGGAGAAGGGAGTCCCCGAAGCAGGCTACAGCTGTCTGCCGTACAAGTAGAGTTCTTGGGAACATCTGTCAGGAGGAGCTCCAGAGTACCACGGTACTGGAGATCTTCACACTCAAAGGCCCTATAGAGACGTTCAGGAAAGGCACATAAGTTGGCGGAGTGTTGGAGGGGAGCTTTCCATCTTGCCTGGAGGTTGACTGAGTCCCTGACCCGGAGGACACGGCACAGAAGCGGGCACTACAGACTGTGTGTAAAGCTTTGGAACTACATGCTCTGGTGTCCTCCATTCCTTCCTGCGTCTGTCTGCCTGACACTGCTACATCCCCTGCGCCGGACACTACACCACCTAAGTGTCCCCACATCTATGCTGCCCTGGGACAACAGCCCTGCCTGTGGAGGGCTATACCATCCTCGCTGCACCACACCATCTCTCCCGGAGGATCTGTCTGCAGCGTCGGCTTAACACCTCCCTTGCCGAACACCACAGGTGGCGTCACAAACTATTCCATTCCATTAACTACATTCCCCATTACTTGGGCGCCCAGGGCCATGGACCAGGTCACCGCTGCTGTGACACCTTCTCCTGACACCGGCCCGGTACCAAGTACCCCACGACCCTGGGCGTGCAAACCATTCACATATTGACAGTTTTGACAAGTGCCCTATAGGTTTGACAAGCAGGGAACAGATGTATGAGCCAAAATCCTCAGAATAGCTCACTGATCCACTAACCAGAGTCTCTGCTGGCTAAGTTAGGCTGGTTTCACATTTGCGTTTTTTTTGCGGTATTTTAGCGCTAAATAGCGCATGCGTTTTTTTTTTCCTATACTTTGCATGGGATGCGCTTATGTGCGCATACACATGCGTTTGTACGCGTTTTTCCCCGCATGCGTTTTTTTGCGGTATGCGCTCGGGCGCACAAAATGCAACCTGTTGCATTTTTTGGGCGTCCGACTTGCCTCAAAAAAACGCATGTGCGCGCAATGCGTTTTTTTACAGCAAGACACCCATTATAAGTCTATGGTGAGCATATGTGCGCATTGGCATGCTTATGTATGCGGTTTTTTTCACATGCGTTTTTTTTTTTACCATTTAGTTTAGACAATGGAATTTAGGGGTTTGGGTTAGAGTTAGGGTTAGTTATGGGGGTTTAGGGTTAGGGTTAGGGTCAGGGTTAGGGTTAGGATCAGGGTATGGTTTGGTTAAGGGTTAGGGTCAGGGTCAAGGTTAGGGTTAGGATCAGGGTATAGTTTGGTTAAGGGTTAGGGTTAGGGTCAGGGTTAGGATCAGGGTATGGTTTGGTTAAGGGTTAGGGTTAGGGTCAGGGTTAGGGTTAGGGTCAGGGTTAGGGTTAGGATCAGGGTATGGTTTGGTTAAGGGTTAGGGTTAGGGTCAGGGTTAGGGTTAGGATCAGGGTATGGTTTGGTTAAGGGTTAGGGTTAGGGTCAGGGTTAGGGTTAGGGTCAGGGTTAGGGTATGGTTTGGTTAAGGGTCAGGGTCAGGGTCAAGGTTAGGGTTAGGATCAGGGTATGGTTTGGTTAAGGGTTAGGGTTAGGGTTAGTAAAGTCATGGTTTGGGTTAGTGTGAGGGGCCACCTAATGTTTGGAAAAAACGCAAACGCGGTAAAAACGCACTAAAAACGCATACAAACGCATAAAAACGCTGCGTTTTTTTCATGCATGCTCATAAAAATGCTTGAAAAAAACGCAGCAGTTGTATGCTTTTGTATGCGTTTTTTCAATGCGTTTTTTTGCGGGAAAAACGCGCTGCAAAAAAAAGCAAGTGTGAAACTAGCCTTAGACTCCATATGTTAAGAAATCTATATTATTTTTTTTATTATAGAAATACTGATATTTTACAGACAGTGCCTCATAAGTTGGTGAAAAACTTGTAGTTTCTTTATTCTGCCCTCTGTGGCGACGTTTCGATCTACATGATCTTTTTCAAGATGTGGACAGTCCTGTGCAAGGAGGTGAACGGAGGTGGATGCCCTGTGCCCGAAAGAAGACTGGCATGTGTAACGATTGCAAAACAGGTGGATATTGTGCCCGGCTGTGATCCGGAGGATATCCTGGATTGTGTACGGCTGTGTGAGTAAAGAGACTGTGATGCAGCGGTGCAAGACACCCATGAGAACTAGTCAGAGGAGGACTAGCATGTGTAGTGCCTGCCACATGTAATGCTGTGTGAATAGAGTCTTGGATACGGCACATAGACACCCACAGGAACTAGTCAGAGGAGGACTAGCGTGTGTAGTGCCTGCCACATGTAATGCTGCGTGAACAGAGTCTTGGATACGGCGCATAGACACCCACGGGAACTAGTCAGAGGAAGACTGGCGTGTTTAGTGTCTGTAAAATGAAGTATGCCGTATAATATATTCTGCAAATGGTGAAATGGATACTAATTATATGCACTGAAGTTATATGCACTTGTGTGGATTGGACTTTTATGTGTGAAGATAACACATTAAAGAGACTTTTTTGTTTGAATTTTGTGGGTCACTGCCTCTTCACTGCGTACGGTGCTAATGCTGCCTTACAGTATATATATATATATATATATATATATATATATAATATGTATATATATATACACTCACTGGCCACTTTATTAGGTACACCTGTCCAACTGTGTGTTAAGACTTAATTTCTAATCAGCCAATCACATGGCGGCAACTCAGTGCATTTAGGCATGTAGACATGGTCAAGACAATCTCCTGCAGTTCAAACCGAGCATCAGTATGGGGAAGAAAGGTGATTTGAGTGCCTTTGAACGTGGCATGATTGTTGGTGCCAGAAGGGCTGGTCTGAGTATTTCAGAAACTGCTGATCTACTGGGATTTTCACGCACAACCATCTCTAGGGTTTACAGAGAATGGTCCGAAAAAGAAAAAAAATCCAGTGAGCGGCAGTTCTGTGGCCGGAAATGCCTTGTTGATGCCAGAGGTCAGAGGAGAATGGGCAGACTGGTTCGAGCTGATAGAAAGGCAACAGTGACTCAAATTGCCACCCGTTACAACCAAGGTAGGCAGAAGAGCATCTCTGAACGCACAGTGCGTCGAACTTTGAGGCAGATGGGCTACAGCAGCAGAAGACCACACTGGGTACCACTCCTCTCAGCTAAGAACAGGAAACTGAGGCTACAATTTGCACAAGCTCATCGAAATTGGACAGTAGAAGATTGGAAAAACGTTGCCTGGTCTGATGAGTCTCGATTTCTGCTGCGACATTCGGATGGTAGGGTCAGAATTTGGCGTAAACAACATGAAAGCATGGATCCATCCAGCCTTGTATCAACGGTTCAGGCTGGTGGTGGTGGTGTCATGGTGTGGGGAATTTTTTCTTGGCACTCTTTGGGCCCCTTGGTACCAATTGAGCATCGTTGCAACGCCACAGCCTACCTGAGTATTGTTGCTGACCATGTCCATCCCTTTATGACCACAATGTACCCAACATCTGATGGCTACTTTCAGCAGGATAATGCGCCATGTCATAAAGCTCGAATCATCTCAGATTGGTTTCTTGAACATGACAATGAGTTCACTGTACTCAAATGGCCTCCTCAGTCACCAGATCTCAATCCAATAGAGCATCTTTGGGATGTGGTGGAACGGGAGATTCGCATCAGGGATGTGCAGCCGACAAATCTGCGCCAACTGTGTGATGCCATCATGTCAATATGGTCCAAAATCTCTGAGGAATGCTTCCAGCACCTTGTTGAATCTCTGCCACGAAGAATTGAGGCAGTTCTGAAGGCAAAAGGGGGTCCAACCCGTTACTAGCATGGTGTACCTAATAAAGTGGCCAGTGAGTGTATATTACATGTATTTATTACATATATTATATATATTATATCTATATCTATGTATATATATATATATTATATCTATATATTACATCATATATCATATCTATATTATATGTATATATTACATGTATATTATATATATAAATTATATGTATATATTATATGTGTATATATATAGCTATATTATATGTATATAATACATATAGAAAAAATATATATATTATATATATATATTTTATATTATATATATGTATATTATATGTATGTATGGAAAAAAATTTTGGTGAGTCTCAAAATAAATAAAATCCTCAATTTATTTCAATTTATATAAAAGATCATACAGGTTGGGGATACATCTCAATACATATCCGCAACCTGTATGATGTTTTATATAAATTGAAATAAATTGAGGATTTTATTTATTTTGGGACTCACCAAAATTTCTTTCCTATGATAAGTCGCAAGTCACGACAATTGGCTGGAGACCTATTACATGGCAAGATGGACTGAATTATACTATAGGACATGGTGAGGCTATCTTTTTGGTTCAATTTACTATATGTATGTATATATTACATATATATATTATATCTATATATTTATATTATATATATGTGAATATATATCTATATTATATGTATATATTACATACCGTATATACTCGCATATAAGCCGAGATATTGAGCCCATTTTTGGGGGCTGAAAGTCCCCCTCTCGGCTTATACGCGAGTCATATACCGGGGGGTCGCCGGGCGGGGGTGTAGGAGATCATACTCACCTCTCCTAGCATGTCTCTTGCAGCCCCCCCCTGCTTATTCCATCTTCTCAGCGCTGTTCTTCATATGCGCATATGTAATGAGCGGCACCACGTGACCGCTGAAAGTAGGAAGAACAGCGCTGAGAAGATGGAATAAGCATGGGGGCTGCAAGAGGCATGCTAGGAGAGGTGAGTATAGCAGAGGGAGCCATATTCACCTGTCCGCCGTTTCACCGCTGCGCGTCACTCTGCTGTCTTGCTTCCTCTGGCAGTGACGTTCAGGTCAGAGGGCGCCATGACGTAGTTAGCAGGCGCTCTCTGCCTGAACAGTCACTGTGCACAGCCAGCAACGCTGAGGAGCAGCAGCTGCAGCAGCAGGGACGAGGTGAGTATATAGGTTTTTTTTTTTTAATTGAGGCAGCGGCATTATAAGGGGCCACTAATAACTATGCATCATTGTAAGGGGCTGCTCACTGTGCAGCATTACAAGGGGCCACTAATAACTGTGCCTCATTGTAAGAGGCCGCTCACTGTGCAGCATTATAAGGGGCCACTAATAACTGCATCATTGTAAGGGGCCGCTCACTGTGCAGCATTATAAGGGGCCACTAATAACTGTGCCTCATTGTAAGAGGCCGCTCACTGTGCAGCATTATAAGGGGCCACTAATAACTGTGCATCATTGTAAGGGGCCGCTCACCGTGCAGCATTATAAGGGGCCACTAATAACTGTGCATCATTGTAAGGGGCTGCTCATTGTTCAGCATTATAAGGGGCCACTAATAACTGTGCATCATTGTAAGGGGCCGCTCACTGTGCAGCATTATAAGGGGCCACTAATAACTGCATCATTGTAAGGGGCCGCTCACTGTGCAGCATTATAAGGGGCCACTAATAACTGTGCCTCATTGTAAGAGGCCGCTCACTGTGCAGCATTACAAGGGGCCACTAATAACTGTGCATCATTGTAAGGGGCCGCTCACTGTGCAGCATTATAAGGGGCCACTAATAACTATGCATCATTGTAAGGGGCCGCTCACTGTGCAGCATTATAAGGGGCCACTAATAACTGCATCATTGTAAGGGGCCGCTCACTGTGCAGCATTACAAGGGGCCACTAATAACTGTGCATCATTGTAAGGGGCCGCTCACTGTGCAGCATCATAAGGGGCCACTAATAACTGTGCATCATTGTAAGGGGCCGCTCACTGTGCAGCATTATAAGGGGCCACTAATAACTGTGCATCATTGTAAGGGGCCGCTCACTGTGCAGCATTATAAGGGGCCACTAATAACTGTGCATCATTGTAAGAGGCCGCTCACTGTGCAGCATTACAAGGGGCCACTAATAACTGTGCATCATTGTAAGGGGCCGCTCACTGTGCAGCATCATAAGGGGCCACTAATAACTGTGCATCATTGTAAGGGGCCGCTCACTGTGCAGCATTATAAGGGGCCACTAATAACTGTGCATCATTGTAAGGGGCCGCTCACCGTGCAGCATTATAAGGGGCCACTAATAACTGTGCATCATTGTAAGGGGCCGCTCACCGTGCAGCATTATAAGGGGCCACTAATAACTGGGCATCATTGTAAGGGGCTGCTCACTGTGCAGCATTATAAGGGGCCACTAATAACTGGGCATCATTGTAAGGGGCCGCTCACTGTGCAGCATTATAAGGGCAGTAGCTTAGGCATTTTCCACCCTAGGCTTATACGCGAGTCAATACGTTTTCCCAGTTTTTTGTGACAAAATTAGGGGGGGGTTGGCTTATACACGGGTCAGCTTATACACGAGTATATACGGTATATAATATATATATATATATATATATATATATATAAACATTATATGTGTATATATATATATAATATATATGTATTTTATATGTATGTGTGTATATATATATATACACATGTATGTGTCACTGACATCTATATATATTTATATATGTATTCTATGTGTATATATCTAGTGTTTTGTGAGCTGTCAGTGCGAGTGCTGTGCGATTTCTTTTTCGCACCCATTGATTTGTATTGGCGAGTCTCATCCAAGATACGCAGCATGTCAGTTCGATTTCAGTTGAGAAAAAAATCGCAAATGAGATGTCACCCAGTGAATAACATTGGTTCGAGTGCAATCTGATTTTTTATCGGATTGCACTTGTCTGTATTTCTCGCAAATGGTTATGACTGAGCCCTAATACACCTAATAATGATTGGTAATTATTAGCAAAATCTAATCTATCGTAATCTAATAACAGCTTGTGCTCTCTGTTATCAGGCTGGGACTAATGACAGGAAGATAAGAAAACTGTCTAATCTTATCAGCAGGAGGAGAGGCCTGGCTCCCATCTCCTTTACTGGATGTTGGATGGGGCTGAGGTACAGGTTTTGTGAGAGGATCATGTTCTTCCACCAAATTCCCCCAACCATGTCTGTATGGACCTTGTGCACTGGGTACAGTCATGGGGAACAGAAAAGGGTCTTCCCCAAACTGTTCCCACAAAAATAAAAGTTACAATTGTCCACAATATCTTGTGCTGAGGTGTAAGGAGATGGACCAGCTGACATGTTCCCCCTGAAGACATCAATGCTGCTGTGGTATAGAATGTGAATAATGTTTTGTTCCTGATATGTTTCCTTGTGATAACAATTGTTAGTTTCCCTGTAGGCTACAGTACTAAGTCATGGTCATAAGATGTCCCTGTCTAGAACTAGGTGAAAGGTTAAAGGGGTAGTGTCCTTACACTTAGCTTACTCTCACATAACTGTCTCTGTACCATTGCTGCTGGCAAAACGTAATGAGGTATTCCCATCTCCAAGATCCTATCCCAATATGTAGTAAGTGTAAATAATAATATTAGCAAATACCTCCAGTTAGAAAAGTAGTAAAGCTTTTCTGATTCGCTATGTCTCTTTTTTCATGTGCAAGCATTGCAGGACTTTAGGTATCCATATCAGGAAACATATCAGGACCAAAACATTATTCACATTCTATACCACAGTAGCATTGATGTCTTCTAAGTGTAAAGACAGCCCATACTGGGTGGGAGCTTTGAGAATCTCTGGGTAGTTTCAGGAACAGGAAGAAAGTGTGGTGAAGTGACTGCAGAGGTCATAGGCTATAGGCTGCTAGGGACAGCGTGAGTCTATTACTTGGGGCAGTGGATTGCCAAAGAATCCTTCAATGGGAGTCCATCTGTTGGCCTGGGAACCTCGAGATAAACATCGGGGCCTTTGGGCGCACTAAGCCTGCTCAGGTGCAGGGAAAGATGGACTCAAACGCTCAGAGGCAGGAGGTGATGGAATCCGGGTACACTGCCTATGGCGGAGAAGGATTCATAGTGCTAGAGGAGTTAGCAAGAGGAATGCTCTACCCATACCAAGAACCAGGGCTGAACTTAAGTCCGGTACCTGTGGGAAAGACTATAACCCGTTGGACCTTATCCTATATGCCTGATTGTAATAACCGTAAGCTGCCAAGTAAAAGTTAGACTGTTTTAATGAATTCAGTGTCCCCTGGATCGTTTGCTATGAAGGTTCTGGAAGATGAAAGCCTGGAGCCTGTGGAGGCCTATGGGCCACAAGTACGGTAAGTGTGATGCACCTCACACACAGCAGCACATAAGGACTGGGACATGTTTTATTTGTAGAGAGCCGGAGTGAGCAGAAGCAGCAGCTCGTCCATGACTACCTCGCTCAGGCAACTTACAGGAGCATTAACCCCTTAAGCCTCAAGGGTGGTTTGCACGTTCATGACCGGGCCAATTTTTACAATTCTGACCACTGTCCCTTTATAAGGTTATAACTCTGAAACGCTTCCATGTATCCCGGTGATTCTCACATTGTTTTCTCGTGACATATTGTACCACATGTTAGTGGTAAAATTTCATTCATATAACTTGCATTTATTTGTGAAAAAAATGGAAATTTGGCGAAAATTTAGAAAATTTCGCAATTTTCCAAATTTGAATTTTTATGCCCTTAAATCACAGAGATACGGCACACAAAAAACTTAATAAATAACATTTCCCACATGTTTACTTTACATCAGAACAATTTTGGAACCAAAATTTTTTTTTGTTAGGAAGTTATAAGGGTTAAAAATTGACCAGCGATTTCTCATTTTTGCAACGCCATTTTATTTTTACGGACCACATCACATTTGAAGCCACTTTGAGGGGTCTATATGATAGAAAATACACAAAAGTGACACCATTCTAAAAACTGCACCCCTTAAACTTCTTGAATGTGGTTTTGAGCACCTTATTAACCCTTTAGGTGCGTCACAGGAATTTTTTGAATATTTAAAAAAAAATGAACATTTAACTTTTTTTCACAAAAAATATACTTCAGGTTCAATTTTTTTATTTTACCAAGGGTAACAGGAGAAATTGGACTGCAAAAGTTATTGTGCAATTTGTCCTGAGTACGCTGATACCTGATATGTGGGGGGGAACCACTGTTTCGGCGCATGGCAGACCTCAGAAGGGAAAGAGCGCCGTTTGACTTTTTCAGTGCGAAATTGGCTGGAATTCAGATCGGACACCATGTCGTGTTTGGAGAGCCCCTGATGTACCTAAACAGTGGAAACCCCCCACAAGTGACCCCATTTTGGAAACTAGACCCCCCAAGGAACTTATCTAGGTATGTGGTGAGAACTTTGAACCCACAAGGGTTTTACAGAAGTTTATAACGTACAGCGGTACAATTAAAAAATCATATTTTTTCCACAAAAATGATCTTTTCACCCCCAGTTTTTATTTTTCCAAGGGTAACAGGACCCTAAAAGTTATTGTGCAATTTGTCCTGAGTACACTGATACCCCATATGTGGGTGTAAATGACTATTTGGGTGCATGGCAGAGCTCGGAAGGGAAGCAGCACCATTTGACGTTTTTGGCTGGAATTGAGATCGGACACCATGTCGCGTTTGGAAAGTCCCTGATGTACCAAAACAGTGGAAACCCCCCACAAATGACACCATTTTGGAAACTAGACCCCCTAAGGAATGTATCTAGATGTATGGTGAGCACTTTGAATCCCCCAGTGCTTCACTGAAGTTTATAACACCCGGGCGTGAAAATAAATAAATCGTATTTTTTCCACAAACATGATCTTTCAGTCACCAATTTTTTTATTTTCCCAAGTGTACAAGGAGAAATTGGACCCCAAAAGTTGTTGTCCAATTTGTCCTGAGTACGCTGATACCCCATATGTGGGAGAAAACTGCTGTATGGGCACACGTCGGGGCTCGGAAGGGAACTAGTGACGTTTTGGAATGCAGACTTTGATGGATTGGTCTGCGGGTGTCATGTGCGTTTGGAGAGCCCTTGATGTACCTAAACTATTGAAACTCCCCACAAGTGACCCCATTTTGGAAACTAGACCCCCCACGGAACTTATCTAGATGTGTGGTGAGCACTTTGAACCCCCAAGTGCTTCACAGAAGTTTAGAACGCCTGGGAGTGAAAATAAAAAAAATATTTTTTTCCACAAAAATGATATTTTTGCCCCCAATTTTTTATTTTCCTAAGGGTAACAGGAGAAATTGGACCACAAAAGTTGTTTTGCAATTTGTCCTCAGTATGCTGATACCCTATATGTGGGGGTAAAACACTGTTTGGGCGCATGGCAGAGCTTGGAAGGGAAGGAGCACCATTTGACTTTTTCAACGCAGAATTGGCTGGAATTGAGATCAGACGCCATGTTGCATTTGGAGAGCCCCTGATGTGCCCAAACAGTGGAAACCCAATTATAACTCCAACCCTAACCCTAACACACCCCTAACCCTAATCTCAGCCCTAACCCTAGCCCTAACCCTAACATTAACCCTAACCCTAATGGGAAAATGGAAATAAATACATATTTTTAATTTTATTTTTCCCTAACTAAGGGGGTGATAACGGGGGGTTTGATTTACTATTTTTGGCTGTTTTTATGTTTGGCGGCTGTCGCACGCTAAAAGACGCTTTTTATTGTAAAAATAGTTTTTGCATCACCACATATTGAGAGCTATAATTTTTCCATATTTTGACCCACCGAGTCATGTGAGGTCTTATTTTTTGTGGGACGAGTTGATGTTTTTATTGGTACCATTTTTGGGCACGTGACATTTTTTGATTGCTTTTTATTCCGATTTTTGGGACGCAGAATGAACCAAAACCAGAGTTTCATGAATTTCTTTTGGGGGGGTGCGTTTACACCGTTCTGCGTGCGGTAAAATTGATAAAGCGGTTTTATTCTTTGGGTCAGTACGGTTACAGCGATACCTCATTTAGGTCTTTTTTTATGTTTTGTCGGTTTTATGCAATGAAAACTACTTTATATAAAAAATAATTATTTTTGCATCGCTTTATTCTGTGAGCTATAACTTTTTTATTTTTTTGCAGATGATGCTGTATGGCAGCTCGCTTTTTGTGGGACAAGCTGACGTTTTCAGCGGTACCATGGATATTTATATGCGTCTTTTTGATCGCGCGTTATTGCACTTTTTGTTCGGTGGTATGATAATAAATCATTATTTTTTGCTTCATTTTTTATTTTTATTTTTTAAGGGGTTCGTTAAAGGGGTTAACTAATGGGACAGTTTTATAGGGCGGGTCGTTACGGACGCGGCGATACCAAATATGTGTACTTTTATTTTTTTGTTTTTTTGTGTTTTTTTCAAAAAATGAATTTATTGGGGAATTTTTTTTTTTTACTAATTTATTTAGCAATTTTTTTTAAAATAATTTTTACACTTATTTTTTTTTTTTAATTTTATTACATTGTCCCAGGGGGGACATCACTGTCCTGTGACAGATCGCTGATTTGTCACATCACAGATCACTGTGACAGATCAGCGATCTGTCACAGGCACTGCTGCAGACTTCCTCATGCCTGCGCTTTGCAGGCACTGAGGAAGTCAGCTCCCTACAGGCCCCCAAAGGTCCCCGTCGCCATCTTGGATCCGGGGGCCTGTAGGGAAAGAGCCCCCCGCAGCAGCGCTGCACATTGCGCTGCCGTGGGGGGCTCAGGGAAGCACGGAGGGAGCCCCCTCCCTGCTGATGCTTCCCTTTAACCCCCGGTACACCGCGCATGTGTTTGATCGCGGTGTACAAGGGGTTAACGTGTCAGGGGTGGTCCGTGACCACCCCTGACACATTGTGCCGGGTGTCAGCTGTGATAATCAGCTGACACCTGGCCGCAATCAGCGGCACTCACCACGTGGGTGCCGCTGATCATTATGACGTACTATCCCGTCCCTGGGAATTAAGTCCCAGGGCACATGGACGGGATAGTACGTCTGATGGCAGAAAGGGGTTAAAGGGGTTGTCTACTACTAGGACAACCCCTTCTTGATCTAAATGTTTCACCCCGATAAAATAAAAAACTTATACTCACCTCCCGAGGCGGCGCCGTTCCAGGGGATTTGGCATTGTGCTCCCGGGGCTATCGTGCGGTTGTATGCAGGTGCTGAGATGTACGCAGGGATTGCAGAGCAGTGCGGTATAACAAAAGTATTTAATGTAACAGTCAAATTGAGGGGTGATCTCCTCACAGGGAGTTAATAAACAATGAATCAGAGTTAAAGGAACAGAAAGAATTAAAGCAACAGTCCTATATTCAAATAACACTTATTGTGACTCCCGCTGATGCTCCTTAAGCCACAGTTTGATGGGGGTAGTAGTGCTGGCAACGGCCAGTGTAGAGTCCTCTTATGGGGTCTGAGAATAGCGATCCATCTTCTGGCGGCAGTGGGCGGTCTCCGGTTTTACCCACTGATCCCGATCAGTGAGGGCCAAAGAAGTAGCAGAAGTCTCAGTAGCGCACGTTAGCTGATGCACGCTGGCCCGCTGGGGAAGACTCGCCCCAGAGTCTTGCAGCTGACACACACTCCTCTGTATGAACACCGCCCGACGCTTATCCAGGCGCACAGCGCTGTTCATAGTCCCAGTCCCGCTATAACGTGCGGGTAAGTCTCGAAATTATCCGGCTCAGCACTGCTGCACTGGTTGCGGAGCGTGCCGCTCACCCTGCTGCGTTCTCTCTGGCGGCCGGCAACTAACTCTTCCTTTGCGCGCTTTCTGCTCTGAGTTTCCTGTGTACACGCCCCCTCTCCCCAGGTCATGGGGTTTGTCCAGTCCCCTATTCTTTCCCCCCGGGAAACATAGGATGCATCCCCCACAGTCCCGGACCCGGTTCAGCGCAAGTACCGCAGCCCAGTCTTCCTCCTTACATGGTAGTTGTGACATGTGACCCCGGCACCCAATCAGCGCTGCTCCGCGTTTGTACGAATTGATCATGAAGAGGCTGTGGCTGCTCTATGACTTCCTCTTCATGTTCAATCCATTGGAAGGTGGGGACAGTGACGCCAGCGCTTACTGGACGCTGGGGTCACGTATCACAACCACACGAGTGCCCCAGGCCTGCGAGTGCTGACACTGCTGGAATGACGCCGGCATGGGAGGTGAGTAAAGGCTTTTTTATTTTATAGGGCCAAAAATTTAAATCAAGAAGGGGTTCTCCTAGCAGTGGACAATCCCTTTAAGATTTCCCTTCACTGGAAATATAGGGCAGAGACCAACTGCTGAAAAACAAGTATTATCCCTCCTCTACCAAATAGTATAGCGTGCACAAATCAGTCAGGCGGGTAACGTTCTCCTGAAATTCACCAAACCCAGACTTGCCCATCAGAGAAGTGTGATCTGTCACTACACAGAAGACATTTCCTCTAGATCCAGTTATGGGAGCTTTACACCACTCCATCTAACGCTCGGCATTGTGCTTGGTGATATAAGGCTGTGTGAGCAGGTACCCGGGATGCAGGACAGGAGGCAGAGAAAGGGTTAAACAGGGGATTAAACAGTTCAAAAGGTTAAGCATATGGTGAGTGGGAGGACAACGATTCAGATAACGGCAGTTCTGATGAAAGTCAGTGGTTCCTTAGTCCACAAAGTGAATAGCGCCAACAATGGCTGGTGTGGTGTCCTTTCCAATGTGGTCCTGTTGGCAACAATATCCTGTCTTCTGGCTGCATTGGTCAGTCTCTGGTATCTTCCAAAGCCCCTAGTCCATATACTGCAGTGGCTGACAAGGGTACGGGCCACAGTCCTGTAAGAGCCCAACGTGGCTCTGCAACTATATTCACTGGTGAAGTCAGATCACAAGTGTCTGGGCACATATTTGCTGTGACATCAGGGAGCAAGTATCAGTCCCGTATGTGGTCCCTCTTATGTGGCGCGTGTGCAGTACTCACGGACACTTAGCGTGCGGCGCCTTTCTCTCTGGTAGTCACTGGTATGGGTCGCTCTCCCAGGGCTGTGGGGTACTCGGTACCAGGCCGGCCTCTCAGAGGGGAATGTCACAGCAGCGGTGACCCGGTCAGTGGCCCTGGGCGCCCATGTAAAAGGGGTTGAGTTGGGAATAAAGTTTATAAGTGATTCGTGACGCCACCTGTGGTGTTCGGCAAGGGAGGTGTTAAGCTGACGCTGCAAGCAGATCCTCTGGGACAGATGGTGGGGTGCAGCAATGATGTTGTAGCCCTCCACAGGTAGGGCTGTTGGTCCCAGGGCAGTGTAGCGGAATGTTTAGGAAGAGGGTGAAGTGTTTGGCACAGAGATGTAGCAGTGCTGAGGATGTTGCAGGAAGGAGGCAAGGACACAACAGAGTGCAGTTTCTTTACCTTTACTTGGCAAACACAGTCCAGGGTCCTGGTTACAGATGGCACAGGTGCAGGCTAGCCTGTAAGCAACTCAGGGATCTCTCTATCAGATGGGTTGTGTAGTCTCCTTCCTAGCGCTGGCTTGAGGCACATCCAGTACTGTGTTACACTGAAGTTCCTCCTTCTTATCTTCTCTTAGAACTACCTCGTATGGCAGACAGCTGTAGCCCTCTATCTCTCTTGGCTCACCGGTCGCTGTTGTGCCTCCGAGTCTTAGGTGGGAATAGAGCATTTACAGCTTCCTATTCCTCTGGTTTCTGTTGCAGGACCTTCAGTATCCATACAACCGTGGAGACCAGGCTCCAGATCATGCGCTCTCACTGGGAGGGAGCGCTCTATCCTCAGCTCAACCTCCAGCTTCTTTCCACACGTCTACACTCCTTGCCCTCCTCACACTAACTACTCATTTACCTTCCTGGCCCTCAGAGAGCACTCCTCCCCCAAATCTGGTTCAGAACTCCCTCTGCTGGCCCGGAGTGGGAAATGTGCTGCATGACATGGTTAACTGTTAGAGAGACTCTTCATTGCCTCCAAGACTGACATCACCCTCCCTGGAGGAAGGCAATGCCACTGTGGCGGCCATACTCCTGGGGGTGCCACAGGTACGCTGCACCTTCTCTCTGTATCACCGGACACACTCTGCACGACTCTCTCTCTGGTCCCCGCTGTTGGCGGTGAGGCTGCTGAACGGACACTGACCTGCGTAATGCTGGTGCTCCCAGGACGGAGCACTTCTCTCCCTGGCTGCTGGGCACACCTGGCTCTGCACAGCTGCATTCTTGCATAAAGCTCTGGGTGGGAGCGCAGTGTTTGAGCTGATAATACCAGAGGAGGTCTGGACTCTGGACTCTGCAGTTATGGAGTCAGCAATGTTTGGTGTCTTTTCTGCCCTCTGCTCCTCAGCACTCAGCCCCCCGCTCTGTAATGTTACGAGGTCTCCACTTCATGGCTGAGTTGCTGTGATTCCTTCCTCGTCTCACTCCCAGGTGATGGGGGAAGATTTAGGAGAGAAGAAATGTCCTGATGGACTTGTTATCCTGATGGCTCCTATTACAAGACCACGCTGGTATCAGTTGAGCTCCGCACCACCAGCCGTTCTGCCACATGTTAATAAAGGCAGACGGCACCTTGGGGGACCAGATGTTATACACAATGAGGGTGAATGAAAAGCCTGAATTACCAATACTTTTGTCCATAGTGCATACAGGAAGGCAGGACAGAAATGAAACATGCTATAACAGCTAATGCCCAGCAGGTGGCAGAGTTATAATACAGTCCATTTGCAGGAGACGCTGGTATTGCAGATGCATTTGTACTACAGGAATTTCCATGGTGTGTGATGTTCTCGGTGATCTTGCTTACAAAACTTTAAATTCGAAGATTAAGGCTGTGTTCACACGTAGCGTTTTTTTTGCGTTTTCGCGGCGATTTTAAACGCGCGATTTTGCCGCGAAAACGCAAAAAAAAGCATCCCATGCAATCCTATGTGATTCGCACTTGCTGTGCTAATGCTGTGGATTTTTCCGCGGCAGAATTGCATCGCGGAAAAATACGCAGCATGTTCATTCTTTGTGCGGAACCTTGGGAAAATTCGCACACATAGGAATGCATTGTTATGCTTACTTTCCGCATGTGGCTTTGCCCACCATGCGAAAAGTAAACAGAATATTTGCGGATGGTACCCACGGTCTAGAGGAGATGAGATTCTCCTCCAGGCTCTGGGTACCATATCCCTGTAAAAAATAGAAATAAAATAAAAAAATCGACATATTCTCACCTTCCGGCGTCCCTTGCAGCGTCACCAGGCCTCAGTAATGCTCCCGGCAAGTCCCGTTCCCAGGGATGCCTTGCGACAATGACCTTTGATGACGTAGCGGTCTCGCAATACCGTAGCGGTCTCGCGAGACCGCGATGTCATCAGAGGTCATTGTCGCAAGGCATCGCTGGGAAAGGGACTTGCCGGGAGTATCGCGATGATCGGGAACGCTGCGCGGGATGCCGGAAGGTGAGAAAAACACCATTTTTTTATTTTTTTTTAATTACTTTTAACATTAGATCTTTTTACTACTGGATGCCGCATAGGCAGCCTCAATAGTAAAAAGTTGGTCACACTCATCAAACACTAAGTTTGCCGAGTGTGACCAACCTGTCAATCAGTTTTGCAGGCGATGCTATAGATCGCTTGAAAACGCTAGCATTCTGCAAGCTAATTACACTGCAAGCGAGTTACACTTGCAAATCGCTAGTTTTTCCGTAGGAAATAGGCGAGACTTTAAAATGCGGTTTTCTCGCATATTTCCCGCGGAATGGAATTCCGGAATTCCAGCGGAAAATTCCGCAGGAATTCCACACGTGTGCACATAGCATAAAAGATTTTGGTGGATTTTTAATTTAACATTAGTGCAGCAAACACATAGCCAATACTTTGATCTGGTCCTGGGCAACAGTTTAAAATCTCTGACACCCCCCCAACTGTCACACAATGTTTATACACTAAAACTGCAGCAAAATCATGAAAAATCATGAAAAGTCATGGAATTATGGAAAGCACGGGATGGATAGACATATTGATGATCTGCAAATTATGAGAAAATGGGAACAAAATTTAAAAACATCTAAAAAATTTTTAGTATGGAGTATGAGCGCCACGTGCAGAAATCCCTGGACTTACAGCCTTGGTTGCTATCACTGAGCTTATTAATGGTTGTCTTAGGAAGGTTCTGCTCCTCTGAATGCACTTGGGCAAATCATCAAGATTGTGAAGCCCTCTTCATGACGTTGCCCACGGGTTCTTCTCCAGACCTATCTCCAGCTATCATTGCATTCAAGACAAAAGCAGGATTCATTGCTGAAAAATATAGAGCCCCATTGATTTGGTGGTGGAACCAGTGGAGAAGCCATTCTTCCAAAGTGTCTCAAGAGCTGTGATTCAAGAAGACAACTCCAGACCTCAAGTTACTCGTGCCAGTGTGAACAGCCTGCATGGCATAAATGTCCTGCCATGGCCTCCAGTGTCTCTGGGTTTGTCTCCCATTGAGCACATCTGAGGCATCATTGGTCTGAAATTGCACAGGGAGCTGCCAACAGACGATCTTGATGATTTGCCAAAGTGTATTCAGTGCAGCAGAACATTCCTCAGGTGACCATTAATAACCTCACTAATAGCAGCCAAGCCAATAAGTGTGGTCATTTCTGTACTTGGTGCTTATACTCGACAGTTCTCCAAATCAGAACTGCCCCTTGTAGATGGGAACGCAAGGCCGGAGTTAGGGGCAAGCAGACCAGGCAGCTGCCTAGTGTCCCCGCTGCTCCAGGGGCCCCCAGCAATTGGCATGCCGCTAATAGCGGCACACCATGCGGCCGGTGAGGGGCCCGTCCCTGTCCCCCACACGCATTCAACTTATCGGCATCATAGACGCCAATACAGTTGAAAGCAGTGATGGATGAGAGAGCTTCGACTGACGCTCCCTCACCCATCACTCCTGCTCTGCTTGTGACTCAGCGGGTGCACGATGATGTCACATCATCGTGAGCCATGCTGTGTCAGCAGTGGTGCTGATGAGACCAGAGCAGAGCCTGGAGCAGGATGGGGAATGAAGAGGAGAGGTGAGTATTGTATATGTGTACTGTGTGTGTATGTGTATGTGTGTACTATGTGGGCTGCATTATACTATGTGTATGTGGGGGCTGCATTACACTATGTGTATACGTGTGGGGGTTGCATTATACTGTGTGTGTGGAGGGCAGAATTATACTTTGTGGGGGGCTGAATTACACTGGGTGTGGGGGGCTGCACTATACTGTGTCTGGGAGGACTACATTATACTGTGTGGGGGGCTGCATTATACTGTGTGTGTGTGTGTGCGGGGACTGCATTATACTGTTTTTGTGTGTGTGTCTGCATTATAGTGTGAGTGTGTGTGTGTTCGGGGGCTGCATTATACTCTAAGTGGGCTGCATTATACTCTGAGGGGGATGCATTATACCGAGGGGGCTGCATTATACTCTGAGGGGACAGCATTATACTGTGTGGGGGGCTGCATTATAGTGTATTGGGGGGATGCATTATACTATATGAGGGGGGCTGCAGTATACTATATGAGGGGGGCTGCAGTATACTCTGAGGTGGCTGCATTATACCCTGAGAGCAGCATTATACTCTGAGGGGGCTGCATTATACTGTGTGTGTGGGGCTGCAGTATACTCTATGAGGGGAGCTGCAGTATACTCTATGAGGGGGGCTGCAGTATTCTCTATGAGGGGGCTGCAGTATACTGTGAGGGTGGGCTGTAGTATACTGAGAGGGGGGCTGCATTATACTCTATCAAAGACCATGGAGAGTGCATTATACTATATGGGAGCTGCATTATACTGTATTGAGTACTATCTGCCCCCATAATTCTTCCTCAGCCGATTTAAAGAAACTCGGGAACAAGCGCCAAATGACTTCAATATTGTTGATCACATTTGTTTAATGGCCTGAACTCAGCGCAGGTAAATACAACTGAAATACTTCTGTGTGATGCTGCACTATGTGAGCATTTGGGGCCCCACTTTAAACTTTTGCCCAGGGCCCACTTTGTATAGAACCGACCCTGTGTGAACGTTGGACTCCTCCATTAACCAAAGGTGTCTGTAAATCCATTCTAAGAATAGGAGTTCCCCTAGAGTAAAGGTACTGTCACACTTAGCGATGCACCAGCGTTCCCGACCAGCGCTATGACGCGGTCAAGATCGCTGGTGCATCGCTAAGTGGTCGCTAGTGAGCTGCCACACAGGCAGATCTCACCAGCAACATAGCAGCGGTCGGGGGTCGTTACTTACCTGTCAGGTGAGGCGATCCTGACGTCCTCCCGCCTGTGTCCACGCGTTGCTCGTCGGCGCCACTGGAAGCCCAGCAGGAAGCTGACGACGAGAAACGGTCAAGGACGTTCTCGCGCGATCAGCGATAATCAGTGGGGGAGCCGGTCGGAGGTAAGTATCAAACATAGCGATATCGCTAGCAATATCGCTGCTACGTCACAAAAACCAGTGACGTAATAGCGATATTGCTAGCGATATCGCTTAGTGTGACAGGCCCTTAAGACTGAACAAAAGGAAGAAAATGACAATGAGAGACTTTATGGAGACACACTCTATACGCTCTGATATAAGATGATGCTGCTGAATATGGTGGAGCTATTTCATTTATGATCATATAGTGGTAAAAAAGGATCAGCACACAGTGGACACAAATGATCCTGTCTTGACCCCTAATAAACCCGCACATCTCCTCTGATTTCTCCAGAGATCTTCATATAAAGGATGAAGAGGCAGGGACCATTTAATAGCATGGACCTGGGCAGGCAATTTATCTTCTAGGTTCCTCTGAGATATCCAGAGATGGAAGCTACTTAAAATAGGCCGTAAACCCCGAGACCCTGCTTTGCCTGTAATTAGTATCAGGACTTAATAGCAGCTACGTTGCAGTCTATAAGCTTCGTGCCTCCTCGTTACTGAGAAACCACCCAACCCTAATGTGTTTAGAAGATCAACACATAAGATTATTACAGCGGCAGCTATATTTCATAGTCTTTTCATCCCCCAACAGAGATCTCAAGTCAGAGTGAGACGTCAGGATGTTACATCGCCAAATGGGATAGAACTGAAGTAAATATATTTGTATAGGTGCTATTGACATTAAATTGTCACCAGATGTTGGTAACAAACCATCCAATCCACACAGGCAAAGAAATCAAACCATAGATGTCCATAAATTAAGTTATATGTAATAATGAGAAATGATACAATGAAAAAGTATTGAACCCACTTACTGAAATGTAATTAATACTTCATACAAAAAAGCCTTTGTTGGCGATGACAGCTTCAAGACACCTCCTGTATGGAGAAACTAGTCGCAGGCATTGCTCAGGTGTGATTTTGGCCCATTCTTCCACACACTCTTCACATACTGAAGGTCACGTGGGCTCCTTCTATGAAACTCTAAGATATAGTTCCTTCCATATATTTTCTATTAGATTCAGCTCAGGTGATTGGCTGGGCCAATCTAGCAGCTATATTTTCTTTCTCTGAAACAAATTGAGAATTTGCTTGGCTGTGTGCTTGGGATCATTGTCTTGCTAAAATGTCCACTCTCACTTTAGCTTCATCATACTGGTAGATGGCAGCAGATGTTTCAAGAATGTCTCGGTACCTTTGTCCATTCATCCTACTTTCAATTATGAAGTTTCTTAGTGCCCTGTGCTGAAAAACAGCCCACATCATAATGTTTCAACCTCCAAACTCACTGTTTTTGGTGTGATATTCAGTGCCTTTTGGCCTCCAAACATGGTGTGTATTATAGCGTCCAACGAGTTCAATTTTGGTCTCATCTGACCAGATTATATGCTCCCAGTATTTCACAGCCTTGTCTAAATGTTGGTAACTTTAAACATGCTTGAACATGCTGTTTGTTCAGCAATGGAGTAATGCGTGGTGAGCGTGCATACATATCATAGAGGTTGAGTGCATTACATATTTTTTTTAAACAATTGTACCTGCTAAATGTTATTATTATTATTATTATTATTTATTTATATAGCACCATTGGTTCCATGGTGCTGTACATGAGAAGGGGTTACATACAGATTACAGATATCACTTACCGCAAACAAACTAACAATCACAGACTGATACAGAGGGGAGAGGACCCTGCCCTTTCGGGCTTACATGCTACAGGATGGTGGGGAAGGAGACAGTAGGTTGGGGGGTTACAGCAGTTCCAGTGATGGTGAGGCGGTAGCTCCAGTAGTGGTGAGGAGGCAGCGAGGATCACTGCAGGCTGTAGGCTTTCCTGAAGAGGTGGGTTTTCAGGTTCCGTCTGAAAGATCCAAGTGTGGTTGATAGCCGGACGTGTTGGGGCAGGGAATTCCAGAGGATGGGAGCTATTCGGGAGAAGTCTTGGAGGCGGTTGGGTGAGGAGCGAATAAGTGTGGAGGAGAGGAGGTCTTGGGAGGACCGGAGATTCCTTGAGGCAAGGTATCTGGAGATTAGTTCAGAGATGTATGGAGGAGACAGGTTGTAGATGGCCTTGTAGGTCAGTATTAGTAATTTGAACTGGATACGCTGAGGGAATGGGAGCCAGTGAAGAGATTTGCAGAGGGGAGAAGTGGAGGAATAGCGAGGAGAGAGATGAATTAGTCGGGCGGCAGAGTTGAGAATGGACTGGAGAGGTGCAAGGGTGTTAGCAGGGAGGCCACAGAAAAGGATGTTGCAATAGTCGAGGCGGGAGATGATGAGGGCATGCGCAAGCATTTTAGTAGATTGAGGGTTGAGGAAGGAATGGATTCTGGAAATATTTTTGAGCTGGAGGCGACAGTAGGTGGAGAGAGCTTGGATGTGCGGTTTGAAGGACAGGGCAGAGTCAAGGGTTACTCCGAGGCAGACCTCCGGTACGGGGGAAAGCGTGATGTTGTCAATTGTTATAGAAAGGTCGGGTAAGGAAGATCTGTGAGATGGGGGAAAGATGATCAGTTCAGATTTGTCCACATTGAGTTTGAGGAAGCAAGAGGAGAAGAAGGAGGATATGGCTGATAGACACTCTGGGATTCTGGAGAGCAGAGAAGTGATGTCTGGGCCAGAGAGGTAGATCTGAGTATCATCAGCATAAAGGTGGTACTGGAGGTACTTTATGAGCTGCCCCAGACCAAGTGTGTAGATTGAGAAGAGTAGGGGTCCTAGAACAGAGCCTTGGGGGACTCCAACAGAGAGAGGGTGGGATGAGGAGTTAGTGTGAGAGTGGGAGATGCTGAATGTGCGGTTGGAAAGGTATGAGGAGATCCAGGATAGAGCGAGGTCTTTGATGCCAAAGGAGGAGAGGATCTGTAGTAGGAGGCAGTGGTCAACTGTGTCGAAAGCAGAGGACAGGTCTAGAAGCAGGAGTATAGAGTATTGTCCGTTAGCTTTGGCTGTATGTAGGTCGTTGGTAATTTTGGTCAGGGCTGTCTCAGTGTAATGATGGGGGCGGAAGCCAGATTGTAGATTGTCAAAGAGCAAGTTAGATGAGAGGTGGGAGGAAAGTTCAGTGTGGACATGCTGCTCCAGGAGTTTAGAAGCGAATGGGAAAATTGAGACACCTCGCCGAGACGCCCACCTCCGAGTCTGATAAGGAGAGGGTGTTCTGGGAACGAGGAAGGTTGTACCGGGAGACAGTACCAGGAGATTCCCAAAAGGAGTGGTTGAGGGAAAGACAGGTGGTCGTCCCCCTCCAGTTCAGAACTGAGTTGTTGCGGATTGCCCATGAGATTCCACTCGCTGGACACTTGGGGATCAGCAAAACAAAGGCACGGCTGTCTCAACACTTCTATTGGCCCAAGATGGGGACAGATGTAACACAATACTGCCGCTCCTGTGGCACCTGTCAAAAAGTGGATAAGGCGGGGCCTGCTCTTAAGGCTTCCCTTATTCCTTTGCTGGTGATAGAGGAGCCTTTCCAGAGAATTGCGGTGGACATTGTAGGCCCGCTGGCCACCCCCAGCAGCTCTGGAAAGCGATACATTCTCACCGTGGTAGACTACGCTACCCGGTACCCAGAAGCAGTAGCTCTGTCCTCAACCAGGGCAGATAAGGTGGCTGATGCATTGGTGACCATCTATTCAAGGGTAGGATTTCCCAGGGAGAGCTTACCCATCAAGGGACCCAATTTATGTCTCGCCTAATGGAGGCTCTCTGTGAGAAAATTCAGGTGAAGCACCTGGTATCGAGTGCGTATCACCCACAGAATCCAAGCCTTTCCGTAGCTCTTCTCTGTGGTGGATTCTGTAGCTCTCAACAGGTGGTCTTTGGCTCATGGACAACTCTTCTGATACTTTTGTCTCTCCTCTGTCTGAAACTCTGCAAGGAGTATCTGGTCGTGGATGGTTTGTGGTGAAATGATGTTTTGTCCACTGTCGGATTAAGGCCCCCAACAGTGTTCACTGGAAACTTCAATTTAGAAATTCTTCTGTAACCAATAACATCAGTATGTTTTGCAACAATAAGGTTGAGAAAGTCTTGAGACAGCTCACCGGTTTTACCCATCATGAAATGTTTCTTGTGTGGCACCCTGGTAATGAGACACCTTTTTACAGGCCTTCAGTTGAACCAGCTATTATTTTTCAGTAGGTGGCAGGATTGCTTTCTAATTACCGATAGATTTCAGATGATGTTATGACTTTCCATGGTTTTCTTCTAGAGTTCAATACTTTTTCCCTGTATCATTTCTCATTATTACACATCGGTCGCCCTCCCAGGGCGGTGGGGTACTCGGTACCAGGCCGGTCTCTCAAAGGGGAATGTCACAGCAGCGGTGACCCGGTCCGTGGCCCTGGGCACCCATGTAAAAGGGGTTTGAGTGGTGGAACAAAGTTTATGAGTGATTCGTGACACCACCTGTGGTGTTCGGCAATGAAGGTGTTAAGCTGACGCTGCAGACAGATCCTCTGGGACAGATGGTGGGGTGCAGCAGTGATGTTATAGCCCTCCACAGGTAGGGCTGTAGTCCCAGGGCAATGCAGATAGGTGTTGGGGGAAGAGGGTGCAGTGCTAGGCACCGGGATGTAGCAGTGCCAGAGAGTTTGTAGGAAAAAGGCAAGGACACAGCAAAGTGTAGTTTCTTTACCTTTACTTTGTAAGTGCAGTCCAGGGTCCAGATTACAGATGGCACAGGAGATGATTAGCCTGGAAGCAACTTAGGAATCTCTCTGTCAGATGGGTTGTGTAGTCTCTAGCGCTTACTTGAGGTACATGCAGTGCTGTGTTACACTGAAATTCCTCCTTCTTCTTCCCTTTTGGATCTACCTCGTATGGCAGACAGCTGTAGCCCTCTATTTCTCTTGGCTCACCCGTTGCTGTTGTGCCTCCGAGTCTTAGGTGGGAATAGAGCATTTACAGCTTCCTATTCCTCTGGTTTCTGTTGCAGGACCTTCAGTATCCATACAACTGTGGAGACCAGGCTCCAGATCATGTGCTATCACTGGGAGGGAGCTCTCTATCCTCAGCTCAACCTCCAGCTTCTCTCCACATGTCTACACCCGTTGCCCTCCTCACACTAACTAATTTCCCTTCCTGGCCCTCAGAGAGCACTCCTCCCCCAATTCTGGTTCAGAGCTCCCTCTGCTGGCCTGGAGTGGGAACCGTGTTGCATGACATGGTTAACTGCTAGAGAGCTCCTCCAAGGGGTTGTCCGGGCTTTTCACATAATCTCAGTACATATCTGGGCTGCAGAATTATGACAGTAAGTAATTTACTTTCTGTCACTAGTTTGCACGGTTTTCTAGATATTCTGAACAGAATGTCCAAGGGGGGGTGTTATGGCATTGAAATGAGAACTAGTCGTAACCTCCTACTCTACTCCAAACATGTCCTCTATAGCAACAACCCCACCCTCCATAGCTACAGGCCCTCCCCATCCACATGAAGAAGCCCTCATCACACATTAACAAATCCTCCACCTCTAGCAGCCTCACTGCAGAGAGCAGCTGCTCCTCCCCAGACACACACTGAACAGTGTTCTATGGAAAGTGAAACTAGTGAGGAGGGAAAATCGTACTCAGGACAAACTGGACAATAATTTTTGGGGTCCAATTTATCTTATTACCCTTGTGAAAGTAAAAAATAGTGGGCTAAAAATCATTTTTTGAGGGAAAAAAATATTTTTTATTTTCACGATTCTGCGTTATACACTTCTGTGACGCACTTGGGGGTTCAACGTGCTCACCACACATCTAGATAAGCTCCTTAGGGGGTCTAGTTTCCAAAATGGGGTCATTTGTGGGGGGTTTCCACTGTTTCGGTACATCAGGGGCTCTGCAAATGTAACATGACGCCCGCAGACCATTCCATCAAGTCGACATTTCAAAACGTCACTACTTCCCTTCCGAGCCCCAAAGTGTGCCCAAACAGTGGTCCCCCCCACTTATGGGGTACCAGCGTACTCAGAACAAACTGGACAACAACTTTTGGGGTCCAATTTATCTTATTACCCTTGTGAAAATAAAAAATAGTGGGCTAAAAATCATGTTTTGAGGGAAAAAAAAATATTTTTTATTTTCACGGTTCTGTGTTATAAACTTCTGTGAAGCACTTGGGGGTTCAGAGTGCTCACCACACATCTAGATAAGCTCCTTATGGGGTCTAGTTTCCAAAATGGGGTCACTTGTGGGGGAGCTCCAATGTTTAGGCACACAGGGGCTCTCCAAACACGACATGGTGTCCGCTAACGATTGGAGCTAATTTTCCATTCAAAAAGTCAAATGGCGCTCCTTCCCTTCCAGGCCCTGCCGTGCTCCCAAACAGTGGTTTATGACCATATATGAGGTATCGGTGTACTCAGGAGAAATTGACCAACAAATTTTAAGATCCATTTTATCCTGTTGCCCATGTGAAAATGAAAAAACTGAGGCTAAAAGAACATTTTTGTGAAAAAAAAGTACTTTTTTTTTTTTTACGGATCAATTTGTGAAGCACCTGGGGGTTCAAATTGCTCATTATGCATCTAGATACGTTCCTTGGAGGGTCTATTTTCCAAAATGGGGTCATTTGTGGGGGAGCTCCAATGTTTAGGCACACAGGGACTCTCCAAACGCGACATGGCAACCGCTAAATATTCCAGCATATTTTCCATTCAAAAAGTCAAATGGCGCTCCTTCCCTTCTGAGCCCTGCCGCGCGTACAAACAGTGGTTTATGACCACATATGAGGTATTGGTGCACTCAGGAGAAATTGCCCAACAAATTTGAGGATCCATTTTATCCTGTTGCCCAAGGGAAAATTAAAAAACTGAGGTTAAAAGAAAATTTTTGTGAAAAAAAAGTACTGCGAAATTTCCAAATTTTTCGCCAAATTTCCATTTTTTCACAAATAAACGCAAAAATTATTGACCTAAATTTACCACTAACATGAAGCCCAATATGTCATGAAAAAACAATCTCAGAATCGCTAGGATCCGTTGAAGCGTTCCTGAGTTATTACCTCATAAAGGGACACTGGTCAGAATTGCAAAAAATGGACAGGTCATTAAGGTCAAAATAGGCTGGGTCATGAAGGGGTTAAGAAAGCAATGCCATAAATATAAGATGTAATTTTTTCAGAAGCAGTGCCATTGTGTGCGAGTTGTACACAGGCACTACAGTTCACTTGAATGAGGATAAACTGCAATACTGTAGAACAGGGGTGGGGAACCTCCGGCCCACGGGTAGGTCACTGGAGTCCTCAATGCTCGGGCGGCTGCTGTATCCTGTCAGCTGCCGGCCCTTTAACCCCCAAATTACAAAACGCTGCCTGCCCTGCACATGATGATGATGACGTCGTCTGGGTGGGCGGGGTTAGCGTCTGGGTGGGTGGGACTAGCGCCCAATGCTCTCCCGTCCACATGTCCCGTAAAAGATGCTGCCAGAGAGTCAGCGATCTCTGGGAGTGCGTGCCCGCAGCTCTGTGCCTCCCTGGGGATCTGTGCCCTCCAGCTATGTGCCCCCCATGATCTCTGTGCCCCCAGCTATACTTCCACATGTGATCTGTGCCCCCCACCTATATATACCCCGTGATCTGTGCCCTCCAGCTATGTTTCCACATGTGATCTGTGACCCCCACCTATATATACCCCGTGATCTGTGCCCCCAGCTGTTTCCACATGTGATCTGTGCCCCCCACCTATATATACCCCATGATCGGTGCCCCCAGCTATGTTTCCACATGTGATCTGTGCCCCCCACCTATATACAGTGGGGAAAAAAAGTATTTAGTCAGTCAGCAATAGTGCAAGTTCCACCACTTAAAAAGATGAGAGGCGTCTGTAATTTACATCATAGGTAGACCTCAACTATGGGAGACAAACTGAGAAAAAAAAATCCAGAAAATCACATTGTCTGTTTTTTTTTTCATTTTATTTGCATATTATGGTGGAAAATAAGTATTTGGTCAGAAACAAGCAATCAAGATTTCTGGCTCTCACAGACCTGTAACTTCTTCTTTAAGAGTCTCCTCTTTCCTCCACTCATTACCTGTAGTAATGGCACCTGTTTAAACTTGTTATCAGTATAAAAAGACACCTGTGCACACCCTCAAACAGTCTGACTCCAAACTCCACTATGGTGAAGACCAAAGAGCTGTCAAAGGACACCAGAAACAAAATTGTAGCCCTGCACCAGGCTGGGAAGACTAAATCTGCAATAGCCAACCAGCTTGGAGTGAAGAAATCAACTGTGGGAGCAATAATTAGAAAATGGAAGACATACAAGACCACTGATAATCTCCCTCGATCTGGTGCTCCACGCAAAATCCCACCCCGTGGGACCTAGTGAATGAACTGCAGAGAGCTGGGACCAATGTAACAAGGCCTACCATAAGTAACACACTACGCCACCATGGACTCAGATCCTGCAGTGCCAGACGTGTCCCACTGCTTAAGCCTGTACATGTCCGGGCCCGTCTGAAGTTTGCTAGAGAGCATTTGGATGATCCAGAGGAGTTTTGGGAGAATGTCCTATGGTCTGATGAAACCAAACTGGAACTGTTTGGTAGAAACACAACTTGTCGTATTTGGAGGAAAAAGAATACTGAGTTGCATCCATCAAACACCATACCTACTGTAAAGCATGGTGGTGGAAACATCATGCTTTGGGGCTGTTTCTCTGCAAAGGGGCCAGGACGACTGATCCGGGTACATGAAAGAATGAATGGGGCCATGTATCGTGAGATTTTGAGTGCAAACCTCCTTCCATCAGCAAGGGCATTGAAGATGAAACGTGGCTGGGTCTTTCAACATGACAATGATCCAAAGCACACCGCCAGGGCAACGAAGGAGTGGCTTCGTAAGAAGCATTTCAAGGTCCTGGAGTGGCCTAGCCAGTCTCCAGATCTCAACCCTATAGAAAACCTTTGGAGGGAGTTGAAAGTCTGTGTTGCCAAGCGAAAAGCCAAAAACATCACTGCTCTAGAGGAGATCTGCATGGAGGAATGGGCCAACATACCAACAACAGTGTGTGGCAACCTTGTGAAGACTTACAGAAAACGTTTGACCTCTGTCATTGCCAACAAAGGATCTATCACAAAGTATTGAGATGAAATTTTGTTTCTGACCAAATACTTATTTTCCACCATAATATGCAAATAAAATGAAAAAAAAACAGACAATGTGATTTTCTGGATTTTTTTTTCTCAGTTTGTCTCCCATAGTTGAGGTCTACCTATGATGTAAATTACAGACGCCTCTCATCTTTTTAAGTGGTGGAACTTGCACTATTGCTGACTGACTAAATACTTTTTTTCCCCACTGTATACTCCATGATCTGTGCCCTCCAGCTGTTTCCACATGTGATCTGTGCCCCCACGTATATATACCCCATGATCTGTGCCCCCAGCTATGTTTCCACATGTGATCTGTGCCCCCCACCTATATATACCCCCTGTTATCTGTGCCCTCCAGCTGTTTCCACATGTGATCTGTGCCCCCCACCTATATATACCCCCTGTGATCTGTGTCCTCCATCTACTGTATGTGCCCCCCAGCTGTTTCCCCAAATGATATCTATGCCCCCTGTGATCTGTGCCCTCCAGCTATGTGCCCCCCGTGATCTCTGTGCCCCCAGCTATGTGCACCCCTGTGATATCTGTGGCTCCCAGCTTTGTGCCCCATGTTATCTATGTGCCCCCCTGCTATGTACCCCCTGTGATGATTGTGCTCCCATGAGCCCCCTGTGATCTGTCACCCAAAGCTATGTGCACCCCTGTGATCTGTCCCCCCCGGTGATCTATGAGCCTCCCCGACGATCCCTGTCCCCCCCGGTGCTATATATCCCCACACAGCTGCTGCATTTACCCTGAAAGAGCTGTATATTCCCCCGAGTACTGTATATCCTACCACCTGTGATATATATAGCCCCCAGTGATGGAGAAGCAGCTCCAGCCGTCACATTAAGGGTGAGTTACCGTAATTAGTTGTTTGACTAAATATACCGGGGTAATTTTCAGGCTATGTACCCACGTATGCAGAAAATTTCTGCATGAAAACCGGACTTCTTCCCAGAAAACGCCCGTTTTTTTTCCCGCGCGTTTTTTGCGCGTCCCCAGTCTCATAGAAATGCGGATTTTTCCGCAAAATTAATGAGCATGCTGCGCTTGTTACCGCGATTCGTTTTTTTCGTGGAAAAAACGCATGAATATGCACAAAAAGTGCGGAATTCATTAAAATGAATGGGATGCTTCTTTTAAGCATTTTTGCTGGTAAAAAAAACGTGAAAAAAATGCTTACGTGGGTACACAGCCTCAAGGTGATCATTTTTGTGTGGCCCTCGAATGATGGTAGAAATTTCCAAATGGCCCCCCAATGGAGAAAGGTTCCCCACCCCTGCTGTATAAATACAGAACAGTGGCGATATTCCACAAGAAGGTGTAAAGGCTTTCTTGTTTTATTCCACCATCAATAAAAAAAAAATATTTTGACTCGTAAGGCAGATCTTTATCATGTGGTACACTGATTAAAAGGGGTTGTGTGGTCCCAAAAGAAAGGTGTGGAGCCACTCTGAGCGACTGCAGACTGCCGGATCGTAACATTGTTGCAATACACACACTGTCACAATTCCCCTGTTTTTCCGATGCAGTGGATGGTGGACAAAGGCAAACCCAACTGGGTTATTACACAGATCACAAACAGTTTGGAATTTAGATTGTTGGAAGGATATGCGATTCCAAAATCTCATACAACTGTGATACTGCTCAGAAAAACATAGTCGACTGTAAGCAAAATTGGAAAAAAAATGATCAAAAGATGAAAACAAAAAATCAATTTGTATTCATGGATGACTTAGCTAATATCCAAATTAGAATCTGCATTTCTAAGTGTGATGGCCAATGCTCCATACTGTATATATAATCCTGTCTCCAGGGTCCTATATATACACATCGCATTTTCTCTAACAAGGTTACACAGTGCGGCAGGGGGATTCTGGGGAAGACCCATTCAAGGACTTCCATAAATTAGAGCATGCTAAAATATGGAAAGTTTTGTAGGGATTTTAGCAGTAGTCACCGAGAAATCATGATTATGCAATAATATTATTATGCAGAATCATTAGATAATAGATAAATAATAGATAGATAATTCAGTGAAAAATCTCTTAAAACTATGGTAAGGAAGTGCAATAGAGCGATAGATGGACCCTATCATATAATCGCCACCTATTTTTAATTAGCATAGCTCCTCTACTAAATCCAGACTGGGGGGAACCTCATAATAGAATAACACCGCATCCATGGTTCCAGGCTATGGATTTACAACTCCTTCAAGTTTAAGGCTATGTGCACACTGTGCGGATCCTCCCGCGGATTTTTCCGCAAGGATTTTACTAAATCCGCAGGTCAAATGACCTGCATTTTTCCTGCAGATTTCTTCCTTTTTTTGTGCGGTTTTACTGCCGTTTTTGTGCACTGCGGTTTTCCACCTGCGGATTTGTAGAATGGAGCAGGTGGAAAACTGCAGCAAAACCGCACAAAAGAAGTCACATTTTGCTTTTTTTTAATGCACAAAAACCGCACGGAAAAAACTGCAGCATGTGCACAGCGGGTTTTTTTTACATAGGCTATAATGGTACTGTACATCACCTACAGTTCTGCTGCAGATCCGCAGCGGCCAATCCGCTGCGGATCCGCAGTAGAAACCGCACCGTGTGCACAGACCCTAAGGCCGGGGTCACACTGGCGAGGAATACGGCTGAGTGAGAGGCGCTAAAAGCACGCATTACACACGGACCAATGATTCTCTATGGGGTCCCTCGCACCAGCCGTATATTTCTCATCCGTATTCTACGCTCCGTGCCAATCGCAGCATGCTGCGATTATCAGCGTACTACGGCCGTAGTACGCCAATGCAAGTCTATGGGTGCGCAAAAAACACGGATTACACACGGACCACACATGTGACTTGCGAGAAATACGCACCCGGTGTCTTTTAGCAAAGCCGGCAATTCAGCGCGCTATACAGTAATCTCACACTGACAGGTTTAATAAAGAAACGAAAGAATAGATATATACACATAGAGTACATATATATATAAATATATAAATATATATATATATGCATTCTATGTGTCTATATCTCTTCTTTGGTTTCTGTTAGAAACCCTGTCATAGGGCTCCATTATACTGTATGTCCATTTTGCAAGCCTGCGAGAAAATCTCACCATACGGATTACATACGGATTACATACGGATGCTGACATGCGCAAAATACGCGACCACACCTTGCTTACGGATGACATACGGAGCACTATTTAGGGGTCATTCATCCGTATTACGCCTGTAAACTACGGACCGTATTTTGCGTCGGTTAGTGTGACCCCGGCCTAAGGGTCTAGGGTAGGAAATACAACCCTACCCCGGTAACTGTATCTATTGGGTTAACCTCATTAAAATGAGAAAAAAAACCTCAAGTATTGATCAGGAGCTGTGATAAAAGCCCGCTCTATAATGTGGAGCGATACATGGGTAATTGATTTGCAGAGAGAAATATAGTGGGGGCCTATTAATCTCATCACAGTTACCCTGTACATCTTATGCAGGGAACACCATAGATATATTTATCTATCTATCTATTATTTATCTATTATTTATCTATCTATTATCTATCGATTATCTATCATCTATCTATTATCTATCTATCATCTATCTATTATCTTTTATCAGATTTTCTAAATATCTACCTTATCTGTACTAATAACTTGGCCTTATGTACTGCACAAACTCGCATTCTATTGCTATATGACAAGTAAGATCAGTGTTATTACGTTCTTCTTCTATATTTGGAGATGTCTTTTCTGGTAATTGCGGGAGTTTTTTTCTGTTTGGGGTTCTTTCCATGGTATGGGGCAGATGATATCTGTCCCTCATACGTGGTTCTCGGGTCTCACTAGTACATACGTGGTGTATGCGTGTTTGCCTTGTGCTGGTGGTATTTTCGCATTTTGAGGCCCAGTTGAAATTCAGAGCATTGTTCCCAGGAGGCGGTTGCTAGGAAACAAGGTCCCCTCATCACATCCCAGCCAGATGCAATAAGCTGACATGGATGGGATGGGGGAGGGAATGCTGTACACGGCCGGGGGGCTTCCAGCGGGATAAGGATATCCCAGTATTTTCTACGCTCTAGCAAGTTAATATTGTAAATCCCTCTATTGACACCCTCATGTTTATGGCCCATCCTAAAACATGTAATGGCAAAGCAATATAACTATTTCATTGCTGAAATTCTTAGCAACAGAAGCCGACGCTTTCATGTTCAGTATTGTATAATGGGATACATAAAGATTAAAAAAGGCATCCCATGTCACAAAATAAAAAATCCATAATTGTCACACATCATGTCCCACATCCATCTAAGGGGTCTTACGTTCATACAGATTCCTTTAAAGGATAGAAATGTGACTTCTTTAGTATTCATGCCCCTTCTATGAATGCACTTTGGGGCAATCTGGCATAATATTGCTTAAAATTTGGCAATATTTTTGGCAACTCTTAGCTGCGTAATAATTTTTATTGACACCAATTCCAACATTTTTGACATCAGTTCCAATTTTTTTTTAGCAGTGGATGGTGATCCTGGGCCCTAGTTAGTTCTCGGAGGTTGGCAGGATCCTGGTAATTGGGGTATAGTTGCAGAAAGGAAGGAGAATTACTAAACTAATTGTTCATCTTTTTGCACTGATCGAGGGAAATTTCATTTCTTGGTGTTCTTACAAAATCTCAATAGGCTGTCTTTGAAGACATCTTGTTCAACATGTCCATCAAAGGATATGGGGCCAAGTTTGTTCTCAAAGGTTTTTGGGGATATGACTAGAATTAAGAAAGGAGACTAATAAACTAGTTGGTCAGCTATTAATGCAGAATAAGGAAACTTTTTGCTCTTGAGGTTCTTGTAAAACCTTAATAACATTTTTGAGAACATCTTGGTCAAGATATCCATCAAGGTATTCGTGGCCAAGTTGGTCCTCAAAGGATTGTATGATCTAACTGGGGTTTGGTTGGAGAAAGGAAGGAGAGCTAATAAACTGATTATTCATCTTCTTGTACTGATTGAGGAACATTTCAATCCTTGATGCTCTTGAAAATCTCAATAGGTTTTTTTGTGAGGACATCTTGATCTATATGTCTGTCAATGTATTTGGGGCCAAGTTGGTTCTCGAAGCTTGTCAGCTTCCTGGTAATTGGGGTATGGTTGGAGTAAGAAAAACTGATAAAGGAAAGAGCGTGAACATTATGAGGAGATGACTGGATTAAAGAAAATGAGTCGTGAGACAAAGAAGGACAGATGAATGGTATGATCCATTAACAGTGAAATTGGTTTAACAATAGTAGTATAGTCTTAAGGTTGAAAGAAGACCCATGTTTATTAATTTTAACCTAATATATTGATCCAAAGAAAGGCAAAAATTCCATGAGGCAGATGATGAGACGTGCCACATATTGTGTCATATACGTATGTGCATCATGATAGGATAAATTTGCTTCAAGACACAGAATATGTAAGGATCACAGGTCAGTCATCACATAAGCCCTGCACACCGCAAATGATAATTTCGCCTTCTGACATGGTAGCATGGTGTGAATCTGTTCATAAAGAGGGGTTTTGAATGGTAGATGAAGGAATTTTAGACCATCACATGAGGAGTAGTAATTGTGGGAATGAGAGAGGTGGGTGGAAGAGACAGAGGAGAAGGGAGAGGGAGGGAGGATATTAAACAGGGAGGGAGGGGAATCTCACTATCCAGGTTGATAAGGAGAGAGGTGCAATACTGAAGAGGATGAGAAGGAGGAAGAGGAGATTTGGGGAAAGGGAGAGTAGAATTGGCAGCATGTGAGTAAGGAGAGGATGGAGAACAGGGGGGAGATATTGAAGGAGGAGAGTAAGAGGGAGTGGGGTCATTTATAGAAGAAAGATTCACATAGAAGAAGAGAAAATTGGCAGTAATATCAAAGACCTGTCCTGATGGATGGTGAAGATTTCAAAGGTGAGATGGACGGACATCAATGAGAGGAATTGCAGAGACTCGGTTCTTGTAAGCTGGAAAGAGACATCTTTGCGGTCGATTGTGAAACGACCACCTGTGCCACTGTGGAGCTGGGAGCTATTTAGCGTACCTTGCTGGTGAAGTGCGAAGACTGGATTTACACAAAGAGACACTCTATTTATTGCACCGTATCAATATATAACCCGTGGATACCTCAAAAGGATTCTCTACCACGCAGCAAGGGCATTAATCAGGTGGGAGTGGACTTAAACAGAAATCACCATCTCAATGTAAGATGCCTTGGACCAGGGAGGAGGGCAGGATGTGAGAAAATAGGTAGGCTGATTTCTATGTGGATTTACACACTGGCCATATATCGGTGCAAGGATTTCAGTGATAGCTTTGTATGCATGCAGTAACCACAACATGGCCTAATGGTGGGAGGCAAAAACAATTACTTTATGTTATCCATAAGAACCACTCGCTTCTATGTATCTCCTGCCTGTACGTGACGACTCTGCAACTGCATGTACAGTACCAGACTTCAATAACTTGCAATATGTGCAGAGACAATACGACGTAGTATCTTAAGATATAAGACGTTCATACACATGAACGTTACATTTCTTAAGTTTCTATGCCCCCGGTGTTCAATAAAAGCCAGAAGGATTTCACACGGTGGTCATACAGGACCTGAGTACACGGGAGAAGAAGCCTGCACCCACATCTGTGTCTGGTTTGTACAAGATTAGAGCTATATTCTACAATTTAACAAGGGATTACCCAGGCTAGATTTCAAACCTGTTTCCATTTGCTCAATCTTCCTTGCGTTGCTGTCTCACCAGAGATGTAAGAAGCTTCAGGCCTTGAAACCAAGCCATCTACTGCAGCGCATCTGGAGGAGATGATATGAGGAACCCAGTTGTCATATTGTACGGACCTTCACGATGGAGATACCTATCCAGATGTTCTGATATCTGGCTCAGTATAAGAAGATTATCTTTGCGCTCTTTGAAGAGTTTCTATTAAACAAAAGGATTGGGGAAGTTTTCTTGGCCAGATTCTTGTTCGAAAGGGAGGAGGAGGCGGAGGAGACCAGCTGTTCTCCTGGAATCTGTTCCCAGAAAGTGATGCTGTGCTTGGTAGTCATTCCTGAAACAAGGCACGAACCAGACTGGCAGATATGACCCAGATCCTGTTATCAGAGTGTTATGCACCAAGGATTTTAGGGAAGCGATATGCCAATTCTTAAGTAATATCTATAAAAGGAACCGTGCTAGGGGTGTCAGAAAATAATGGTCTTTTCTACCGTTAGGACATTTTCTTGAGTATTAAATCTTTCAAAAACATAATTATCTACCCTTCTACGCTTTTCAGTGTATTTATATCGTCATTGGAACAAGGATATATGAGGTTTCATGTTATACCCCTCTGGTCACACTATTCATTCTTTTTTTCTTTTTAGACATAAATGTGGGCACACATGCCAAAACAGTCTGCAGGCCCTCATGCACCCAGTATCTCAAAAGTCTGTCTGTCAACATATTTATTTCCCTATATAGGGAAAGCTTATTTTACCACACTTTCCAATGCTGAAATTTGTCAACCTACATCTATGGTTTATGTCAGGACTAAACATTGGAAAATACTCTGTACTTTTGATAGAAGCACAAAGCAAAATGTGAGGAGAGCCTCAAGCAGGAGGTAACACTGGTAGAACTTTAGGTTCATTGACCTACATCAATGGCTGAAATTAATAGGTCTCATTACTTATTTTACCATAAAGATTCCCACACATTCTCTACCATCTTTCAACTAGAAAATAGAAGCTTCAGAAAATGACTTCTTCTTTAAATCAGCTCGGGTGTAGCTATAGGTTGGTGTCAAGGCAGCAATTATGCCAAGCCACTGGTGCCATAGTAGATCCAAAGGCGCCTCAGTATAATAAATGGCATATGCTATGTTCTGTTACAGATTTTACATTGAGGACAAGGAGCTTTAATTTATGCCTCTGAAAACGAGCATCAAGATCCTTTAAGGATTTTTTTGTGATTTTTCTGGTGCATAAAAACATGGATCATTGTTCATCAATGTTTTGGATCAGATTTTCTTCAGTATTCTATGAGATTTTACCATCAGGGATTTTCAGGTATGAAAATATAAATAAATGACAAGGCTTCTCCCATACTTTGCTATGTTAATTACGGACTGCACTCTGATGCCCTCTGTGTGCTGCCTGTGATTTTTACAGACCCATGGGTAGTTTTGATCCTTGACTCGGATCAAAAAACGGACATGTTTTCGTGAATCATTGCGGACCACTCGGCCCTCAAAAAACACATTCAGGTGAACAGCCTAACAGACTGGGTTCTTGTTCTATCCATGAAAACCACAGTACACGTATTTTATATTCTTGGCACCTGAATGAGGCCTTACTATGACATATGGGTCCCATAGTGACATGTCCACTACTCATGTTCCACTGTTGTTTTGTATCTTCCCCTGTGTTTCAGCCACATTCGATGCCAAAACCTCCACCCGAGGAAGCAAACCTGATCACCTTGGCTTTCAGAAGCTTGACTAATGGTGACCACCTGATTGCTGGAGTGATTTTCTGTAACAACTATCAATGATCGAATCATGACGCTATCCTTAAGGTAGAGTCAAGCCACCAAATTTTCTCTCATCCGAGAGAATCGGGCCGATTATGCTAATTGCACTCTGATCAAACTCTGATTAAAGTTTGATCAGAGTGTGATCTGATTACCTTGGATCACACTCAGATGTCATCGGAGTGCAGTCCGATGGTTTCCACTGACTTGCACCTGGATATTGGATCAAACTTGGGTATGCTGCGAGTTTGGACATGTGCACGGCCCATAGAAAACCGTGGTCCAAGTGGGATGTCATCTTTTGTCGCAACGCACTTAGACGAAAAATATGGTCCTAAACACCATATATAATGTCAATCACGCAATGAGAAAAGGGTTGGACTGGACCACCAGAATACTTCCAGTGGGCCTAGGCTTTAGTAAAATAATGGGCCCTAAAGGGAACCCCATTTAAAGGTGACTTTGGAGCCAATCCCTTGCCACCAGGGACTATTTCTTATGGGATGATTCACAAATAACCTAATAGATCTTATTGATGATCTGTCCTCCGTGTGCAATGATACAGTAACACTTACAATGCAATTAACAGTAGACTTGTACATGTCCTGTATGGATTGAGGATGACCCACTGAATCAAGAAGTCGGAGGCCAATACTGATGAAAACAAGATGGCCAGCATTAATGAGGGCAAGAAATGGACAGTGTGGGTGTTGTGTTATTATTACTGATATCCAAGAAGTATCATTTCTCCTTGCAGAGAATGACATGGTAATGAATTGCTCAGGCGTCCAATTACTGATAGGACGCCTGAGCAATTAAGGACCATAAATGTTACAGGCAGGATGGGTCATGGTGTGCCATGTACATAGACTTTCCTTCTCCTTCGGCAAAGGTTCAGCTTACCGCCAAGCCTACAGCTAAGCTAAATATCATGACTTAATGGGTTTTCCAGTTTCCTGACTGCAGATTTTAAAAAAAACCCTGTTCTTTACTCATCCTCCCCAGATCTGGCGCTGAGTTTCCTCCGCTACTCCTAGTGTCTGTTATTGTTTGCAGCTCTGGAGTGAGGTCAACACCGCTGCAGCCAATTAGTGAGCTCAGCGGTTCTGAATGGTTTGTGCTGTCTACTGGCGCAGAGCTGCTGAGTTCACTGATGGGCTGCTCTGCTGTTGATGTGAGATTAACGAGGCCATAACAGACACTCAGAACTGGACCTGGGGAAGGGAATAAAAGTACCATTTTTTTTTAAACAAGCTGCACCAATGGACAGAGTTTTTTTAAAACTGGAAAACCCCTTTAAGGTAGAGTGACTTGTTGGCCTCCCCTTGACCAGGGCACATGACATATCAAACATTGCCCTTTTCATGCACAGAGTGGTAGTTGTCATTTTATCTAGTAATAGTTACTCGTCCGGGGTAACGATAATGCCTTTAAAAGGATTTCTAGAATTAGAAAAAAAAAAGTGTCTGCTTTTTATTTTCTTTTATAAACTGCACCTATTTTGTCCATGAGCAGTATCTGCTTTGTGGCTTAGCCCTCTTCAAGTAAATTAGTCTAATGTGCAATACTACTCACAGCCTATAGATAAGTGTGGCGCTGTTTCTCAAATAAAAAAAAATCCCTTTTCTATTTCTATTCCAAATGTACACAGTATAATCTGCACAGCAGCTTAGCTACTTGCCTAGCTCTCTACTTATATTTGCACTTCAGCTCATAGTGAATCAAGGGGAAGAGCAAACATCCGAACCCCAAGTGAGCATGTAAAACTCCATGCCCGCAAAGTAGTGGTTTTTTTTTTACTTTAAATATTCTTTTATTACTATAAGATATTATTTCTTAACATACACCAAACTCCCTTAGAGCTCCTTTAAGAGCTAAAACACCAAGTAAATGTCTGAACTATCAAATAGTGAAGCGATAATGGATAGCAGTGATAGAATATCATGCATCTGTAAAAAGAGGCACTTATAAGTGTGAATGATACGCTTGGGTGACCTTACAGGGGTGGATGATAGCTGTGGCTCGCTAACAGATAAGAGGGTGCAGGCAGGGCATTAACATGGATGGTAAAGAGGTGGAGAAAGGTTCAATGTCTCATTTTATGGGTCTTTAATAGGACTTTGCACAGTATTTTAGAGAAGGTAAACTTTGGCCAACATCCTATTTATTTGTATGCATAGATGGATGGTAAAAGATGATGTTACATACAGCAAGCATCACTTATATTGTAGAAAAAAACCCATCAGGAATAGTAAAATTCATCCTCTTTGATCCTTGTTCTCCCGAGGTTGGTTTTATAGAAAGGAGCTCCACTATGTGCATAGTTTATTATTGTCATATAGTACAAATTTTAGATGGCCAACATAATACCATTATATAGTGCCAAGATAATACTATCATATAAAGTCCACAAAACACCAGCACACTATGCCACAGAACGCTATGGTGCTTTGCCAGATTCATCATACCAAGGGTGGTGTCACAAGTGTGTCATGTACTTCTGGGAGTTAGGAAATCACTACTTATTGTGAATCGCAGAGCCTCCATTTAGCCTGTGTGTTTGTGTACCATATTAAATGCTTTTGATTTCCTTTGGTTCTGAAGAGATTAACAACCCTTTCTATGCTGGTCAGAAAGTTGCAGCTCCATTTCAGCTGCTTCTGATCTGGTCATTACCTCTCCCTATAAAACCTGGCCAGACTTTCTCTGCCTTGCCAGTGAAAGCTTTGCTTCCTATCTCCATGGAGAGTGTTGTTGCTACTGGAGATTGTTGCATGCTGTTTTTGAGTGTATGCTTTCCTCATTGTCATATTCCCATTTTGTTGGTACATTCCTATCCTTCCGGATATAACTCTTTGGTTAGTGTTTGTATGTTTGTTGCTTTCTGTTATCCCTGTTTTGTCTTTGTGTCTTTCTTACCTTACATTTCTGTCCCATGCCTCATGGGGTGGGAAAGGGGACAGATCAGGGTGTAACAGAAGCTTAGTAAGGTCGGAGACTCAGCCTCTCTACCTTCAAGAGTACCACCGGGACAAGGATAGTTAGGGTCCCAATTCCAGGGACAGTTTGAGGCCTCCCTTCCTTATCGAAAACGGTCACTGCGTGACATGTGGACATGCCATTTGTGCAAACTGTGCAGTCATACAGGGGCCCATGAGGTAAAGGAGCCACTAACACCTCCAAAGCAGGTGGAATTGTGCAGTAAGATGAGCTTTTAGACTACCAAGGGTCAATATATTGTTCTGGCCTAGGGTCCCTCTTCTTTCTGTGCCCACCTCCGCATCATACCATATACCAATGTAGCCTACAGTCCCCATGGATTCAAATTGGGATCATTCAGAGTTCCATTGTGATTGCAGAGGCTGTCATTTTGGCTAGAAGAAACGTGTTGCATGTAGAGAGGTAGAATATGTCTGTATTCAGACAAAAAAATTAAGAGTTTCCCACTGGTAAAAAATGCCTAATCATTGAAAGTCATTTTGTCTGGGTACATTGATTTTTCACTGATCAGTTTTTTTACCCATTTACTTTGGGAGAGACTTGTTCAAGAATCAGATCAAGGTAGCAAATGATGCAATTGTCTCTGAATGGACTAAAGGGTCAATCCTGTGCAAGGTCCTAAGAAATAATTGTGGATAAAAGACAACCAGGTGATCACTGACAGATCAAAAGAAAGGCATGATAAACAGAATTGGGTCCAAAATAGTCATAGGCCTTTCATGAACTGAGAAGGAGCCCCATTCCAAGTTTTGCTTTTTTGGGAGGGTTCACTATTACTTCTTACATTCATATCAATTATACAAAGTGACCAAAATGTGACACACTTGTTTGGATTAAAAATTGGTTTATTTTTTCTATCAGATTCTTTATGTTGAAATGTGTATTTTATATAAACTTTATAATTTTCCTCTTTCTCCAGGGAGTGGTTTGGTGACGAAGAGAAAAGGCTTAAGTGAAAATGATTCCAGGGGGCCGACGAGAAGGAATGAATCCTGGGCGGTCAGCTGAATTCAAGGAAGATCGCGAAGAACGTATTTTAGCCATGTTGGGTATCATTGGAACCATCTTAAATCTTCTGGTTATTATCTTTGTGTACATATATACAACAATATAGAACCATCGGATTTAGTGAGACATATTCTTGACATAAAGAGTCTTGAAGAAAACCTGGTGTCTACAATATGATGTGTAAAAGGTCTTTGGTTGGCTACCACTTTTTTAGATTTTTGGAATGGTGCTGGCCATGGTGCTTACTGCCCACCGCTACTCACAGCCTTTGGCATCCAGCTCTTACGACACGGAGCAAACATATAATGCTACAGGTAATTAAAAAAAGCACAAATGGAATGAAATATGTGATGTCTCATTGACTAAATGAAATTCCTTGCAACGTCTATACAGAAAAATATCATGATGGAGATTGTCCGCCCTCCACTATTATGTGGTTATAGGATTCATAGACTACATGGTCACCATTCCATCACCATGAATAACCAGAGGCAGGAAACTATAGACAACCTGACAATTGTATTTGATGGATGTGGTCATAAAATAAGAATTTTTTACTCGTATGTGAGGTCTATATACAGTTTATGAACAAAGAGTGAGGAAACCAGGGGTGTCACACCATGCAAAGTCCATAGTAAAGGCTTTAATTACCAACAGTTAGAGATGTCAATTTTTGGGTGGGTAACACATTTACCGAACCTAACTACTTCATTTAGTGTATTAAATATAAAACTATGATTAGTAAAACTTGACTGATGATTGCAGTAAACTTAACGGGGTTCTCCTCTTTGGATAACCCCATTTTATTAAAAGGGCCACCTTAAAATAAACTGATTATTGTGAATCCAAATGTTGAGCCCCATAATGACCAGTTGTCGCTTTGTGTAGGAACCAAGCAGCAACTGTTCAAATCCCCTACAGCATCTCTGCAGGGGAAATAAAGTATTACAAGTTGCCCACTAAAATCAGTTGCCTTTCTACGTAATGTACGGACATACCTCCAAAGTGAGTTGTAGTCGCTCCTTCTCTAGAACTTAGTTCCTAAAAAAACACTCTTGATTTTAAAAAGGTGAAGACTAAATATCATGAGGGGTATTTTTTTTTTCCATTTTTCATCCTGATATCAGTAAATTGGTAATATGATTATTACTAACTTTTATAACTGAGGTCATGGGAATGAATGATGATCATAAATAACGCATTGTTGATCATAGAATGTGCACTTTATATCAGTCTTCTCCTAAGAATTTTTTGTATTTTTTTTGCATTTCGAAAAATTCAATCATGTTCTAACCTTTTTTTTCCCATTATTATTCTGACATTAATACTGTTTTGTGTTTTACCCTTTAAAACCATGGCATTTATCTGGGCCACGGTTTAGTCATCCAGCCCCTCCAGGCTCTCACCCCTGTGTTATGTGACTCAATGTCTCAAGCACAGAGCAGTGGTCGAGTCTTGTTATTTCCAAATGCTCAGCGTTTAATGCCAGCCGTAGTTCCCTATAGTTTCACATTCTCCGATAGCTCAGCAGCCTCCTGGGTAGAAGCAAATTTCCAGTTTTAACCAGCTTCCTCTAAGCGCCGAGTGATTTTTCTTTTTCTTTTTTTTCTTTTTTACGGCAAATCCATTTACATTTTCGATTCAGCAAATTCAACCAGAATCTGCACTGAAAGAGAAAAGGGGTCATTTTAGGACTAGGAGCTGCCCTTATGAGCTGCAATGCCGTAGCATTATTGGTAAATAGGTCACGTTAAGATTCTTGCGTAGGCTGAAAACAGAATGGATCCCTTGTAATAATAAACTATGAGAAAAGGATGGTCTTCACATGACGTTAGTAGGGTCAGCCATGGGTTTAATATTAATGTTGTTGGGTCCACTTTGGACTATACGTTTTGGTTAAAAAGGTTCTTAATACAATAACCTCATTGTCTGCCACTGGTACCCCAATGATATAATCATGGGAGAATGTTGCAGCAAGTGTTCAATTTCCCTACAGCTCCTCTGCAGGGGAAATTAAAAATTACACAACTCTTAATTAAAATCAATAGGCTGGGCATTCAATGTATGGACATGCTGGGTTCTCCAAAGCAAGATAGATGAGGATCATAAAAGGACCCAGAATTCCCTAAGAGTTATTACAGTATGTAATACTGCTAGCAGGGGTAAGGAGTAAGTGCCTATCATGAGATAGAACTCTGATAGATGCCAAGCCTTTCACTATAGTGCCCAAAACTTAGCATTAATTACATAGGACTGTAATTCTAAAAATTCTGAAGTTTACTTGGGTCTCCAAAAATGTTACTGAACAGCTTTGGTATTCCGACCTTCTTCTTAGTCTTGGTCCTTTACCCCCTTAGGTTCTGAGGTGCCATTAATAACCATACCCAGTTACCACTTAGGTTGGCATGTTTCGTAATGCCATAGACTGATTTTTAGTTTCAGTCTTTCTCTTGTTCTAATACTGTATGTCAGTGAAGCTCTTGTGCCAAATCAAAAAGGTGTCTCAGGGGAAGTTGGAAAAAAATGTTCTTGTTACACTGCTGTAGCCTATATACTGGTGCGTATCATTGTGTTCCATATTATCAATCCTTCATGGGGGACGGAGGTCTTTGGATAAAAAGAGAATGTTACTTCCAAATATTTTTCCATATAAGAATATAGAAGAAAGGAACAGCAGATCTATACATATATGTATGTTTACAGGTACAGATACAGAGGGGATCTATTGAAAAATGGTTCTTTTATCTTGGCAGGATGATAGGGCTTTCCAAAACTAAAGGAAGAGGTAACCCAATTTTCTGGATTATACGGTATATCTTACATCAGGTTCGTCAAGATATCAGGTATATTAAAATCCTTTAAGCCAACAGTATGGCAGAAGATGTGAAATTAAAGCTGCCATATTGTTTTCTTTATAAAGATGTAAAATAAGGTACTGTCATCAGTACTTGTTGCAGTTTTTAAAGGTTCTTGTTCAGGAATTGTCTAATGGGCCAGCGTCAGACAACGGGATAATGATGCTGCATTGTAATATTTATATGTAGTGTGGTATATCAGCTGTTCTGTGTATTTTTGTCCAATATATACTCAAATTTTACCTGGTAGTAGTCTTTTTTTCTAACTAGAGGGGAAACAAGATCCCACAACACTAAAGCGGGCACCTGTCATTTTGTAAGTGGATACTATTGAAGATCTAAGGTGTCAAGCCCCTGGTGAGAGGTTGCCTCTGTCTCCTATGAAGACAATGACTGATGATCTTTGGCATCACGGTACTGAACTGGAAATTCAGGTCAAATCTGTAAATGAAAAAAAGCTTGGAGATTCAGTGAGAAATTGGAATCATTTTATATTGTCCTCACAAATGACTTCTTACCTTATGGGGCAATTGTTTACATCAGCGGAAGTTATCAATGCAGGAATGGTCAGGTCACATGTTCTCTCACAAAATTTGCTCAGGATTTTTGAAAGTACATGAGGACAAATCACAGAGAAAAAAACATCATCGATATATCTCTTCCTCTGTTTCATCATAATATAAGTGCTAAAATATTTCTTCTTCCGTATGTTTCTGAGTTCTGGTGGTGAGACAAGATTTATTTTTACGTGTAAAGCAAAAACAGTCATGATAAGTAAAAAATTATAATGTTGGTCTTCCATGGGACTTATACTTAAAAAAAACAAGCGAGGGCAAAACTTTGTACTCCATTAGAAGTGGATGAGGTACTTTACTAACCTTGAAGGCTGTCCTCAGATGAAATGTATTTTCTATGTATTTCTTGATAAATAAAAATATTGATAAATTATTAATTATTTGGGTGAGTCCGTTTCACAGGCATAGAGTGTATTCTAATGACATTTTATCCCTTGAAATGATTTTATAGGATCCAGCTGACCCTTTATGACAATGAATCTTTGCTGTGGTAGCTTTAGGGTTTGCACAATAGGATATGTAAAAAATAGATTAATGAAAGATCACAGAAAATTAGGAAATTACATTTTTAGATACCTTTATACTATATATTGCTTTCAAAGACACTATGAACACACTGTACTGATGAATTTGTCATACTGAGATTTTTCCTGGTAGAAATAGCCAAGAGATCTGAGCATATTTGATTCCTTTTGCACATTTAATATTCTACAATTATGTCCATTCCTCTAAATCGTCTTAATAGACCAACACTCTTCCATCCTTATACCATAAAGTTCCATTTACATGGCCAAAACAGTGTATTTTTTGGGAAGATGTAGGTTGCTATAGTTATATCATGCTGTATTCTGCTGTGCTTTCCTACAGTAGTGCATTAAAGTTTGTGAACCCTTCAGAATTTTCCATATTTCTGCATAAATTTGTTCTAAAAGTTATAAAAAGTCCTAAAAGTAGACAAAGAGAACCAAATAAAAATGATGAGTCAACAAATTAGACTCGTCTATGCGCGGTAAAAGTATGCGAACTTTTGCTTTCAGTACCAGGTATGACCCCATTGGCAAGAAATAAATGCAACTAAACATTTTCGGTGAATTATTGATTAGTCTGCACATCGGTTTGGAGTAATTTTAGCCCATTCCTCCATACAAAACTGCTTCAACTGTGTTATGTTGGTGGGTCATCTCCCATGAACTGCTCGCTTTAGGTCCTTATACAACATTTCTATAGGATTAAGTTCAGGACTGTGGATAGCCATTTCCAAACTTTAACTGTATTCTTCTTCAACCATTCTTACATAGAACGATTTGTGTGCATTAGGTCATTGTTTTGCTGCATGATCCACGTTCTCTTGAGATACAGCTTATGTCCTGACATTTCCTGTCATGGGTTTACCGCAACAGAGAGGAGCCAGAAGACCCCAGCAACTGATTTCTCCTCATGCACTGAATAGAAGCACTTCACCTTTTTAAACGGTGTAAATTTCTTTTGGTAGTGGTTAATCGGACATGTTGCGAGCTCTGGGAGCTAGGGCTCTCAGCCAAGCATAGTTAGACACTCCTATCCCCTATATAATCTGGGTCCCTGACTGACACACAACGTCAGAGATAGCTTTTGCTGCAGTAGTTGGTGGTTATAAGAATAGGTTTTACCTCATCCTCCACTCCCCGCTACATATCTTTGTTATATGTGAATGAATATTTGTATGCTTGGCATTTTGTGTTTTCTCTGTTCGTGTTACCTTGTTCGTCTGGTTGGTGTACTATGGTGCACTGCTACTCCCTTCTCTGGAGGAAGGGTACAGATGGAGGGCAGATTAATGAGATAACGCAAGGTACGTGGCCCTGACATCTTCACCTTCAAAAGTAACCCGGGGAACAGGGCGCCGGTTGCCTCCTAGCGTTAGTGACAAGGAAGGAGCCCCTGGTCCTGGGTCACCCAACAACAGAGTCATGACATTTCCTTTCATAATTTGCTGTAAAAATTCAGAATTCATTGTTCCATGATGACTAGCCATACTGGTACACATGCAGTATAACAGACTCAAACCATGATAAAACCAACACCATGTTTTACACATTTATTTTAATGCAGTGTTTTTATTTTTCTAAAATAATGCTTTTCATTTAAACCAAAAAAGTTCTATTTTGGTCTGGACAAAACATTGTTCCAGTAGCCTACTGGCTTGTCCAAATGATCTTGACAGCCATGTTCTTTTTGGGGAGCAATGGTTTTCCCCTTGCAATCCTGCCATGCACACCACAGCTATGCAGTGACCTCCTGATGGTGGACTCATGAATATTAAAGGAATTGCCAGGGAAAACATATTATCACCTATCCACAGTGCGGGATCGGCTGATGGGACCTGCACTGATCAGCAGAATATGGAGCTTTTATCGACTTTACAATGAAGCAGCATTGCGCATGGTCAATCTGCCGGTACATCCATTCCCTATGCGGTCGCTGAGCAGCAATTATCTTTTTTCGGCAGCTCCATAGAGAATGAATGTAGTGGTGGCTGGCCATTTGATCTGATGCTCCATTTTGTAATGGAAATTCACATTCTCTGTCCTGAGAATCGGTGCAGATCCAACAGTCGGACACCCACCAATAAGTAAATTATCACCTATACTATGCTTTGTTTTGATTTGGTGCGCCTTAAATACTTTTATATTTTGTGTGACAATCTAATGTAGTTTTAGGTCACATTTATGCAGATATATGGAAAATTCTGAAGGGTTCACAAACTTCCAAGCACCACTGTATATAATTATCCACTGAAAGAAAAGAAAAGAAATACGCTGTCTGGTATATAATTTTCTTTGTACATAGAAGCCTAAAGGGCCCGTTACATTTAGCAATGCACCAGCGATCCCGACAACGATACGACCCGGTCAGGATCGCTGGTGCATCGCTAAATAGTCGCTAGTGAGCTGCCAAACAGGCAGATCTCACTAGCGATGCAGCAGAGGTCGGCGGTCGATATTTACCTGTAAGACGGGGCGATGATGACTTCTTCCGCCCGCGTCCACGGCTCGCTCGTCGGCACCAGCAGGAAGCCGACGTCGAGAAAACGGCCCAGGACGTTCTCGCGCGATCACCGATAACCAGCGGGGGAGCCGGTCGGAGGTGAGTGTCACATGTAGCGATATCGCTAGTGATATCGCTGCTGCGTCACAAAATCAGTGACGCGCTAGCGATATCGCTAGCGATATCGCTATGTGTAAAAGGCCCTTAAAGGGGTTCAGACATCAGTGACACAGAGCTGTCTCATTCACACACCAGAGGCTTTGTCACACAACAGATTACATCAGTGAATGCCATTCCCTGTGCAGATTAGAAGCTGCAGACCCCCATCACTGGCCATCACACAGTCTGTTCTCACTGCTGCCAGCGGCCGAGCCCCATCACTGCCAGCCCAAGCCCCATCACTGCCAACAGCCTGGGACACTGAGGGAAGGAATCACTGATAATGAGTGAGTTATGTATTGTGATCATGGAGTGGCCCAGAACACAGGACGATTTTGCCTCCTCACTAGAGTTTCACTTTCCATAGATCACTGTTCAGTGTGTGTCTGGGGGAGGAGCAGCTGGGTGGTTCTGCTCTCTGCACTGAGGCTGCTAGAGGGGGAGGATTTGTTACTGTGTGAGGAGGGCTTGTTCATGTGGACGGGGAGGGCCTGTTGCTATGGAGGGTGGGGTTGTTGCTATAGAGAGCAGGTTTTTAGTAGAGTAGGAGGAAGCTACCAGTTCTCATTTCAATGCCAGAACACCCCCCCCCTTGGACATTCTGCTCAGAAGCAAGAGAGTGATATCTAGAAAACCCTGCAAACTGGTGACAGAAGGTAAATTACTTATTGTCACCATTCTGCAGCCCAGATATGTACTGAGATTATGTGAAAAGCCCACACAACCCCTTTAAGGTTGTATGTAATCCCATAATGTGATGTGAACATAGCCTCAAAGGGTTATTCCAATCTTTAGAAATTATCACCCATCCGCAGGATAGGTGATAACTTGCTTATTGTGTGTGGTCCAACTGCTGGGACCCCCACTGATCCCAAGAATGAGGCTTTAGAGAGCCCCATCTAAAAGGAGTCGTGGCTGGACGTGTGCACCACTACTCCAATAATCTTATTTGTGAGTGCCGGAGATAGCTGAGTACATCACCTGGCTTTTCCAGCAATGTCCCATACAGAAATGGTGCTCAGGCCCAGAAAACCTTTCCATTCAGATGGGGCATTTCAAAAATCCATTCTCAGGACCAATGGAGGTCTGAGTGGTTGGATCTCCATCGATCATCAAGTTATCATCTATCCTAAAGATGGGAATAACCCATTGCATCTCATGTCTTTTCCTTCATTTCTCGATATTTCAATGATACATTCAATTTCTCACTGTCCACTTCACATCCGTAATCATCCACAGTAATCGTCAGCTGCACCACACGGTAAGTTGAGAACAACCCTTTTGAATCCCATATCAGCTATTATGCTTTATTACCAGTTAAACATTTGCAAGAAGGACAGCAATGTTTGCTTTATTACAAATATATACAGCTCAGGCAAAAATTAAGAGACCACTTTCAAATGTTCAGTTTGTGTGATTTTTCTCTTTATAGGTATATTTTTGAGCAAAAACGTAAATTGTTCTTTTAGTCTAGAAACTTCTGACAACATGTCTCCAAATTTCCAAGCAATATATTTTGTATTTTTTTTCTGACAAAGAAAAATGGTCGAAACTAAAAAACCGAGTGCTTTCAAACCTCAAATAATGCAAAGAAAGCAAGTTCATAATCATTTAGAAACAACAATCTAAGGCTATGTGCCCACGTAGCGTTTTAAACCGGACACTCAAAACTGGACTCCTTCCCAGAAATCGCGCGTTTCTTTCCGCAATGCGATTCCGCTGCGGAAAAAAGCGCAGCATTAGCACAGCATGTGCAGAATGCCTTAGGAATGCATGGGGTGCGTTCTGTATGAGTTTTTTTAAATGTTTTCACGCCAAAAATTGCGGCAAAAACGCTTAAAAATCGCATTGTGGGCACACAGCCTAAATGTTTTAACTCAGGAAGAGTTCTGAAATCAATATTTTGTGGAATAACCATGATTTTTAAAAAACAGCTTTCATGTGTCTTGGCATGCTTGCCACCAATCTTTCACACTGCTTCTGGTACAAAAATGTAAGCAGTTCTATGTTTGATTGCTTGTAACTATCCATCATCCTCTTGATTACATTCCAGAGGTTTTCAATGGGGTTCAGGTCTGGAGAATGGGCTGTCCATGACAGGGTTTTGATGTGGTGGTCTCTTAATTTTTTCCAGAGCTGTAGTAATAGGGTGTTCCTTCCCTACAAGGAAGCCATGCTACATGCACACAGAGGTTTTTAAAGAGCTTTTGCAAGCATGTCTGCTGCAGAAATAGTCTGCAAAATTGCTTAAAAAGGCTTGAAAGACTATTTCAATTAATTTCTATTGTAAAACCACCTTGCTGTTCATATTTTCAGTGTTTTGAGTGTATTTTTCTGCTTCAAGTCTTCAAAAAAACACTTGGTGGGGAAAAACAGAGCATATTGCTTATTTGAAGCGGCTGTTGATGGAATTTGATGTAAACTAAGCACTGTCTGTTCAAAAGGCTACTAAATGTTTCAGGAAAAACTCTATCAAAGTTGCTGTCTATTCCCTGAAGCAGTTTTGACAAGGAAAACCTCTGTGGCTCCCCATATTAATTAAGATGTTGTGTGCACATGTAATAAAAAGTCTTCAAAACCACTTAAGGAAACAAAAAGCCCCTCCAAAAAAGGTGTGCATCCTTAAGGTGCTTCCAATAAATATTTGACCGACTCTAAAAACTGTGAGCACAAAGCCTTACAATTCAGGGACATAATGGGCATAATTTACCCTTAGGCTTCCAAAAGCTGCAGTTGTGCTCAAAAGTTTACATACCCCAGTAGAATTTTTGCTTTCTTGGCCTTTTTTCAGAGAATATGAATGATAACAACAAAACTTTTTCTCCACTCATGGTTAGTGGATGGGTGAAGCCATTTATTGTCAAACTATTGTGTTTTCTCTTTATAAATCATAATGACAACCTCAAAACATCCAAAAGAACCTGATCAAAAGATCACATATTCCATTTCTTAATACCGTGTTTTGCCCCCTCTAACATCAATGACAGCTTGAAGTCTTTTGTGGTAGTTGTGGATGAGGTTCTTTATTTTCTCAGATGGTAAAGTTGCCCACTCTTCTTGGCAAACAGCCTCCAGTTCCTTTAAATTTCTGGGCTGTCTAGCATGAACTGCGCTTTTGAGTCCTCTCCAGAACCTTCACTTTGTTCTGTTGTAGTCAATGACAGGTCAACTAGGCCTTGTGTTTTGGTGATAACGTGCTGCATTCATCTTTCCTTCAACTTTGACCAAGTTTCCCATGCCTTTGTAGCTCACACATCCCCAAAACAACAGCAATCCACCTTCGTGCTTTACAGTAGTAATGGTGCTCCTTTCATTATTGACCTTTCTCCAAATGTAACATTTATGGTTGTGGTCAAAAAGTTCAGTTTTGGTCTCATCACTCCAAATTACTTTGTTCCAGAGGTTTTAAGGCTTGTCTCTGTGCTGTTTGGCGCACTGTAGGCGAGATACTTTGTTGCATTTGTGCAGTAATGGCTTTCTTCTGGCGACTCGACCATGCAACCCATTTTTCTTCAAGTGCCTCCTTATTGTGCATCTTGAAATAGCCACACCGCTTGTTTTCAGAGAGTCCTGTATTTCAGTTGATGTTATTTGTGGGGATTTTTTTTGCATCCCGAACAATTTTCCTGGCAGTTGTGGATGACATTTTTGTTGCTCTCCCTGACCTTGGTTTTGTTTTTACAGAGCCCCTGATTTTCCATTTGTTATTCACAGTTTGAACGCTGCTGACTGGCATTATCAATTCATTGGATATCCTTTTGTATCCCTTTTCTGTTTTACACAGTTCAACTACCATTTCCCATAGATCTGTTGACAATTCTTTGGCTTTCCCCATGGACTCACAATCCAGAAACATCAGTGGCTGGATGAAAGATGCAACAGTCTGTCTGGATCCCAGAATCTCACTCAGCTTTTATGCACACACACTGATTACAAGCAAACATGTCACAGGTGAGGATGTTACCTTTAGCAGTCAGTCAAACCCATTTGTGTCAACTTCTGGGAATGTTATCAGTAGAGTTGAGCGACTTTGGTCGGATCGGGTTTCATGAAACAAAATTCGAGTTGGATGAAACTGGTCCGACTAGGGCAAAAAAAGTCGGAGTTTCGTCCGAAACCCAACCCCAATGCAAGTCAATAGGGAATAAAAGTCGGCATTCATCCACTCAATGCCGACTTTTATTCCCCATTGACTAGTTATTAGGCCAAAATCACCAGAGTATGTGAACTTTTGATCAGGGTCATTTGGATGTTTTGAGTTGTCATTATGATTTAAAAAGAGAAAACACAGTAGTTTGACAATAAATGGCTTCACCCAACCACTAACCCTGAATGGAGATAAAGTTTTGGTGTTATCATTCATATTCTCTGAAAAAAGGCCAAGAAAGCAAAAATTCTGAAGGGGTGTGTAAACTTTTAAGCACAACTGTACATACAATCATGGCCACAAGTGGTGACAACTTTGAAATTGTTCTATTTCTTACAAAACCCCCAAAATGGGAGGCTCATTCAAAGTCACCTGTGGCAAGTAACAGGTATCGGTAATATGAAAATCACACCTGAAACCAGATAAAAATGGGAAAGTTGATTGAATCTTTGCATTGTGTGTCTGTATGTGCCACACTAAGCATGGAGAACAGAAAGAGGAGAAAAGAACTGTCTGAGGGCTTGAGAACCAAAATTGTTAAAAAATATCAACAATCTCAATGTTACAAGTCCATCTACAGAGATCTTGATGTTCCTTTGTCCATGGTGTAACAATCAACAAATTTACAACCCATGGCACTGTAGCTAAGCTCCCTGGACGTGGACCGCAGAGAAAAATTGATGAAAGGTTGCAACGCAGGATAGTCCGGATGGTAGAAAAGCAGCTCCAATTAATTTCCAAAGAAATTCAAGCTGTCCTACAGGCTCAGGGTGCATCGGTGTCAGCGCAAACTATGTCGACATTTGAATGAAATGAAACGCTATGGCAGGAGACCCAAGAGGACCCCACAGCTGACACCAAATGACACAAAAAAGCTAGACTGCAGTTTACCAAAATGTGAGTAAGCCAAAATCTTTTTAGGACAGATGAGACTAAGACAGAGCTGTTTGGTAAAGCACATCATTCTACAGTTTACCAAAAAGGAAATGAGGCTTACAAAGAAAGGAACACAGCACCTACAGTCAAATATGGTAGCCGTTCAAGATGTCTTTCTGCTTCCAGCACTGGCTGCCTTGACTGGTTTGTGTCCTAGGTCATGGGTCTTCTAGCAGGACAGTGACCCCAAACATAATTCAGAAGCACCCAGAAATGTATGGAAACAATGCGCTAGAAAGTTGTGATGTGAACAGCAAGGAGTCTTGATCTAAATCCCATAGAACACCTGTGGAAAGATCTTAAAGGGAATTTGTCACCCCCGGGATGCATATGACTTATTAATATGGGCATACAGGTAATAGAAATATTATACTAGTGCTACCTGTATGCCTCATAGTAGTGGTCTTGTTGTTGAGAAATGTTATATTCTGTCTTTATGCTAATGATTTCTTCCAGGCTCCAAGGCGTGCGGTGACTGGGAGAAATCCCTGCCTCCTATCTTCATTGAAATACTACCCCCCTCCCATGCATATCAGTTGTGGCGCTGGAATCCTGTGTTCAGGGATCTTCTGCACAGGAGCCGGCAAGTCACTGTGACGTCCAGCATGCGCAACAATAAGATGCTTTCCCCACTTCCTCTCTGCACAGTGAATGTGTACATAGTGTTGACTATGCAGCGAGGAAGTGGGAAAAGCACCTTATTGTCGCACACACTGGAGGTCATTAGAGCGGAAGTTGCCGGCGCAGAAGATCCCTGAATGCAGTGCCCACAGAAGGGAGGAAAAGGTATGGATTTTTCAGGGAGTGCAGACACAGGATTCTGGTGCCATAACTGACATGCATGGGAGAGGGGAGTATCGTAATGAGGAGAGGAGGCAGGGATTTCTTCTAGGCACCGCACGCCCCTGAGCCTGGAAGAAATCATTAGCATAAGGAAATAAAATACAATTTCTCAGGAACAAGATCACTAATATGAGCCTGGACACTAAGTCCTTCCTAAGCACTTTAGACCTGCCTGTCCTGTCCGATCTCCAAAAACAACAACTCGCTAGACCTTTCTCCCTGGGGGAATTGCAGTCTGCCCTGTCAAAGTGCCCAAAAGGGAAGACACCTGGTCCAGATGGATTTTCAGCACTTTATTATAAATCCTTCTCCGGCCTCCTACTTCCACACTTGTTAAACTTATGTAATGTAGTTCTAAAAGGCCACCCATTACCGAACCAAATGCTTACAGCCAGAATATCCCTAATACACAAGGAGGGGAAAGACCTTGAGCTATGTAGTAGTTATAGGCCAATCTCTCTTCTTAATGTGGACCTAAAACTCTTAGCTGGGCTGATGGCAAAAAGGTTGGCCAAGTCATTGCCAAACTTGATTTCCTTAAACCAGACCGGGTTTGTGGGCGGAAGGGAGGGGAGGGATAATGTGCACAAAGTATTACACCTTCTTCAATACTCAAAAAATCGTAAAATCCCATTGGTACTTCTCGGAACAGATGCGGAGAAGGCCTTTGACAGGGTGGACTGGGTATATCTACGGGAAGTTCTGGCCAAGTTCGAAATACCAGATGCATTCAAAGCAGCCGTAATGGCAATGTATGACAAACCCACGGCACATATTAGGATTAACGACTTTACAACAGATGCATTCACCATAAAGAACAGAACAAGACAGGGCTGTCCCCTGTCCCCGCTACTAATTGTGCTAGCAATGGAGCCTCTCTTAAGTGCCATACAAATACATGAGGGAATAGAGGGTATCCGTATCAATAGGACTCACTATAAAACAGTGGCATTCGCAGACGATCTTTTAATCTTAATGACTAACCCTTTATTGGGACTCTCAGCATTGATGGATCTCACAGACCAATATGGCAAAATTTCCAATTTTAAAGTAAATATATCTAAGTCTGAAGCACTGGATATACGCATACCCCCGAGTACCTTAGCTAAACTGAAAAATACATACCCATTCTCCTGGCCAAAACAATATATCAAATATCTAGGAGTAAAGATAGGAAGATCAGATAGAGATCTTTTCCAGCTGAATATCCCCCCCCCCCTAATTGTCTCAGTAGAATCCACCATGAAATCAAGGAAGGACTCATATGTGTCGTGGATGGGGAGGAAAAATTTATTGAAGAGCTTAATTTTACCCAAGTTCTTATATACCTTCCAAATGCTTCCTATAACCATCCCCAAATCGTATCTTCTTAAAATTAATACACTATTCTGCAGCTATGTTTGGAAAAAACAGAAGCCCCGATTGGCATATAGGACATTAACATTAAACAGGTCGAGAGGCGGAATGGGTGCCCCAGACATAGTAGCGTACTACCAAGCTGCAATGCTAACCAGAGTGGTGGACCTGTTGCGGTCCTCTAACAATAAGCAGTGGATTGAGGTGGAGGAAGCACTGGCACCTTACCCACTGAGATCCACCTTTTTGGCGTATCCTTGTAAAAACATAAGCAAAATACTGCATAATACACACACTAAAGCCACTCTGAAATTGTGGGAAGGATTTGTAAACACCCTTACCCCCCCCTTATCCCCCTTACTCAAGCTAGCTGATATAATGCCACACGCATCTTACTCCTGAGACAATGACGTAATCAAAACTGGCTTCTTGGCAAATGTAGCAGTTGATAGACTCTTGGTGGATGGGACACTCCCCTCGTTCCATGAATTGAGGAAGCTGCCGGGGCTTTCAAACTTGACCTTCATACAATTTGGTTCTATAAGAGATTTCTTGGCACAGTATCTTTAAGAGCTGACGTCACTCGCCCACTAACTGCATTTGAAACTCTATGTGCAACAAGGGATAAGCCCAAAAAAATAATGTCGTCTATCTACCAGATTTTGAATACATCTGCCTGCTGTATCAAAAGAGCCTACATAGCAAACTGGGAAAAGGACTTGGGATACAAGTTTTCCCCAAACCAAATATCACACATTTATAAATTCTCTCATGGCCCATCACAGTGCGTTAGATCTCAAGAGAACTCTTTTAAAATAGTCGCCAAATGGTAGATTACACCTAAACAAAATACTCAATGGCGGACGGGATCCTCTAGTAGATGCTGGAGATGCTGGGATGCAGAAGGAACTTATCTACATATGTGGTGGTCTTGTCCAACCCTGATGCGGTTGTGGCACCTAGTGGAGGATTTTCTTGGGAAAGTAGTGGGCAAAAAGCTTAAATTGACACCGGAGATAGTGCTCTTAAATTTCCTGACACCAACTGGACATAAGAATACCGCTCTGTTAATCCAACATATTCTCTCGGCAGCGAAACTTTTGATTCCTATGAACTGGAAGACAACGGCTACTTCATCTATATCCCAGCTACAGGAAAAGATAGACCTGTTATATCAGGTAGCCAAACTAGCTGCCCTAGTAAATGGCTCACATTCAGCTTTTGAAAGAATATGGTGCCCATGGAGTAGATTCAGTTCCATTATTAAAAGTTGATAAGGCTATAGTGCCCTCCCTGCTCGATTCTGTCAACGTAGATAGAATTCTTGTTGCCTAGTGCTCTCCACCCTCCTCTCCCCCCCTCCCCCCTACAACCTATTTGTCTCTCCCCTATCTTTCAACTACCCCCTCTCTCTGTTGACTACCTGTCCCCTTATTCCCTATACTGACTCATTATCTTTGCTTGACATCATGGCGTGGGTGTTGTGGCCGGGGATACGTGGATGGCGGGAACCTGGATTTGAACCTAGATAGCTTTTATTGCTAGATGTACCTTTAGGGTTGTTGCTGTCTTTGATCCTCTGTGTCTCAATAGTCATTGATAATTTTTAAGCCACTGCGTTGGCGTATTTGTTTGTTGTAACTATGCAAATTTCAATAAATAAATCATTGAAAAGAAAAGATCACTAATATGAGGCATACGGTAGGAATACTAGTGTAACATATCACCTGTATGTCCATAGTAGTAGGTCATGTATGTCCCTGGGGGTCACAGATTTTCTTTAAAATTGCTGTTGGGAGAAGGTGCCCTTCAAATATGAGAGAGCTGGGGCAGTTGCAAAAGAAGAGGGGTCTAAAATCCCAGATGAGAGGTGTAAGGCCGGAGTCACACTGGCGAGGAATACGGGAGAGTGAGAGGCGCTAAAAGCACGCATTAGACACGGACAAATGATTCTCTATGGGGTCACTCGCACCAGCCGTATATTTCTCCTCCGTATCCTACGCTCTGTGCCACTCGCAGCATGCTGCGATTGTCAGCGTACTACGCCCGTAGTACGCCAATGCAAGTCTATGGGTGCGCAAAAAATACGCAGTACACACGGAACACACGTGTGACCTGCGAGCAATACGCAGGTCTTTTGGCTGGTGAACAGGAAATGGGCCAATCCATCATCAGGAAGCCTAGACATGCAAATGAGCTCAAAAAGCGCTCCAGACATCCAGGAAGTACGCCTCCACGGAGTACAGCAGCAGCATGGCGTCCACATATATTAACCCCTTCCCGACCTGTGACACAGCGTATGCGTCATGAAAGTCAATGCCAATCCGACCTATGACGCATACCCTGTGTCATGAATTCAAAGCCCCCTGCGGGTCGGGTGACCGGGGTCAATGAAAGGTCACCTGACCTGCAGATACAGGGGGCTTTGTAATTCACCACAGGGGGCGTGGCTTCACCCCCACGTGGCTACGATCGCTCTGATTGGCTGTTAAAAGTGAAACAGCCAATCAGAGCGATAGTAATATTTCATCAATGAAAATTGATGAAATATTACAATCCAGCCATGGCCGATGCTGCAGTAGCATCGGACATGGCTGGAGACACCGATTTGACCCCCCCTGCCACTGAATGACAGCGGCGATCTGCCGCCGCTGTCATCATTTGCCCCCCCTCCCATTCCCTTCACTCCCCGCCAGCTTCCGATCCCCCCCCTCACCCACTCTCACCGCCCCCGGCACCTTCCAAGTCCCCCCGTCGCTCCCGGTGTCCGGCGGGTCCGGTTCATGGGCGCCGCCATCTTAGAAAATGACGGGCGCATGCGCAGTGCGCCCGCGCGAATCTGCCGGCTGCAGATTCCATTATTTCATTTTGATCACTCTCAGAGTGATCAAAATGAAATAAAAAGTAAATGAACCCCCCGATTATCACCCCCATAGGTAGGAAGAACTAATAAAATAAAGAAAATATTTTTATTTTTATTTTTCCATCAGGGTTAGGGTTAGGGTTGGAAAGAGCGTTAGGGTTAGGGTTGGAAAGAGGGTTAGGGTTGGAAAGAGGGTTAGGGTTAGGGTTGGAAAGAGGGTTAGGGTTGGAAAGAGGGTTAGGGTTGAAAAGAGGGTTAGGGTTGGAAAGAGGGTTAGGGTTGGAATTAGGGTTAGGGTTGGAAAGAGGGTTAGGGTTGGAAAGAGGGTTAGGGTTGGAAAGAGGGATAGGGTTGAAAAGAGGGTTAGGGTTAGAATTAGGGTTAAGCTTGTGGTTAGTGTTATGGTTAGTGTTGGGTTTAGGGGTGTGTTGGGGTTAGGGTTAGGGTTGGGATTAGGGTTAGGGATGTGTTGGGGTTAGGGTTGTGGTTAGGGGTGTGTTGGGGTTAGGGTTGGAGTTAGAATTGAGGGGTTTCCACTGTTTAGCCACATCAGGGGGTCTCCAAACGCGACATGGTGCAACCTTTGATTCCAGCCAATTTTGCGTTCAAAAAGTCAAATGGTGCTCACTCCCTTCCAAGCCCCGACGTGTGCCCAAACAGTGGTTTACCCCCACATATGGGGTATCAGCGTACTCAGGAAAAATTGCACAACAACTTTTGGGGTCTAATTTCTCCTGTTACCCTTGGGAAAATAAAAAATTGGGGGCTAGAAAATTATTTTTGTGGAAAAAAATTTTTTTTTCATTTTCATGTCTCTGCATTATAAACTTCTGTGAAGCACTTGGGGGTTGAAAGTGCTCACCATACATCTACATAAGTTCCTTGGAAGGTCTAGTTTCCAAAATGGGGTCACTTGTGGGGGGTTTCCACTGTTTAGGCACATCAGGGGCTCTGCAAACGTAATGACGACTGCAGACTATTCCATCAAAGTCTGCATTTCAAAACGTCACTACTTCCATTCCGAGCCCTGACGTGTGCCCAAACAATAGTTCCCCCACACATATGGGGTATCAGCGTACTCAGGACAAACTGGACAACAACTTTTGGGGTCCAATTTATCCTGTTACCCTTGTGAAAAAAAAAATTGCGGGCTAAAAATCATTTTTTTGAGGGAAAAAAATGATTTTTTATTTTCACGGCTCTGCGTTATAAACTTCTGTGAAGCACTTGGGGGTTCAAGGTGCTCACCATACATCTAGATAAGTTCCCTGGGGGGTCTAGTTTCCAAAATGGGGTCACTTGTGGGAGGTTTCTACTGTTTAGGCACACAGGGGCTCAGCAAATGTAACATGACGCCCGCAGACCATTCCATCAAAGTCAGCATTTCAAAATGTCACTACTTCCCTGCTGAGACCCAACGTGTGCCCAAACAGTGGTTTCCCCCCACATATGGGGTACCAGCGTACTCAGGACAAACTGGACAACAACTTTTGGGGTCCAATTTCTCCTGTGACCCTTGTGAAAATAAAAAATTGCGAGCTAAAATTTCATTTTTTGAGGAAAAAAAAAGATTTTTTATTTTCATGGCTCTGCGTTACAATCTTCTGTGAAGCACTTCGGGGTTCAAGGTGCTCACCACACATCTAGGCAAGTTCCTTATGGGGTCTAGTTTCCAAAATGCGGTCACTTGTGGGGGGTTTCCACAGTTTAGGAACATCAAGGGCTCTGCAAATGTAACATGATGCCTGCAGACCATTCCATCAAAGTCAGCATACCAAAACGTCACTACTTCCCTTCCGAGCCCTGACGTGTTCCCATACAGTGGTCATCCCCCACATATGGGGTATCAGCGTACTCAGGACAAACTAGACAACAACTTTTGGGGTCCAATTTCTCCTGTTACCCTTGTGAAAAAAAAAATTGCGGGCTAAAAATCATTTTTTTTGAGGGAAAAAAATGATTTTTTATTTTCACGGCTCTGCGTTACAATCTTCTGTGAAGCACTTGGGGTTCAAGGTGCTCACCACACATCTAGATAAGTTCCTTGGGGGGTCTTGTTTCCAAAATGGGGTCCCTTGTGGGGGGTTTCTACTGTTTAGGCACACAGGGGCTCAGCAAATGTAACATGATGCCCGCAGACTATTCCATCAAAGTCAGCATTTCAAAATGTCACTACTTCCCTTCCGAGCCCCGACGTGTGCCCAAACAGTGCCCCCCCCCCACATATGGGGTACCAGTGTACTCAGGACAATCTGGACAACAACTTTTGTGGTCCAATTTCTCCTGTTACCCTTGTGAAAATAAAAAATAGCGTGCTAAAAAATCATTTTTGAGGAAAAAAAATGATTTTTTATTTTCACTGCTCTATGTTATAAACTTTTGTGAGGCACTTGGGGGTTCAAAGTGCTCACTACACATCTAGATAAGTTCCTTAAGGGGTCTAGTTACCAAAATGGTGTCACTTGTGGGGGAGCTCCAATGTTTAGGCACACAGGGGCTCTCCAAACGCGACATGGTGTGCGATAACGATTGGAGCTAATTTTCCATTCAAAAAGTCAAATGGCGCTCCTTCCCTTCCGGGCCCTGCCCTGCACCCAAACAGTGGTTTATGACCACATATGAGGTATTGGTGTGCTCAGGAGAAATTGCCCAACAAATTTTAGGATCCATTTTATCCTGTTGCCCATGTGAAAATGAAAAAACTGAGGCTAAAAGATAATTTTTGTGAAAAAAAAGTACTTTTTTTTTTTTAACAGATCAATTTGAGAAGCACCTGGGGGTTCAAAGTGCTCACTATGCATCTAGATAAGTTCCTTGGCGGGTCTAGTTTCCAAAATGGGGTCACTTGTGGGGGAGCTCCAGTGTTTAGGCACACAGCGACTCTCCAAACGCGACATGGCAACCGCTAAATATTCCAGCATATTTTCCATTCAAAAAGTCAAATGGTGCTCCTTCCCATCTGAGCCCTGCCGTACGCCCAAACAGTGGTTTATGACCACATATGAGGTATCGGTGTACTCAGGGGAAATTGCCCAACAAATTTTAGGATCCATTTTATCCTGTTGCCCATGTGAAAATGAAAAAATTGATGCTGAAAGGAAATTTGTGTTGGAAAAATTAAAATGTCCATTATTTCCTTCCACATTGCCTTAACTGTTGTGAAACACCTGAAAGGTTAATAATCTTCTTGAATGTGGTTTTGAGTAGCTTGAGGGGTGCAGTTTTTAGAATGGTGTCACTTTTGGGTATTTTCTGCCATATAGACCCCTCAAAGTGACTTCAAATGTGATGTGGTCCATAAAAAAAATGGTTTTGTAAATTTTGTTGTAAAAATGAGAAATCGCTGGTCAACTTTTAACCCTTATAACTTCCTAACAAAAAAATATTTTGCTTCCAAAATTGTGCTGATGTAAAGTAGACATGTGGGAAATGTTATTTAGTAACTATTTTGTGTCACATAACTCTCTAGTTTAACAGAATAAAAATTCAAAATTTGAAAATTGCGAAATTTTCGCCAAATTTCTGATTTTTTCACAAATAAACGCAAAAATTATCGACCTAAATTTACCACTAACATGAAGCCCAATATGTCACGAAAAAACAATCTCAGAATCGCTAGGATGCGTTGAAGCGTTCCAGAGTTATTACCTCATAAAGGGACACTGGTCAGAATTGCAAAAAATGGCCAGGTCATTAAGGTCAAAATAGGCTGGGTCATGAAGGGGTTAATGTAGAGATGCTAATTGTGCTGGTGCAGGAGCGTCCAGAAATATGGGACCCACGCGACGCAAACTATGCGTACCGCACAAGAAAGGAGGCGTCATGGAGGCGCATCTGTCGCCAGATGTACCATGACTTACATTAGGATGTGACACGTGGCTTCACACAGCCATAATTAGGGGTTAGGCCACAAGCTCCTCATCCTCCTAGCCACTAAAATTAGTTTCAGGGGAGCTAATGAGACCCTGGGTATCGGCACAATTACATATGCCACCATGGGTAGAACGCACACCCCATAAGGCCCCATGCCTAGACTACTGTTTGAAAATGTGACCTCTCAAATATCTGATTTTGACAATCTTTCCTGTCACATTGCAGTGGAAGATGTGATGAAACGGTGGAGAAGCATCCGGGACCAGTACCGCCGGGAACGCCAGCAGCGGTCCAGGAGTGGGGATGCTGGCCATGTCAAGCGCAAATATATCTACTATGACCGGCTGAACTTCCTCGCCCCAATTCTGGCTCTGAGACCGTAAGTACATACCTCACACCACATGACACAAAAACATTACACAAATACTTTACAGGGACAAAAATATTGATGTATTTTTGCCTCTGTTCTATTTCATAACAGAACTCAATCCAACCTTACGGATCGAGGAACGGCCTCAGAGGCAGAGCCCATTATAGATCCTGTAGGGGATGAGGTGGCTGGCCCATCTTCTCCCCCTACAAGAAGGATGGCTGAAGAGGAGGCATCACCAGAACACACAATGGCTGCCCTACACAACACACCACCAGGACGGTCTGCAGCTGCAACCTCACCCATCCTGGAAGAGATGGGCAACTTGAGCAGCAGCCCAACTGCCCTGATCAGGCCCTCCCCACAGGCTGCTCTAGCATCACGGCGAATAAGAAGAAGGCGCCAGGTCACCATTCAAGAGAGTAGGACCAATGTGGACACTGGGGTGCTGAATTACTTGTCCAGAGTCACTACAGATGATGGTGAGGAGGCCTATGCACGTAGCCTCACCCTTTATCTCCGTGCCCTTACCCGTGAGGTCAGGCTCCGTATTAGGGGGTGTATTCAGATCCTGCTTGATGCAAGCACCCCCCCAATACCCCATATGAGGTGTTTGAATTTCTGGAGAGGTGGCAGCTCTCACCAAGAAATTTAAGGCGCATGAGACCATCCACACAGATGCTTGCTCAAGCAGGGTCTGAACAGCCCCTAATACGTGGGCCAACACCTCAACCCCTTCCTCCCCCTACCCATCCTTCTATTCCGCAGCCCCAAATGTCTTCATCAAGCCAACCCCACCAATATGGCCACTTGTACCCACCCAGTGTTGGAGGCTGGTCCCAACCTGGTTGGGGACGATCTGGCTATCTTGGTGGGTATGAGCCATGGGCCTACCAGAGCCAACAAGAAGCCCCTCACCATCATCATTATTACTCTGGCCAGTATCACCAACAGGCCCAGGAGGCTGGACAACAACAGCATCATGGGCAACAGTATGGCCCCACACAGGGCGATGTTGGCCACAATGTCCAGCAGCACCCACAGGCTGTTCCTCCCCGTTCCCCTTCCCCTACATATGAGGATTTATGAATCCAAAGTTTGGAGATGTCCAGTAACAGGTAACTGGTGCTTCTAATCTAGTCAAAAAAACAGGTGTTCTCCTTCACCAACATTTAGAACATAATTTAACACTCACATTTTTAAACAATGTTTTCCAAACATATGAAACAATCCATCATGACAGGCAACGCTACCTCACGCCTTTCACACAGATATTACATGTGTGTCTAAAAGAGAATATTTAAATGCGCTATACTGTTACCTGAAAGGATGAAAATACACTAATCACTTGCTAATGCATAGGAAAGGCGTGCTTGCCTTTAGTTAAGTAGTCAACTTTGGTATTAGCATTCTCTAGTAAAACAATTTGAGGCGACCAGCATACAGAATATAACGCTCTCTCTATGTCTTTACAAGTGAGTTTTGTATTTTCATCCTTTCCAGTATAGCATGCTTAAATATTGTCTGTTCTACAGACAGGTAATATCTGTGTGAAAGATGTGAGGTAGCCTTGCCTGTCATGGTGGAATCATTCTATGATTGGAAAACATTATGAGGAAATGTGAGTGTTATCTTATTGACTTTATTTTGGTGATGGAGCTCACCCTTTGTTGCCTAATCCAGGTTAATGTAGGCATGCAGCAATGTTGTTATTGCATAATGTTTGTTGCAGTTTTTTTCTGTAATGTTAATGTTACACCAAGTTAAAGAAGGCCCAAAGGGTCATTTTGGCCATTGCCAAATTTGTGTTATGGCAAAATTATGTTTGCCTTTAAGCAAACCCCCCCAAAAAAAGGCAAAACTAAAAATTTGTCTGCTCTAGTTAACGTCTCTGTGTGATTTCTCACTATCCCTCACAACATACTAACAGACACCAACCAATGCAAAGAAACACTCATAGAATCATAAAAAGGCTTGAGTAATATATATTTAGACACACTTTGAAAAAAAAAAATTATAACATAGACACAGCATTCTCTTGCCAAGAAGTTGCCCCCTCAGGTGAGATAAAGTAATTCGTGAATATATCACGCACTTTGAGGCCAGAGAGCGGTCTACGTTGAGGGATGATAGGTGGTCTCACCCTGCGCACATTGTCCAGCCTACGCACAACACCATCAGAGGAGGAACAATCATGTATCCTGGTGAAGTTATGCAGAACAACACAGGCTTTGACAACTTCATTCACATTTTGTTCACTCAACTGAATGGCAGACTGGAGTACTCGCCATTTGGCAGAAAGAATCCCAAAGGAACACTCCACCAGTCGCCTAGCACGTGATAGGCGCAAGTTAAAAATTCTGCGCCTGTGGTCAAGGTTGCGCCGAGGATATGGCCTCATGACATTACGTGATAACTGAAAGGCCTCATCTGCCACAAGGACATAAGGGACTGATTGTTCGGGGGAGCCTGGTAGCTGGCGTGGTGGTGGTAGATCCAACTGGTTGGTGCGTAGCCGCCGACCCATTATGGAAGTATTGAAGACTCTAGAGTCTCCCGTCCTTCCATAGGCCCCAATGTCAACAATTATAAATTTGTATTGAGGGTCTACCAGAGCCAATAATACAACAGAAAAGTATTGCTTATAATTGAAGAATTGGGAGCCTGAGTTCGGCGGCTTACGCACCCTGATATGTTTGCCATCCAGGGCCCCAATACAATTTGGAAACTGGCAGTCCTCCTCAAAGTCCCTTGAAATCCTTAACCAGTCTTCCATCCTGGGCTTGGGTAGGACCACCTGATGGAGTCTTGTCCAGATTTCTGCACATGTAGAACTCACTATGCCTGAAATGGTGGACTTTCCAATGAGAAACTCATGGTGGAGGGCGGCATAAGACAGGCCAGTGGACAGGAAGCTGTAGAACAACAGAAATAGTACAGGTTAGAATGGCTAAAGTAAAAAAAAATCAGTTACATGCCGACCAAACTTGGTAGGAAATGAGAGAGAACAACACACACATATTTGGTGGCACAATGACTAAGTGATATGCAGTACATATTAGATGTAACATTCTGCTGTGTCAGGTGAAACATATTTTGAGTAAGATGAGGGTATTAAACTTTGTCCAAGAAGGCCAAAAAACATAAATTAACACACACATTATGAACATAGAGAATGTGGTTGTGTAGTACATACCGTATTGTGAGTAGAAGTCGCTCCTCTGCAGATATGGCTTTGCGCATCATAGTGTCCTGAAAGGTTATCCCAGGGCGCACTGTCTCCAAGAGGCGATCAAATGTGGAAATGCTCATACGACAGTACTGGTAAAATTTCACTGGATGCTCCCGCAGAGACGAATAGAGGCGGTGAAAATGACCTCTTGTGAGTCGTTGCCTCAAAAGTGGATGTACCCACATGCGTCTCCTCCTCCGCGGATCCACTATCACAGGATATGGTTGGCCAAAGCGCCGTGACAAAAGCCAGGTAAAGAGAACCTGCTCGGTTGTATTGAATGTCAGACCCTCTGCCATGCTGCACAAAGAACACCAACACACCTCATGAAAGCAAGGTCACAAATGGACAGAATGGAGGCAGCCACCTGTTCCTGAGTGTATAAATAGGGTGCAGGCTAATGATTTAAATTGTTTGCAGGCCTCAAAACCGTTAAATGTCCATTTTGCAAGGCTGCGAGAAAATCTCGCCATACGGATTGCATACGGATGCCACACGGATTACATACAGATGCTGACATGCGCAAAATACGCGACCACACCTTGCTTACGGATGACCTACGGAGCACTGTTTAGGGGTCATTGATCCGTATTACGCATGTAAAATACGGAGCGTATTTTGCGCAGGTTAGTGTGACTCCAGCCTAAGAAGCTTGCTGACGGTTGGTTATGGGAAGCGATTGATTGCAGATATTTATCCCAAGGGGTGTACAACCAAATATTAAGTTGAGGGTGCCAACAATTTTGTCCTGCCAACGTTTTGGTATTTTGTGAGAAATTATGTCCAATTTGCCTTTTTTCCTCTCTTTTTTTTCTGTTGTTCCAGTGCACACAAAGGAAATTAACATGTGTAACAAATCATGTACTTGCAATAATATTCTGGAGGAAATACATCATTTGGAATAATTTCAAGGGTGCCAACACTTTTGGCCCTTGACTGTAACTTTAGGCGATTTTTTTAATGCTTGCTTTTTGAAAGTGCTGGACAACCCCCCATTAATGATGTCAGAAGAGTGTGCTGCTAGTTTACACTTTCTCACTTATCTTTGTATATTGATTATCCTTCTAAACGAGGGAAAAAAAGGAAATAATGTTGTTCTATATATTACACAATATGAACATACAGTATATCATGAGCATGTCCCTTTAAATGCTCTCTGGTGTCTTTCTTCATAGTCCACCATGTGGAATGAGAGCAGTTTGAATCTTACGTCTTTGGTCCCCTGGGTAAAAGCAAGAGAAACCATGTGTAAAATGGATGGATTGGCTGTTAAATGATTTATGCCGACTCCGGTACCTCTCCCACCTCCCTCTGCTTCTCTGTTACGCAGCAGTGATTGGTTTAACCCATTGAAAATGTTGGAGTAGACACCTCATTCCATTACACAGAGGGTCAATTGTAAGATATAACATGCAGGTATTGTCTGGTGATTCAAGAGTTATTTCTTAAAGGGCTGATAAAAAATGCTTTTATGGTAATACCATTCACACGTTTACATCCTCTTAGATGGACCCAAAACTAGACATTTGCAACGGAAAAAATAGCTTGTTTATTAATTCTGTAAAAGACCATTACAATCGACTGCTCCCTAGCCTGAAGGCTGATAACAGTAAACACAAATGGCTGATTTTGATGGGATATATAAAAGTCGATTGGTGCTTGTTAATGACCTGTTTACACACGCCAACGAAAACTGATGAGAAAAAATGATCGCTATTACAGTCATTCTGTCCCCATATGGAACATCATCATGTTCGAGACCATGTAACCCTATGTAAATATCTGGTGTGCTACTAATAATAATGGCTTTTATCTGTTTTGATCATTTGGTAGCTGTTCACCACTATATTTACATGGACTGAGGGTCAGTAACAGGCTTTCTTAAAGAATACCTGTTACTTGCTCAAAAAAATGAGTTGTATACCTTGCAAAAATCCATAATCTCCTCTGATTCTGGCGCTCTTTCCCGTTTTAAGGTGCGTCTCTCCATTGTAGAGATATTCACATTTATTTTGGAGCGCAGTATGTGAAATCTCTGCTGGCAGTGTAACTAGGTGTTTATTCAAAGTTTTCTCTGGCGGAGAGTGCTTTCACCCATCCTTGCCCAATATGACACTGACAATTATGGATCAACAGGTCGGAGACTGCTGAATAAGCTTTTGAGCTGTGATTAACAGCATATGGAAGGGATTGAGGGGTGAAAGTGCAAGCCCCTAGAAAAGATTCTGAAAAAAAATGCTCAGTTGTACTGTAAGAACAGATATCTCATACAATGCTCCAGGAGTAACAAATAGGAATATCTCTGCAATGGGGTGATGCAGCTCAAAATGGAAAAGAACATCAGAATCAGGGGAGCTCATGGATTTTTACAATGTATTTTACTCAATATTTTGAGCAAGTGACAAGTCCTCTTTAAGGATATCAATACTATAATGTGTTAGTCTTTTTTTTTTTTTACACAAAAGTATTAAATATCACTTATGTGTTAGTAAACTTACACATTAGCAATCAAAGGGATTCCTAATGGCAGGCACTATATTCATATTTATAAAAGGGCTGGAGGCTTTTCTCACCAAAAATGGTATTATGAGATATAAATAACCTAGTGATAGAGAATATATAACTAGTGGAGAAAGGTTGAACGTGATAACTATGTAACATCAAATACTATTTTGAAATTCAGAAAACATTATTGCAACTACGGCATGCAGATCGTGGTAGGAAGTTCGAACAGGCCTCACCTATTAACATCGTTGTTGCCTATAGCAACCAATCACAGATCAGCTTTCATGTCTAAAACTACGATATTAAAATGAAAGCTAAGCTTTGATTGGTTGCTGAGGGCAAAACAAAGTCTTCTGCTATAAGACATATTTAGCAATGGCCCATTATCTCTTTCACCATCAAATAATCGCACTTACATTTAGTTTGTAATTCCAAAATATATTTTGTGGTGCAAGATATGCTACACAAATACCGTGAACCCTATTACGATTACGGGTGGTGTTGAATTTTATGATTTTTTTTTACCTTTAATCTTGGAGATCAAACAAGGCCCCATTTTTATTCAATAAATGTACACCCCGAATTGTTCCGACATCCACCTCACAGAGCAATTTCATTCTAAAATGTCCACTGGGACTTGTGTTCGTGGATTTCCAGATCACTGGGTGCCAGATTAATGGAGTTTTACTGCAGGCAGATCCCTTTCTGACAAACTGAATGAATGATACAATGTAAGAAGCGGAAGGTTTTCCCCAGACAATTAACTTTCTGACTTTCTGTTTCTAGCAGGCTATAGATAGCTAAGAAGAGGCAAGTAATGTAACTGTCGGGCCTTCTGTAACCTCCCACCCATTAAAATAGGAACTGATACACCTTTTCTTAGAGAAATCAATGCAGCCAGATCAAGCATTGTCTTGTTATGGCTCTCTATACACAAAGGGAGCTCCTTAAATCAGGCCGACAGGTTGGAAGCGGTGCTGCTCTCGTCACCATAACTCATCGATGTCAGCAATATTCATCACATTCCTGGGGGTGATCATTCACTTCACAGAGAGCAGCGAGAATCGATTTTTACTGGAAGAGGAAAACCGCACTCAGTCAATAGATAGAGCGGGTCTTGTCGCTCGTGGTTTACATTGTAGGGTGTCCTCTAACCCTAACATTGAGGTATAGGTCTGGACTTTCCACCATTCATGAATATGTAATTTTTTTACCTGGTGTAAATGCTGCTGTTCTGAATCCGGCGTTGTTTTAATTTTGTCCCTGTGCCTCTCCGTTCTTGAGATACGGCCCACTCTTCACTGTATGCAAATAATTATATCTTGTCCTTTTAGCCAAATGGGCGTTGTCTTCAGTATTCTTGTTGACGTCTTATTGAAGCGCACGCCCACTTGTATAAGAAAGGAAGATTTATACATTTTATACATAGGGACTAGGCCATGTCTTAGGAACGTAGAAGCGCAGGGACAAAAGAAAAACAACACCGGATTCAGGAAAACAGTGGCGTTTACACCAGGTAAAATTCAGGAAACAGTAGTATTTACACTGAGTTAAAAAAATTCATAAGTACGCAAATGACAGGTTCTCTTTAATATTAAATTATACTACCACATTGGACTAGTAACCCTTTCACTAACAAATTATTATTCAATATTAATAGAATTAATTTACATGTCAAAGACAGGGAAAAGGGGAGTGGAATGGCTTCAGCAATATTAGGGGATCTGGCCTAATTTACCTGCATTAGTTATTAGTGATGAGCGAGCATACTCGGTAATGCTCGTTACTTCCCCGAGCATCGCTGTACTCGCAGTACTCAGCGAGCGCCGAGCATTTCCGAGCATCGCTGTACTCGCAGTACTCAGCGAGCGCCGAGCATTTCCGGGTTTGCTCGGTGGGAATTTGGGTCCCTGCCCTGCATATTTGGCACTCTTTAGTGCCAAACATGCAGGGATTATCTGCCATGCACTGTAATACCGCAGCCATTTTGGTTGTGGTACAGTGATTGGCTGGCAGCACAGCCGCCACCCTGCTCGTTGCATTCAGCTCCGGATTCAGATAGTGAAGGGAGAGTTGCTGCCAAGATAGGGTCAGATTTGTGGGTTTATAAGTTAGTGTGGGTATACATCATAGAATACACAAATGCAGCTAAACCAACGGTCCTTTTAAAGACTAATTACGTGGTACATAGATTGCAGTGCTAGGTAGGCAGGGGAATGTATGTGACTATATACATATCAGTGCAATGCATGCAGGCACTGTATGTGGGTATATAGATATCATTGCATACATCAAGAGGGTCTATTCCATTTCTGTCTGCTGCTGCTGCTGCCTATTACATATATTGACTGTATACACCTATCCACAGGTATCAGTGGCCAGGAATAATTTTTTTTTGCATCTTAATCCTGATTATTTTATTCCAAAGCAATTCAGAGCCCCCTTTTTTTCTCCATTTGCTTGTTGACACTGCAGAATACAGTCAGATACTTTTCATAGTACAGCATGAAAATCCAGCTATTTTAAACGGGTTTGCCCGTCCTAGCCATCACATCTGTGTGCGCATAAAATTCTGCCATTTTTTATTGTTATTCTAAAAACTTTTAGGAGTGTCTTATACAATTTCTTGACACCATTTTACTGCCCCAAAAATATTTAGCTTCCCAAAAAATATTTAGCTACAGGGCAGATATTTTACATTTAGTTTTGTCCGCCACATGGATCACATATCATTGCACTCAAAATTGTGCCATTTCAGGCCTCCATGGATTTTTTTTTGTTGTGTCTTAGCCTACTTATTGACACAATTTAGCTGAGCCAAAAAAACAAAAAGAACACAGTCCAGATATTTGAAAGTGGGCTCTCTCCGTCAGATGCCTCATCTATCTGTGGGTTACAAATTGTGGCATTTGAGACCTCCATTCAATGTTTTTTGCTGTGTGTTACCTTAGATCTATTAACTATTTTGTGGTAAAAAAAATATATACAGGCCACATATTTTATAGTGTAGTATCTCCATCAGACACCTCATCTATCTGTGTGCTAAAAATTGTGGCATTTCAGGCCTCCATTAATTTTTTTTGCTGTGTCTTACCCTAGTGCTATACACTATTTTGCTGTACAAAAATAAAAATACAGGCCATATATTTTACAGTGTGGTATCTCTGTCAGATGCCTCATCTATCTGTGGCCTACAAATTGTGGCATTTCAGGCCTCCAGTTAACTTTTTGCTGTGTCTTACCCTATTTCTATACAATATTTTGTGGTAAAAAAAAACCTAAAGATACAGGCCACATATTGAACAGTGTGGTATCTCAGTAAAAATACTTCTGTTTCAAATTCTTATGGCTGCTTCATGACTGGGTCTCAAATGCACCAACTACCACCACCATCATCATCTTCTGCCTAGAGGCAGTTACTGCACAGATAGAAAGTATGAGGAGCAGAGGGTGAATGCTTAGGCGGTGCTGTTCTCTGTCAGCTGATTACAAAGATGAAAGCTTCTAGACTAAATCATGACTGGAAGAGCCAGAGCAAGAGCACGTGGAAGAGCTTGGGGCCAGGACTCGCAACTACCCAAGCCTGGTGTTCCTGGGCCGGATTCTGACAATCTATCACCTACTAATACTGAACTTGTTGGATGAGGA